>NC_086177.1:50825000-51450000 GCF_023053635.1 Elgaria multicarinata webbii
CCCAGAGGGAGGACACCCCATCCCCACCCCAGAGGGAGGACACCCCATCCCCACCCCAGAGGGAGGACACCCCATCCCCACCCCAGAGGGAGGACACCCCATCCCCACCCCAGGAGCAACCTCTTTGTGCCCCATCCCAGGGGGGGAAAGGCAGGGCAAAAGGCAAGGCAGCCCCACCGGCTGGGGGGGCTCAGACCAGGGCCAAGGCAGCCCCACCGGCTGGGGGGGCTCAGACCAGGGCCAAGGCAGCCCCACCGGCTGTGGGGCCTGAGACCAGGGCCAAGGCAGCCCCACCGGCTGGGGGGCCTCACGGCAAGGGCAAGGCAGCCCCACCGGCTGGGGGGCCTGAGACCAGGGCCAAGGCAGCCCCACCGGCTGGGGGGGCTCAGACCAGGGCCAAGGCAGCCCCACCGGCTGTGGGGCCTGAGACCAGGGCCAAGGCAGCCCCACCGGCTGTGGGGCCTGAGACCAGGGCCAAGGCAGCCCCACCGGCTGGGGGGACTCACGGCAAGGGTAAGGCAGCCCCACCGGCTGTGGGGCCTGAGACCAGGGCCAAGGCAGCCCCAGCAGCGGTGGGGGGGAATGGAAAGGCCAGGAGCAGGCACCTGGAGCCTGCAGCACCTCCCCCTGCAGTGCGTGGGGAACCACACAGCCCACCTGCCAAGCAGCAGCGCAGGGAGTGGCCGAAGCGTAATCCCAAGGAGCGCCAGCCCTACTCCCCATGAAGGGGGGAAGGTAGTATTGAGTGTGGGGTGGAGTGGGGTGGGGTGGGGTGGCTCACCATTCCTCCTACTCCTGCCAGGGACCCTGGCCAAGCACTGCATAGAAGCGCACACACACCTTTAAGCAAAATATATTAGATTTATTTTTTTTTATAAACATTAGAAAATTTGTACTATTTTTTAACAACAACAAAGAAAAGCTTTATTTTTATGAAAACCATTACTTTCTAAAACAGTAATAAAAAAATAAAAACGCCACAGTCAGGGGCCTTGCTGGTCGTGAGCATCCTGCCTGCAGGATGTCTTGATGGCCCGGACGTCCCGCTCCAGGCGGGTGACCCTCCGTTCCAAGGAGCGCACTGCGAAAGGAAAGATGGTATTAGTGATGTATGCTGCAGCACCCCCCCATGAGCACACCAAACACTAGAGTCACTACTTACTTGTTCTGCGCACCGCCCCCTCTAAGCGGCTGAACGACCGCACGAGGTCTGGCGTCACAGCCACAGCAGCTCCATCACCTGTCACAGAAAAGAAGGGGTGTTGAGGAGGTGAGGGATGGGAGTGGGGAGTGCACAACCAGAACTGTAGTGAGGGAGTGGGTGGGCAGGTGGAATGGTGCACAACCTGGCAGGGAGGAGGCCACATACGTGTTCATTTGGATGCCACTAGACTGATGTGCACCACTCCCTCTCCAATGAATGCAGCCTCTTCCCCAAGCCCCCAAACAGAAGGTGCGTGGAACCAGCACCAACCCCTGCTTGTGGTAGGGCTGTGGACTTACCAGGTGGTGCGGTGGGTGGGCTGCAGGGAGGTTGCTCTGGGGGGGCCGCCTCAGGAGGGGGGCCTCCCTCCCCACTGCCCTCCTCTGCTGGGTGCTGCTCCTCCTCAGCTGGGTGCTGCTCCTCCTCAGCTGCAACAGGCTCCTCCTGGCACACAGCCCGGAGGCGGGCACGTTGAAGCCCTGTGAAGGTAATAGGCAGGTATGCATCAGTTAGTGGGCCAGGACATTCATTGCGCAATGAGATGCCACATTGGAACCCACATTACATGGGCATGGTAAGCAGTTCTAGGGGCCACTGCCTACATGGAACCAGGATGGGGGATGGGCTTTGCACCTGGCTGCCAACATGCATTATACATGGGCTGGGATGGAGAAATGACAAGTTGGCTAAGGCACTGGCATGAGGCTGAGTGCAACCACCACACAGAGGGGCAGGCAATGATTATAGCAGGTGGTGCAGGGCAGCTTCAGCATGGCTGCAGTGTTGGGGGATGGGGCACAGTGATACAAAGGGTACTTACTTGTTGGCCGGCGCTCCTCCCACGAGGGTCGCCCAGCCCGATCCCACAACTCGTGCAGGAGGGTGTAGAAGGGGGGCTGGGCTCTCCTAGGAGGGCTACCCCGGTAGCACTCCAGAGCCTCAAAGAAGGCCGCCTTTAGGCCTTTGAACTTGCTCCGGCACTGCTCAGCAGTGCGGGAGTAGCCCGCGATGGAGAGGCTCCTTGCAGCCCTCCTGAAAATATCAATAGTCTGGAGGCTGGAGCTCCTCATGAGGCGCTCCGACCTTCCAGACTGCAGGAGGAGCTCAAGGAGCATCTCCATCTCGGGCTCCTGCCAGTAGGCGACCCTCCGAGGCTCCATCTTGACCGGGGTAGGCCTGACGTACGCGCCCCCTGTTGACGTTTTTCGGAACTGCGTACATGCGCAAAGAAGCGGCCGATGCCAATAAGCACGGTTTGCCCTTCGGAGACATACGCTCCCCCTGTTGACGTTTTCCGAGATTGCGGACGTCCGCAAATAAGCGGACGAAGCGGCACGGTTTGCCCTTCGGGCTACATTTAGGATGATTTCACGTTGCGCAGTTTGACTGGAGTTTATTATTATTACTAATTTATATAGCACCATCACTGTAGATGGTGCTGTACAGAGTAAACAGTAAATAACATGCATGTGGGCGTACATAGCATATATATTATTGCATACATGTGGGCGTACATAGCATATATATTATTGCATACATGTGGGCGTACATAGCCTAGAGTTGATTGCACACAAGTGGGCATACGGCTGTTACTCTGGGGTAAAGGACTGGAAGGACTGCACAGGGGAAGAAGCACAGTCCAATTTTATGAGGCAGGCTGTCAGCGGCGGTTAGCCCACAGGAACTCTCTGACAGCATCCCGCACCTTGTGCCCTTCCCGGGTGTGGCGATTGGCGTCATTGACGTAGGGCTCGCCCAGAGTAGCCAGCTCAACAGAATTGTGCTCCGCCGCCTCCACGAGCATGGCGTGCCCCTTGGTTTCGCAGATGTTGTGCAGGATGACGCAAGCACTGATGACCGAAGGGATGTTTTCTTCGGCCAGCTCCAGGCGCACGCCTATGCTCCGCCACCTCCCCTTGAGGCGGCCGAACGCCTGCTCCACCACAAGGCGTGCTCGCCTAAGACAGCGGTTGAAGTGGGCTTGCTGTGGAGTGAGTGCCCCACCATAGGGTTTCATCAACCACTCACGCAAAGGGTACGCGCCATCCGCAATAATGAGGGGTGGAATCTGCTGGCCGTGCAATCTGATTGTTGGATGGGTAGGCACGAAGACACCTGCATCCATCGTCTCACAGAGGCCTGAGTTGGCAAAGACATAGGCATCATGGTTCTTGCCGCTCCATCCTATTTCCACATTGATGAACCGCCCCTTGTGGTCGCAGGTCCCCTGCAGAATCATGGAGTACTCATCCTTCCTGTTTATGTATTCTGAGGCTTGGTGTATCGGAGCTTGGAGAGGAATATGGCTGCCATCCACCGCGCCCACACAATGAGGGAACCCCAGCTCCCCAAAACCATGCATGATCTGTGGGGCAGAAAACACAAAGGGCATATTAGTGACAGCGCCATTGTTCCGAAGTTGCGGACCTCCGCAAAAGTGAGTGCCTGTTCCCAGCGCATTCCCCCACCCCATCCCCCATCCCCCACTCACCTCTGCCACGTTCCCAATCTTGACTGTACGAGATAGGAGGGTCACTTCCATGGCAAAGCACACCTCCAGGACTATTTGTGCCGCCGTAGAGCAGCCTACCCCGAACTGCTCTGCTGTGGTCCTGTAGACGCAAGGGGTAGCCAGCCTCCATAGGGTGATGGCTAGGCGTTTCTCCACTGGGATAGGTCTACGCATGACAGTCAACCTCCTGTCCAGATGCGGCCGCAACTCCTCCACGATTTCAAAAAAGGTGCCCCTGCTCATGCGGAAATGGCTCAGCCATTGCTCATCGTCCCACTCCTTCAGGACAAAGTTCTCCCACCAGTCCTTGCTCCTCGGCCGGACCCAGAAGCGGCGGCGTGTCTCGCGGACGTAGTCGCCATACGCGGCCAGCATGGCTAGCCTCGTTCGGCAGAGGGCGGCCCGCAGCTTGCTGCGGCGGAGTAGCCACCTCCCCAGTTGTTCCCGCAACTGCCGCCGCCTGGCAGCCACCTGTGCACGGAGGCGCTGATACTCCGACAGAAGCAAGATCAGCATGGCTATGGCCGCGCAAAGATCGTCACGGTCCTCGTCAGGGAGCATAGTTGCCCTCTCTTGGCTATCGTTTCCCGCACAGACGCGCACACACAGCCACCTCTGCTGCCCTGATATGCTGCATCCGGACAATGCGCTTCCGCTGGCGCAGCTGTTTCTGCCAGATGTGGGTTGGCTCCTTGGGATGGGGCACAGGGCACAGAGGCGGTCATCGCCGCCGACACCTCAGAGGCATGATGGGAGATGTAGGCACAGTGGCCATGCAGACGATTGACCTCGGGTCATATGACACCCGCCACGACCCCCATCAGGAAGTGAGCGCATCAATGTTGACCCTCAACAGCACCAGCAGCACTTCAGCTGGCACTGGCACTGCCGCCGCTGCCGCCGCCAGGGCCGGCGGCGGCATCGCTGACGGCTGCGCAAGTTTGCGGTCTTTCGGACGTGCGCAAACCGTGCAGCGAGCGAAAAAAAAAGCCGCGGCAATCAGGCCGGTGTGGCTGCGCAACCGTGCTCGCGGCGGCAGCAGCACAACCGGCGCAAACTTCCGCCATAAATCGAAGGCAGGTGTGGATCATGAGGCGTCACGGCTGAACGGGAAAAGCCGCTTTCACCGCTCCTCAACGACGGAACACCCGGTAGGTCTAGCAACGCAGAAAGTCTCATTGAACTTGGTTGGGCTTTCTTCTGAGGAAGCAGGTGTAGGATCACTCTATAAATCTTTGCAGTGCAATCCTGGAGTTGTCTAGCAATCTCCATTGATTTCAATGAGACTTAATCCCAGGTAATTGTGTATAGGGTGTTCCATGTTGCCATCATGACTAGTACCTGTTCACAGATTTCTTCTCCTCCATAAATATATGTAATCCCTTTTTAAAGCCATCTAAGCTACTTCTCACTGTCACTCCCAATATCTATTTTTGCCTTTTTCATACTCTTACTCTTACTTCATCATCATCTTTCACTTAACACCACCTAAGTAATTAACCAGTTGTGGGGGGCCTGATCCATCAGTTAAAGATGAGTGGATGCAAAGAAGGACTGAGCAATTTAAAATAAATTTGCAGTTTCAAGTTTTGTGCTTTTTATTTTTTCTACAAAACATCTGTTCTTAAAAATTGATGATGGCAATTTTTTGTGGGGGGGTGCAAGTAGCTCGCCTTGCCTAGGGCGCAAAATAGTCTGGCACTGGCCCTGCAAACACACACACACACACACACACAAAACCCAGATGGAAAAGTGCTGGACATGCATTATACTCTACAGGTTTCTCTAGAAAGGTTTATTTTAAAAGTCAATCTGGACACTGGAATCTTCACAAATGCAGAATACAGACACAACTGTGAAAGATGATCTGTAGTATTCCAAAGGGAAATCCCAAACCTGAGAAGGTGGACAGAGTTGCAAACTAGCCTTCCACCCCTCCCCACTAGGCCCTCTGCTGTGCTCAGTTCTGGCCATGTGCTGTGCAGTTAGACTGATAAAGTTGCATGGCGCATAGTGAAACTATGGAATTCACAGTCACAAAATATAGTGATGGCCACCAATTTGGATGGTTTTAAAAGGGGGGTTGGATAAATTCCTGGAAGAGAAGGCTATCAATGGTTACTAGTCGTGATGGCTATGTGCTACCCCCAGTATCAGAGACAGTAACCCTATATACACTAGTTGCTGAAGACCATGAGTAGGAGGGTGCTGTTGCAGCTGTGTCCTGCTTGTGGGTTCCTAGTCGACAGCTGGCTGGTTACTGTGTGAACAGAATGCTGGACAAGATGGACCCTTGGTCTGATCCAACATGGCTCTTCTTATGTTCGTATGGGATGTATCTTCTGCTGCCACAGCAAAGCTTCCAGGTAAATGCACAAGACAAGCATGGCAACCATAGCTCAGTGGTAGAGGACTTGCAGAAGATCTTAGATCCAATCCCTTGCAACTCCAGCTAAAAGAATCTGGTGGCAGGCAAAGTGAAAGACCTCTGCCTAACACTGGAGATCTGCTACCAGTCAGAGTAACTAATAGTGAACTAGATGGACAAATAGTCTAACCTGGAGTAAGTCAGCTTCCTAGGTTATCTTATCTGATGAGGTGGGTTGAGCCAGTGTGCAACAGTTTATACACAATCCTAGTTCACTCACACCATACCTAAAGATGTAAAATTTCCAGAAATTTTGAAGTTATGGGGAAAAACCGTTTTTTTCCTGGTTTTTTTCAGGAAAAAATGATTTTTTCAGAAAAATTGAAATAATGCAATATTAGCACTTTTTACAGATTGAAAGTCACTTTGTTACTTTAGGAACATAAAATGTAATTATGTCCAAGTTAGTTTGGCAAAAAAATATTACATTTGGTACATTAAAAGTACAGTGTATTCAAACAATTATTACAAAATTAATTTACTTTTTTTTAAAAAAAAAAAATTGGTAACAAATGGAGCTACAAGCTCCTGAACTGTTAGGAACACCTGAACTGTAAGGAATCTCTTTGGTTTTGCCAGTTTATGAGAAGCAGGCAAAAAACAATTTAAAACAACAACAGAAGAATCCATCAACATAAGTAACAAAGAAAATTATTTATGTTTCTGTTAGTCCTCCACAGTGTCAATCGGACATAAAGTACTCATTCCCATAAAAAGAACTAAGGAAAAGGAGGGACAAAGATTCAATGAATATACATGAAATTTAATCAGATTCATTTTCTGACCTATAGCCATCACTATCAGTTTCAGTCTCTGCTTCAATGGCAGTGGTGCCCCCTAGTGGCAGAAATGCATCTTGCTCTTGCATTTGAGAGTTGTAGTCTCAGTTTGCAACCTAGGACTTACTTGTCCTTGGTGTACAGAAATTGTAATAATCTAACACTGTACATAGTTTTTAGAAATCATTTGGAGAAGTAAATATCTGAACACCTTGTCTTAAACATTTTATTCATCATGCTAAAATAAAACATCCTGTAATCCATTGTTTCTTCAATTTTTTCAATTTTTTGGAAAAAAAACCCAAAAAAAGGTTTTGGAAAAAATGGGGGTGGGGAATGATTTTTTTTCTAATTTTTTCCGGGGTTTTTTCCAGGCCTTCACATCTCTAACCATACCCAGACCAGGAAACATCAGGCTGCAAGACTTTCTTCATATGTACATTATAAAAATCTGAAGTCACTATTTACAGAGCAACAGGATTTCAGTAATTCAAGCAAACAAAATAACTGATTGAAATGTCTGATTAAGATCATTTCCAGAATCTCCCTGTAATGTCTTTAATAGGATCTTCAGAATATTCTCAAAGTCTTCTTAAACAAATTCAGATTGATTCACCTCCCAAGCAGAACTTACTCATAGAGCTGATAATACTGCTAACTTTAACAGAACAACCCTAGGAAGTTTTAAGAGTTTCTCACCCACCCTACTACTCCATATCAGGATAACTTGGAATTTAAACGTATTAATCCAAAATAAATATTTTGTTGTGATTTAGTATGTACCAAGGAAGGATATGTACACCAAATCTAGTGGCAAGTTATAAGGAGATGAACAAATAGTGACAACATAGAGTTATTCAGAAGATCTTTGCTAAATGGGTAAAAAGCAGTGCAAAGGGGGTGGAGATTGGAAAACCACATACATGTGAAGACACAATCAATTTCAACATGGGTCTCGTCAGCAAATATCCCATCTTTTTTGTCCCAAGTTTATAAAGCCTCTGAAGGTAAAAGGTGAAATACCGTATGTAACATGTAAGACACACCAGTAACAATGATAGATATCCTCTTCCATAAAATATCAACAAAGAGGATACAGATCACTGATCCAAAAAATTAAATACATGGAGTGTACAAACCACAACGTCAGTTGTGACTAGCAGACATCCTGTGGAGAGGACACAAGAAAGAAGAACTGGAACTTACCCAAAAAAACAAACTCCCCTTCAGCGGGAGAGGAAAAAAAGATGAAACTCAAGCCTCCCTTTCCAGGATGAAACATATTTCAAACTTCTGGAGAACAGCTAAACCTGTGTAGAACCTGTTATCATGGTTGTTTTTTTCTGTCACATTCAGTTGTCAGACTCAGGAACAGTGTAGGCTAGTGGCTCTGATGTCAGTGAGGCAGTGAAACCACTCTGGAGACTCAGCTACACCAAGCGGGATATTCCACCATGAAAGCGGTATAGAAAAGCGGTATATAAAAGGCAGGAGCCACACTACTGCTTTATAGCGGTATTGAAGTGCGCTGACAACTATTGGGACCCATTGACACATACCATATACTGCTTTCATATCACTATATCCTGCTTGGTGTGGCTCCTGCCTTTTATATACCGTTTTCATAGTGGAATAGCCTGCTTGGTGTAGATGAGCCCTGGGTTTCAGTCAGAACTCTAAAGAAGTTATCCAAGGAGTGCAAGCACCTCAAAGCCACCAGCCTACACTGGTTCAAGCATCCAACTGCTTGCTCCCAAAATAAATGTTTTTGTTTTGTTTTTTACTGTTAACATTTAGTCATCCAACCAGCACTCCTCTTTCCCACCATCCTCCCCTTCCTTAAGCCAAACAAGCTGTAAATGGGGGAAGGGGAAAACCAGCAGCAGTGGATTCACATAGATATAGGAAGCGTCATGGTGAGTGATGATGAAGGTGGCACATCATTTTCTCCTACGAATCATGAACCTTGACTAGCGGCAAAGACTCTAGTCTATGAGTATAGAGTCCTCCATTGTCTTCCTCCTTCTGCAAGGGAAAAAAAATGGGGTGTGGGCTGAGCTTGGTAGTGGTGGACATGGAATGCAAACCTCAAGTAACATGGTAAGCCTATGCACATACATCAAGCTTCCCATTACAGATGACCCAACATGTGGATGTCTCTGGGCAGGCTGGCAGACATGATGGCAGAAGTGGGGCCAATAAGGGTGGCACACTCTCACCTCAAAAGAGCATTCTCATCTATATTCAGTCAAATGTAATAATATAGGGTAACTTTTTCCATGAATTAATACTGACCCAGAAACAAAACCCTCCTCCCACACACACATAGTCGATGAAAATAAGTGAAAGAGGTATTACTGCTGCATAATACCAAGATAAAGTTGATATTTATCTTAATAGTTTATATCTAGCCCAAGATCTGCTAGAAATTATAAAGTGGCTTTAAAAACAAAACAAAACAAAACACTCTTATACTTTGCTGGATCACATCACTTTCAGTCACAAAGCAAAAGAGAAAATACTTGGGGGTTAATAGAAACTCCACTAGGCTGAGTTAAAAAAAGTCACCTCTGTGAAGGCAGATTTATTAACTGGAACATCTGTCTAGGGAGACAAAAATAGGAAGCTAAAGCTAGAAACAGATAAGGAAAGTGCAAGATCCTTTAATGAAACAAGAGACTTTGCTCCTTAATCACCTTCTTCCCCCAACGCCATATCAGTTGTTCTTGCTCTAGGTGATAGCACATCCCTCTTTGAAATGAAGTATCATTAAGCTGCAGCTTGATAGACTGGAGCTTCGCTCCAAAGAGCACCCTACTTAAAATCAACAATTGCAATGGAAATACCAGGTCTGTTGAACTTTTGCTGGGAAAGCGATTAATCTCACAGTGACATTTTGGAGGTCTTGACAAAGCAACATTAACAAACAAAATAAAGCTCATCTCCCAACACTCTGTATTGGAATAAGGAACCAAATACAGTGCTTGAGACAGCAGGGAATTACCCATGGCATGCTAATTACGAGCCTCATCCAGAAATAGCTGGATGCTGCAGCCTTGTTTTGCTTTGCTTTGTTTGGTACGGTGTTCTATTAAATGCCCCCTAAAAACAAATATACTGGAACCACTGGGCTGAATAGTGTAGTATTAAATTTAATAATAAAACTACCATTGTGGATTTTTAACAAATAAAATGAGACACGTCTCTCTTCGCACATCTTATCATAATTTCAATAACCAGAAGATAGAAAATAGTATTTGGTGATGATGCGTTCTCCAGCAAAGGAGAAGATCTGCAGCACCTACTGGATAATACACCAAAAAGAGATATTATTTTCGTTACAGGAGACTGGAACGCCAAGGTGGGTAGTCAAATGACATCTGGAATTACAGGTAAGCATGGTCTAGGAGAACAAAATGAAGCGGGACATAGGCTGATAGAATTTTGCCAGGACAACTCACTGTGCATAACAAACACTCTCTTCCAACAACCAAAAAGACGGCTTTATACATGGACTTCACCAGATGGCCGACACCGAAATCAGATTGACTACATCCTTTGCAGCCAAAGGTGGCAGACATCTATACAGACGGTAAAAACAAGATCTGCAGCTGACTGTAGTTCAGATCACGAACTTCTTATTGCACAATTTAGAATCAAACTAAAGAGAATAGGGAAGACCCACAGATCAGTTAGATATGAGCTCACTAATATTCCTAATGAATATGCAGTGGAACTGAAGAATAGATTTAAGGGACTAGATTTAGTAGATAGGGTCCCGGAAGAACTGTGGACAGAAGTTCGCAACATTGTCCAAGAGGTGGCAACAAAAAACATCCCAAAGAAAAAGAAAACCAAGAAGGCAAGATGGCTGTCTGCTGAGACACTGGAAGTAGCCCAAGAAAGAAGGAAAGCAAAAGGCAACAGTGTTAGGGGGAGATATGCCCAATTAAATGCAAAATTCCAGAGGTTAGCCAGAAGAGATAAGGAATTATTTTTAAACAAGCAATGCACGGAAGTGGAAGAAGACAATAGAATAGGAAGGACAAGAGACCTCTTCCAGAAAATTAGAAACATCGGAGGTAAATTCCAGGCAAAAATGGGTATGATCAAAAACAAAGATGGCAAGGACCTAACAGAAACAGAAGAGATCAAGAAAAGGTGGCAAGAATATACGGAAAATCTGTATAGGAAGGATAATAATATCGGGGATAGCTCAGACGGTGTGGTCAGTGAGTTAGAGCCAGACATCCTGAAGAGTGAGGTTTAATGGGCCTTAAGAAGCATTGCTAATAACAAGGCAGCAGGAGACAACGGTATCCCAGCTGAACTGTTTAAAATATTGCAAGATGATGCTGTCAAGGTGATGCATGCCATTCAAATTTGGAAAACACAAGAATGGCCATCAGACTGGAAAAAATCAACTTATATCCCCATACCAAAAAAGGGAAACACTAAAGAATGTTCAAACTATCGGACAGTGGCACTTATTTCACATGCCAACAAGGTAATGCTCAAGATCCTGCAAGGTAGACTCCAGCAATTCATGGAGCGAGAATTGCCAGATGTACAAGCTGGGTTTAGAAAAGGCAGAGGAACAAGAGACCAAATTGCCAATATCCGCTGGATAATGGAGAAAGCCAGGGAGTTCCAGAAAAACATCTATTTCTGTTTTATTGACTATTCTAAAGCCTTTGACTATGTGGATCATAACAAACTGTGGCAAGTTCTTGGTGGTATGGGGATACCAAGTCATCTTGTCTGCCTCCTGAGGAATCTGTATAACGAACAAGTAGCAACGGTAAGAACAGACCACGGAACAACGGACTGGTTTAAGATTGGGAAAGGAGTACGGCAGGGTTGTATACTCTCAGCTTACCTATTCAACTTGTATGCAGAACACATCATGCGACGTGCTGGGCTTGACGAATCCAAGGCTGGAGTTAAAATTGCAGGAAGAAACATTAACAATCTCAGATTGCAGATGACACCACATTGATGGCTGAAAGCGAGGAGGAGCTGAGGAGCCTTATGACAAAGGTGAAAGAAGAAAGTGCAAAAGCTGGGTTGCAGTTAAACCTCAAAAAAACCAAGATTATGGCAACCAGCTGGATTGATAACTGGCAAATAGAGGGAGAAAACGTGGAGGCAGTGACAGACTTTGTATTTCTGGGCACAAAGATTACTGCAGACGCTGACTGCAGCCAGGAAATCAGAAGACGTTTACTTCTTGGGAGGAGAGCAATGACAAATCTCGATAAAATAGTTAAGAGCAGAGACACCACACTGACAACAAAGGTCCGCATAGTTAAAGCAATGGTATTCCCCGTAGTAACCTATGGCTGCGAGAGCTGGACCATAAGGAAAGCTGAGCGAAGGAAGATAGATGCTTTTGAACTGTGGTGTTGGAGGAAAATTCTGAGAGTGCCTTGGACTGCAAGAAGATCAAACCAGTCCATACTCCAGGAAATAAAACCAGACTGCTCACTTGAGGGAATGGTATTAAAGGCAAAACTGAAGTACTTTGGCCACATAATGAGAAGACGGGACACCCTGGAGAAGAGGCTGATGCTAGGGAAAGTGGAAGGCAAAAGGAAGAGAGGCCGACCAAGGGCAAGATGGATGGATGATATTCTGGAGGTGACAGACTTGACCTTGGGGGAGCTAGGGGTGGCGACAGCCGACAGAAAGCTCTGGCGTGGGCTGGTCCATGAAGTCACGAAGAGTCGGAAGCGACTGAACAAATAAACAACAACGATGATGCGTTATTGGTGCCATAGCTAAGGCAGGGTCAGAGATTCCAAAACTGTACCTATTTCTGTTTACATATGTTTTATATCTAATTTAAGATTAGAAATTGTATGCTTGTTATTGAACTTTCATAAAATGGGGGAAATTATCCTTAGGAGGAATAGAAAAGACAAGTGGCCAGCTTGCCTCAAGTATTTTCATCCTAAATCTGGGGAGGGGGGGGGAGCAGATTTAATTGGGGGTCTCACAACTCAGTGTGCATGTCATTCCACAAGGACGTAGAAAAATAAAGGATCACACACATAACACATGTGCGCGTGCACACACACACACACACATATACATATATAAAAACTTTCCCAGCAGTCTACAGCACTCTCAACACCACAACAAATAAGGAACACACCAACCATATTTAGCATCTATCATACAATAATTGAGCTGAATAATGAGTAGAGCCCTAGCAGAAATTAGCTGTTCTCCTTATAACAGTTCATGCCTCCCTTGGACAGACCTACCTCACACTAAAATGCCAATACACTCAGTCTACATGATCCCTCCAGACTGTCTATGGTTACAAGGATCTCATGGAAAAAGCCTATTGCTGGATTTCCATTGCGATTTCCAAATTATGGTAGCATCTAGACACCCTCAAGATCACATAAATCACAAGTATTTTTATGGATTGGGTGTTCATATGATACATTTTTCTTCGTGATTCTTGTACCCAGGGACAGCTGAATGAACTAACCTGTGTAACATGGCCTTTTGAGAGACTTTGTAAAATTCACCAAACAATGAAAATGTTTATTCAGTCTCACATTGTCTTAATTAGCAGAACATTTCCATTTATTATTTTATTTATTCATTTACAATATTTGTATACCGCTCCAAATCCAAGTTTTCGGAATGATGAACAACAGTTAGGACAAAAGAATAAAAGCAATATATTAAAGTAATTACTATTCTTAAAAAGAAACCGAGTTCTGATAAAATCAAATTCTGATAAAACCACAGCTGGAAGGTTTCCCAAAATAGCAATGTTTTCAGGAGGCGCTGGATGCAACACAACTTTGATGCCTACCTGATCTCCAAAGGCAAGGAATTCCATAGGAAGGGGGCCATGACACTGAAGGCTCTTTTCTTGGTGGACTCCAATCAAGCCATAGGTCTATGTGGAACCACCAGAGGTGACCTGAGTGACCAGGCAGGTTGGTAAGGGAGAAGGTGCACTCTCAGGTATCACGGCCCCAAGTTGTTGCAAATAGGCAAGCCAGTGGCATGACTACTCTAGCAAAGGATCTTAAAGGCATACTGGAACAAGTACACTACAATTAGTGAATTACTCCATTCACTTCCTTAAGAAATTTCAGTACTTTTTTGAGGCATGCATTCCATTTGCAAAATTCATATCACCCTTTACCTAAGACATAACCTTAACTAATTTGCCTTTATTGCAGTTTCTATCAATTTCCCTGATACAGCATTCAGAGTCTGGTCCAGATCCAAAATAACATATTGTAACCATAGATTGGCTTTTGGAGCTAGTACCTAGAACCCACAAAAGTGAAAACATTTTGCCCTAATGGATTATTTATACAACTTATTGAAAGACAACTCTTGAACAAAGTCATAGCAGGATTATGTCTGATCAAGTTCATGAATCCTAGGTCATAAATGTATCATATGTTACTGTTACATGGCATAGCATCCTGAATCTACACACTGAATAGAATCCAACCCAATGGGCTAAATGAGAGGATGTAATTTGGCCGTGGTCCAAGAATTACAAAGCTAGTTTTGTATGTTTTTCAAACTGCAGTTCACCCCATACCATATGAAAACCCTTTCTAAATAAAAGAGACGTTTGTGGTATGGCATGGGGATCTTGTGTTTAAAGTTAAGAAGTCCGGTCATGTGGAAATCCTTGACTCTTTGGGCAATATCCAATGATGTCATCGCGCTAACGCAAATAACATTGAGCTACATAAGCTACCATTAACACAACAATTTTTCCGGGTAATCCCATTATACAAGCTAATGCTATTGCATTGCACAAGGGGTCCCTTATGCTAACCCAACATAATATGCGTTGGTGCACTAACATAATTGGATCCTCCCCCTTGAATCATATCCAATATTTTTCATGTAGCTCACAGTGGCCTCCATGTTGATTATTTTGAAATGCCATATTCTCATTATCATTAAACTTCTATCCCACCCAATAATCAACACTCTCTGGGCAATTCACAAAAATAGACATCCACATGTTTATTTATTTATTTATTTATTAATTAAATGTATATACCGCCCCATAGTTGAAGCTCTCTGGGTGGTTTACAAAAGTTATTTATTTATTAAAACATTTATATCCTGCCCTATATCACAAAGATTTCAGGACGGCGTACAGACACTATGTACAATGTCTGAGTTGTGGTCTAATCTCCAACAACTCCATAACATTTTGAAACTGTTTAGAAGCTGAATGCTTACACTTACAGGAGGTCTGAGCTTAAGAAATTTTATTTACAGTCACTAGTGGTTATATAAACTATGTTTTATGAATTACAGATATTCCTATACAATTTTGATTGATGACGACTAGCCATTTACTGCTACTATTGGGGGACTGAAAAAAGTAATTACACCTTCAAGAACATCACTGTTATATGGGGTCATCTATATAAGCTGTTGTGATTATTTATTTTGATTAAATGCTCATGAATAAGTTATTGTGAAATGGGCAAAGAGACCCAGTTATCCACGTTCTTGAACACCTCACAGCTCTGCCATTTTGTAGTCCTGCATTCAACTATTTTATAATCCAAGGATATGCAGTTTATCCTTCAGTAGTGTTATATTATATAAGCTTTCTGCGTGTATTTAATTTATCATTATGGATCTTTCTTGGATTGCTTTTATACAATACAGCCCTTGATTCATATTTGTGTAGTACAACGATCTTGGGGAATTTTCATTTAGACATTTTTCACATTTCCGGCTGTGAAAATAATGGTGCACTGCTGGATAACTTTCCAAAAATTTCCAAAGATAAAAAAAAAATGTTTTAAAAATCACAAAAGAACTTTCAAGAAAAATCTCTGCTATCATTTGCTTGGTGGTCCAATGGCCATACCTCTGACAGGCATCCATTTCTCTCCGTATTTCAAATACCAGTTAGCTCTTTGATCTCACTATTGTCTGACTCTCTTCATTGGAAGTATTTACATTATATGCAAGAGACCTACTTAATTTCAAGTGGTCACCTTCAGACTTGTCTCTAATGTCCCACTTCATTTTAAGTGTCTCCATGATCTCATGCGTTAATCATGCCAATATGTCTATATTTACACTCAGACTCCATCCTTTCTTTCTTTTCCTTGCCCGACAAACAGCTTAAAGCAGTTCTACCCATTGCAAGTGCTATGGAAAAAACTAGTGTTCATGCAGCTGCTGCAGGAAACATCAGTGCAACATCGATGTTTCTTGCAACAGCTGTAATGAAGTTTGAGAACTTTCACAAAGTCATCCACTAAAAAAAATCTACTGTGCTGTACCCCTTGTGTTTTGAAAGACGGATGTAGCCCACAATATTTATATTGTCTAGCACAGTAGATTTAAATTCTTACAGAGGCATGTGGCTATTGGAACTGGGTAATGGATATAGGCAGAGAGACATATAAAAAGTTTTACTCGATGGAAATACGAAAATAAAAAGACTACTTTTAGGCCAAAAATGGCACCACCACCACCACTGCAAGTACAGATAGCAAATGAAGGGGGTACATTTTGGTTGTTTGGAGAGAAACAAAGTTCCAGCAAGTTTCATTAGTGTTTAACATTATGTGGTGACTTAGTATTATTTTTATTATTACTATTGTTTTTAATAATGTTATTTATATACCATCCTTCCTTCTAAGGAAGCCCAGGGTGATGCAAAATGCTTCTGCAATATTCCTTAATATTTTCTGCAACTTTGTCATCCCCTTGAAATCTTAATCACCACCCTCGTTCAAATTTCAAGCAGAATGTTTTCTACCGAGAACGTCTGGTTCAGTCTTACTATTTAAATAAGCTTTCCGAACCTGGCCTCCTCCAGATGCTTTGGACTTCAATGCTCATCAGCCCCAGCCAGCAAAGACAATGGTTAGGAATGCTGGGAGCTGTAGTCCAATATACCTGGAGGGTACCAGGTTGGAGAAGGCTACATTAGCTATTAAGTGGCATCAGTGTCTATGATAAATATACCAGGGGTGGATAACATGTGACACCCACACACACCCTGGCTGTTTTTGTGCCCCCTCTGCACCTACTGCCAAATTTGCTGCCACTATGTCAGAAATCATGGAAATTTTGCAAGGAGAATCACACTTTGGACATCTCCAGAAGTGTGTTTCTGCTTCAAACAAGGAGTGCTCTCCCCCATGTGCCTGGTTTCCTTGCCAAATTGCAGTGGTGGGAGTGGGTGGTGGCCCCCAATGGGTTCAGGGGCACAATGTGGACCCCCAAGACATTGCCCACCCCTCCTCTATACTTATGTACAATGATTTCTAATGAGCTATGAGAGTTTTTAAGGATTATAGAAAACTACAAAATATGAGACCATGAAAGACAATCACAGGCCTCCAATAGTATACCCCACCTCTCTGAGAATCTGTAACATGTGCAGATGGTTCTAGAATCTCCTGGAAGCTTTCGGTGAAAATCCTTCCCCCACAATTCTGATCTAACAGTTTCCAGAAATATTCCTTCATCAGAATAATTTTGGTGGAAGGAAGTGCCCTGTGAAGGAAACATTTATAGTTCTCTCCATACAGAACAATGACCAGCTCTATACCAAGGCAATTGTGTCAGTACCTTCTTTGTAACCTCTTTTCAAAATGTAATAGCAAGGCATTCATGAACTAGTTTCCTGTAAAATTCAACCTCCTATATTTTAAGACCGCTCATCAAAGTTTATAATCTAAGGAGAAAAGCACAAGGCCTTAAATAGGTGGGAAGCTTTACACTGCTAGAAGAAATGAAATGATGTACAACATTTTATTTTAACTATACCAACTCATTCCAATGAGATTACTGAAATCATATCAGAACCTTAAACCGAATTTGAAAGCTAAAGATGTAAAGGAGGATAAAGCTAAGAAGTAAGTATACAGAATTTTAAAATGGAAATATTGGTTTGCACATACTGTGACATCCATTTAAGGATCAATACTTTACCAGTAGGAAGGCAACCAGACCTACTAATTTATTACACCTATTGTACCAACTTCCAGAAAGTTTACTTGTCTTGCAGAATCCTAAACACATTCAGTTGGAAGAAAGCACCAGTGATTAAATTTGCAATTGTTTGGTTCGGAGCAGCCAACTTGCATGGCAAGACACTTTTGGAGATTGACATATTGCTTTGGCTCTGGCAGACATCCTTACTGAAAAACATAGCTTCAGCGACACGCTAAGCCATGGTTAGGCCGCTAACCTGTTTGCAGCAAATGGTTAGTGAGCATGTTTAAAACGTGGTTATGTAGCCACCAATGTTAGGAATGGTTCACACGACACATAAAGTCATAGTTCACATGACACACTAAACCATAATGTTTAGCTCAAAGTGCTTAACCACCAAGGCTTAGCATATCATCTGAACACAGTCAACACAGAAGTGGACTTTCAAGTGTGTATCCCTTGCTGAACAGGAATCATGCATGCTTTCCCAATCCAATACAAGGACCAAGGTTAGGTATATGTAGCTCTATTTAAAAGGCCTAGATCTTCCCAATTAGCAATTCTGGGTTGTGCCTCTTCCAGGTCAAAGATCCAATAAACTCATTTCAGCTTCTTTTAAAAGCCTACAAATTTTATGCTATCCCCTCCATCAAAAATGTTGTTAATCCAGGCTTCTCAAAAACCTGCAGGTATTCTTGTCCATTAGCTTACATTGTTTCATAACAACTCCATTTCCTATCACTTGCCACCAGCCATTGCATTACAGTAATGAATGCCAGCTAATATGGCAGCCTTTGTCTTGGGTGCTTGAACAAATAACTTGTTCATTCTCTTAAATAAGATTTCTCACAATGAAAAACTGAAATTTGAAGAACATAAACTGTTCTAAGTAGCTGCAATTTCTGGAGTTATCCAGCATTGAAAACTTTAAAAACTATTATTGTAAATTACGACATTGAAGTCTAAAATCTGTAGGTTCTGCCTCCGGCAAAGTGCCTATCAGCTTGTCAACCCTGGATCATCAATGTCTCTGGAAAACATTGTTTCTGGCTTGACAAACTACAGTTCAAGGCCTCAAGCCATTGTATGAGCAAGATGAGAAGCACACATAGAAAATACCCTTTTGAATTGGAGGTTGTGATAAAGTTCTTAATTAGCTGCAGTTGGGCAGAGTAATAAAGGCCATTATTGTTTTTAAGACGGATGCTGCTATTACTTTTCAGTATGAGATCAATGCTCATGTAAAATAACATATGGCCACATCTGTGTTAGTATTACCACCAGTGTGCATTTGCCTTTGAAACTTGCCAACTAAATACAACAAGAATATATAAAGACATCTGATTTATAGACAGTAAATGACTTTGTTTCTGGTTTGACAAAGTATATAGTTTAAAGCTTCAAGCCATTATGGCCATTTCTACACATGGCATTTATTGTGTGTTCGTGATTGTTCACTCATGGAAGTTTGCGGGTACTTTTCACAACATTGTCAATCTCCGGTGCCTCTTCCATCATTTTTAAGCTTTATTCTGTAATTGTATAAATTGCTGAAAATACAGTAATAAGTATAAACCACCATCCAAGAGGTGGTGAACTTCCGGAATATCGCAGTATCGCAGCACCATCTACAGGCTGTATAAATGAAACATGAAACTTGCTTGCAAAGTAAACTGGGGGGAAGTGTGTTGTGCTGATCATAATCCCCAAAAGACTCCAGAAGATGAAGCACTGGTAAGGGTGCAGGATTTTTGCTTCAATGTAGAGAAGCCCTATCAAGTTTGTCTAAAGTTAAAATAGATCTTTAGACTATGAAGAATGCTATAATACTTTAAAGTTTCACTTTTGATGGGTTGCTTTTATTTAATGTTCAGCCCCAAACTGTTTATATGAATTATTGCATTGGTCTATCTGTTAGCATTACTGATGCAAATTCATTACAATGTCCGAATAACATTGTGGTTTCTGATGCTGCATTTGTATGACAAGGTAGCACAGAAAGTTTTGTGGACAATCTGTACCTGGAATCAAGTGGCCTAATTTTTGTTTAAGGATGAGTCCACGTGTGTGTGTAACCCCTCCCCTGATACACACAGAGAGAGCATGCACAAACAGGAATATAATGTTTGCATGCATTTAAAATATTTATAAATATAGTTTATATATCATAGTTTAGTACTATGTAGCTGTACTATTTGTCTGAAAAAACTTGAGAATAAAGTTGAGAATCTCTAATTATAATCTGAAAAACAAACTAGCTAACAGTAATACTTGCAGGAAAATGTTTACCATTGAGATCATAACCACACAAGTTTGAAAAAAGTTTCGCTTTTCAATACATTGTGGCAACTCTGGGCGTCATTACATTAAGGGGAAATTGCTTTGCTTACCTAGGATGTTTGTGCTTCTTGATTTTTGGCATGACTGTTATGAGTGCATTACACGAGCAGAGAGAGGTGACCATTTGCTTTGAATTGAATATTTCCATTCCACTCACTTCAATTAAGACATCAACGCTTAGTAGTGGAAGATCCCACTTTTGGGGGGATGTTAAAAGTGGTTCTTTTCATGGTGGATTTGTTATGAATACCGCGGGAGATGTCCTGGTAATTCACAATGTCATGTAAATAATTTGCAAACTTCCGTGACTAGCCAGTCATGAGCATGCTAGAAATTGCTCGTTTAGAGAAGCCCATTGTATATTGAAAGCAACTTGTACTGGTAAGTTTCTGTTGCACACTCCTGGAGAGGAAGTTTTTGAAAGTAACCACCCTTGCTATTCCATTTAAATGTATTTCGTTTGTGTACTACACTTCAATAAGTATTTCCAGGGTGGTTCACATAAAAAATAAATTAGAATTGGGTGCCAAGAGGTTTAGTTTTACTTGTGCAGACAATGCCCACTCTTTCCCCTCTGAATTTGTGATAACCGCCCAGAGAGTTTCAACTATGGGGCGGTATATAAATGTAATAAATGATGATGATGATGATGATGATGATAATTGCCTTCCTTCTATTCATAATTCATTCTCTCGCTCACACACACACACGGAGAGAGAGTTGAACAGCACTGAAGTGTAAAATGTGCTTTTGCCAAGGTCAGTTTCTTGTGATTACTTGCCTGTGGCAAGTGAGGCCAGTCGCAACAGACTGAGTCTCAGCAGTCCACAAAGTCACATTGGTGCTTATACAGAGGACATCTAGTATGTTATAGTCACCAGTGCTGAGCGTCTCTGCAGTGCCGCTGAATTTCATATACTTAACTCTTTCTACCTTACATCACCATTGGAAATCTGTCCACCTAAGATAGGACTTTCCAGTCTGCATAGAAAGTGACATAGAACGGCCAAAGACAGTGTCTTAATATAAACAAATATTCTGAATGTAAAGCATTGCCGGCCTGTAACCAGATTGGATGCATTCAGAAAGACAGACATTAGATAGCTTCACTGAAAATTAAATATCTGTGAATAAGTATGACAGATTCAGGTTCAGTGTTTAAGAAGCAATTTTATTCTATGAAGCAAATTCCAACCCTGCTGGTTTAGCTGAAGGAGAACACTGGAATAAACTGCAGCTTGGGAAGGGTATCTGCTATTAGATCGAACTGATTACCAAACCTATTGTTTTGTTTTGTGCTGGAACAACATCACTCTACCAGCTCCAGGGCCTTGTATTTGTTTTCCAGACCTTGCCTTGAGATTGAGCCTCCGTGGTACGAACCCTTGGACTCCTGCTTTACTCTGCTTCTGGACTGCATATTGCATCTGACTGCTTAACTGTGGCTTGTCCTTTGCCTGTATCTTGACCACTCCTGCCTTAGCTTGATCTCAAACTGTTTCAACCTTTGTGCTTGACCATTTGCCTGCTTTCTTGTCTTGCCTTTTGATTGCCCCATAATTTGCCCTAATGCCGAGTCTGATTCAGACATAGCAGGCCATGTAAATTCAGCTGCAAATGGAAGTAAACAAAATGGATTACCAGATTTATAGCATTTGTCTTAGTGGCAAAGGGCATATTTCGATGGATGATGAGCAGGGGAAAAAAATCCTCCTAGGTGAAGGAGAAGACTGAATAAATGTGGGTCATGGCAGTATACAGCACTCCCAAGAATCAAGCTCATAAGAACATAAGAAGAGCCATGCTGGATCAGACCAAGGGTCCATCTAGTCCAGCACTCTGTTCACACAGTGGCCAACCAGCCATTGGCCAGGGACCAACAAGGCAGTACATGGTGCATCAGCAACCTCCTACCCTTGTTCCCCAGCAACTGGTGCACACAGACTTACTGCCTCGAATACTGGAGATAGCACACAACCATCAGTGCTAGTAGCTATTGATAGCCTTTGCCTCCAGGAATTTATCCAAACCCCTTTTAAAGCAATCCAGATTGGTGGCCATCACTACATCTTGTGATAAGTGGTGGGATAGAAGGTGGGATACCCACTCGTGAAAATAGAATTAGAGATGTAGAGCAAAATCAGAAAGACAATAGGGATTTGCTCAGGTACATGATCTGACCCAGACACTTTATATTCTTCAGAAAGACTGTGAACTCAGAATCACTTAAGATAGTGTAGCCATGACTGCTAGTTATACCAATGGTCCTATGAGCTGCTGTTAATATATATGCAACCATTTCAACATCCACCTCAGGTACCAAGCTCTGAAGATGACAGAAGCCTGAATATCTGAATGTGAGGATCAATTCTTAGTTTTGCTTTATATTTTATACTCTGTAAACTGCAAAGTGAGTTTTGATGGTTACATACTTAGAGAGCCAGTGTGGTGCAGCGGCTAAAGTGTCAGACTGGGAGTCGGGAGATCTGGGTTCTCGTCCCCACTCAACCATGGAAACCCACTGGGTGACTTTGGGCCAGTCACAGACTCTCAGCCCAGCCCCCCTCACAGGGTTGTTGTTGTGAGGATAAAATGGAGAGGAGGAGGATTATGTACACCACCTTGGGCTCCTTAAGAGGAAAAAAGGCGGGATATAAATGCAGTAATACATACATAAATACTTCCAAACTTTCACACAGACAACATTCAGAAAATGTTCATGCTGCTGTCCAGAATCTCTATATTTTATTAAACAAAATCATTAGTTACAAATGGAAAAAAGTTTTTTTTTTTAATTACTTACTGTGCTACATAATCCTGGATAATTTCAATACTGAAGTTTTAGTAAATTGTTTTAAATGTACCCAGTATTAATATATGTGTGGCATATACATTAAATAAACATTGTGAGAACAAAATTAAAGTGACATAAACTGGTCATTAATTTATTTCCTGTCTATATGTAAACTAAGTCTTTGTGACAGGTCTCCCTGTCTTATAAGATATTGGTCAATTTTTTTTTATCCCTACTAGCAATTATTTATGAATCATACTCTTACATGCTCCTCATTGGAGCACTTATAGCATATCATGATTCATCTGTAATTTTCCTCTAGCATGATTTGAGGGGCGGGAGGAAAATGCCAACCTGCCATTAAACTACACCAGATAGTCTTTCAAGCATGACTTCTAATTATTATTTTCCCTTCTCCTTTGATGACTTGTAGAATGGCTTACTCATCCACATTAAGGCAACATTTCATTCTTCGTTAATATATTATGAAAATTTAGGTTTCGCTTGAACATTATCAGAGGTGGGAAAGTTAGCTGCTTGTTTCAAGTATGCAATTGCATGTGCATGACATTTGACAGTTTCAGCTACCTGACTCCTCAACAGCCATGTGGCTAAATCTCTGCTTCTAATCGTTAAAAATTAAGCATCTCTACCCAAATCAAAAGCAAGTAAAAAAGACAAATTATTGAAATCTCAACACAATCACAATTAGAGGTGGCAAAAAGTACACAATTGCTGAACTGTGTTTTGACAACTCCTCTCTTTCTAACTTATGTTGCTTTACCACCACTACCACCCATTTCATTATATGAACAATAAAATCTTGCAGATACAAACATGATAACATAGACAGTGGCCTGATTCGGACATAAAAGCTACACTATGATTAAGGGCTTCACTACGCAAGGCTAAAATCCCACATCCATACCGAGGCTTCTGCTTCCAAATTCTTTGCATGATTAAGATCAGCTCCATGCAAGGCTGGACACATCCTTTGAATCCTTTCTCCGCATGTTCTATACATTTCATTACATAGCCACTAGATGGCGCTGCTAATATTAATATCAGATTAACATTCCTTATCAGGTTATCTCTGATCTTTTAAAAAGCGGGATAAAGGTCAAAAGGCATGGGAGTTGCCCAGGAGATTGAGACTTCCATGAGTGACCAATCATGAATGTGCAATAAAAGCCTCATTCAGAGATGCTCTAAGTATTACATGCATGAGCATCAGGCTCGTCCTCTCTCCCTCAATTTTTTGATGAGGACAAGGTCAGAAGCTTTTGCTTCCATCTTCAGTTAACCACTGTTTAAAATTAAGTCTGAACACTAAACTGTGGTTAATCTTAACTATGGGCAGCACACAAGCCTGACTACATGCCAGCAGGATCCACCACTAGCACAACAAGGAGACAGTCAGATCAGCAGAGCTTGCAGACAGAAACTCCACTAACCTGACCTGATTCAGAATAAAGCCTATCTACTTGTTTCTGCGGTTGCTTTTTGAACTATTAGCTTTCTGATGTATGAGTGGTGGGTCCGTGTAAAAAATCAAGTGGGAGCACAGTGGCTGTACTGAATACTGCCCACTGGTATAGTGAAACAAGCCAACTTCATGAACCAATTTTAACTAAGATTTAGGTAAATAAGCCAATTTCATAACCCATGATTTGAAGTCGGCTTGTTTCCTTAAATCGTAGGGGGAAAACCTGCATCTCTCCAGACACTGTTGATCTACATCCCCCATCACCTATGACCATTTGCCATGCTTGCTGGGGTTGATAGAAATTGGAGCCCAGAGGGCCACAGATCCTAAACCACAGTTAAGTAGAACCAGTTTGCCTGAACTCAAATATAATGACAAACTGTGGTTAGTTAAAAATGGAGTAAAAGATAAGCCAAAGGCAAGAGCGGAACCAAGGAATCTTCTACAACTGCACTAACGTTATAAAGCCCTGAGGAAGAACGCAACCGCGTTCGAAACGCGTAGGCACCTGGCACTTTAATAAATCTTTTACTAATAATATTATTGTAGAAGATTCTTTGGTTCCGCCCTTGCCTTTGGCTTATTTTTTATTCCCCTACGGGGTTTTCCTTCTTTTCGCACTAGTTAAAAATGGAAGCAAAAGTTTCCAATCTCCTACTTTTGTCTGCACCAAGGCAAGAAAAGGGAGCGGGGAGGTGACAAGCCCAAAACATGTTCAGGTAATGCTAAACCATAGTTTAGTGATAAATCTGAACGAGATCACAGAGTCACATTTCACTTTTTTTTTTTTTACCTATGGGAAATACATTTCCTTGCCTATGGAACACAACCATTCAGCAGCATGACTAGGATATGATTTTCATTTCCCTTGTAAGTGAAAATATGTTGCTCTTCTGCGATATCATATGGGAACAATAGCCATGGCCTGCACTGCACACAACTTTAAAGGAGCTTAGCAGAGGTAGAAAGATAATAGGAACATAAGGACCTGCCTTATACCAACTCAGACCATGGGTCATAGAATCATAGAATCATAGAATAGTAGAGTTGGAAGGGGCCTATAAGGCCATCAAGTCCCACCCCCCGCTTGATGCAGGAATCCACCCTAAAGCATACCTGACAGATGGTCCATCTAGCCCAGTACTGTAGACACTGACTGGTAGCCGCTCTCCAGTGTTTCATGCAGGAATTTTTCTAGCCCTACCTGGAGACGCTGGGGATTGTGCCAGAGACCTTCTGCATGCAAAGCACGTGGTCTACCACCGAGCTTCAGCTCTTCCCCAAGGACCCTACTACATCAGAGACAACAATTGGACTAGTCCCGATTTTATAAGCATACTTATCATAATGATCAACATATATTAATGTAATCAAAAAAAGTTTTGATTCGTCTTTTACTTAAAAGTGCTTGCCTGAACACACATGCTGAAAATGAAAAAATACAAATACAGAAAACAAGCTAACCTTCAATTAATTTTGCTTCCGGTAGGGGTATTAGGAATACATTGACCAAACAGAAGCCTTTGACCTGAACTTTCACCTGTGAGCCATTCCGAGAATAATTTGTCTTGCACTACAGACCTCCATCCAAATTAGATGAGGCATGAATATTTTTCAATGGTATAAGGAAAATATAGATGAGGCTATTTTAGAGGTATAAGGAAAATATAGATGCGGCTAACCAAATAATTTTGTAGACAGGTATTCCCAAACATTTCACTGAAGTGACCTATAGATTTCTTTGTTCAGAAATGATGCATTGCCCTTAATTTTACTTCTCCAGTCGCTTCTGTTGCTTTGACTAACCCTGAAGTCTCCTTTGCTTGCCATGTAGTAATCATTTTTCTATTGCAAAAATGGAAGGGAGACAGAATTTGCCGTGGTGGGGGCTATGTTGACATTCATCGGCACACTGCTATCTTGGGTAGCAATTTCTTTTTAAGTAAAACTAAAACAAGAGCTCCCCCACCCCTACTCTCTCTCTCTCTCTCTCTCTCTCTCTCTCTCTCTCTCTCCTGCTCAAATCCCTCATTTCCACTCTGTTGAGATCATCTGACTGTACTCATGGTGATCTAATCTGTTACATAACCAAAACACACAGAGGCAAAGTCTGCAGTCCACTCAATGCTGGAAGCTATTGAGACTTCAAAGGGAGGATCTCTATGCAAGACAGCTGCAGAACCAAACCTTTAATAATGAAAGGATATGCTAAGAAAAATAACAGTAAGAGACTGGTTCCTAGGGAGAACTGCCGGAAAGCTTAAAGCGTTGTTGGTTTTTTTTAGATTTCAGAGATAGAAGAGACAATATATCTCCAAGAAATATGTGAGAAACATCCTGTATGTTTATTTTCTCAAACCCCTGTTTTGAATTGGGCAGAGTATTGTCCGACTTTTGAAAACAGCATTTGATTTGGATTCATTCCTTTTGGTTGAAATTTGTATCCTCCTAAGGAGGCTACAATTATTATTAAAATGAGCACAATTATGATTAGACATTCATAATCAGCACTGGTTTATCAGTGCCTGGTTTTCAGATGCAAGCGATAACCCCCATGTTCAGAGGGAGCATCAATATCCTAATACCTGATACTGAAGTCATGCAACAGGACAGGAGCGATTGCCTTCATAGCCTGCTTGTAATCTTCCAGAGGGAATTTGGCAGGCCTTGCCTAAAAACAGAACACTGGACCAATTTCATCCTTGGTCTGGTCCAGCAGGACTGTCCTTAAATTAAGATTTTTTTAAAAAAGGATAAATCTTCCCAAGTTAAATGTCATTCACAATCGAGAAGTTTTAAGCTATGCTTTTATATCATAGCTTAATTTAGTGATGCATCTCATTATTAGCATTTCATAAGCAATGCTTACTAATCCAGTGTCTGGGTTCACATGGTTTTCTACTACAAGAACAAGTTGCAGAGAAATTGGGCTTGTTCCCTGACCACACGCACACTTTAGCAAGCCAGAAGAGGAGAGAAAATCTTCAACCTTCAATTTTAAACAAACCACAGTTCTCTGTAATATCCAAACTCAGGGAACAATAGTTTGATTAAAACAGCCTTTCTCAATCTTCTGCCCTCTGGATATTCTGGGCTTCAACTCACATCAACTTCATCCAGCTCAGCCACTGAGCAGGAATTCTTGGAATTATAGTCGATGGTGCGGCTAGGGCTGGACATTGAAGATGAAGTCCAGGGTCCCGCAGCCTTTAGGACAGGGGTCAAATGGCCATCCAGAGAGCAGCAGGTTTGGGATGGGTCAACACCTAATCTGGAAAACACCATTATTTCTGAAGTCATGCTTGTGCTATGATCTGAGTTAAAGTGAAAAACTGAGCATGCTTATAATATTTCTTTTTTTATCCTGACTAGCAAACAAGTGCGTTGTTGTTGTTGTTTTGCTCTAACATAACAGGGATGTAGAAGCAGTTGTAAAACATGGAACAGCAATCAAGAAAGGAGAAGAGAAATGTTAATTCTATGCTTCACAACTGAAATAATAAACATGGCCGTCTAAAGCCCCCCCCCCCCCGCACACACACACACACACACACACACACACACACACGACTATTAAATCCAGGGACTAAAATTACCAAGCTGCACCACTGTTTGTAGTCCAAAAATCTGAAGGGCACGAGGTTGGGAAAAGTTCGGTTTAAAACCTGGCTGGTGAGAATAAGTCGACATCAAGCCACGGTTTCAAATCCTGGCTAGTTTTCAAACTATAATTTAAAACAGGGGTGCATGCACACCCCATCCTTTTTTGCAGACCCCAAATAGCCATGCTGCTGAATTGCCACAGAATTTTAGCAGCGCGTATCTGTGTCAAGAAAAAAATCCCTTTAAAACAAGACACATGGGAAGCCTTATTTAAAGGGAAAATTCTTTCCCCCACCCCCACCCTCCAACAGTGTGCCACTGAAATTCTGTGGCAACTGAGCAGCAGCAATTTTGGGAGGGTGTGTAGCCTGCGGTGCATTTCATTGTGCAGAAATCGGTCCACAGATCCTCCAAATTTGCCCACCCTGGTCTAAACAAACTACATCTCACTGAATACAAATTGCTCAGGGAACTGCAGATAGTTTAAAATCAACAGCCATGGTTTTCTTTTATGTGTGAACTGAGCCAATGAGTTGAATTTACATATAATCATATGTTCATTAAATTTTCAAGTGTACATTCAATCAACACTACATTAATACCTCTGGGTTTGATTTCTAGGAAGAATGATACATCCCATGGCTAGCCATATAAACTGGTTTGGGCCTTAGCTCAGTTAATTAGCCACAATTAACCTGAATTACTCCTACATTGCCTATCATGAATAGACTGGGAATCCAAAGAAAAGGTTGTATTCTCACGCTATTAATAGCAGGACCAAGTAATACTGCTACCACATATATTATAACACAGAGGAATAAATAAATGGAAATACACAAGGCAATTTATGGGATGTTTTTCCTTCTAAATCCCATATTCCCAACTATACTCTTACAGAATGGTATTTTCTGTGTTTTATGATGTGAAACACAATCGTAAATTTTGTTTTTATTACACACTTTTTCCAAACCTGGTAAAGAAGATGAGTACATCAAGAAGGCAACTGTATAATTTCTTTCTACCAACCTTGGTCACTGTTTAGCTCATGGGCAGCTGCAGGAATTCTGCTGGTGGAAGGGCAAACCTGTACGTGATTGTAATTTGTTTATATAGCATATGCTGTTAATGTTTTGAATTTATGCTTTTAATGTTTTAAATTTCTACTTGTATTTTATTTTAATGTTTTGAATTTTTGCTTTTAATGTTTTAAATTTATACTTGTATTTTATGGTATTTTAATTGTGCACCGTCCAGAGAGCTTCGGCTGAGGGGGCCTTATAAAAATGTAATAAATAAATAAAGCACACCTGTGAATTTTTCTTTTGTGTGCACTTTGTTGCATTGAATCACATTCCATGACATTTAGAAGCCTATCCAGAGTAGCCGAAAATCCTGAGAATTAGACAGCACTAATGCAGAGGAGTGTTGCATACTGCCTGTTTGGTGCATTCTCTTCCCCTCCTTATTGCTTTATTATGATTTTATTAGAATGTAAGCCTATGCGGCAGGGTCTTGCTAATTATTGTTTTACTCTGTACAGCACCATGTACATTGATGGTGCTATATAAATATATAAATAAATAAATAAATAAATAAATAATAATCAAGGTTCCTTCAAGAGACATCTTGAGAGATATTTAAAAAACCAAAAGCAAAAAAATAGAAGATGCAAAAACTCAAATCTTAAGAATGCCATGTTATATATGCCCTGGCATCACCACCCTTATCATAACATTCACAAATTCACCTGACTTGTCAAGACAGGGGTCCTCCATGTTAGTGGTTTCTTTAATTGCAGAAACATTGGTGAACATATGTAAAGAATAGCAGTGACTTCTATGGGGAGAGTCATTGGCAGGAGAAGAAGAAATGGGTACACTTGATCAGGGCTGAGCCTAGACTATCCACTTTACTTTTCATATTATTTATTTATTTTATTACGTTTATATACCGCCCCATAGCCGAAGCTCTCTGGGCGGTTTACAAAAGTTAAAAACAATGAACATTGAAAACAGATATACAAAAATTTTAAACCATCAAAAGCATAAAAACAATATTTATTTAAAAGCAATATCGATTTAAAACAGCCACTGTTTACATCAACTAACACAATACAACTTTTGCATAGCTTAAATTTTGAATTGAACAAATGTACTTTTGCAACTACACATTTTTTACTGGAACTGAACCTTTGTGCCTGACTGCACATTTAAGAAAATGCCTGATAGTATCAGAGAACAGCTCTACCATTTCTGGTAGAACTGGTGACTGAACAGTAACAAGGCTTGGGGCACCAGTTTTTCCAAGATATATAGATCTGGCCTCTGAGAAACCTACATCCCAATTTTCTTTTCTCAATGGGAAGAACTGGCAACTGGATAAGTAATTCATTTTCACCTGTGGCTGAAATCACCCATTCTTCCCCTGGCTCCATTCGCCCCTGTAATAGCTCTTAGCTCTGCTTGCCATCCACCCCCAGGTTACACTATCCTGGCAACATCTAACAGGCTTGGGTGCCTTCACAACAGAGTTATTTATTATGACCGATACATAAGAAAATACTGCCGGTATTACACACTGCCAAATGGCACCATTAACTTTTATTACTCACTTATCTCTTATCCTTTTGAAAGCGGGATAAAGGGGGAAACGTGCAGGAGAAGTCCTAGAGGTTGATAACAGTGTGTAAAGGACCCACAAACTTCTGGGAGTGACCAATCACAACCATGCAATAAATCATTTGCATAGAGAAACCCCATATCACATTCCAAATGGAAAAGGAAATGAAAAAGTTTCCCAGATATCAGCAGAACATCTCCTCTCAATGGCTTCCATTGATAAAACATAACCCAGTCATCCTGGACTATTAGCCAGCAATTGACCTAGAAAAGAGATGGTCAGCCAGCAAGCATAATGCCATACTGCAGGGCTACGCAACTTTATTCCCTCCAGATTCCCTACAAATCCCAACAGTCCCAACTCTTATGGCCAATGGTCAGGAACTATGGGAGTTGTAGTCCAAAGCAGCTGGGTGCACCAAGTTGCCTACCCCTGCCATATAATACATTAAAGACAATAATGTAAAATAGATGAAAACTAAAAATGTTGATTGAGTCAGCAACATCTTATGCATGCTTTATGGAGAAAAGCAGGGGTACTAACTTACATGAAAAGACAAATCTTTCATGCAACTATCTAAACTCTGACTTGTGTGAATATTGGCTTCAACTGATGTTGGGATGAGGAGGAAATCATACTGAAGCAGATGTTTGATACAGATTTTGTTGTTTCAGCAGAAATGTCTAAGAAAACACACTTGTGTTTGTTTTGCTGGGAGCCATTAAACCTTTTGCCCATTTTCTAGGCAAACAAGGCATTTTCACAGACAGCTGGCTCCTATCCTAACTGCTTCACCTCTTAGAGATTTCATTCCATGGAACACAGACATGGAAATATGTGTCTTTTTGAATTAAGATTTCAAGGAAAGGTTGTGGCGAATGAATTGCACAGCAAGTCTTTAAAATGAAAACCTCTGATGCCTACAAAACGAAAGATGCAGCACCTGCATATTGATCGGACACTAGAGTCAGAAACAGTTTCTGCTGGGTCTGTGTCCTTGAAAAATAATTTGAAATATAATAGAGTTACCAGCTCTTCACTGGGAGATGGTGCCTGTTCATTGAAATGCTCCCAGAGGGTACAGCTTCTCTACTTTCCACTATGCTGCTGTACTGGTTTCTTTCTCCATCTTCTGTTAGCTGCAGCAATCAGGAGTCTAGTTTCCCCCCACAACAAGCAAGAAAGGACGATTTGAGCAAAGCAACTAGGAAGCTGCAGCAAGGGTATCCTCTATTTGTGTCTTTAAAAAGTCATTTGAAATGAAAGGTAGGCATCCTTTTAAATGGGGGGAAAGACCTGGCAATGCTAATAGAAAGGATTAGACTAAAATCACGAAGACCTTATTCAGACAACACACTAAACCATGGTTAGGCCACTAAGCTTTTTGCAGAAAATGGTTAGCGAGCTTGTTTAAACCGTGGTTATGTAGCCACCATGGTTAGGAATGGTTCACGTGACACACTAATCTCAAAATGCTTAACCACTGTGGCCTAGCGTGTAATCTGAACAGGGTTAAAAATTGTTTGGTTTTGCCATACTGGGTCCATAAAGGATTGCATTTTAATGATATAGTTTTGGCATCGTATACCTTATACTTTACTAGCTTTTTAGCTTGGTGAAAATATATGACATCCTTCCCCACCCTAGTGCTTTCCAGATGTTTTGGAATTCAATTCCCATCAACTTCAGGCAGTATGGCCAATGCTTAGGATTGCTGGGAATTGCAGTCCAACCCATGGAAGGCTCTTATACAACATATTGCAATCTTTTTAAAACCAAGTGTTATTTCGAGTGTGTGTGTGTGTTTCTGCACAATTTAGAAATTCTCCAGTGAACACCAATACCCTATAGCATGCAATTTCTGATTGTGGTCTCTTCCATGTAGACGGAAAGTGATTTCAATTTAGTCTTTTCAGTGCCTAGATAATAAAACGCTTTGGAAATCTATCAAATGTCCAAATTATATCATGGTAACTGGGAAGAAAATATCGCTGCAGTGGTTCCGCTCCTACTTGGATGTCCGATTCCAGAAGGTGGTGCTGGGGGATTATTGCTCTGTGCCGTGGCTCCTAAGCCATGGGGTTCCGCAGGGCTCTATCTTATCCCCTATGCTGTTTAACATATACATGAAGCCGCTGGGGGAGGTTATCCGGAGATGTGGACTGATGTGTCATCAATATGCGGATGATACTTAACACCTGTAATTCTAAGATATATATATATATATATATATCCATATCCCCTTGGCCAAGCTGATAACTTTAATAAACTTTAATATATTAGCTGATAACTTTAATAAACTTTAATGTCATTTCTGTATTTTTGTTGTAGGTTTTTTTTTTTTACCATTAATTTCAATTAGGTTTTAAGAATGATATACCAGTAAACAAAATGATAAACATCAGGGGCAATTTGCGCAAATCAGAGACAATATAAGTTTCATAGAAGACTGAATGTAGATCAGGTTCATTGATCTAAAAGGGACTTTTCAGAGAATACCATGTGTATTTGGTGGGTGTTATTTGTTTGCTTCTTCTTATATAGTTTAGGAAATAGAACTAAGAGCTAGTAAAAGTGATGTCGCCCAAGTACTTTAATTTGACTAGTGAGTCTTTCAGCTAAGATGACTGTCCACAGGCATCCATAGCAAAGATCTAAGGTACTGCTTCTTTTTATGGGGTATCTTTATTTTCCCCCAATAGCAGGAAAGCAGGGCCAGTTTACATTCATCAAAAACAGTTTGCAAAATTTCCGGATTATGTCACATTTCCACCATATATGATAAAAATCCAACATCTGGACAATTACACCAACACTCGGGCCTTACGGTAGTATAAATTTTACTCAGTAATAAAGTAGTTAGATGCCATCTGTAGATTGGTTTTAAAGAATTTTCTCAGATGTTGTAGCTGCTAATTTCTAGTATGATATTGACAGGAACATTTTAAACTTAGAATATTTAATTTAATCCACAACATTAAATAAAATCCACTGTAAAGGCTTTTTAGAAAACTTTATTTCTTTCTTGATCTAACCAAGGTCCATGTAACCAGAAACATACTTTGAAAATATAGTTTTAAATATAAGAAATGGTGTGTCGTATATATTTTCAATGTAATTGACATATTTTAAAATCTTGGCAAAGCCTTTGAAATTTCTGATCTAGAAGTGTTTTGGGAGAAATGACACTCTGAAGGATAGGAAAAAGGGTGAAGCAATAGAAACAAAAGTGCAGTCTTGCTGTTTCAATGGGAAGTAATTTGCGAAGAAAACATATTGAATTCTACTCACCAAGACAGACACAGGAGAGCCACAGTTTGCCTTTCAAACCAGTTCAACGGGGAATCAGTGCCCTGGAGCTGAGTGTGAAATAGCAAGTATTCTGAGAAAAGGACGCAGAGGAGAAATGTTCAGTGCACAATATTTTCAAGCATGTTACATCTAAAAAAAACTTGATCAGGCTCTCCAGCAATCTCAGTAGTACAGTCATCAGTATGCACTTTCAAGAAGACTCAAAAATCAGCTTCCTACCAGATAGTCACAAGAAAGGCCAGTTTTTCTGCATGGGAGGATTCTGTTCTATAAAACATCACTTTAATAATTATAAGACTTTACAAAAGAGGTCACATTTTCTAACAAGTGCCTGATTTAGGGTGCAATCCTATTCATGTTAAGACAGGAAAAAGTCCCACAACTCCCAGCATACCCCAACTAGCAGTGCTGGCTGGGGGATGCTGAGAGTTGTAGGACTTTTTTCTATCTAAACATGCATAGGATCATGTCTTTAATCAATCTTAATTTAAACAAAAATTAAAATAAGTGAATTAGTCCTTAAAAGTTGGGTTTATGTATTTTCTAGCCACTGAATGGATTGAAGCCCACTGCAAACTTTTTTTGGTATTAGAATGGCATTTATTTTCTTATGTATTTCGCAAAGAAAAATATAATAAAAGCTGATGGTTTGTCAGAGAAAAAATGATAACTGAATAACATACTTTAAAAATGTATGTTGAAAGAAAAATGCATCCCTCTCCTAAGCAAAGCTTCAGACAAATCAACAATTCACATTGTATTTGGTAAGAATTTAATGTCAGTAGCTTTTCAAATATGACCTTTTAATTTTAGTTGAAAGAACAGGTGAATTTTTTTCTACTCCAATCCCTATATTCGATTATATTTAACAAAACAGTCCAAATCATAATATTTCACAAATTCTTGTGTTCAACCATATTAGCTCAACACTACTGCAGTCACAGTACTAGGCGGCAATCCATGAGTAAACTCAGCACATCTTTGCTTCAAATTCCATTAGGGTTGTGTGTATCTGTCTGTCTCTACACTCAGGCCTTGCCAGTATGTAGGATTAAACGACTTTCCAAGGTTGAATAAGCCACCATCTGTCTGTTTTGCATGGTGCTGTTTGCCATCCGGGAGGCTTGTCCCTCAGAGCGTGTTCCTACCATATGTCACCCTCAAGTGATCAGCCATGCCAAGACATTTGGGGGGAAAATGACTAAGTCTAGCTGGAAAACCCTCTCTAAAATTCCAGACGAGGTTCTCCGAGGCTGTGTTTGTCAAACTGTTCAATCCTTCCTAACCTCCTGCGGTACCCATCTGCTAGGAACTTTAGAGATATGTCATCCAAATGCAGAAACCCAATCTGGCTGGGTGATGTAACAATACACCGTCTTTTACCTACAGCTCATGCAACTTTAGTCAGCTTCAAAATGCATCTCGAAAGATAAAATTCAACCATTACAAACCTGCACAGAGTTGAGCCTGTTAAAGTCATCTTTCTATACAAATTATCAAATTAATATAACATACAGCCAGTCAAACAAAATCCTTGACAAACCAAAAAAAAAAGAAAGAAAGATGCCAATACAGTAAAACAAACGTTGCTATTTTTTCAGATAAACAAGCAAAATGCTCAAATAAAGGTACAAAATTTATCTCCAAACTTTTAATGATAGGCCTTTCCTTGAAAGAAGTTTTCATACCAGACTGAATGATTTGGGAAAAAGCAAATATGACTCCTCATACCCTCTTTCCTGTAAACCTGCACAAACATTCGTAGGGATGTATTCATGGATACCTATCCATATAGGGAAGATTGGAGCATGTCTTAATATTTAAATAATTATAGATCTTCAAATGACAACAGGATTTTTAAAATGTCCTTGTGTTGTGTCTTTTTTTTCCTTTGGGGTGGGAGAAAAACCAATATAGAGAACAAGAATAAATCACTAGCTAAACTCGCTTTTTTAGCGTCCATACCCACTTTTTATCTTATTTCATTCCATGCTGAACAGAGGGGGTTGTTGCTTAACGTTATTGTGGGACATTATCTGATTTGTTTTTTCTGCACATAGAATGAATGTATACATCATGAATTAGCCTTGTGTATTATCCGCAACTAGCAGAAACTACAAGCTCGCATTTTGAAAGAGGAGTCTCTAAGGGCTTTTCTAGACAAGAGTGTTTAACCTGCTGCTTTGCTTCCGCATTCTTTGCAGAATTAAAATCAGATCTCTATGCAATTTCCCCCTGCTTTCCTGCCTTTCCATACTTTCCACCATATAACATCTAGGTGGTGCAGTGGTATAGCAGAATAACGCAACTAAATTGGTGAAGAGTTGCACTTTGTTTTGTGCTGCCAAAGGATACCAGATTTTCCCCACCCCCACCCAAAAGTGTATTGAAAATGATGATGTCATTTAAAGCACCACTAAACAATCATGAGTGAGCACACAATAAAAGCCTTGTCTAGAAAAGCTGTAAGAATCCAAGTTACATATAAGAAAGCCCAAACTATGAGGAAAAAATGGAAGCTGCGTTGCTAGATAAGTAGTCAAGTAGATCAGGGGCCTGGAAATAAAGCCCTATGAGGTGAGACTGAAAGAACTGGGTATGTTAAGTCTAGAGAAGAGAAGACTGAGGGGAGACATGATAGCACTAGAAAGGTTGTCACACAGAGGAGGGCCAGGATCTCTTCTCAATCGTCCCAGAGTGGAACACGGAATAATGGACTCAAGTTACAGAAAGCCAGACTCCATCTGGATATCAAGAAAAACTTCCTGACTGTTAAACTGGTACAACAATGGAACCAATTATCTAGGGAGGTCATAGGCTCTCCTACACAAGAGGCCTTCAAGATGCAGCTGTACAGCCATCTGTCAGGGAAGCTTTAAGGTGGATTCCTGCATTGAGCAGGGGGTTGGACTCGATGGCCTTAAGGCCCCTTCCAACTCTACTATTCCATGATTCTATGATCAAGGATTTTTTTTTTACTGTACAGCAGTAGCTTATCACTATTGTGCAAAACAGGAGTATTTTCATAATGTTCAACTCTACTGATTTTAATTATGGTTTAAAATTAGGAAGAGATCTAGTAATTTTTAAAATGAGCAGATGGAATAGTCTTTCTTTTTTAGCTTGGGGGAATTACTTCTGAAAGGCAGGTCTGGGACAACCATTTGTACATGATTGTGCACTTTGTCAACAGAGAGCAAAAACAAACCAAGGGGAATTCCCTTCTTCATTTGACAAGTTCTCATTCTGTGGTTTGAGTCACCATTTCTCAAAGAAGCTGCTCAACAGCAAGGTTTTAAAAGAATATAAATCAGCAGAAACTTAATACCAAAATGAATAAGCTAGAAATTAAGTTTAAAAAACTAAGGATGAATACAGACAGAATATTTATAGAGTAGTGAGTCCAATCTGGAAATGTCCTGACTGCGTTTGGTCCAAATGTACTTTCTCCTCCAGGGTCAAGCTCTCAATAAAAACCCTAAACTAAACAAAAACTGTGCAGACACTTTTTAAAAAATAAAGGATCTGTTCAAACAACACACTAAGCTATGGTTAGGGCCACTAACCCCTTTGCAGCAAGTGAGTAATGAACTGTGGCCTTAGCTAGACCTTCCTGATAGCCCGCAATGGAGGAGGGAAGATCTCGCGTTGTGTTTAACGCGAGATCCCTCCTTTGTTTACACGCGAGGCACAACGACCTCAGAAGGAGCGGCATCGCGCCCGCCATTTTTATTTCTTAAAGGGGAATCAGCGCACGAACGCTCATGCGCTAAAGGTAATTTGTTTTTTTTAATTTAAATTATTTTCCACACACACCCCACCCTACCCCCGACGGGCACAGCTCCTGGCTCCTCGCGAGGAATCGCGCAGAGCCGGGTCAACCCACAGCACCTGGCCACACGTTCCGCGGTTTCGGGCTCAGCCCAGGACCATGGAAAAACCGGGGCCAAAGGGAAGGGCAAGATCCCAGGGCAAGGGAGGGATCATCCCTCCCTGATCCCGGGATCCCCTGTGTGTCATGTGGACGCACAGGGACAATCCCAGATATCACCCTGGGATTTTGCCCAGTCTAGCTAAGGCCACAGTTAAACAGTGGTTATGTAGCCACCACGGTTAGGAAAAACGCTGTTCACACGACACACTAAACCACCATGGTTAGCACAAAATGCTTAACCATCATGGCTTATCATGTTGTCTGAACAGGGCCAAAGTGTTTTAATTAATAAGGCAACAAATGAATACTTAAATGTACATGTGGTAATTAACAAAAAAAAACAGAAAAGGAAGGGCCTGAACAAGCATGTGATTATTTGGTATGTACATCCAGTGAAATCAGATTCCAAAGGTAGGAGGAAACCAGATCAACCACACTGCGGATGTGCTCCAAGTTCTGTTTTTTTTTAATCATTTTTGTCTTCTCCCATAATTTAAGGAGAGATTGTTGAATATCTCTGGCAATGAGTAGGGCAATGCAACAACTAAAGTCTGAAAAAAAACTTGTGAAAAACTAGATTACAGTAAACCATATTACACACACTAACAAATTTGTACCACGGACAAATAAATTCAATTCACACGCTAACAAGATATTCACACAACTCTGAGATGTTAAACCAGACAAAAGTTTGTACTAGAGAGGAAGGGTGGGCATGAATACCAACAACGTAGGGTTTTCGAGCCAGACTTTCAAAGCAACCAAGATTACACTAACTCTGCTAAAAAAAAAAAAAAAAAAAAAAAGCATTCTTCCTCTTTTGCCCCTACTGCTTTCTACATCAAACCCCAGGAATGATGCCATTGCTCCAGGTCAAAGGAAAAGCAGAACCAGCTGCCTTAAGCCAAACAACAAGCAGGTTTGCTGTCCTCCCTGCTGTTTTGGCTTGAGCTCTTCAGACTGGAAAATTTGGAAGCATGATCTCCCAAGCTTCGTAAATGCCAAAGCCATCTAAGAGGAAAATAGGACATGACCACCCCCAGGCAAGTTTGTACAGAAATCCACGGGCTGCAAGGAAGATTTACAGTAAACATCACATAGGACAGACTGCTCCGTGGAAATTATTCCACAAGAACACTCCTACAGGAAGCACACACACACACATCTGGGAAACACAAAAGCAAAGTGAAAGAGGGTAGAACACTGCATTTTCAACAGGAACTGCAAGACAATAATCAACAACAAACAATACAATTAGCTTGGGCACCATGTCTCTGAGTGGCACCAAAAAAGGAAACTCATGGGTACAATTCCTGGGAGAAATTTGCACGGAGAGACAGTTCACCCCGTAGCTTCCACTAGAAGCGTAAAATGAGTCACTCAAACTCCCATTTTCAGTGCTTTCTGGTATTAGCTGCTGCAGTTTTGGAATCAGGAACTCCAGCAACGGATTTGGACTATGAATTCCCTGCCCCACAGTAGCAGAGGATATTAGGTAATACAAGGAGCCCATAAGATATCTCTAGCCCTATAAAACAGCTGCCACTTGCTCTTCAGTCTAAATCACTTATCATTCAGGTTCAGGTTGAGCTACTCATAGATGGTTTCTCTACTTGCTTCCTTGGTTTCAGGCTGAGCCACCCAACTGCCTACCTCTCTGCCACCAGGCCACCAGCACCGGTAATCAAGTGCAGTTTAAGCTGCAATCCTATGCATGTTTAGACAGAAAAAGTCCTACAATTCTTGATAGGAGTTGTAAGACCCTTTTCTGTCTAAACATGCATAGGATTGTGTCCTTAATAAATATTTCAAATGTTAAATAAACGTCTCTAGTAAGTATTTAATATGCACAACGTATTGAATGACATAGCATTTTAATCAATGCAAGTCTTGCAACTCTTAGTCCCAGTGCAGACACAATGTTTCCTTAGTACTTGAAACCATGGTTTGAAGGGTGGAAATAAACCTTAGTTAAAGCCAACAATGGTTAGTGTTGACCTCTGTCCTGATATAATACTAGACCAGAATGAATGTTGAAAAGCGGGAGAGAGGAGCATGAGAGCCCATGGGACTAAGAGATAATATGTCTTGTCTGTTCCGAGTCTTGCCCTTTGAATGTATATTTCTCTATCATGAATGAATAATCTCTGTGAGCTGAAGCAGCCCTTAAGGACAATGCGATGAATTGCGTTTCCATCACTGACATGTTTAGGTTGACCCCTCAATCAGAGGAAGGAAAAGTATGTTTGGCATCCAGATTGTTCATAAACAATGTCTCTACCCTAAAGTGCACACGGTGGTCTTTGGTGATTTACCGATACACCTAGGGGTGACCAGATTACACAAACTTTAAAATCACTTCACTGGCTGCCAATTAGTTTCTGGGGCGAAGTAGTTTAAAGCCCTACATACATGGTTTGGGTCCAGGTTACCTGTGGGATCGCCTTCTCCTGTACAATCCACCCTGCACTCTCAAGTCCTCTGAGAAGGGTTTACTCCAGTCAGCCACAACTCGGCTGACGACAGCTACCCAGAGGACCTTTTCTTCTGCTGTCCCCAGACTGTGGAATGGCTGCCGGAGGACATTCGTCACCTTAACACTCTTTCTGAGTTTAAGACAGCCATAAAGACTAGTCTCTTCGGGCAGATGAATTTTAAACCTAAGAATTTTAATATGTTGTGATGGTTATTTTAATATTGTATTGGTTTTATATGATCTTTTAACTAGTATTGTGTATTATATTGTATTTAATGTTGTTCCCTGCCTTGATCCAGAGGGAGAGGCGGGTAATAAATAATAATAATAATAATAATAATAATAATAATAATAATAATAATAATAATAGGGAAAGCACTCTCTACATTCATTCTAACAGATGATAAGACCAAGCTGGGCCAATGATCCATCTAGCTCAGGATTGACTTTAAGGACTGGAAGCGGCTCCCCGGGTTTGTTAGCCAGGAGCCTACCCTACCCTACCCAAGTCCTGCCTGGAGATGCCAGACATTGAACTGGCGACCTGGTGCATGTAACAGCTGTGCTTGCCACTCGACTCTAGAGTCATGCTACTCTATGTCAGCCTGGAGATGCCAAAAGAGATTCTGAATACATTAAAAAAAAACCTGTAAATTTGCTACTTGGTATACCAAAATCAAAACAGATCATAAAAGGGCTACTTATTTGTGAGAATTAACCTTTTTCCCTGTTAGGCATGCTTTTACCCAGCTCAGATTTCAAATGATGCCCACTGAGTATCTGGCTGGAAGATTTTCTGATAGAGCTGCAAAAGAGCACTTTTGCATATGTGAAGCAGGACATATTGAAGATCTTGTACATTATATCCTATACTGTCCATTATATAATTCGCCCAGACCTTTCCAGACCACTTTAGAAGGCCAATCAGACGATTTTAAAATTAGATGGCTGTTGGCTGATGTGGGCAAATTCATCAGCTACAGGATAGCTTTATTTGCGCTAGCTGCAAGAAAAATAAGAGCAGCCTTTCTAAACCATACCACTGTCAAATCCTAAGGGGGTTAAACAGACGGAATGTTCTAAATGCTGATCATTCTATTGTATTCTTGTTTTATTGTATCAAATGTTTCTCTGTTTTATACTTGTGTGCTTTGTGTTTGCATTGGCTATAAACAATAAAATCTTGAGAGAGTGAGAGAGATGTAAAGAATAATTACTGTGACAGACAGAGAATTTTGGGTCCAACACTGCTTTCTGGGACAGATTCTGGAATATGATGTTGGCAAATTTCAGTTTATGGGGAAGAATTTGGCTTGTGCTGCTACTGTTCCAGTTGTGGAAGTTATCCACTAGCTTCATGCCCTGGGTGAAAACTGGATTGAAAGATGAGGTAGGGTCTATTCTATATTCTTTTTCATATATTCCTAAAGAACAGGAGTAGCAGAACTTATAAATGACAGTATTAGAGACTGGAAGATCATTCTTTAGGTGGATGCACACCTAGGGCCTTCATTTTGGATATTAAGTAGGGTGACCATATGACCGGATTTGCCTGGGTTTTTGATGGCAAATCCGTGAGGGGAAGGGGAAATCCGGTTTTTTTCCCAAAGAGCAGCTCTAACGGGAATTAACAAAAATGCTTAGAAGTCCATCATTTTTAAAGATAAAGACATGAAACTTGGCACACTGGTAGGTCTTAGGAAGGGCTTTAGTCATACCAAATTTGAAACAGGTCTGTTCATCCATTGATTTTTTTAGGATTTTTTTAAAAAATTGAGGTTTTAAAATTATTATTTTTTAAATTGTCATTTTTAAAGATAAAGATATGAAACTTTGCACCATCAAAGGATTTAGGTAGAACTTTAGCCACACCAAATTTGAAACAGATCCGTTCATCCATTGATTTTTTAGGAATTTTTCAAAAATTGAGGTTTTAAAATTAATATTTTTAAAATCGTCATTTTTAAAGATAAAGAGATGAAACTTTGTACCATGATAGCTTTTAGGTAGAGCTTTAGCCATACCAAATTTGAAACAGATCTGGGGCCAGTAGCAAACCCTGTTAACAAAAACAGCAGCTTGCAATACAGTCAGAAAAGATATTTGAGGGAAGGGGAGAATGTAACACACAGAGTATAGCAAAAGCTTCAAAGTACAGCAAAACCTACAAAAGTAGGAGTGAGTGAAGTTAATTTCAGATACATTGAATCTTTCACTTGTTCTTTATTTCAGTGATTTTAACATTAAGATGTTATGTAGAACAGATTTGTCTTAAATGTGTGCTGTAAAATCAGACTTGTGACCAAGGCTATGTTTGGGTGGGTATACCCCCTTGGTACTGGACACGCCTCCTTGGGGGCGACCATGTTGTCCTCCTTTTTGGTTTCCAAAATATGATCACCCTATATTAAGGGAAAGCAGAACAGCATGTAAGTTGAAAAGTATAATTATTTTATAGTCTAATTATCATATAGTAGGGGTGTTTGCAATTTCCCTGTAGTAAGAAGGTACCTTGCACAGAGAACAGAAAAGGCAAGTACCTGCCAGAGTTTCATTTGTGGTTATGATGCAGAGGTGCTAGAGGAGAGCTGGGCAAGGCCAGAGAAAGCTATATGTGGGCTGGGTTCACACATCACACTAACCTATGGTGGTGGGAAGCTACACTGGGTCGGTGGTAATGTAAACAACCTACTGTGCTCCTGTCAGACAATCAGGCACACAAGGTACACAAGAGAAGTTTTTTTTTCACATATAGCTCATTCTCCTAACCAGCTGGGTGAGTATCCCAGCTTCCTTTGCAGTGGGAATAAAGATTGTTTGAGAGGAGCAGAGCAGCAGCAGCAGCAGCAGCAGCAGGAGCAGCAGTTTTGGCTGCTCTTGCCGAGCAACTCTGTAGGCAATCTCCATAACCCATGCTGCATGACAGACAACACGTTAACCCACTATAGGTAAATTAACTTTTACTGTAGGCCATGGGTTCTCAGGGTTGCTTATTTGGGGAAGTAACCCACTATGGGAGGAAAAAAAAACATCTCCCAGACAACACGCTAACCCATCATGGATTGTTCTGGAAAATAAACCATCATGGGTTAGCATGTTGTGTGAACCCAGTCGTGAAGTCAGAAACAGAAGGGTAGGACAGAGAAGTCATCAGGAAACGAATTGGGGGGAAAGCAGCACATCTCCTATGTTATAGCAAAGAACCCACTCAAGTACTACATCACTAATGAAGATGTGCCAAGAGACGATCACTGGCTATTTTAAAATCCTTGGCAAGCCCCTTCAGCGAAGGGTTATTTAAAGAGCTTGGCTCTGGATTATTTTGTTGATGTGAAGAGAGGATGGCACCTCTGAATTGCAATTGATTGAAGTGGTATAAAGCAGACTATCAATACTAACCCCATTTTGTTAATAAATAGAAATATTTTAGCTCACTTTTTTTTACAGTCAATGATGAATGAATGCTGCAGTGACAAGCATGCGCATTAGTGCACCTACAACATTAACCCAGACACAAGCCAAAACAAGAGCTGAGACATCTTTTTTTCCTCCTGTGTAGCTCCAATCTGTAAAAGCAAGCAGTTAAATAACATGCTCTCCAGCCAGATGGCTTAAATAAAAAGAACACTTTTTTATTAATTAGGAAATAAACGAATCTGCTGTTAATACAACATATTACAATGCAGGAGATCAGTTTAAATTTGGGGGCACTTGGTCTTTCCAAGCAGAAACAGCAACAATATTATGAAACTGCTTCCACAGGACAGTAGCCTGAGGTTTTGTAAAATGCCGTCAACCTCTTCCTATTGAACCCACTGAAACAGTCTTTTCTAATGGATTATTTATTTCCACATGAAAACAACAGTGAAAAATAAAAACAGGGTGAATAATGTCTAATAATAATAATAATAATAATAATAATAATAATAATAATAATAATAATAATAATGGAAATCATCCACATGAACTCAAGCCTAGCAAACTGCACATCGCATTCCATTTAAATATTTTGTTTTTGTGGGATCTTGATTGTTTGCATTAAAATATATGGGGTTGGATCCAGGATCTGTCTTCTGTGAGAGGAGGGACCTTCTGCAAGAGGAAGGCTTCTGCTCGTGGAAGGTACAGCCATCTGATTTGGGGGGATTCTACCTTCCCAACGCCACCAAAGCTGCCCCCATTCAGTAGTGTCATCTGACTCTGTGTAGCATTTTCAGGGGGCTGGAGGGACTGCCGTGGGAAGGAGGGGTGGGGGAATCCACTTCCAGCAGTGTGATTAATCCAGCAGAAATTGGATTCCAGGCCAAGGACTACAACCCCTGTCTTTAGGATAAGAGTGCTTCTAGATGGGACTTTTATCATGTCATTGTTCTGCGCCATTCATGGAATGTCATGGGGATCCAGATGACATCATCTTCTACTTGTAACCCTCCCATATTTTCCCACTGCTTCTTCCACCATTTTTTATCACAGGAAATCTGTTGAGGAATAAAATAGCTGCACAATGTCTTGTTATTGTCAGCACTAGGAGTTCTCCATCTGGAACTACCCTAGGTTTCTCCTGTTTGTACATGGCCTGGACAATTCTCTCTCTGAGAGAATCAGATGCAGCTACACATGGGCAGTTACCTAGGGTACCCTGGCAACACAAACCATCTCATCACTGACATATGGTAGCTCACCACACAAAGTTTTACACATGCTCAGAAATTGAAGGATTCCCAATGGTACTATCTTCTATGCATTTTAATAGCTACATATCATGGAGAGGTTGAGCAGGCATTGGGTTGGTTGGATGCAGACTTAGTCATGCTTAGAACAGAACCACTAAAATCAATGGGACAAGTTAGTCAGGACTAATTTAAGTCCTATTGATTTCACTGGATCTAACCCAAGCAGGAATAAGTCTGTATTCAAACTTTATCACTACAACACCATGACATGCAAAACGATATTAGTTAAAATGTCCTGTGCAAATACAGAGGACTTCTTTTTGTGGACAATAAACCACTAATAAAATCTCACAATTATGCTTACAAGGAATGACTGCAATCCTATGTATAGTTAAGCTCCATTGAATTCCTTGAGCTTAAACAAAGGACTTTCAGCTAACTGAATTACCTTTAAGTTTTAATTCTAAATGCAAACAAACTTGTAATGAAGAGTTACCATTTAAATTGCTAGAGTGACGTAGAAACTCCATCAAAGAAAAGAAATTTCTAGCCTCCGCTGGATTATTTTCTTCATTCTCTGACTTCCTCTATACTAATCTGTTACAAATAAAAATTTGAAAGGCTCATTATCACTTCATTCGTCAAAGCAAGGAGCCACGTTGAGTGCCATCTTTTAGTGGAAAGGCAAGATATAAAATAAACAAATAGGGTTCATCAATGCCCCTGGTATTGATTCCATTTCCATTTTCTCTGGAAAATGTCCCAGAGATGTGTTCCTGTTCACTACAGCACTGGCTTCATCTGACCTCATTCTTCCAGTACTTGCTAGTCTCATTAGTCTCCTTACCTAGTTTCAATCCTTTACATCTCTTTGTCTTCCTTTGGACCTCATCCTGTTCCTTGGACTTGCAATTCAGGCCACAGCTAGACCTAAGGTTTATCCTGGGATCATCCAGGGTTCGCCCCTGCCTGAGCACTGGATCCCCTGTGTGTCACCTAGATGAACAGGTTTGACCCTGGAAGATCCAGGGATAAACCTTAGGTACTACTGAATTCTAAGCAGATTGTCATCACTTGCATGTTATCACTGAGGCCTTAATGTACTCAGATCACAGTGTTCACACAACCTGAGAAGGCTGACTTAGGTGAGGGGCTCAGACCTTTACAGACAGCTCTCACAGAATCCTACTACAACTACTACTTTTTTAATGAGAACGACATTTTCTCCTGGATGCTTCCAGAAGTGGCTTTATTGCAACCCAGTTAAGAAAACTAAGAACATACACACACATTGCCCAGGGGTAAATTGACAATGCTATGAGCTGCATCCAAGCATTTCCTTCTGACTTCTCTTCCCTGAACACTCATTTTTATTTTACTGGATGTAGGAAGTTGGAACTATTTCACATGTATTCATTAGTCTCCTAAACAAATCCAGCTTGTTAGCAATTCAAGACATGTAGTTTTAGGATAGATTCTTTTATATGCTTATATAAATGTTATAGTATTTAAGTAGATACAAAGCAATTGTTATCAGCAGGTGTGAGTGTTTGGGGCTAATGCTCCAAGAATTATTTATCCATCCCTACAAAACCCCCATACAAAGCAATGGGTTAAAGACTTTCCCACAGATAAATGTCACATATAGAGATTTCCCCCACTCAAAGTTTTGAAAAAGTCTGCCAATAATAAAATTGATCTTTGAAAAGTTCAATTAGGGGTGTGGTATGCATCCATTTTCATCCTCCAACTAAAAATAAAAATGCCTTCAAGCCTTGTGAAATAGTAAATATGGATCCTGCCTCCTGAAGTTATTTTACCACGAGGATGACTCTGCTTATCTTTAAAAGCATTTGGATGGAAACTAACAAAAACAGGGCATAGAGAACAGCTGGAATAAAAGTTCTACGCTCATGAAGAACTCGAGTAGTAGTCTGATACACCAAAAAAGCAGTCTGACAGGAAGAAATAGTTCATGCTGTTTTAAAACTTTCAGTCAAGAAAAACATTCTCTTGCTGTGTCTAAATAGTAGAAACTATTGCACTGTTTTGGAAAAAGTAGTTCCATGAATAGGAAAAAAAATCTTTTTCCAGTATAAACTCAAAAAACACCTCAAATGTAAATGAATAAAATATTGCAAATACAGTTAGTGTTGCCCGTTACAATTTGTTATGAGTCTGCCTGGTTTAGGAACCTTTCAATGCTGATGATATTTTATTTATTTATTATATTTCTATACTGCCCCATATCTGAAGCTCCCTTGAATGTCATCTTACATTTTTGATGAAGGAATTTCCTCGAATTGCACAAAAGTGCAAAATAATTTGCAATGCGCAAAGTTTCTGGCGGGATTTATTTTGAAGTCTGATTTTTAGCCCAATATTGTACATTTTGTCAATTCACTTATGATCTTTGGGCTAGCATAATGGTATTTCACATCAAAGTAGCAGGATTAGTTACCATGTTTAGTAGTTAATATATGCCCAAAATATGTGAACTTATTATTGAATAAATTATTTTGGAATATTCTTCTAACCGCAGAATATTATAACCAACCACTGGCATACTCTCTGTCAATCCCAAGTGGCCATACTAAAGTTGCACATATCACAGCTACCAGTCAGCCATAGAGGCAAAAGTTGCAAAATGTTGTCACCGTAGGGTCATTTATAGGAACAATCTTCATTAGCAGGACCACTTAATCAGACAGCTCCCTCTGGAGGTCATTTTGTTCCCTAGAAAAACAAGCTTTTGTGTATGTGTGTCATGTTTATGGGGCCATGACAATGTGGCAGGAAATACTCATAATACTTGTGTGAGGGGTTATCACTATCCCACCTAGACCAATTTCTCTTAAGAAAGGATACTATGGTTCTAGGCAGAAATTATGGAGATGACATCGTATGATAGTATGACATAGTTTAGCCATGTCTTTTTATTCACACTCCCAAAAACCCAGTAAGACATACTTACACTGAAATAGCTAACGGGCAGGAAACTAATACAAAAGAAAATTCTGCAAAATGTCATTGCTCCATTAAAATAGCTCTTTATTTGATGCTGTGCAGCCTTTCCTCCTTCTGGTTGGTTTCATTATATTAAGAGGCAGAGTGTTCTGTAAACAGATTTGCTTAGTTTCCATGCAAGTTGGCAAATTTCCGTTTTGCGGAACCAATTTTAATCAGAAAAAATAGAAAACCACATCCCTTGACCCAGCCCAACATTCATTCTACACAATAAATGTCTTATTCACACTAGAAGAAAATACGTGAGTTCAGTCATTGGGGATCATATCTAAGTATTAATTAAAGGTGGTATCCCCAAGCTTAGCACCCTCCAGATGGATTGGATAACAATTCCCATTATCCAGCCTGCATGGCTATTGTTGGCTGGGGATTATGGGGATTGTAGTCCAACACATCTGGAAGGCAGTGGGATGGGGATGGCTGATTTATGTCCCTCCCCCAAGAAAGGTCCATTGATTAAGCGTGTTTTCATATCTAGCTGTCAGTTATATGCTTGTAATAACTGTACTTCACAGTTATTTGTAATTAATTTGCTTATAGCACATTTCAGTTCAAATAATTCTGTTGAAAATACTTCCAAATTCCATTTCTCCCATTGTAGCACGCTGCTGGGGAACAGAGAGAGAGAAGGGGGTTGCAGACAGAGAGACAGACAGAGAAAAGTGGTGGCAGAGAGACAGAGACAGAGGCTGAGTTCGGACGACATGCTAATCAACAGTTGTTTCCCATTCTGTTCCTAGATATATTGGAACAAAATGCTTTGTCTATGGAATATTTCAGGAGTTCCTTTCAAACACCATGTTATGGGAAAAGTTGCTATTAAATTGCTTAAGTGGGTTTAGGAAAATGTTTAAGTGAGGTTTTATTTCTTTAATTTCAAAACAAATGCTTTCCCCCCCCCCCCCTATATGCTATATGCCTATATATAATATGCTTGGAAGAATTAATACTATAATTTTCCTTTACATGAATTCTAATGCATCTTGATCCATCAACTTTAAGAAAAAATAAAACTTTAAATAGGCCAGTATATATAAAATATGGTTATAAGAAGGTGATACTCAATACTATAAAAATTAAATAAATAAAAATTAAATAATTAAAAATTAAATGGCATTTCCTTGCACTAAAAAGGAAAAAAGGTACTGAAAAGGAAAGCGAATCTTTTGGAGAGAGTGTAAAAGTATTTTTAAATTGTTAATATTCTAATTAACACCTAAGATTCTTTCAGATGTTTTGTTCTCTATGAGTCAGGCGATTCCCCCAGTTTTCTAACAGCCTTCCACACACTAAAATGAGACACACAAAATAATTGTACCAATTCACTTAATTCACACACACACACATCAGAATTGCTTAACTTGCAAATATATGAAGGTGCTTTGAATTTTGTACTCCCAATTGGCTAGACAATGTTCCATCAATTGCCACTCATATCCCCACAACTCCTAGAAATTGTGGACGTTTTAATCATGGAAGACTAACACAAAAACAAAAACAAAAAGGGCGGACAGAGACTGTTTAAGGAAGGGTAATAGGAAAGGGCAAACGTAACACAAATTCAGCAGGTACATCCCACAAGGGCAATATAATGCACTAGCTCCATTTCTTTGTTCATAAGCAACATACGTTTCCAAGTCATAGCAGAACAGGAGAGCATCTACCCAAAAATGACGCATACTGAAAACCTGGCAAAGCTTTAATGTTAATGAGGAAAATGCTCTTATACATGCAGTTTCTGCTAGTCTCTATTAGTATATGTAGAGCATCAAGGCACATAGAGAGCTCTGTCTTGAAGCATAAGGACGATGGAAGAAATATACTGGCCATGCATGCATGCTGTCATTCTGAATTACAGACAAGATGACAAGCTAAAGACCCAGCCCGCAGTCTCATCACTCAGTCATCCATCCAATCCCATCAATTGAGCAAGACAGTAACACATGTCCCCTCTAGCTTAAATGACAGCAAAACCGTGGGTTGTAATCATAGGTCATCTTAAAAGGACACTTGTCATTAAAGATAGCTTAGTTTGGAAACATTATGTTTATCAAGAACTACTCTAGCTTATGATAGAGTACTTCTTGATAAACATAATGTTTCCAAACTAAGCTATCTTTTCCTGTGACAGATTTCAGCCTAGTTTAAGGCACAATCCTATAGAGGTGTAGTCACAAAAAAGTCCCACAACTCCCAGCATTCCCCAGCCAGCTGGCTAGAGAATGCTGGGAGTTGCGGGACTTTTTTCTTTCTAAACAGACATAGGACTGTGCCCTTAGAAAACCAAGGATGTTCAGCACCAGAATTTGATAGGCAATACTGGAAATGCAGAATTAGTCAAGGACAAAGTTTTAAAGATTTCCATATTCTTAGTGTGGGGATGGTTTCAAGCAAGTGATCACTTGCGTCTTTTTCCATTTAGATAGTGTAACAGAATCTGATATGGGTGGAGTACAGTCTAATCATGTTGTTATACTTTTCAGCTTTTATATTCTGAGGACATGGTCAAACAGCCTGGAGGTTTGAGGCCTACTACATGTTTAGGGTGGCAACTTATAGGGTGACCATATGAAAAGGAGGACAGGGCTCCTGTATCTTTAACAGTTGCATAGAAAAGGGAATTTCAGCAGGTGTCATTTGTATATATGGAGAACCTGGTGAAATTCCCTCTTCATCATAACAGTTAAAGCTGCAGGAGCTATACTAGAGTGACCAGATTTAAGAGGGCAGGGCGCCTGCAGCTTAACTGTTGTGATAGAGAGGAAATTTCACCAGGTTCCCCAGATACACAAATTCCCGTTTCAATACAACTGTTAAAGTTACAGGAGCCCTGGCCTCCTTTTCATATGGTCACCCTAGGCAACTTAAGAACCATGTATCTAGTGTGTGAGCATATGAGTGAATGGACATGTATGGACATGCATGTGTCTCTGGACAAGCATACTGTGGATTGCGTGCCAGCAGCGGTGGCAGCCTCACCTATGGCTGGCATGTGGAGCAAGATGCGCTTGTCAAGAGCCAATTCAGCACTCGGACTGAAAAAGGTCGCCACCATTGTTGTACATAGCCACACATGTGAATCTGTCATGAATCCCCCTAGAATAGCTGTTCTTCCAACACATTCCAGGCGCCCCTCATTACAGTTGTATCTCCCAAAAGAAGTAGACTTGCATGACAATATATTGGCACAGCACTCAAAATAAATGATTGTCAGAAAATGTTTTTTTTAAATCACTGAGATAATTTCTACATCTACAATTTTCACATCATCCTGACAGAGAAATGCTTTTGCTCAGCTCAGATGTAAGTTACAGCTTTTAAGCATATAAATGTTTTCCAAATAATTTCACCTTCAGTGAGATTACTATTTCAGTGTAATAATGTTAATATTTTCATCTAACAGATACTATGCATGATTATGCATTTACCACAAAGTGCAGTTCGGGAATTATGTTTTTTCATATTGATCCTTTCCGCCCAATTTATTCTTCATGTTGAACATCCCCCACTTAAAACACAGATCTACATGCAACAGCTGCTCTTTTGCCTTCCTCAGTAGGGAGTCTCAAAACAAATTATCTACATTGCTCTTCCAATGGGTAGGAGCTTTATCAAATAATGAAACACTTGTTAGTTCTCAGCTGTGTTTGGAATACAAATACGATTCTATTTTTTGTATATCATGTACATCTTCAGAAACATCAGTCAAAAACACATTTGTAATTATAATAAATCTACATGCATTGGGCAGTATCCTACACTGTCGCTGCGCTTGCGCTAGTTCCATTACACTAGCAGAATGAACCCCTAGTGCAACAAGAACTAGAGGCCCCAGAAGTAAGCATTGAAATGAGCAGAAACATTCACTTTCAGAATGGGGGAGGTTAGCAGAGCTTTGTCCCATAAGAACATAAGAATCATGCTGGATCAGACCAAGGGTCCATTGAATCCAGCATTCTGTTCACACAGCTGCCAACCAGCTACCCTCAAGCAGGGCATGAGTGCAACAGCATCCTCCCGCCCATTTCCCCCCAGAAATTGGTGCATATAGGCATGCTGCCTCTGACACTGTAGGCAGCATATAGCCATCAGGACTTGTAGCCATTGATAGCCTTCTCCTCCAGGAATTTGCCTATTTCGCTTTTAAAGCCATCCAAATTAGTGGCCATCACTATATCTTGTGGTAGTGAATTCCATGGTTTAATTTCCACTATGGAAATGATTCTGTTGTGGTCTGACACATCTGGAGGGCTCTGGGTTGGGGAAGGCTGAGTTAGAATGTCAGACAAGGACTAGGGAGACCAGGTTCAAATTCCCACTCAGCCATCACATTCAGTGGCTGACCTTGGATCAAAAACTATCTCCCAGCTTGGTATACCTCACAGGGTTACTGCCAGGATAAAGTGACAGGAGGTTGCTCCTGAATATAGTTGCTGCTGCCCTGAGTTCTGGGGAAAGGACAGGATAAAAATGTAACAAACGACAATACATAATGTTGTGCCAAATTGTATGTGTCAATTAACATACTATTTTACCTAACACTTTTATTTTTCACCCAACAACACATAATAGTACTATCAGAAATCTTTTCTCTTTTAGATAATTGTAGTACATAATACTTCGGGCTACTTCTGAAAACAGTCCAGAAACTTCAGTTAGTTCAAAACAGAACAGCAAGAGTGTTAATTGGGATTGGACGATATGATGTTACACAAAGATTTTGCCATTTGCACTGTTTTCCAACCATTTCAGGGCCCAGTTCAAAGTTCTGATATTACCCTTTAAAATCCTGAATAACGTGTGCCCAGGTTGCCTGAAGAATTGCCTCCATCAAATTATGTGCTGTGGCAGGCTACTAGACACAACTTTTTAGTTATGAAATGCTCTCCCCAGAAAGGCTCACCTACATTGTGGTCTTTTGGGCATTGGTAAAAATACTTTCACCTTCCTGAGCCTTTCAGTCATTTGGTGCTTTTTAGAACTTTTGATCTATTGTTATTTGCTGTTGCTGTTTTTACTCTGTTTTTGAGCGGTTGCTGGCATATTCTCTTTTAGATTTTCTATTTGTGCCTTATTTATTTTTATTGTTACTATGAACCATTCAGAGAACTTTTGTTATTGGGTAGTATATACATACAATAAATAAATAAATATTAAAACTCTGAAAGCAGAAAAATCAGGTTGTTCCTGTTGAAACCACATAAAAAAAATTATTTTTTGAATAAATGACTCTAAAGGAAAGCTTGCAGAACTATTGCAAATGCCAAATAGGGCACCGCATTATAAGGCAAAGAGGAATAACCTAGCTATCACCACTCAAGTAAGCAAAACAAGAGATGGCTCTTCAGAGGGTGCCCTTGAATTTCCCCCCTGATGGCAAAGAGACAGCCTCTTTACAAGCTATGCCAAGTTCAACGTGTCACATGCTTTACTTTTCAGGTCAGTTCATCCTTTTCTTTCTGTATTGCTTCTCTGTTACTCAAACCTAGAGATATGAAGGCCAGGGGTGGGTGGGGATGGTGGGTTGTTGTTGTTTGTTTTGCAAAAATACCTTATTTCCTGTTGTTGTTGTTGTTGTTGTCCCAAGAATGAAAACGTCCCTGGAAAAACCTGGCTTCCCCCCTAATTTTGCCACCATTTTTCCTACCTCCCCTCCGCTCCCTTTCTGTAGTTAGTTATTTTATTTATTTATTACATTTATATACCATCCCATAGCCGAAGCTCTCTGGGAGGTTTACAAAGGTTAAAAACAGTAAACATTAAAAACAAATATACAAAAAATTAAAACCATCAAAGGCATAAAAACAATAATATCCATTTAAAACAACTATTCCGGGATCAGTTAAAAACTCAGCATATGTTGTTAACTGCCTGGGAGAAGAGAAAAGTCTTGATCTAGCACCAAAAAGATAACAATGTTGGTGCCAGGTGAGCCTCGTCGGGGAGATAATTCCATAATTGGGGGGCCACCACTGAAAAGGCCCTCTCCTTTATTTCCATCCTCTGAGCTTCCCTCGGAGTAGGCACTCGGAGGAGGTCCTTAGATGTTGAGCGTAGTTATTTCTCTTGTCAAATTTAAGGCTGTAGGCTTCTCAGGGCAGGAACCTGTCTTCTTGTACCCTGGAACAAGGTGCATCTTTGAATTCACACAGCAGAACCAGCTCTTTCAAAGTGTTCATCCTGCTACCTTCCTGCACCTCCAGGCTCTGCCTGCTAAGAGAGTAAATTAGTTACTCTCTCCCAAGATGTAACTAAAAACAGTAAAGAGAATAGATGGGTTATTTAAAAGGCAACATTTGTTTTAAGAGGCACGGAAATCCCACTTTTCTGCTATAAGGCAAGTTATGCCAATCAAAACTTCCCTGTAGGCAGAACTCAACTGGGATAAGAGAACTTGCCTCTTCCTTCTGTAGTGATTCTTCTAATGGGACTCTAAACACAAATACTGAGTCTAAGAGCTCCATCACACCTACTTTTTTTTTCCTGGTATGCACCCACGATTTTGACCTCCGTTTCATTAGCATGGCAAGTGCTGGTTCCTTTAACAATTGCTGCTATACCAGGGGACTCTCTTTTCACTTGTTTGCTCTCCCGTTATTGCGCCCACCCCACCCTGCCCCTTCTTCTTCCCCCTCCACTTCATAGGTGGCTACTAGGAGGAGGGCTTTGTCCGCCGTGGCACCCCGATTGTGGAATGAGCTCCCCAGAGAGGTCCGCCTGGCACCTACACTGTACTCCTTTCGTCGCCAGCTGAAGACTTTTTTATTCTCTCAGTATTTTAACACTTAATTTTAACTTAAATTTAAATTTTACTGTTTTAACTCTGTATTTTAATTTTATATCAATTTTGCTGCGTGGTTTTATCCTGGTTGTGCTTTTTATACTGTATTTTGTATTTATGCTTTTAACCTGTTGGTTGTTTTATTATGGTTTTAATTTTTGTGAACCACCCAGAGAGCTTCAGCTATTGGGCGGTATAAAAATGTAATAAATAAATAAATAATAGGTTCTTGTCGGGTGAGGGATGTGGAAGCCTCCCCCCACCCCCCCGGCCACTCTGGCTTTGTTGTCTTCCAGTTACAAACAATTAAATCAGTTTAACCCCTCTTTCCACATACAAACATTGAGTGGGGGGAGAGAATCTATCTATCTATTTTCCTCTCCAGATTTGGGAGAGGAAAACTAATAGCAAATGTAAAGGGGATGGAGTGCGCCAAAAGAAAGTAAGGCGGTTCCATTTGTTTGGAAAGATCCAGCCGACAGTTTAACATTTGAGGGACTTGTTCCTTTGCACAGTTTTATGCGTTAAACTGCGGCTTGTCTATACAGCTTGTTTACCCTGACCTAAATGCACATATTCGCGTTTCAGGACACATGACGCAGCCGTCCATCCTCCATAGCACCGGGTTTTTAATGCGATGATGCGCATATTCGCATTTGCGATTTACCGTGACTTTTGGATCACGTCCAAGTTTGCACTTCATTATGGTTATGTGTCTTTTATGCCAATAAAGGTACATTGATTGATTGATGGTTATGTGTCGTTGGGGGAGTTAAATCGCATTTTGACATGTGGATGGAGCTTTGAGGGTAGAACAAAGTGACTGGCTGATTCCCCACCTTCCCACCCGCGTCCTCTGGCTGCCTCTTTCCTTCCCATCGTTTTCATGTTGAATTAAGACGGAGCTTTTAAAATGAAAACAAAGAGGGGGGGACTGGCAGCGAGAGACAGGTAGCGTGTTCAGTCCCCCGCTCGCATCCTCCTCTGCTGCCTCATTCCTTTCCCCATTCAATTTTCCTCCTATATGGGGAACGGGCAGATACAGCTTTTAAAATGAAATCGGGCCGAGAGAGAGAGAGGAGACCTGTTCAGTCCCCTACTCGCATCCTCCTCTGCTGCCTCATTCCTTTCCCCACTCACTTTTCCTCTTCTATGAATCTGCAGAGCTCCGCAGATAAAATTTATAGCTTGCCTCGTCTATAATGCATAGCCTCATGTGCGAATGTGCACATTAATAACTGCACTATAAAAAAAAATCAGGAAATAAATCGCTGCTGCAATGTGATGCTCTTTACCTACATTCGAATCAAAGAAAATTTGGGTTTATATTTAATGAGGAGCAATCCCGTTGTATAGACTCGGGGCCTGGAGACCATTGGGGGAAACTTGCACAAAACAAAACAGAACAAAGTGGAGAGGTGTCCCATCTTTCCCCCGGGTAAAACTTCGGGTGTGTTTAGAAGTGGCAAGCAAAATACTCAGGCAATCCAATGGATTTGCTCATCAGAGACTGGGCGCTTCTGGCCACTTGTTCAGCTCACCTCTTTACATCCTTGGCAAATAAGAATGCTCTACGTTTGAATGCTTGGGGGAGAGCCAACAAGTCCAGACGGAGGGTCACCAATGTTCCCAATGCTTGTTGGGGGAAGTTTTCTAAATAAACTCCTTTCAGCACAGTTAGATTTAAAGGGGTGGCGGTGGATGGGAATGGGAGGAGGAGGGGGGATGCAGCTCTGTTGCCCTTCCTCAGCAGTTTCTCCACCCTCACGCCCATACAGATTAAACTACTACAATGCATTCTACATGGGGCTGCCCTTGAAGACGACTCAGACGTTGAACTAGTGCAAAATGCAGCAGCTAGACTGCTGATCAGTACATCTTACAGATACCATATAACACCGGTCTTAAAGGAAGTGCACTGGCTGCCTATATGCTTCCAGTCTGAATTCAAGGTGTGTGGTTAATGGCATTTAAAGCTCTAAATGACTTGGGACCTCAATACTCGAGGGAGCACCTCTCCCTATATATGCCTGCCTGAGATTTGAGGTCTGTTGGAGGAGCCCTCCACTGCGTCCCACCAACACGAGATATATGCTATGGTGGGATGAGGGAAAGGGCTTTCTCTGTTGTGGCACCCCAGCTGTGGAATGCCCTCCCCTTGGAGGCCCAATTGGCGCCAAGTTGTACTGGTTTCATTTTGGCGCCAAGTTAACACATGGCTTTTTAACAAAGCCTTTGATGGCTAAATTCACCAAGCTTGTACATAGTTTTGATTGTTTAAATTGGTTTTATTGTACTGGTTTTAGCTTATTAATGGTTTAATTTGTTTTTAGCTGTGTATATTTATTGTTTTATATTGGTTGTATGATTTTATCTGTATGCCACCCTGAGAACCTTGTGATTTAGGGTGGGATACAAATATCTAAATAAATAAATAAATAAATAAATACAGGTTGTAGATGCAACCACACACTGCATGATCCAAAGTCTGCCGAGAAGGAAGAATTACCCAAGGGGGGTGTAGGAAACCCAAGAATGCTGCAGTCCATTTTAATTGGGTGGTGTTGGAGCAGCAAAAGCCCATTCAACTGGCTCAGAACTGCACAGCCCTCCCGTTTCGCCATCAAGCACACATTCAAAGCACACACCCCCAACACAGGATATAATGCAAGGAGAGCAATACACGGGGACAGAAGGGTGCTTTAAGCCCACATGGAGAAATAAACCAGACTTTCCCCGCTCCAAAATAAGACGGAAAAGGGAGGGGAAGAGGCAAGATGAATGCAGGACAGTGACGATGTCATGTGAGTACCGCGTTGCAAAACCACTAACCAGGCATAATGAGAGTGCAATCAAACGCTGGTGTGATGGAGTCCTAAATCAGCCATTGTCTCCTAAAGGTGAAGGGATATACCCTAGACCACGGAGTTCATGTCATTATTATTTAAGCAAACCAATACCCCGCCCAGCAAATGTAAAAACAGGGCGGCTTAGAGTGGCTTAAAACAACTACAAAATCACCATGCAACTTAAGAGCAAAATGAAACAATAAAACCATTTCAAATCAGCGGGGCTTTCTTCTGAGATAAACATGCATGGCTTTTCACTATCAGTTAAACATTGTTGACATGTTTTCTACTAGAGTTTTGTGCCCATTCCTCAGAATCCTTTTATTTTGCTTTCTGAATGTATTACTTCAGACCAATATTGTGTGTGGGGGGGTGGTTTTTTTAAAAAATGCATGCTATATATCCACTCTTTCCTCATGCTTTTCCAATCTTGCATTGCCCTCCTCTGCTGTTCTTGCTGTGTTGCTACATAACCCAAATGAACATGAGTAGTCCCCAATCTTTGAAGCACCAGCATAAAGCAACTGGGAGATGTGGGTTCTACTCAGTGTTGTTGTATTGCAAGTACTGAGTGCAGAACAGAACAATGGGGAGCTCTGAAACTGCAGGGAGGAAAGGAAACACACTGAGATAAACAGAGTGACAAGTACCTACCTTGCACTCTGTGTGAGTGCACAGGCTGTTCACGTCTTACACAGTTTGTCACAGAACACTGTGCATGAATGGAAGTCCTGGTGCCTGCTGTTCAAAGAGAGTTAGACTACCGAGCACATTAGGTTAGGAACAATGCACTTAAAGTGAAGGTAGCGCAGCGAAGGCAGCCGATGGGGGGGAAACTGCATCAAGAACGAAGGAAGCCTGGAGCAAAGATATTTGTAAAGTACTTCAAAACAATACTAAAAATAAAACTAATTTATTCACAGGAGTGGAAAAATGTGAACAAAGGGTATTGGTAGACTATGCATACAGTTTGAAAGAAGAGGTTGTTCTCACCTTTCTGTGCTGCTGAATGCATCATGATGCAAAGCAATGAACAAGTTCAAGGAGACTCAGTGAGAATTAGAGAGCTTGTTTACTTATCTGCTGTCCTGAGATTACAAATCCTTAACTTGCTTTAGACTCTGATGTTAACAAAATCTAAAGCAAGATCGAATCTGACCCCAGGAGAAAAGAAGGCAAAATCAACACTGGTTTATGGTTAAATTAGCTTTAAAATATTTTAAAAGTACCGGACAAGATCAAGTTTGGAAGCTAGGACCAATAGAACTGGGCAGGGCTCAGTAAGTACTCTAGAAGTATTCTAGTACTCAGTAAGTACACCAGTTACTGGAGAGCATAGATGGAAGTATGCTGCTGCACAATGCCCTGCTTGTGAGTCCCTGGTTGACAACTGGTTGGACCCAGTGTGAACAGAGTGTTGGACTAGATGGACCCTTGGTCTGATCCAGCATGGCTCTTCTTATACTCTTTTCCTTAATAATTTGCTGCTATAACGATAGTTCAAGAGAGTCCACATGTAGGCAAGGGTAGGTTAAGTGGGGGAGACACAGAGCTGAGACTGGGATCCAGCAGCCCAACATGTTCTAGGGTATGAGAACCAGTGTACTGTAGAGGTTGGAGTCTTGGACCAGGACTTGGGAGATCTGGGTTCTAGCCCCCACTCAACCTAACCTACCTCACAGGGTTGTTGTGATGATAAAATAAAAAGTAGGACTATGTAAATCGCCTTGGATTACTTGCAAGAAGGAAAAAGGCAGATGATGATTTAATAATGATGATGATGTGTCTACATTAGAAAGAATCCTATTTCCTATCTCCCAGAAGGCTTTTTAATGTCCTAGTGCAGCCATTCAGGATATACACTTGTGCAGTTACGTGGAACTAATACTATTTACCTTAGTCAAGGGGTGCGCAACTTTTGACTCTCCAGATATTTTGGCCTACAGCTCTCATATTCTTCATTATTGGCTATGGTGGCTAAGGCTGATAGGAGTTGTAGGCCAGCTGCCTCAGCATATCTAACTCCTAGTGCTCTGATTGTGGAGTCCAGGACATTCTTCTTCCTTTTGTTTTCGATCCAACTTGTGAGATGGGCAGTGTGAAGATGGGGTGGGGGCAAGTAACCCATTGTTATGGTCAGATCGTTTTCTGGTGAGATTTGAACTCACTGCATTTTTTCCCTACTGTAGGGGTGGAGATCCCATTCAAATGGTCCACCCCACTAGACTGTTAGAATCCAATGGATTTCTGAATACTCCTGGGGATTTTCCAGTGGAGAGAGCTGGTGATCCAGCCGAGGCTCTAGCCTCTCTGTGAAACAGTGAGATGCGGAGGGCCATTGGCATGATTGCCCCTGAGTGCCCTCTCCAGCCCTGTAGATCCCGCTCTGCTCCTTGGTATTCTGGGGAGCTGTGGTCGATGTAACAGGCTGGATGTTAGCTAGTGTGCAAATGGTGTAAGTGTCCAAGCAAAGATGACCGAGGACGCTCTAGAGCTCATAACTGTGCATATTGATTGTCAATGTGGGCAGCAAAGGCTTATTTTGCTGCCTCCATTGTATCCTTGAGTATCCGTCCAGGGGTGCTCTTCCGCGTGGTCCGTGGGGTGGTAACACCCTCCCCCGTCAATGGGGCCCTGGCCCAGTCAGAGACCCCCTGTAACCTTTATGCATTGCAATTTGAGGACAGAATCACTTGTCTCCACAGCAGGCTTGACGCTGTTGTTAGCGCAGCTCTAATCGAGGTGTCTGATGCCCCCAATTGCCAACTGCGCTCTTATCTGGACAGAGACAGTCCAGCTACGGTGATCCATCCGCTGACAACCTCTCGGTTGGATTATTGCATTGCATTATACGTGGGGCTGCCTTTGAAAACGGTCCAGAAACTTCAGCTAGTCCAAAACAGGGCTGCAAGATTGTTAAGGAGGAATGGCCCATGAGACAGCATTATGTCAGTAGTTTTCCAGCTGCACTGGCTGCCAGTCCAGGTCTGGGCCCGACTCAAAAGTGTTAGTATTAACACTCAAAACCCTAAACTGCTTGGGGCCAGGTTACTTGAAGGAATGCCTCCTCCCGTATGTACCTACCTGCACCCTAAGATCCTCATCTGGGGTCCTTCTCCATGAGTCCCTGTCAAAACGGGCTACCAGGTGCAGAGCCTTTTCTGTGGTGGCACCTGGCAGTGGAATGAGCTCCCCAGAGAGGTTCGCCTGGCATCTATGTGATACTCTTTCCGATGCTAGGTGACGACCCTTTCTATTTTCCCTGTACTTCAGCATTTTAGCCTCCTAGTCTTTTATCTCTGCTGTTTTAAATCTATATTTTAAATCTCTTCATTGCTGCCCGGTTTTATTCTGGTTGTACTTTTATTTCGTGGTTTAAGCTTCCATATTTTATACTGTACCTTGTGGTTTAATTCTTGTGAATTACTCAGAGAGCTTAGTCTATTGGGCAACATACAGATTAAATAATTAAATAAATAAATATTTGGAGATGCCTGGTATTGGAACACGTGATTTTGCACATGCAAAGTATCCAAAACTCTGTACGTCATTCGAGATGCCAATTCTATTGATCATCCAAAAGCTATGTCTTTATGTTTCTGATGGTTTAAAACTTTGTATACTTTTTAATGTTTACTGTTTTTAACTTTCGTAAACCGCCCAGAGAGCTTCAGCTATGGGGCGGTATATAAATGTGATAAATAAATAAAAAATAAATAAAATAGTAAGTATAATAGTAAGGTAACAGCCTTTGTAGCAGCCTTTCCTAACATGGCACACACCCCAATATCTGTGAGCTACTGCTCCCATCACCCATATGATGGCTGAGGGATTAAGGAATTGTTGTCCAAAATATCTGAAGGGCACCAGGTGCAGGAAGCCTAGTCCATAGTAACCCAGAGCATGTGCAAAAGCAGAACTTTAAAGAATCTTCTTTACTTCTGGAGGATACTTCTAACTTTTTTTTTATTTTAGAGTAGGCACAGAGGGCCCAAGCTAGGTCTTAAAAGCCACCACCCTACTCTCTATGCTAGGGTCCCAGTCTGGATCAGTGTGTGTGCATGTGAGAGAGAGAGAGAGAGAGAGAGAGAGAGAGAGAGAGAGAGAGAGAGAGAGAGAGAGATTATTCTAAAATAAAAATGAAAAAGGCTCTAGCTACTAGACATAGATTTAAAGTAATGTCTGCTTTGGCCCACATTCCAGAGCACTTCATGTTTTCAGAATATTTGCTGTAACTTCAAATTATTATTATTACTATTGCAGCTGTTGTTGTTGTAGACTAGAAGGTACTATAGGAAAACATAATTTCATAACATTATATGGGAAAGGAGTAGTGTAAGGCTTTTCAAAAATCTTTAAACAAGACAACCAAAAAAACAATATTGTGACTGCATGCTAACTGTGAGTCCAGCTGTGAACTTACATTCTACAATTTGATCACACTCACTTTCTACATTGTAGAAAGTGGTTGACTAGAGACAAGCTGGTATCCAGCCAAGAGTCAACAAATATTGATACAAAACATAACTAGATACTGAAGACCATTCACTGAGACACACATTAGGGAGGAGGTCTATTCATATGTATTAACACACATATTACCCTTTGTTGTAATGGGATGAAATTCAGCCATGATGCTGGGCACAGTGAGGTCATTGCAGAGGGGTAATGATAAGAAGGCAACAATGGTGATCATAATCCTAGAGACTGCGTGGGAATTTTTCTAACCATGTTCATAACAATGTGCAGCTTCTATATATATTTAGAATAGTTTTAGCTGTTCTATTTCTCTATTTTTGCTAACTTAAAAATTCTTAAACCAGAATATGAATCTACCATTTCTGTGCCTGGGCCATCTAGACGGATAAGGCAACTAAACACAGAACAAAAGAATTGCCATAGCCATCATACCACTGAAGGGTGTGTACATTATGAAATATTTTGGGTCTTCAGTATCTATTCAACTTCATTATATTTAGTATCATGAGTCGAAGGTATTCAGTTGATTGCAGTTATGAACAATCCTGACATCATCTGATTCTGTGATTCACTTACGTACTGGCAGAATTCTTTTACAATTCCATTGCAGCTACATCAAAATATAACTTCTGCAACATTAAATTCCATTTTATTGTTTGTTTCTTTAACATGCATATCTCTCTGATTTACCATAATAACTGGTAAGGAACTTAGTAATAGTGTATAATGCCCGATACAACTCGAGACCCAGGTACTCAAAGGACCACCTTCTCCAATACTGACGATCCCAGAATTTAAAATCAGCTGGGGAGGCTTTGCTAATGGTGTTATTGAGGAATGTGGCCTATAGGGCTAATACAGATAGCAGGGCCTTTTCAGTGACAGCACCCCAGCTATGGAACTACCTTCTGGTAGATCCAGTTATCCCCCATGCTATTGTCATGTAGGTTCCAGTTAAAGAATTATTTATTTGTGCAGGCTTCAGGGGTAAAGGCAAATGCTCTATTTATTTATTTTTTAATTGTGTTGGTTTTATTGCATTGTATTAGATATTTGTGATTTTCAAGTCATGACTTTAATATTATTTATGCGGTGTATTGCATTTTATATAGCTTGTTAGCTGCCCTAGGCTCTTTGTGATTGAGGATGGGATATAAATCAAATAAATTAAATTAAGTTAAAAAAAAATCCCGGCATACAAACAATGGAAATTTCAGAGCGACTAAGTAATGGTGACTGGATAAGAGAAGGCTCTTACCATGCTCCTGACTGAGAAGACAAACTGCACTGATCTTTTTAAAAAAGATGTTCCATTGTTCCTAGTAGTACAGTGCAACAAGGTTAAAAAAAAATAGAGTAAATAATTGTGCTTTGTTTTTAACTCAAGAGCGCTAATAAACTCATTTTGAAAGATACTTTCCTTCTCTTGCTTGCTGTTTGCTTAATCATATATGTTGACTTTATCAGATTTGCACATACCCAGAAATCTTATTTAACACCTCCAGAGGCAGAATGTAAAGGAAAATGACATGACCGCTTTATAAGTGGGTCACTCATTTTTATTTAATGGTTAGGGCTGGCTCATAACAGAATTATTTTGCATATTAATACAGGACAGACAAAATGCTTCTGGGCAAAGAGAGATTCCACACAAGGCAGATATCCTTCCTATTTATGGAGGAGTGTTCAGGAAGGTCTTATTACAGTATATTAAATAAATAAACCATTATTGTGTTATTGTTGTAAAAAATACAGTCTGTATTTCAGAGGCTTTAATTAATTATTCTGAATAAAACATTTAAACTACTACCAGAATTCAAAGTGTAGTGGGATGCCATCCCACTTATTTTCAGGTGGACTTCCCTCTTAGTTGTGATTGAGCCCACCCTAACTTGATTTTTTTCTTTCCCTCTTCGAACACTGGCTACAACTATAAGCTTCCATCTCTATAACTGGCTCCATCGCATGCTGCAGACACCATCATATACTGCAGGAATGGGATTCATGTATCACCCAAGAGATGACTGCAACCCATAATCCTATAATTGGCTCAGCTGGATTTGACTGATGGGAGTTGCAGTCCAATAACAAATTGAGGGGCACACATTCTGCACCACTGATATATAGTGACCCTGTTTAGACGACATGCTAAGCTATGGTGGCTAAACATTTTTAACTAAACATGGCTTAGGGTGCCGTGTGAACCATGACTTAGCATGTTGTATGAACCATTCCTAACCATGGTGGCTATATAACCATGGTTTAAACACATTCATTAACTATTTGCTGCAAAAGGGTTAGCGGCCTAACCATGACTTAGAGTGACGTCTGAACAGACCCTGTATACAATGGATGACCTTAGTCAGTCTCTGAGAGAAAAGCTTGTAGTCAATCATTTTTAATGTAGCATCGGAAATGTATTATCTTGCAATAAAAACAATAACAAAAACAGAGTCCAAAGATTCCATAAAAAAGTAATTTTTCCAAAGGTCTGGGAGGCTTTTACAGTTTCTCAGGTATCTTTTGTTTTGACAATTATTTTATATTGCTTTACTGCAGTTCAATCAGAACTGCCACTATACGTAGCTTAGCAACGAAACTTATCCAAGCTGGTTTTCATGTTATAGTACTTCCACAGTCAGGAATAAAGACAAAGAACTGTTCAGTTATTCAAATACAAGTATTAGAATAAGCTGTGAACACACAACAAAAAATTGCTCTTCAGATTTCCCCTTCAAATTAAGAGAAACATTCAAAACTTTAGTACATAATGGTGTAACTGAACAGTGACACCTAGTGTGAGCTGAGAGTTGGTGGGTGATTATCTCCCCCAATAAACTGAACTGATTTCTTATCAGTAAGTAGAAAAGAAGCCAACATCTACATCTTTAAGGGCCTCCTGAAATACACTATTAATAGTTAATTCTACTAGGATAAAAAGTATGGGAAGGAACCAATGGTGTCTGGCCACTGAGATTATTTACACTGAAGTAGCAGAGACAAACACTTGTGCAACGTTGACAGCACTAGCAAGCTCTACTAACATTAAGGAAGGGTTGGTTTCGCTAGTGCAACATACATTCCTCTAGTGGCTGTACAATGTTAGATCCTTTCCAAAGAGTGTGCAACAACTAGTTCTAAGGGTCTATCAACATTTAAAAGGAACAGATAGAACTTGGTAGGCTTGATTGTTGTCTTCTTCAGCAATTACTATTTTTTCCAACTCCCTGAGTTATCAGGTAAATTTTTATCAATTGCTGCTTCCAGACAGGTGAATCCCACCTAGCACTACCGAATCAATGCTCCTATGTTGTAAACCACAAGCAGAATTGCAACTGACTTCCCACCCTATTGGGACTATTGGATTTTTGTTCAGTTGGCATGCCATTGCTATGGGTGGGGAAAGTCTAATTAATTTAAGCCAGTTGAAACTCAGCACACATTCATGGTAACCTTTGCAGTAGGTACTATTTTACACCCTTTTTTCATCCATACTTTAATTAGTTCTAAAACACTTTTCTAGCTATATATATTCAAATATTAAATGTACTCCTGAAATACGTCTTAAAAGAAAAAGTGGTATAGTGCTATAACACTATAATGCTATTTTTTAAAGAATAAAACCAGTCACCACCATTTTAGCAAGATGGTTAATAGTGTTGACAGGAAAGGGCTTTTTTTTCCTTTTAATTATATCAGCACTACAGTGTTAAAAATTATGTTAAAAATTCGGTGTAAGTAAAAAACTGGAACAACCAGAGACATCCTGGCTAAAATTACTCTCTCCAACGTGCTAGTTTTCTATTTGCAGGATATTTTTAAACATAGAAGAATATTGAAAAGTGGCCTTATCCTATAGTCTGGTGAAGTACATTGCATTTCACTACCACAGCATTCTACCACTTCATGCTGATGTATAGACCCAGCCTAAGTCTAGAGATTCCATTAATCAGTGAGATCTCAAGCAGAAAAGATTTAGTACTTACTGTAATGGACATTTAGATTTAGTTTTTTATGTGAACTTGTTCTGCAGTTCATAAGGCAAAGAACATCAGTAGATTTATGGAAGAAAATTCTGGTGGAATTAAGGGATTCTATTCCACAATAAATCACAGTACCAGTTACAACATAAGCACAAAATTTCAAACAATGTAATTGCTATCGAGAGGAAATAAGATTTAAAATATGCACTGTATGGAATCAACCATACAAACACACATTATTTTATTTTAGTTAAAAACATTTATACCTTGCCTTTCCTACTGGGTGCTCAGAGCAGCTAAACAAGAAAAAAGTAATACATCGAACAATTAAAAACATCCTTACAATTTAAAACAAAAACTGCTAAAAATTCAGACACAAAATAGCAGCTGGTGATAAAACTATTAGAGCAGTCAAAATATTTCAACTATGCAGAAGACAGACACAAATTAAAACAGTTACAAATTACTTATTAAATGCCTTCCTAAAAAGGAAGATTTTCACCAGCTTCCGTAAGGTTATTAATAAGAATGTGAGACAGGAGAAAGGAGTTCCAAAGGCCCTACGCATCCACCAGAAAGATCTTCTCCCCCATTCTAACTAAGCATATCTCTTGGATTATTGGGATATATAGGAAGGGCTCTTAAGTGACAGACAGGCTAGTATGGCAAAGGGCAGTCCTTTCAGGTAACCCAGTCTAAAACCTTTCACGGCTTTCAAGGTTATTACCAGTACTTTCGTACCTGGAAACAACTTGGAAGCCTGTACAGCTGTTTCAAGAAGGGAGTCACATGTTCCCTGTACACCCCTGTTAACAATTGAGTAATTGAAATTGAATTGTAATTTCTGAATACTCTTCAAAGGCAGCCTTATGTAGAACACTTCACAATCATAGGCCTGCACACGGGGTGTGCCAGGTATGCCCAGGCACACCCTAATTTCCCAGGATGGGCAAGGGTCAAGTTAACATGTAGCTGGCCTCACCTCTCTGAGAATCTTGTCCACTTCCCCGAGTTGCTCAAATTGAAACACATCCTATTTAAGTGGACAAGCAGGTGCCAAAGGTACATCTATTGTTACTGCCCTGAATGCAGTATCTGAGTCAGAACATATATGAGCGACTTTTATCTGTAAAGCATCTCACAAATAGGTCAGAGTGAGCTACTGGACAGTCTTCCCTCCACCTTGTAAAAGATCTCCAACTACTCAGAATATTTCTGCTGACCAGCTCTAAGTAGATGCAATGATGACAGAAAAGTAAGATTTCTTTGCCACTTTCACCACCACAAAGCAGACTCTCAAATGAACTCCAGCCTAAGTCTATTCATATTCATCAAATTCATCTGCCACCATTGCTCTAGTAATTATTCCTACCCTTTCATTGCTGTCACTTCCTCAGACCACCAAAGGCCTAACTTAGCTCTCTGACCAGGGCAGGATCTACACTACTGCTTTATAACAGTTTATAACGGTATTGACAATTGTTGGGGCCCAGGACACATTCCATATACCATTTTCAAAGTGTTATATCCTGCTTGGTGTAGATCTGGCCCAAGAAGAGGACACTCAGGAGCAATCATGTCAAAAACACACAGTTGCTTCCCCATTTCAACCAGATTGCCAGAATGTAAGGCAGGTAGATCTTCAAGAGACATCAGAAAGTGATTTGGATCCATCATCTTTCAGGGCAGACGATCGTAATAGGCCCCGAACTTGAAAGTTGGGGTGCTGGTAACCCTAACACAACCAGATAGCAAACTGTCCGTGACAATGGAAATTGTCAGGGAACAGTTTCAACATCACAGTGGGAGTTTACAGCTAAGCTTTAATTAGAAGTAACCTGGAAGGGTTTGGGCCTATTCAGCCTGGGGAATGTCAGAATCTGTGTGAGTTTATGTCTGTCAACATTCTCAGAGCATAGCAGTGGAGTATCACCTTACTCTCTGTAGCCACCTGGCCTTGGCAGGAAGCTCTCTCTGAGAGGAGGGGAGGGGGTTTGAAGAAGTGTCAACCAAACTGAAGTGTCATCCTAGAGGGCTGCACAGTGACACCCTGTTTGGGCAGGGGAATTGCTGAAAGGCCAAAACCCCTGGTCTGTCAAGTGGTTCAGAGGAGGCGTCTTACACTCACACCTTCCCTTTTAAGCTCATGCAAAGGCAAGGAGACTTTGCTAAGAACATCTCATCTGCATTGCCCAAAGCCCTCTTTGTTTGGATCCATCATTATTTGGGGCTCTGGAGGCACTCTGCACATGGATTATCCTACTTGGAACTTTGGATTGCTTGCCATGAAAAGTACTGTTGAGACTTTTCAAAAACCTGAGCTCTTGTTTGCTGTGGATTGTGTGTCTTTGTTATCAGCTCAGTGTACTAGCAGACCAGGTTTGATCTATGACTTTTGGACTTCCTCTATCTGGACACACATGCTGTGGAGATGCCAATGCAAAAATGGTGTCACGGGACTCCCTGCATCTGCGAGTTTGAATCTCTCTTTGGTAACTCCAGGCTACATGGTCAAGGGACTTGGTCTTAATAGGCCTTGACCCTGTAGCTTGAAGTTACCAAAGAGAGATTCAAAGTTGGACTAACTCTCTATGGGTGTTGTTTTGTTTAAGCCTTTCAAGAATTTGGCCTTTTTATTGCCTGCAGTATCATGCCAGGAATCATCACCTTTCCTTGTCCAGGTTTGGAACTCGTGTATGGATTGACCCTTCCCTTGTGTTCAGAACCATGGAGATGGCAATGGAAAAACCACGTTGATGAGGATCTCAGTCATGGTTGTAGTGATCTGCTTTTGACTGTTTTGGAATTTCTTGGCGCCTGTATCTACTGACCCTCAGCTATATGATTTCTGAAGCCTGTAACCATTTAGCTTTTGCCATGAGATTTCCTGCAGTAAAGAAGTCTCACTGATTTGGGTGTCCCGTGTCAGTTTGCCAGAATTACCTGGGACAGACCCATGGCAACCATGATCTCTCAAGTCACTCTGAAGTCCCCCAGAACAAACAACCTTGGAGACACCAACATCACCCCTGAGACCACCTTAGCCAGCTCAGGTAGGGAGAACATTGAACAGCAGGATGAAAGGTACACCAAGAGAATCCTTGTCTTATCCCAAGCACCCAACTTCAGAAACAGACACTCAAAGCAGTGCAAAAGCTGAATAATGGGCTGCTGGTCTCTCTTTCACCAGGTCTACATACACCTTCCTATAGGACCTTCATCCATGGGCAGATTGTCAAATGCCTCACCGAGACCAGCTGAGAAAAATGAAGAGCTGTTAGCTGCTACTTTTGATATCAGACCCCACTCTTTAAATCAGCACTCAAATTTAAAAGCAAGACTGAACAAACTCACATGAAATTATGGCAAATTTGGGCTTTCAATTTCAGTTTCTATTCTTAGCTGGAGTTTGGTTGTCAAGACAACGCTTTCCACTTCTACAAAATGCTGCTTTATCCATAAGAAAAATGTCATGAAGTCAATATCAAAAGTTCATTAGAATGGCCTTTTCTACAGCCAAGCAACAGTTTGTGTTTCACTGACGTAGTGTTAAAATGATCTCGGGGCCTTGCAACAAAATGCTGCAATGTGGAATGCTTCTATTCGGGGCTCTAGCCACTCCATTCCATTCTCCCTCCCAACAGTCAGTCAGCATTTCATGCCCATTAAACATGCTCAGTCCTCACTGGCATGAGTTTAGGGATTTTTCCTCCATTTTTAGTTTTCCTCCCCCCAACTCTATTTGGGTCCCCCCCCCCCCGGAGGGGGGGAGGTAGAATAGACAAACCTGCGCTCAATTCCAGATGCATATTTGATTTCTCTATTGATATCTATAGGTAGCTATCACTTCTGTCCCTGGGGATATTTTAAAATAGCTTCTCAATGTGAATGAGGAAATTACCTATCCACACACTGAGAAGATTCTTTCTACTCCTTTTTTTTAATATCCATGTCTCTTCTCCTCCCTTTCCAACCATCTCATTTCATTCCTCTTCCTACCTGGTTATCAGGTTTGTTTGCTTTCCTCTTAGTCTCTCAACTTTCTGTGCCATTGAGTTTTTATGGGGCTGTTTTTGGTTTCCTCTCTTACGGTTTTCTTTTCTAAATATTTTTTGAGCATCTGCAAGCCTCAGGGTCTGCTGATACATCTCTCTTGTGCATGGTGGATGATGTGCTTTGGGCTACATAAGCTTGAGCACTGAAGACTGAAATCAGCATTTCATGGAATGACTGCGAGAATTAGCTCTCTCTGAGCATCTCTACTTTAAGGGGGGGAAACTGAACCCTTACCAGGGTTTTTTTCCTTGGGTCTTTCCACATTCACTACTGGCTTCTTTAGATGGCGTCCAACCGCAACCAAGTGATTTGTAATTAAAAACTTTCCCTCTGGGCAATGCTCCATAAAGTTAAATGAAACAGTGCCATCTAGTGGTGGAATTAATCCCACAATTATTTTAAATACTGTATTCTCACCATTCTTTTAAAAGGCAAGATTACCAGTGGAAAGCGCAGGAGACGTCCTGGAGTTTGATAGCGTCATGTAAAGGACCCGCAAACTTCCATGAGAGACCAAACATTAGCAAGCAATAAATTACTCATGTACAAAAACTTTCTGTATGTTGGAAGGGAAAGCATGCAAAACAGTTTCATATGAGCATCACAAGATGTGTACAAAATACAGTGTTTACCTGAAGCAATCAACAAGACCTGTTTTGCTCAAATGGATATCAACTGAGCTTAAGGTACCATCTAAATGCATTCAAAGTATTAACTTAAATTGCTCATACAACCTATGAACATATTTCGATATTCAGTGTACCAATTTTCACAACATGAGAAAATCAGGCGGAAATTTACATGACAGTCTGAAAGCTAATTGCCATTGTTATTCAGTCAGTACCTTTTAACTAACTGAAATTAAAAGGAACTTGCTGCAAGAAGTGTGTTTCAATCAGAATAGCCATTTCCACTTGCCACGTTTTCTAAATAAAAATTGCCTCCATGCAACTGGATATGTTCTAGTGTGGTGGGGACAGTCTATGCATAGTTCATTCTAATACTGGAGTACAGGCTCTAACAGTATAAGTTAGAAAAAGAGCACAGACTCAGGGCGTTACTAGATGAGGCTGTAGCGCACGTTACCTTCCGCAGTCGTGTCGAGGCTTCTAGATGACATTCACGAGGATCCGTCGTTATCCTGCGGTGAAGCCCCTTTCTCCCGACTTTAAAAAAGTGAGTTCTGGTGCGCCTTTTCCTGCTGGCCCGCGCTAATTTGGAGTAGGTGTGGGAGGATGTGAGGTCACTGCGGTCCGCACTGGTCAGGAAAAGGCATGCTAAGGGGAGTGGCCAGTGGCTTCGGTCAAGCCGCCTCCGCCATTTGCGCCCAGTCTGCAGCTGGGGCAGCGCAGCTGAGCGGCTTTTTTTTATTATTCCCACAGTGGCAGTTTGCGCAGGAACGGAGGACCGGAAAAGTGGCTGGTGTGCTGCTGGGGGTGGGGGGGGATGGGGGGGATGTGCGCCTGTTTTTCCTATTTCAACCTCTGCGTGGGTCACTTTTCGGAAAGGCGGGCATCCCACAGTCATGGGAAGTTGGTGACTCCTCGGGTGGGCAGCCACAGCGGCTGCATAATGGCAGTGCTGTACGCTGCGCCGAAGATGTAAAGGCTAGCGGGGACTGAGGGGGTCGCTCCAGGCATGAAGGGCTGTGTGCCTGTTGGTGTGGGTACGCGGCTGGAAGAGGGCACAGCTGTTTCTGGGCTGCTGCCATGCCTATGCCCAGATGTGGGTTGGCTCCGTGGGATGGGGGGGAGGGCACAGAGGCGGTCATCACCACCGACACTTCAGAGGCATGATGGGAGATGTAGGCACAGAGTGCCCATGCAGACGACTGACCTCGGGTCATATTACACCTGCCACGACCCCCATCAGGAAGTGACCGCATCAATGTTCACCCTCAACACCGGCACTCGCTGGTGCCTGAGGGGGCTGTTATGCAGCAGCAGCAGCAGCAGCAGCAGCACTTCAGCTGGCACTGCCACTGCCGCCGCCGCTGGTGCCACGGCGGCATCGCTGACGGCTGCGCAAGCGATCTACGCTGTTTGCGGTCTTTCGGACTTGCGCAAACCGTGCGGCGAGCGAAAAAAAACCCCACGGAAATCAGGCCGGTGTGGCTGCGCAACCGTGCTCGAGGCGGCAGCAGCACAACCGGCGCAAACTTCCGCCACAAATCTAAGGAAGGTGTGGATCATGAGGCGTCACGGCTGAACGGGAAAATCCGCTTTCACCGCTCCTCAACAATGGAACACCCGGTAGGTCTAGCAAAGCCCTCAGTACGCATATCCCTGTTTAAACACAAAGAAGCTATTCGCTCCTCTGACTGTGAAGGAAGAAACTCCAAATCCATGCAGCAATTAGAAGCAGGAAGACAGCAAGGCACGGTGAAAAGGAGAAAGACAGCAGGGTTGAGGAGAGAGACAGTCAGAAACCTTAACAAATTATTTTCCACACTCACTGTTATGGTGCTAAGCGCGGCTAAAAGCTAACTTTTGTGTGTCTTTCCACACAATCAAGAGTTGTTGTTTTGCATCAGTAATGGACATTTCCCCCCACTTGCTGAATAGATTCCATATTTCCAGCTCAAGGTTGCATTTCTGTTATAAGGATACCACATCTCCCTCTCAGAACACAGCTTGCTATGCTTAGCCCTTGAAAAAACGAAAGAAAAAGGAAATGTAAAGTTTCATTTCTCTACGGGCAGTACAGTTATTTCTACTCAAATTGTCACGTGGAGTTCATAAAACACATACTAGATATTTGCAGTGTTGAATAGTAAGTGGTAAGCACTAGAAGTTGTCCACAGTTTTTTGAGAACATTTATGTTGTTGGGTTGTTATTTTTAGTAGTAGTATTATTATAGTTTTTAAAATCTGCTTAGAGTCACTGTGCTTCTCAGCTGTACAACTCCAGAGTTCATTCAGCAAGATTTTTAAGGCAAAAAAAGAAGCACCAATCCCAGTGACCTGTAGATTTGTGACAAACTTTATTTTAATCTTTAGTCCTTTGGTAGTTGTAACTGTAGAAGACAGGGTTCAAGTTTTACGCAGTAGATGATATCTACTATGTTTTATCCAGTCGATGCATAAGTTGAAGTGCCCTAACAACTGGCAACCTTAGCAGTGATAAAAAATAATTCTCAATAGCTCTACACACCGTTGCTGTCATTAAAAAAAAATCCTACAACTTTCAATGCAGTCTCACCTGGTCCCCCACTCCTAGATTGGAGTGCACACTTATTTATTACATTTATATACCGCCCCATAGCCGAAGCTCTCTGGACAGTTTACAGTACTTATGGCGTGGATTATGAATTAACACAAGCAGATGGTAACCTTCCTTTTACACTTCGGACACTTCAAGTAGAATTCATATGGGGATGTCAGGACTGGCAGGGTGGATGCAGAAAAGCAATCAAGTACAGCCAGCGAACTGGTCAGCAGGCAAGACTGAGAGCAGTTTAGTCTGTATCAGAAGAGGATGTTGCTCCTTCTGAGGAGACAAACAAGAAGCTGTGCAGGACCAGGTGAAACCCTACCTGCTTCTTGTGTTACATGTCAAGGATAAAAATCCACTTTGGTTGTAAGGCAACTCTGTTATTGAGTGTAATACAGCTGTATGGAGAGAGTCTATGGACAAAGAACTTCTCCCCTGGCAGGTATATTTATACACAGTAGCATCTTAACCAATTAGCAGCTGGCAAAATTCAAAAGTAAAACAAAGACAGATTTTAAAAAAACAACTTCTTCATTATACCTTAATCAACAGACGCCCCATAACTCTTCTAGCAATGTCAGATTGACTTGGATGGTCAGTCTTCCTGATCAAGCTAGCTTATTTCTCTTACACTTCATCAAAAGGTCTTGACAGAAATTCCAATTAAGCATTTCCAGCATTACAGCACATTCAGGCACATACATCATTCCAATCCCATCATGCAGTTCACTTGCAAGAACCAAACTACAGACAGAAATCTATTTACAGAGCAGGTATATCAAGGCTAGTGGCCTTGCTTTCTCACACCTGACCCCTGCTCAGCACATTATTCAAATACCACCTCAGGTTATTCACAGTGCTGATGCTGAAGCACAGGAAAGAACAGGTCTTACCTTTATAACCCTAAACAGACTGGAAGCAGACTAATTGAATGATCATCCTGGAATTAGGAGTGATCTGTGAAGTGGCCAAGTGTGCCGATGACATCAAATATTTAAGGTGGTTAAAACAAAAAGGGATCGTGAGGAGCTCTAAAACAATCGCTCCAAGCTGGGAGAGTGAGCATCCAAATGAAAGATGCAGTTCAACGTAAGCAAGTGTAAAGTGATGCATGTTGGGGGGGCGGGGGGGGGGGCGGGACCAACTTCAAGTATAACCTAATGGCATCTGAGCTGGCAGTGACCGAACAAGAATGAGATCTTGGGATTGTGATGGACAGCTCTATGAAAATGTCCACCCAGTGTGTGGCTGCTTTAAAGAAGGCAAGCTCCATGTTAGGCATTATTAGAAAAGGAATTGAGAATAAAACTGCCAGTAGGATAATGCCTTTATACAAATCTATGGTGATACCACACTTAGAATACTGTGTACAGTTCTAGTTACCACATCTAAAAAAAGATATAGTAGAACTGGAAAAAGTACTGAAAAGGCCAACTAAAATGATCAAGGGTCTGGAGCATCTCCCCTATGAGGGAAGGTTACAACAACGGGCATTGTTTAGCTTGGAAAAAAAGGAGGCTAAGGGGAGACATGATAGAGATGTACAAAATTATGCATGGTGTGGAGAATGTGGATAGGGAGACATTTTTCTCCCTCTCTCAAAATACTAGAACCCGGGGTCATCCTATGACACTGATTGGTTGGAGATTCAGGACAAATAAAAGGAAGTATTTCTTCACACAGCACATAGTTAAACTATGGAATTCACTATCACAAGATGTAGTGATGGCCACCGATTTGGATGGCTTTAAAGGGGGGGGTAGATAAACTCCTGGAGAAGGCTATCAATGGTGACTAGTCCTGATGGTTATGTTCTACCTCCAGTATCCGAGGCAGTAAGCCTATATACACCAGTTGCTAGGGAGCATGGGTCGTAGGATGCTGTTCCACCTGTGTCCTGTTTGTGGGTTCCTGGTTAACAGCTGGTGGTTGGCCACTGAGTGAACAGAGTGCTGGACTAGATGGACCTTTGGTCTGATCCAGCAAGCACCTTCTTTTCTTAAGATCTTTTGTTATGTTCCATTGTCATTGGAGGCACAGTCGGTGGCAGTACACAAGACGACAGCATCCTTCATGTACAATTTCATATCTCAAGAGGTTCCATCAGTCTTTCCCAACCTGATGCCCTCCTTGGCCAGTGTTGGCTGGGAGTTATGGGAGTTATGGGAGTTGCTGTCCAACACATCTGGAAGGCACCAGATTGGGATGGCTGGGTTAGTTAATCTACCTCTCATAAGAACACGTGTTTGTGTTCATTTGACAATTGAGGACATTTCTCTAATTTAATTTATTGGGGGTTTTTTTTAGCTTCTTTTCTTTGGTGGATTTGCCTTGATGTTGCTTTTAATTTTGTAAGTTTGGATTGTTATTATTTTTATGTGTGTGTTTATATTATCTAAGCCAATTCCTTTTTGGAGTGAAAAAGCTGGGTTTAATGTTCAATTATATTATATATTTTGGTGTAATTCTGCTGATGGAACTGCATCTATCAGTGGAGCTATGAGTGGGTGGTGTCCTGTCCCACCCGCAGTCCCAGCAAAATCTCCTCAAAATCTGCTCTGGAGGGCTGGGAAACTCTCTGGAGTAGATTTTCTGCTGGTGCAGAAGGCTGCAGGGGGAAGGAGAAAGGGAGAGCATCCCATTCCGCTACTGGATTGCTGCTAATGTAATGTTTCATTGAACTTTATCTTACTAATTAATTAAAAAGGCCTTCCAGTTTCAGAAGCAGTATGCCTATGTACACCAGTTGTTGGGGAACATGGATGAGACGCTGCTGCTGCAGTGAAGTCCTGCTTGTGGGTTCCTGGTCAACAGCTGGTCAGCCATTGTGTGAACTAGGGTTACCATATGAAAAGGAGGACAGGGCTTCTGTATCTTTAACAGTTGCATAGAAAAGGGCCTTTCAGCAAGTGTCATTTGTATATATGAAGAACCTGGCGAAATTCCCTCTTCATCACAACAGTTAAAGCTGCAGGAGCTATACTAGAGTGAACATTTAAAAAAAGGGCAGGGCACCTGCAGCTTTAAGTGTTGTAATGAAAAGGAAATTTCACCAGGTTCTCCATATATACAAATGACACCTGCAGAAATTCCCTTTTCAATACAACTGTTAAAGATACAGGAGCCCTGACCTCCTTTTCATATGGTCACCCTATGTGAACAGAATGGTCTGAATCAGCAAGGCTCCACTTATGCTCTTATGTACTATAGCAAACAACCACTGGAGCTCAGAATAGCCAGTGGGATGATTGTACAAAGGCTCCAAAGTGGTTGGGGAACACTTTGCTTCTGTGCTGCAGTCTGTGAAAACTGATTCAAGGTCACCCTAAGCCCTATTTGGCCATTATCCACCACACCATCTTAATTGCACGGAGGAAGGGAGCATGACTGCACCCGGCTGCAGCCACTCTCACCATCCACAGGCTGGAGGGAAAGGTTTGAAGATGGAAGCCTGCTTTATCTTCTCCCATTTAGATCATTTAAAAGTCTTTTAAAATATTTTAGTGCGTTTCTGTTTTATTTTCCTATTCCCTGCAATGTAGTTTTGCCTCCTATACTTGATATTGTATTTTATGCATGTTTATGAGTTTTATACTCTTGATTTTTATTGTGATTTTGGTACCATTGTTGTTGTTGTTGTTGTAAAAGACCTAAAGGAATTCATTTTGAGTCCTTTAATGAATTCAGTAAAATAAATAATTAGGTGCATGGGCTCCTCCTGTCATGCAGAGCCCTGCACAGTCAGGGTCCTGAATCTATGGGTGCCCTTAGAACAAGCTCCAGCTCCCCACCCCCACCCAATATATGGATTCTGAGGATGGAGGATACTACTTAAATAGGGCTCTGATTACAGCATATTCCCCTGATGAGACATTCTGTGAACTGGAGGGCTCAAGCAAAAGAATCCAGGAGATCTTCTTTGGAGAAGGGACACACTATTCACACAGGACCAAGGGAATCAATTCTTTAATGACATACCCACCCTCCACCCCACCTTTTTCGGTCCTAGGCCATCCAGCCATTATTTCAGGGAAGCTTCAAGCTCTTACCCGCCATGTTCTCAAGCCTATTCCTTGTCCCACAGGACAAAATTACATAGTTGACAAATTGACAAGCACATCTCTGTGACCTGTCTCAACAAAAGCTAGCAACTGAATTCAATATTGGAGGTAAAGCTAGTTTACAACTTGGTGTAAATAGCAATAAGCTAACACTTAATTTTTAAGTGGTTTTTGAGCTGTGTGTATACAACAACAGAGGCATCCTATGCTGTAGCAACAGGGTGAAAAATGAAGATGCTTTAGAGAAATTAGGTCAAGGTTTATACTGTGAGAGTCGAGTGTACAATAGATGTCCTTCTCCTTTGAGTGCTTGACGCTTGCATTTCAGTAATAAAACTCATGCTACACGAAGCACGCACGAGATATATGTATAATTCAGAACTTCAGAATCTAGCTACAAGGCACCAGAATTTGAAAGCCTGCTAACAGCAGTTTTCTCTATTCTGCAGCCCACCCAGAAGACTAGAATGAATCTACTTCTTAGCCTTAGCTATGCCCTATTTCAACTTCCCTTCATTAAAAGAACTGGGGGGGACGGGGGACGACACTTTTAGAAAGTAAAATGAAGTCCTGATCAGACTATTTAATGTCATTCAGCTTGATTTGGCAGCTGAAGACCCATTTGGATAACCACTGCTTTTAGCGTACGCAAGACTGTCAAGTAATTAATACCTGTAATTCATTGTGACTCATAAAAATTCATACTAGTTAATTCATTCCCTAATTAGAATTTAAAAGGGCACCGTTCCCATTCAGACAATTTCATTTCAGTTCTACTGAATCTCTTATGCAACTTGGAGGTGAAAAGGGAGAGACAAGACTGCTTAAACTTCAAGCGCCTTTCCTCACCATCAATATCTTTTGTTCAGTTTAACACCCTAAAGCAGAGAATATCAATGTCACTGGATTAGTTCACTGCATTTCCCAAGCTTTGAGGGCAAAATATCTCGAGGACTGCCAGATATAGTCCAGGCATATACACAATGGAACAGGCCTATTTGCTCATTCCCCATTCCACCTCAAGATAGTGATCTTACCATGTCTTCAAGATCAAGTACTGTTTTCCCTTATTTTTCTCTCCCCCACCCCAACTTGATTTTTGTAATATCTTCCCTGATGAAGAGATCTGGAGGTCTCAAATGCTTGCATATTTTTGTGACATTTTGGTGGCCTAATAAGGTATTATACTAATATGGGTTTTGGAATCCTTCCACAAAAATACTCCTAATGTAACCAGCGAGAAAAATAATCTGTGCAAGAATCTAAGAACCAATTACCACTACAAAGGTTTTTCTTGACAGAGGCATTCCCGATACCTTCCATAAACATGTGTTTATGTAGAAAAATGCTATGTGTGATTTGGGCAGATACGGTCGGGTTGGAAACAATGTCCAGGAATAAACTTGAGAACTGCTGTTAGCCCATGAAGAATGGTGGCTCCGATGCCAGTCAGGCAATAAATCCTGACTGGCTCTGAATGAAACCCGGAACGGATTCACCACCCCACTGACATGGGAGCAACAAGCCTCCACTGCTGCTGGCCATACTTGTGATTGTCTAGTTTACCCATTATGCTTGGCCCTATAAATCAGTGGTGCATTCAAGGTAGGACTTTCAGGCAGATGTTCAGTGTTAGGGTGACCATATGAAAAGGAGGACAGGGCTCCTGTATCTTTAACAGTTGCATAGAAAAGAGCATTTCAGCAGGGGTCATTTGTATATATGGAGAACCTGGTGAAATTCCCTCTTCATCACAACAGTTAAAGCTGCAGGAGCTATACTAGAGTGACCAGATTTAAAAGAGGGCAGGGCACCTGCAGCTTTAACTGTTGTGATGAAGAGGGAATTTCACCAGGTTCTCCATATATACAAATGACACCTGCTGAAATTCCCTTTTCAATGCAACTGTTAAAGATACAGGAGCCCTGTCCTCCTTTTCATATGGTCACCCTATTCAGTGCTCCACTCGGCAGAATGAGCAATAGGGTCCCCAAACACAGCAGTCCTGACATACCAAATTTTGAAATATTTGATATATTACCGTGTAAAGGGGTGGTGGTGGAGGCGTAAGTCTATTAGGTCCAGAATGTAAAATGACCTAATGGCACCAATGACATAAATGCCCATTTGGGAGCCAGCCACAGCTGCTGAGACTGAGGAAAAATGTTTTATGTGAAGTGATCAAAAGAACGAATTCAAAATCACTTACCATGGATTAGTTAATCCTTATGTAGGTTTAACCCCCATTTGTTCACACAACTGAATTCAGATTTTAAAGTCTTTTAATAGTTCTCATATACCCTCAGTTCCAGCGTCACGCTGAGAAGGTTCTCTATTCTATCAAAGCATCTAAGCCAGTGATCAACTTCCCAGGGTCCGGGGATAAATCTCCAACCATGGAACCCATTGGGGCCACTACCACCATCCCAAATTGCTTCCAAATTATGGCAGCGAGAAAACATTTTCCTGTTAAAGGAGTTGCACAGGGATCATGCCCCTTGTTTTAATGCAAAATCATGATCCTTGAAACTCTGGGGAGCGCAATTTTTCATTAATTAATTTTGCTCGCTCCTTGCAAGCCTTGTTTTAAAGGAAAAATTCTGCTGATTTTCCCACCAGTGCCATGCAGCACCAAAATCCAGTGGCGATTTAGAGGCAGTAGGAAGCTACATAAAAGGACAGGGGAGCATATGGGGCCCATGGGTCACATGTTGCTTGTCCCCATCTAAACAATGGATTATTATTTCCACTCTGCAGACAGGCAACCGAAATTGAGAGAACAATTTGTAGTAATCCAGTATACTCATGGCTGACCTGAGATTTTGAACAACACCCACTGGATTATAGCAACTCTCTAATCTTGTCTACATGTTTCTTGATATCTAAAGCCACTAACATATTTAGGCTGCAATCCTATACCTCAACCTTCCCCAGCCTGGAACCCTCCAGATGTGTTGGACTACAATTCCTATCATTTCCAGCCAATACATATAGAGGACACCTGGTTGGGGAAGGCTGCTATACCCAGTTACCTGGGAGTAAGCCCCAATGAATGCAATAAAACTGATTTATGAGTAGACATGCAGCAGAATTTATTATCCTGTTCAGAACCTAAAAACAAATTTTAGCTGTTGCTTAGCATCAAATGTTAAAGGAAAACAAAAAGTTAATTGGTGAAAAATTGATATCGTTCTATCTCTATACAACTCCCAAACATACTTCAAGTTTTGGAAAATGCTTTCATTTATCCAACATAGTTCCTATAATTTTTTAAAAAGACATTTTAAGGAAAAAAAACCTCTGCTTGTAAAACCATTTTCCTCCATACAGAGAGGGTGTATTTCTTGTAAGTACCAAGAGTGCCATTAACTATCCAATTAAATGCATTTTAAATACATGCTATTAAGAAGTCTAACAGTATGAGAAGAATACATTTGTGGCACCTAAGAACAAAAGTTATTACAGAGGCAATTTTACAACTGCATACACTTGTGCTGTTTTAATCAAACCCTAATTAATCTGTTGATTTTATATTCTGACATAGTCTTGTTGAAAACAGACATAGTTAATTAAAAACATGACTTGTTTATCCAGCAGCCAAAGGTTTCAACTCTAAAAGTGATGTTTAGGAAACAAGTGTGCCCTGTAGCATGTCATTTACTTTATTATTTATAAAAAAAACCTTGGAACCAAAATTGTGCTGCATCAGCAAGCAGACTGCTAAAGAGACGTTTTAGAAGGTGAATTAATTGTTCCAGAGGATTCATGCTGCCAATAATTACATTTAAACGTGCATTTTCAATTGCAGTGCCCTGCATTTAGAGGTTCAGAACTCTTCAGTAGTAATTCATTGCTAACCAATATTTTCCATTCAGTCTTTTAGCAATGGAATCATTTGTATAAGAGACATTTACAAAATTTATGGGTTTGACCCACTTTTGCTCTGAGTGGAAGGCAATGAGTGCCATGCAAAGCAGCCTTTCAAAGTGCATATTCTATTTAGTTTGGGAGTACATTGATAGACTCCAAAAGCGCTTCCTTTTTTCTTTTTTTACTTTAAGAAAAGTCTTGAATACAGAATATAAAGTAATAATATAATAAAATAGAAACAACAAAAGAACAGACATTCCTACCAAATAACATTAAATATTAACTAATTAAAATATTAAATAAAACTTTGTTTGACTCAAAGACAATTGACATCTTATCTCCCTGGAGAAAGCCATCCTCCAAAGACATGAATAAAAATATATGCCACATGCTAGGGTGGCCACATGTCCTATTTTTCACATGACTTTCCTCTGTTTCAAGGACTGTCCAGTCCAGTTTAAAGATCTGTAAGAAGGAAGGAGCCTTGAAGTTGCCTATCAATGGTTAGCACCCAAACAGTTGACTAAGCAGGAATGCAGGTCATGGTCTTCTCCCTTATGGTGAGATCCAATAATTTCTGAAAGTACAATAATTTCTGAATTTACATCTATACACAAGTAAGCATATGCAAATCTGTGCTATCTTTTGTTCTCTTTTTAGGTGATACACACACAGATTTTGTGAAGGATTCTAGTATTCTACATTTCCACTAGTCAAATTAAAGTCATGCTGAGCTGGATGTATTTTCTACTATGTACACTGATCGAAATTATGACTGAACGGTAGGCACAAGTAGGCTTTCTTGCTGGATTTGTGCATAAAGAACTAAACTTCTTTAAATTTGTTTTAAATTTTGTAAGGCCGCCTTGAGGCCCAGTATTGGGCAAAAGGCGGGTTACAAATAAATATAATAATAATAATAATAATAATAATAATAATAATAATAATAATTTCTCCCTATTTCCTCTTGTTCTACCACCTAATTGCTATTTTCTACCAAAATTACTAAGGGAAGAAAAGTTGTTGACAGATTATGTGTTGGACATAAATCGCCCAGAGAGCTTCTGCTGTGGGGCGGTATATAAATGTAATAAAATAATAAATAAATAAATAAATAAATAAATGAAATATATTATCAGTCACTACGATTTTGCTATTTTAAAAATCTAAATCAACTTATATTTCTTACCGTACAACACTGAAGAACTTTACGACCCTTATATGGTATCTGTTCACCAATGAATACCTCACTAAGTACCTCAACCTCACTCGGTATTTAGTCAGATTGCTTTCTGAGAATATTCCTCAAGTGAGTAGAACGTACTCCAATGTATACGCCTGTGTTTTCACTATGGAAGAAACTTGATACCATCACCATAATATATCATTATCACTGATATAATAAAATGTGCATCATTATTATTATTATTATTATTATTATTATTATTATTATTATTATCCTGATTTCTTTGGGGTTGCTTGTAAAAGAAATGTGATGTGGCAGCAAAGGGTGTAAAGAAAATATGATGCACTAGTGGGGCAGATGGAAGCCTTGGATTCAAATCCTAGCTCATCCACAAAGTTACTTAAGTAACTTTCAGACTACCTCAGAGGATTTTCTGAAAATGAAATGGTATTACCTTCATGCATGTTGCACTGAATTCCTCAGAGTAAGAGTGAGATACAAATGTGATAAACATATAGGCTGATTATTTTTTAAAAAAACTATGCTACTTTCAAGACCTTCACTCACACTTATCTGTCTGGTCCAGAGTTGTCCAATGTGGCACAGACATTGTAATGTCCAATAGACTTGAAACAAAAAAAATGCTGAATAAGATGCCGCCTAGAGGTGAAAGCGGTGATACACTGATTAGGCATTTTGTGGTAGTGCCCACAGCAATTTCTCATATTCTTATGTATTAAAAAGTTGGGAGCTTCTGGTCTGATCAGTGGAAGGTTTTATGATAACCAGAAATGGCAAAAGAAATGATGACTGAGATTGTGTGGAGATATTTGTCCAATATCATAGTCAGTCATTGCATCCCAACAGCTTGCTTTGTTATGTAATATAAGCAGTCTTCTGAAAAAAGAACATAGGAGGCTGCCTTATACTAGGTCAGACAATTTGTCCATCTACTCCAGTATTGTCTACTCTGACAGGCAGCAGGTCTCCAGGCTCATGATCTCAGACAGAGAAAGACCTTCCATCATCTGCTACCTGGTCCTTTTTAAAACGTTTTAAAAATCTTTTGCATCCAAGGCTCATGTGACACCATTGAGCTATGGCACCTATTAACATCCAAAGCTCAGAAGTAGCACCAAAGCCTTGTGACAAAACCACTCAATTAGAAGCAGTAAAAACATGTACTAATAGAAATACCTGGGAGAAAGAATTGACTTGACAGTTCATGATGTCAGGGATAAAATTGTTGAGAATTCCATTAAGTCTGGACCACTTTGATCAGCGTCCTTTGTAAATTTAGTCCCAGTGATGATCAGGGGGTTGCCTTCACAGCACCGAGTTGGTGCTACGCCACCACCAAACCCTGCAGTATTGCTGCTGTGGGGTGGAGGTGAATAATTCCCACTGTGGGAGGAAGCGTGGGCTTTCTGGCAGCCAGGCCCACCTCCTCCCACAGCTTCTGGCGACCAATGGTAACCCAGGAATACTCTTGGAGCAGTGCTAGAGCGAGGACAGATGGCAGAAGAGCCGTGTTGACCTCGTTGCAACAGGAAAAGTTGGGGTAAGTCCTTGACTTTTCTGCTATGCATCTTTGCCCTGGGGCTCTGTCATATAACCACCCTGGACCCAGAGGTATGTGAGAACTACCACCCTCTCACTAATATCCCCTTTGGGGGCAAGGTGCTTGAGCGTGTGGTGGCTGGGCAGCTTCAGACATTCTTGGAGGAAACTGATTCTCTGGACCCATTTCAGTCTGGTTTCAGGCCAGGACACGGCACTGAAACAGCCTTGGCTGCTCTGACCGATGACCTACTCCATGTAAGACAGGGAGAGTGCTACCCTGTTGATCTTCCTGGATCTCTCGGCGGCTTTTGATACCATTGATCATGGTATCTTAATAGACCAGCTCATCAACATGGGAGCAGGAGGCACTGTGTTACAATGGTTCTGCTCCTACCTACAGGGCCATTTCCAGAGAGTGGTTTTGGGGGATTCCTGTTCCACCCCAGAGCTATTAAGCTGTGGGGTGCCACAGGACTCTATTCTCCCATGCTGTTCAACATCTATATGAAGCTGCTGGATGAGGTCATTAGGGGTTTGGGGGTTGGGTGTCATCAGTATGCTGATGATACTCAGCTCTATTTCTCCTTGTTGTCGGAGTCAGCTGGGGTGGTGAAGATGCTGGAGCAGTGCCTGAAGGCTGTAATGGGCTGGGTGAGGGCTAATAAACTGAAGCTGAATCCTGATAAGATGGAGGCTCTGTGGATTGGTGGTTCCCGAGTCTGGGAATTGGGTAAGCTGGTTTTAGCTTGATTAATGGTTTAATTTGTTTTTAGCTGTGTATATTTATTGCTTTATATTGTTTGTGTGATTTTATCTGTACATTGCCCTGAGAACCTTGTGATATAGTGCGGGATATAAATGTTTTAATTAGCGCATTGTAGATTCAGAGCAAAGACAACATTTAGACAGCCCAGGTACACATGTTTTGGATCATAGTTACAAGTAGTTTTAAACTTTTTCTCTCACATATAAAGAGAGAGAGACACACACAGAGAGAGAGAGAGAGAGAGAGAGAGAGAGAGAGAGAGAGAGAGAGAGAGAGAGAGAGAGAGAGAGAGAAAGTCTACCTGGAAATTTAAAATTAAAAGGTGTCACTAAGTAACCAATGAGTTTTTCTAATGTAAGATTTGACTTTTAGGCAAGCTCATCTACAAATGCTTCACCCATCTCTTTGAGTATCAAGAAACCGTATGCAGCTTTTTAAGTTCTCACATTAAGAAGTCAGAATGAATTTTTTGTTCAATTCATGCACTTACTGCAACACCTCTTACGCCAGGCTCACTGGTAAAGGAAAGGTGTCAAAGATGTTGTTCTGTAATAGCTTTCCTGTCTTTCAGTCACAGAGCTTCCCCATGGATAACAGGAGAACACAAATAGTTCCCTAGTGAGAAACCAAAAGCATACTGTGTCAGCACAGTTATATCGTAAAAATAGAGTGCTCATTCTAACATCTTTTCGAGGTCGGTAAGGTGGGATTTCTATTACAAAAATAAAGGTGTCGTTAAAACAAATGGTAATGATGAAAACTGAATGAAGAGGAATGGTAAGCTACAGATTTTGGGCAACCAGGAAACCATGACTTTCTCCATACACCCATGGGAGTCTTAGATTTTTTTTTAATACCTAGATATTCTATACACAAAAATAATCATGATTTTGTCTTTAAGACTTGCAGTTTTAAAGCTTTACAATGAATTACATTGGATTTCTCACAGAACAGAGTCCATCATTTGATGATGGAAGTAATGTAGTTGCTTTTAGCAATATGCCTTATTGAGTTTGTTCCAGACTGTTCAGGTAAAATCCTACACATGTTTTCACAGAAAAAAGTCCTGCAACTCTTAGCATTCCCCACCTAGCATGGCTGGCTGGGACATTTTGAGAGTAGTAGGACCTTTTTCTGTCTAATCATGCATAGGATTGCACCCTTAGTTGCTCTTAGGCCCCATTGATATCAAGGTGAAAAGTTAATCATGAAAAGTTAAGCATGTTTAGCCTGGAGAAGAGAAGATGGAGGGGAGACATGATAGCACTCTTCAAATACTTAAAAGGTTGTCACACAGAGGAGGGCCAGGATCTCTTCTCGATCCTCCCAGAGTGCAGGACACGGAACAACGGGCTCAAGTTAAAGGAAGCCAGATTCCGGCTGGACATCAGGAAAAACTTCCTGACTGTTAGAGCAGTGCAACAATGGAATCAGCTACCTAGGAAGGTTGTGGGCTCTCCCACACTAGAGGCCTTCAAGAGGCAGCTGGACAGCCATCTGTCAGGGATGCTTTAGGGTGGATTCCTGCATTGAGCAGGGGGTTGGACTCGATGGCCTTGTAGGCCCCTTCCAACTCTGCTATTCTATGATTCTATGATTCTATGATTCTATGATTCTATGACTAATTTAAGTCCTATTAACCTAAATGGGAACTAAGTGCAATTAACTTAGGAGCAAACTATTAAATGCCTCTTCATATTGAACGTGTACTTTTTCTAACAAATGCAAATGGCAGCCACAATTGGGGCTCATAATTATTGGGACACAGCAGGATAGGGAAGTTTAATTATTTCTTCCCGTACTGTGGTCCTTACGAAAATAACTCCCTTGAAGCTGCTGTATGCCATAGAAAGGAATCCCACTTATGTTCCATAATGTGCATGGGTTCTTCTACAACGCAGGCAGATACGGGCCATCTTGCAAATATGCAATCATGGCTGTTGGTATTGACAGAAGGCCCCACCCAACCCACCAACCAGTTCACACAGATAGCAGCCAAAATGGATAGAAAACTCAGCTAGTGAGACAACGTGCCTTTAACCAGTAATAAAACACATTATGGACATTAAGAGCAAATAATACACACTTTTAATGAAGGCCTTCAACTGGAAGCACATTTCCATGTGGCCCTCAGTACTGCAACATCCCATCATGTACCTGAAATTCACAATGACACCTGTGTTGTATTGTCAATATTAGCAACTTTTTTCTTTTTTTTATAAAAAAAGAAAATAAGCACTCCTCCCAGTGCTTTAGTCACTGGGAGGAGTAGGTAGCCATATTCTTCAAAAGCTTCCAACTATTTTCCTTCTTTTTAAAAAAAAAAAGATTATGTGGATGTTCAAAATCCATTAAAGAAACATTTTTAAAAAATGATTATTATTTTTATCAGAAGTGATCTCTGCAGAACTATCAATTAAGTGCCAATGTTGCTGAGAGCCAAACTAGACATTATGTTAAATCTGTGCAAGAATTCATTGGGAAGGATCCAACAGTGTCATGGGGCTCGTGCTGTTGATGTTGCACTAGCATAAACCAAGCTAGTGTTGTGATATTGTTGGATCCTTTCCTAGGTATCTTTTTTACTTTCAAAGTAACAGCTATGGGGGTCCTCAATCAGGATTGGGGCTATGGCATTCAGCATGGGGAAAGAGCTTAAATCCTTCTCCATGCTGTGGTCCTGGATTCAGTTCCTTAACAGCTTTGGCTGGCGGGGTTCACCAGTACTGAGACTCTATCCAGACAAGACGGAGGTACTGTTAGCGGGTGGTTCGCCTGTCCGGCTAGGTGATGTTCACCCTGTTCTGGACGGGGTTGTAGTTTGGGGGTGCTCTTGGATCCAGAACTGTCACTTGAGACACAGGTGAACTCAGTGGCAAAGAGCACCTTTTATCAGTTTAGGATGATATACCAACTGTGCCTTTATCTGGACAGAAATAGCCTAGCTACAGTTACCCATGCTCTCATAAGCTCTCATCTGGATTACTGCAATGTGTTATATGTGGGGCTGCCTTTGAAAATGGTCCGGAAATTTCAACTGGTACAAAACAGGGCAGCACGTTTACTAACAGGGACTGGCCAAAGAGACCACATCATGCCAGTCCTTTTACAGCTTCATTGGCTGCCAGTCCAGGTCTGGGCCCGATTCAAAGTCCTGGTATTGACATTTAAATCCCTAAATGGCTTGGGGCCAGGTTATCTGAAGGAACGCCTCCTCCCATATGTACCTGCCCGGACCCTAAGGTCATCCTCAGGGGTCCTTCTCCATAAGCCCCTGCCAAAGGAAGTAAGGCAGGTGGCTACCAGGAGGAGGGCCTTCTCTGCTGTGGCACCCCGGCTGTGGAATGAGCTCCCTAAGGGTGTTTGCCTGGCACCTACACTATATTCTTTCAGACGCCAGGTGAAAACCTTTTTATTCTCTCAGCATTTTAACAGTCTTTAAATTTAATTTTAACTTTGCTGTTTTAAATTTGTATATTAAATTTGTATTTCTGCACTGCTGCTGATTTTATCCTGGTTGTGCTTTTATATTGTATTTTATATCATGTTTTTATACTGTTTGTTTTATACTTTGAATGGTTTTAATTTTTGTGAACCGCCCAGCGAGCTCCAGCTATTGGATGGTATAAAAATGCAATAAATAAATAAATAAATACTGCAGCATTGGCGAAAGGGTTTCACCACTAGCCCGTGCCACATGCTGCAGTCCCAATCCGACTGAGTATTGACATGGCTGTTATTTTCAAAGTGAAAAAAAGAATTTAAATGCATCCACAAAATTATCATTACATTTAGTCTGGCCCTCAGGGATCCACATATTATTGCTTGAAACTGCAATGGCCACAACTAGCCAGTGAAAGAAGCAATAATATCCCAGCAAAATATATTGGGAAAATGTGATATCCTGAAACAGAGGAGCATCTTGAGAGAAAACAGCCTGATTTTCTTGCAACAAATGTACATGTATGAGGGAAATACACATTAGCACTGGACTGCAGTGCTAATTCCAGCTGTAGCATTTACCCCTCACTAGTGACCTGTACAGACATTACAGAAGAGCATAGCACTCAAGTTACCATGGAAGCAGTACCTGGAAGAATGAACACAGCCACGCAGACTACCTGACCTGCAACGTCCTACTGTACACTCCGTCTGAGACAGCTCAGATTCCCTTGCGGCAGCAAGCAAGACACATAGTGATACTCTGGCGCTAGCATTGGCTCTGATATCAGGGGGATGGTGAATCCATTCTGGGTTTCATTCAGAACCAAACCTTGGATAGCTCCTTTAGAGTTATGGCTGGTTCTGATTGAAACTTAGAGCAGATTACTGCTTCACTGAGCTCTGAAACTCTGCTCCTTCAATAGTTTGCCAAATTGCAAACCTGCGTGTCTTCCCATATTGATGCAAGATTTCTTACAGTTCTTACAGCTATTTAATGCCTGGATGTAAGCAATAATGATCGTTTTAGCAATTGTACAAAGCTTGCTACATTAAAAAAAAGTTCTTTCCCCTATTTTGATGCTTATTACCTATATTTATAAAAATCAACACTTTTAGGGACACGGTAATATGTTATGAATGCTTAAACAAATAAATAGGTGCTGAACACGTTACCCGACTCCGTTACAATACATCACCAGATATCTGTAGGAATGTATCGCAGGTTTGTACCGAACACAACTGCGTTTCTGTCTCAGACACAATAATTTATCTACCTCGACATGTAATGTTAACAGACTATCTAGATCTTGGCAAGCACAGACTTGCACTGTCATATAAACAGTCTGACAAACCTTCAGTTTCTTAAATGCATTTCTGTTTTAGTGAACAGAAAAATGTCAACGAACTCATTGTAACTTAGGACTTTTAAGACCAGGCATACGTGGCACAGGAGAGAGGGGTCAGGGCATTTTTTAACATATAAAGTCATATGGAAATTCCCTACCAATGAACTCAAACTTCCCCACCAGTAAAGTACCCTTTTCAATTCAGTCAGGTTACTTCCAGATGGAGGGCTACTAGCACAACAAATTAGAAGGTATTATGCAGTTATGCTGTCCCTTTCTCCTTGGCGGATTTTCCGCAGTAAGGATGGAAGAAGTGGTGGGAAAACCCCAGACGGCTATGAATGGATGACAACAACATCTGGGGAAAAAACCCATAACATTCTGTGATGAGGCAGAGTGATGGTGCAAGAAAAAACTCAGCTGGAAGCACCCTTGGCCATTTTCTCCAACTTTAGGACATATGTCCCTTTACTCCACTTTGCCTATCTTGCTCATCCTCTGCCCCTTCTCAGTAAATGCAAGTCCCCTTTTCACACTACTCCCTCCAAAATAGATTGTTCAGGACACCACATACACAGGGCTGTGATAACTGGGAAGCAGGCAAAAAAAATAAAGCTGTTGTGCTAGCTCTTTCCTAGCTCTGAGCAGGGTCTTTTTGCTCCTCTGTCCATTTGGGTTCTTGAATATTAAATGCAATGAAATCTGGATGAGAGATTAGCTTTGGCTAATGGGTGGTAGAGAAATTAAATAAATACTGCCCATTTGAATAATTTTCTTAGAATAGGAAGTGGGACAGAAAAGAACCACAAAAACAGCAGTTAAACTACTCCGTAATACCCTTATGCTCCCAGGCTTTTGTATTGTTCTACCTCGTGGTGCTACAGGGAAGTGGGGGAAGGGGGTAGAGAAGAACCTAACACTGCCTTGATAAATATACAGAAAATAAGAGAGTACCTTGGAGGTCAACGGAAAGAGAAGGAGAGAGATTTAGCTTGTTTCCATCTACTTTGAGGAGATATACAATACATTGCACACCTCGAATCCTTTGCCAACCCTCCATTTTCCCATCATCTACAGCAGGAGTGGGCGACACACCACCCCCACCACTCCCTTGTGTGGCCCTCAAGGGCTCCCACCATGCCACCAAATTCAGCAGTGGGGGATAGCCCCCCCCATGGCACTTTTAACTCTACAAAGCACTAGCGTCAAATTTAGCTGAATTTAACCTTTTAGTGCTCTGCAACGATTTGCAGCCGAATTTCGGCAATAAACGGACAGATCTTTTCCCAGCACTCCACAGAGTATGGCCCACAAGTGGGGAGCCCAGGTGAAAATGGTCCCTGGACCTCCCAAAGTTGCCCACCCCATATCTACAGTTTATGGAGTTGGTCAATATGTGTGTGCCTCCCTGCCAGTGGAGGGTAGTAGCTTCAATGTCAGTGGGGCACTGAATCTGTTCCCGGTTTCAGTCAGAACTGGTCAGAATTCTAAAGCAGCTATCCAAGGTAACAGCCCTAAAGGCCCCAAGGGAAGAATTTAATGGAATTTGAGAGCCAGCACACAAGCAAACATCTCTCTGTCCATTCTTCCTGTATGTAAGAGGCAAAAAGGCCAGGTTTCAATCTGAGCTGAGAGAAGTCTGTAGCCAAGCAATGTAGGAGACCCAGCTGCGCTGTGTTCACAATGCCAATGCTAAAACAAATGCAAAGAAGAAGCGTATAGTAATGCAACACGGCGCTGCAAAATGTCTTAATAAGCCTTTTTGCCAAGCCCTCTTCAGCTACTGCTGTTGCTACAATCATCATTTCAGTGAAAGACGTTTTGGAATTAAGAGAGGGGAATATTTAAAGTTAAAACACATTAATCCTTGCCTTATTATGTGATTTGTATTTTTTTACAAATGGTTACTCTTTGTGTAGTTAAATTGCCATTTTGAGTTAATTCCCTATCAGTGAAAATTGATTTTAAAAAATATTGCAATGAGTTAGGGGTGGGACACACACACTCAAACTTCCCCACCAAGAAAGAAAATTGACCTATATGTAGGACTGAGTTCATTGTTCTCTTAGTTCGCTTTTCAACTTGAAAACAGCAATATCAGTAGAAAGGGACTCCTCTCCAGCCCACTGCTATTTTCAAGAAGAAAAGCAAAACAGGAAAAGTTCCAGCACAACCCTTCTTGTGACTCCGGTCAGTATTCTTTCCTAGTATTCTTTCCAATTGAGCTTTCTGCAACTGTAGACCTTATGCAGATTCAGCATATCTGGGTATATTTTACCAAATTTATTCTTATTTTAAAGTGCAAAGAGCGAGGCAGGATAGTAAAAGCCATATACTTCTGACCATTGGAAAGCCAGCTCAGCCAACCTATCAAACTCACATTTAAGATTTTAGCAGACTCTGCCCAAACTTTTTTTAAAAATCCTGTCTTTGAAGTATTAAGAACTAAAAAAATTCAGAGCAATCCTATGCACGTCTACTCAGATGGAAGTACCATTGAATTCGATGGGACTTACTGTCAGTAAATGTGTATAGGATTGCATCCATAGGAATAGCTGCTTTCAATGAAAGCTTGGTATCCTGAGCGTCGGAGATTGTTATCTGTGCAGTGCAATTGTGGCCTTAAAGAACATACCCAGCTCTGATTCTGCTTCCCTCACAAACAAACATATTTAAACCAGGCAGAGACACAAGAATACACAAAATGTCATGGATGCAACACTCAATTATCTAATTGGAAAGATTTCCATCCATCTTGAGCGCAAAGTGTAGTAATTAAAAATTAATCGGGGATATAGATATGCAACTTACACTCACAAACTCTCTTTTTTGAAATTCTTTTGTGTTTATGCAGATTTGTGCCAGACATTCTGCATCCTCATTAAGTGGTATCTGGCAACCTGCCCAAGATTTAGTGGGTTCTGGGAATGCCAATATATTAACCAGAGTACTTTTCACATAACCTTTGGAGTTTTTTCCTTCTAGAAAAGTCAACCATTTGGCACAGCACAGCCATACTTCATCTAAGAAAGCTCTCCGTTGCCAATCAACAGAGAAATCACACTTCAGTTCTTCGTCGTTTCCAAACCTGTCTGAACAACAAGCTTGGCAGAAAAGATTTACATAAGTCACACTTTCAAATAAGGCCTAAAGTGTCATCCATACTCCACAGATTTACAAAGGTGTCATGCTCCACAGGTTTACAAGTAAGGGCCAGAGTGTCATATTCCATAGGTTTCCGAAGATATGAACAAAAGCGTAAACTGAAGAGGGATATTTTTCACCTGAGCTTCTTACATCTGTAACATTACAAGTGTACTGCCTAACAAAAAGATGCAGAAAATTTAACAATTTTGACTAGTGACACCAGTTTCTTCTACACATGCCTGCAGTTTACCTGTTATTATGCTCACTGTCCCACTCAACCATCTCCCCATTGGACTGTAAGGCCAGATCTACACACCTTGTATCATATCGATACAATCTCATCATAGTGACACTATTTCCCTCTTGTGCATTTATGCCTCAACACACACAGAGTGCCATCTTTTGTAGAATTCTGGATAAGGCACATTTGACAGCTGAAGTTTGAAACAGACCCAAAATATCTATTCTACTAGACCCAATAAAATTGATCTTTAGAGCAGATTGGAAATAAAAAAAGTTATGTACACGTGAAACAGTGGCACAAACCATTTGTAAGAGATGTAAATTAGAAGTAAGAGATGTAAATTAGAAGTCAGATGCTCTGGATGTTCTTTATTAAATGTTTTTCTATTGCAAATAAACATACTATCAATTTCTCTTTGGGTTATGTTTAATGCACTCATGTATCTGAAGCATCCCTCAGCAAGGTTTTCTTGTTGCTAGATTCATAATGCAGCCGTAACAACTGACAAGCTAAAAACCTGGAAAATTGCATCCCATAATTCCCATAGCTCATTCTTTGGGGAGATGTCAGTAACAAGTGAACAGGTACAGTATCAGAGGTAAGATTGTTTATTACATTTATATATTTATATACCGCCCCATAGCCGAAGCTCTCTGACCTTCCTATACATGTAATTTCTCCTTCCTGGTGATTTTTTACTGTGGGGACAGGTAGTGGATGCTCTTTGTCGTTTGGTGAATTCAAAATTTAAGATACCAATAGAATTTAAATAAAATAGAAAAAGATACGTCTACCTGAGAAATCTGTGAGGCTGGTTCAATCTCCCAGGCAAAAAGGCTATTCTTAGACAGTCATTAGTTGTGGAAAAGGGGGGAAATGTGGCAATGTTTATACAAAGAGGGTGGATTCTTACCAACTAATGTACCAGTCTACTGGCACCAGGTCTTCTAATAAACAGCTGATTTTGGCTGGGTGCCACTGACAAATCCAGACGTTATATAGACCAAGCCTGGAATAATTGCCTGAAAACCTTTCAAAAATGTGTTGTTTTCCTTGCTGCTGATGGCACACAGAAATAATACTAGACCCTTCAGTTACAGAAAGCACCCACGTAGTGGTAAATACTAAAAAAAGAAACTATTCATCATGTTAAATGCAAATAAATATCCCCTTTGAAATATTTTTCTTCATCTTGAATATACACTAAATAAAAATAGCTTTAAGAAATCCATATTGTATCTAGATGGATTCATGTATTACTATATAAGGCATGCAGTTCCAGAGATATTGACACAGATGACAGAATCTAGACTTTAAATAATCAGCACATACGACATTAAAATGTGACAGAACACAGACAAATCTCAACAACTTCCCCAAAAACTCACCAAACATACCATCCTAAAAGCTGACTGGGCTAAGGAAGCTACAAGTATGTTTAGAGAGAGAAAAAATGGCCCCGTTCAGACAACACGCTAAACTACGCTGCTTAACCACAAAATGGTTAATGGAATTAACCATTTTGTGGTTAAGCAGCATGGTTTAGCGTGTTGTCTGAATGGGGCCAGTATTGGAAAACCATTATTGCAATGTGTCATAGAATTTAGTGATAGTGTAAACTCTCATGACGATTGGCTGAGCTGCTATGATGCCACATGCATAGACTGGCTAGCCACTAGCCTATCCAAAAAAAAATGGCAGCTTCTTTAAAGAAAGTCAAAAGGTTAGTTTGGGTGGTTGTAAAAATCCACACTTGCGGTATGGATGGGGGTAGCTGGTGTGGACACATGTGAGAACAAGGACTGGAAAATTAAATGGGCAGAGAACTCACCAGATAGGCGAAGGGACAGATTGCCCAAAAACAAAGTACCTGAAAGTTGGAAGGAGAGCAGGCAGAGGACAGAAAAATAGGACCTTGATGGGAAAACACTCACACAGTGAGATGGAGAATCCAACAGGATTCTCCATCTTCTAAGCAATAACGAATAACATAGAGACCCTCTCACAATTTTGACCTTAAATCTTTAAGGGACAACTAGGAGGCAGTGGCCGTATTTCACATTTTGTCTTGAACTGACCAGCAGATCTTCTGCAGAAAGAGGAAACACAAATGATGAGCTGGGGCTGGGTTGCTTTGGGTATGTTCCTTCAACAGAGCCGCTTAGGCCAGCACAGACACTAGCCTTCACACTACTTCATCTCATTTTCTTCACAGTTAGGACAACATGGCTTTCATAGAGGAACTACTGCTGCTGAGGGGGACAGGTGCATTGAACATAGACACTTCCCTCAGGGAGGAAACAAACCTGCAGGCTAAAAATGCACAATGAGGAAGTAAGAAACCAACACCGGAAAAAAGTATAGACTAATCAAGAACCGTTTATTAGTGTTGGAATTTTGGAGTCCTGCCTTCAAACTATTGGGCTGAAACGGAGCTCTATAATAACAGAAGCATCTATTACCTATGCATTGACAGAGATAATAATGTAATGCCTATGAATCCACTGACGAAGGAGGCAGAACTGAATAAAGATCAAAACACAAAATATACAGAGATGTCTCTTCATACAAACATATAGAATATTTGGCAGTTAAAATTGTGCCACTACAGAATCTTGTGGTACACTTACAGTTAGTAACTCAATACTTTGTGCTGAAAACACCAGTACAGATATAGACGTGCAGAACATTTTGTCACTATTTCAGCTGGCAACGAAGTAGGCACATTCACCAGTTTTAATATATGTCATCTCCTCTAATGTCCTGCCCAATAAACTATCTCCTTTATTTCTAGCAATAGGAAAGCTGTAATATTTGCATGTTTCCTAAACACTACAAAGCAACTGTACCACCATCAACAGATATCATTATCAATGGAGCAAACTGAATATAAGACTTCCATTAAATAGAATGAGGCTGCAACACTCTACCTACTTACCTGGGAGTAAGTCCCAAAGAACTCAACAGGACTTAATTCTGAGTAGACATGCATAGGATTGTACTATGAGAATCACTGAGAAATGCAAGACCATTAAAATGCAATCCCAGAATAATCAGAAATAGAGAAAGTTCTAATGGTGACTTCTAACAATCCTTTTCACAAAACCCAATCTGTTCACTACACAGATCTGCAGCTATTCTTAAACTGCAATCCAATGCAAGTAAGAACACAGTGGAACTTACTTCTGAGAAAGCATGCATAGGATTACACTGTCAAACTCTTAAAACGTCTTTGTTGTCGTTATTTAAGCTACCTAAGATACATCCTGTGTCTTTCTTTTTCCAAGAAGCTCCTTCAATTAAATTATTCATTCATATGTATGTATATGTGTACACACACACACACACACACACCAAAAGCAGGCAAAAGTGCTGGCAGGCATTCTAAAATAGTGACATTTTTCAACACCTAATGTTCCTTTGGTCACACATTAAATTACTAAATGAATAACTGCATAATTGGCACCACTTACACATTAGGAGATGCACTTTAAAAACTTTTAAGTATTAATAGGACAGATCTTGAAAGTAGTGCAGGTAAGTTTGTGCTTGGTTTTGCTGTCAACCTAATGGTTTATTATTTCAGCAAAAAGGCTAAAAATATATAATTCTCCATTAAAGTAACCCAAGCAACAACAACAAAATCTGCACATGCAAATATAATAGCAGAATTCACTTCCCAGCTCACCCCAGAAGCTCATCATAACTGCACCTGAAGGTAGAGCAAGAAAGGAACATGCACAAAGAATTGTTCTATCAATGTATGAAAAGGGACAAGATATTTCTGCAGGTATCGACTTTCCATAATCTCAGACAGCCATTGATGCTTAGCGCCTCGTCTATAAAACTTGTATGCCTGATTTTGTTGTATAGTTTACAGCATGCAGTCACCTCAGCGCCTGCTTCTTGAGACAGTTTTCAAGTACACAGAAGTCTGATGCATCAATATTTTTACTGTCCAAGGTGTAAAAATTAACTATTCCCAACAATGACATGTGTTTATATACAGTGTGTGTGTGTCTTTAAAAGATATTACCTTGAAAATAATTCCTCAAACCTGTCTTTTCTCCATTATGTTTCATTCTTTTAAATGATCCCAGCTTTGCTTGCAGTGACATGGGATATGGCTCGTGTTCTCTCACAACAGCAACTCAAAAACAAACAAACCCATATCTAGGTCTCCAAAACAGCTACTTAAACCACAGTCACAAATCGGAAATATAAAGTACACACTTTCTAGCTCTATCTTCAGCTCTGAAGATTCCCCAGCAGAACAACAGAACCAGATGCGTCTCACATGCTCAGACAAACCATCCCAAAGCCCTGTCAAGGATGGCAAAAAAGACTCATTTATTTTTTTTAAATAAATAAAATAAAAGTGATGTCACGGTGGTTTACTTCAAGCTGCTGCTTGCAACCAGATCCTCTGGCTGACCCAGGAATACCAGTGAATGGGGAAGCCCTGATAGTGTTTGGTTCCACATTTCCTCCTCTGATTTCGGCTCCCAAAAGACAGATGCCTCCTCCTTGATATCATGACAAATCCGGGCAAAGACCCACCGGACTATGCAGACCGGATAAGCATGTACGCTCTGGGGATCTCTCATCGTCTGGTCTGTCCTACGTAAAGTGCGGGTTTCTGTTCACATCTTGCCTCTCGGAAGTGTGCTACACACACACTCACAACTCCCGCATGCACTTTGCCTGCGTGCCAAGGAAAGAGGCGGCCAAAGGCACAAAGGAGAAAGAGAAAGCGCTTCTTCGGGGCAACCCCAGGAGCGCCTTGTCCCTTTAAGAGCCGCAGCAGACCTTCAACTTGGGCCTCTCCTCACTTTGCCAGACACTTAGTTTCTCGGGCTGTCTAGGTGCCGCCGCCGGAGCAACTCCTTCCTTCCTTCCTTCCTTCCTTCTCGGGGACTCCCCCCTCCCCGCCCCGGGCCGCCTCCCCGGAGAGCGGCATCTCCATGAGCCCATTTGCCAAGGGCAGGAGGCGCCAGTCCCCCCGCGCCCTCCCTGGGCAGGTTGTCCACACTCACCTTGCCTTCCTGCGAGCCCTACATGCCGCCCCAGAAGCACCGGGGGGGGGGGACTTTTCCTTATGCAGAGCAGATGAAGTCTCTTTTATCCGCCTCCTTCCCTCCCCCGTGTCTGTCTGTCTGTCTGTCTGCCTCCAGCAGGCGAGATCTGCGCGCTGAGGCTGTGTCTGCTTCCAACTCATTCCCAGTCCCTCCTCCTCCTCCCCCTCCTCCTCCACCGCCCCCCCCTCTTCCTCCTGCCTGTCTGCAGCTAGTCTGGCTCTTAGTGACAGCAGGCGAGGGACGAGAGACGGGAGGAAGGGAGCCGGGACGGGGCTGGGGGGGGGGGAGCTTCCTGCCCAGCCCCTGGCGCGGCTATTCGCAGGCTATACTGACATCTGCAGGGCTGGATGTGTAAAGAAGAACAAGCGAGGCTGGCTTGCATCATGCGAACTCCCAAACTCAACCAGCGCCCAGGGGGAGAAACGCCTCTCATCCGGAGCGGGCCAAGGCGAAGACTTGATAACGGGGCGTGTGTGCCCTATTCTGAGTACAAAAATCCCACCTGGAATGACTGTTGTTATTATTATTATTAATTTCCATACCGTCCAATATAGAATGACCATATGGAAAGGAGGACAGGGCTCCTGTATCTTTATAGTTGTATAAAAAAGGGAAGTTCCGCAAGTGTCATTTGAATGCATGTAGCACCTGGTGAAACTTCATCTTCATCATAACAGTTAAAGCTGCAGGAGCCCTGCCCTCTTGACCAGATACAAAAGAGGAGGGCTCCTGCAGCTTTAACTATTGTGATGAAGAGGGAATTTCACCAGGTGCTGAATGTATACAAATGACACCTGCTGAAAATCCCTTTTCTCTACAACTGTTAAAGATACAGGAGCCCTGTCCTCCTTTTCATATGGTCACCCTACAATAGCCAAAACTCTCTGGGCGGTTTACAAAAGATTAAAATCTTTAAAATACAATATAAAACATAATATAAAAAACATTTACTACACTATTCAAAACATCCAACAATAACAAATCTTAGGACTGGTTAAAACCTTATACGCTGTTAAATACCTGGGAATACAATCTTAACCTGGTGCCGAAATGACGACAATGTTGGAGCCAGGCAGAGCTCAGGGGTGAGAGTGTTCCAAAGTTCTGCTAAAATGCAAAGGTCTGTAGCTGGAGGGGATGAAGATTTTGGAGGTGGAACTAGTGTATGAACGCTTTCCTCCACATTTTCTTGGCAATCACATGAACAGGACTATAATGTAGCTATATTTCTAATCTTCCCCATCACTAAAGCACAGAATGGGTTATAATATCAAATTGCAAACACAATGACAAAAAAAAAATCATATCCCTCAAAGCCCCACTCCCTCCCAAGCCAGCCCAGAGAAGAAGATCCCCAAAGCAGGGCTGTGTAGCTTAGTGGTAGAACACCTTTTTAGCATGCAGAAGTTTGCAGCATCAACAGGTACAACGAGGTAAGAATCCTTATTTTATTTTTTGCATTTCTATACTGCCCAATAGCTGAAGGTACTCTGTTGACAATATTGGGTTAGATGGACTAATGATCAGTAATTCCTACCTTTAACCTAAGCCTGGACCACTCTAGGCAGCTGATTGACTTTCTGGACACCAGAAACAAATGATGTGATAACTATATAAAGCAACTGAGCACTATATAAACACATGATCCATTGTCTACAGCCCATACCTTTATATTGCATTTGCTCCAGTACTCCAGACAGAAATGAACACATGCAGGACTTTCATCAGCCATTCTTAAAACTACAGTACTTACCTGGAGAAAGGAAGAAACAAATTAGAAAAAAAAACAGGTTCCCATGGCAGGAATCAACTATTACAAGATATACAAAATAAGAGAACGCTTCTTTTCGTCACTTACATAATACAAGCTACAACCTCTCTAGCACATCGCCAAGGATCTAAAGTGTGACCATATGAAAAGGAGGACAGGGCTCCCGTGTCTTTAATAGTATTTTATATTATGTTTTTATACTGTTTGTTTTATACTTTGAATGGTTTTAAGTTTTGTGAACCGCCCAGGAAGATTTGGCTATTGGGCGGTATAAAAATTAGGGATGTGCTCCGCTTCTCCTCGGAGTGGAGAATCAGGAGCGAATTGGCCTGATCCACCTTGCCCAGAGGTGGAGTAGAAGCGAACCGGGGTCCTGGAGAAGCATGGCGAAGAGAAGCGGCCATAGGCGGAGCGCTTCTCTTTTCGCGGAGTGATCCGCCCGCCATTTTGGATAATTTCGCCCATAGGATTGCATTGTGGAAAAGATTAGGGGATAACTGTGTTGTTTTAAAAGCTATCTTCCTGAAATTTCATGTGCTTAGAGAGTCTTGGCTAGGGGTCATTTTGAGCCTACTCTCAGCACTCTGCGTGGTGCGGTTTGCTTGCTATAATTTTCTAAAAAACAGGGTAAAAAAAGGGGGAGAGGTACCTTTTTGAAGTGCTGAGAGGCAGATTCAACTCCCAGTCATGATCACCTGATGAAGCATCCTCCAATCCCAAAGTTGGAGGAGGGGATAGGCAAAATGGGATACTTAGTAACTTGGGATACTGGGAAACTTCTCTTTCTTAGTCTGAACGGACTTTTCCCAGTGTTTTTCTCATCTCACACTATTGCCCCGCTCGTGCTCTTCGCACCTCTAATGCCATGTTTCTCACCTGCCCAAGGGTCTCTACTTCCCTTGCTCGGCTTCGTCCATTTTCTTCTGCTGCCCCTTACGCCTGGAACGCTCTTCCAGAACATTTGAGAACTACAAGTTCAATCCAACTTTTAAAGCTCAGCTAAAAACTTTTCTTTTTCCTAAAGCTTTTAAAACTTGATTTTGTTCTGACTTTTATACTGTTAGTTTTACTCTACCCTGTGCCTGTTTGGTGCATTCTCTTCCCCTTCTTATTGTTTTATTATGATTTTATTAGAATGTAAGCCTATGCGGCAGGGTTTTGCTATTTATTGTTTTACTCTGTACAGCACCATGTACATTGATGGTGCTATATAAATAAATAATAATATTTTTTTAAAACAGTAGCCCCACCAAATGCACAAACACAACCTGAAATCACATACTAAGCAAATAAATAACAGATAGGAAGCACAGCACTGCTACCCACCCTAACCTTGGGGAACAACTGAATAGATGTGGTGCAAGGGGATGAGGTTCCCTAGGGCATGTGGATGTGCCCAGTGCACACACACTGTGTCCTGCCCTTGGAGGGTAATCAGAGCCCTCCAAAGAGTAACCAGTGGAGACTAATGCCTGTCATGAGTTGAAGTGACAGGTAGCTCCTTAAACACTGGTACTTACTTAGGGCCAGTAAAAAATTGGCATATCCCCCTCCCCCTGGGCATGTCCATTTTCCTCTTACTGGTAAAAGACAGACATAGCCTTTAAAAAAAAAATCTTCTTGTTGTTTATTCAGCAACACTGCTGCTTTTAATTCCACCCCTCCTTTGTTTATTTATTTATTCCATTTTATTTATTTACACCCCATAGCCCAAGCTCTCCTGGCTTTTCCTCTTCAGTGAAGTCAGGCAGGCTTTCATTGTGGTTCAACTCCTTATTGTTGTTGTTGTTTTTATTATTACTATTAATATTAATTAGTACTGCTATTATTAACGTTACCATTGTTGTTGTTGTTGTTGTTGTTGTTTAATGGCTGTGATCACAGTGCAGTCAATCAACTCTGAAGCAAGGATCACAAAGCTTTCCTCTTATCCTCCTAGCCTCCTAGTTACTGAGATTGAAGAAATTGTTGGAATGAAAATAGAAGAAACACCAAGAGTTGCATTACTCTCACTATATGAAGATTTAAAATGTAATAAAGAAATTAAAGAATTGATAACGAATTTGCTGACTGCAGCAAGGTTGATTGTAGCTAGGAACTGGAAGCTTCAAGGTGATTATTGTATTGAAGAATGGTATAAAGAAGTATGGGACATTGCTATTAATGATAAATTAACATGTAACATTAAAGTGAGAAGAGGTATAGCAAAAACGAACGATTTTGAGGAAATTTTGAAACAGTTCCTAATATTTGTGTTTTCTAAGGGAAGTGGGAAACCACCAGCAGAAGAGGTGTTAAGATTTTGGAAACAGGAATGATCCCAAAGGGAAGGGGGGACACTTGTTATTATGTTGATTTATGTTGTTATGTTATGATAAAGTATTATATGTTAATAACTATATATTCAAGTAATTTGTTAGGTATTGGTATGTTAGTTGTTATGTTGGTTTGTATTTTATGTAGTAATAAATAAAATCTAATTTAAAAAAAGCAAAAGAAAAGGCATCTGTCTGTGCTGCTCCCGCCTCACAGGGATGGTTTGCATTACTGGCTTTGAAACAATCCTTGGCTCACTTCCTTGTGCCCCCAGAAATGTCTGCTGCCTGCCTGCCTGTGTGCCTTCCCCCCCCCCCCGGGGTGCTGCTGTGGTGGGGCATCTGCTGTGGTGGGGCATCTGACTGATTCCCCATACTAGATCTATGGCATATCTCTGCCTGGCTCTCTGCCCGCCTGTCCTCCTCCCCTGCCCACCTCGCAGGGATGGTTTGTGTGCGTCTTGCTTTGTCTCAGGGGACAAGTCCTTCCTGCACTCACTTAGACTTTTTGAAGTCCCAAATCAATTTTTCAAGTGTGGAAGAAGATTCATATTTAGGGTTATCTACTCCCCAATTCATGGCATGTTGGGATTTCCTATGAAATGGCCCCACTGAGCTGTCTGCAGCTTTAAATCCCTGAGATACTGGGGTGTCCGATTTTCAAAAATTCCCCCAAAATCAGGGGAGGCTTGGATTGGCTTGAGGCTTGGCATGCATGTGTATACGTGCATGAGGTGTCATGGTGCCTAACTTGAGGTTTCTAATGTGAAAATTGACAGAGATATAGAAAGGGGTGTGAATTGGGGTTAGGTGTGCTGCGTTAGAGGTTAAAGCCCCCCCCCAAAATCAGGGGATGATGGAATTTGCTTGAAACTTGCCATGAATGTGGATGTGCCTGCTTCCAAGTTTTTATCTGTCAAAATGTCGGAGAAAAGCCCAAGTCTGAAAATGGGGTGTCCGATTTTCAAAAATTCCCCAAAAATCAGGGGAGGCTTGGATTGGCTTGAGGCTTGGCATGCATGTGTATATGTGCATGAGGAGTCATGGTGCCTAACTTGAGGTTTCTAACGTGAAAATTGATGGAGATATAGAAAGGGGTGTGTGAATTGGGGTTAGGGGTGCTGTGTTAGAGGTTAAAGCCCTCCCCCCCAAAATCAGGGGATGATGGAATTTGCTTGAAACTTGCCATGAATGTGGATGTGCCTGCTTCCAAGTTTTTATCTGTCAAAATGTCGGAGAAAAGTCCATGTCTGAAAATGGGGTGTCCGATTTTCAAAAATTCCCCAAAAATCAGGGGAGGCTTGGATTGGCTTGAGGCTTGGCATGCATGTGTATACGTGCATGAGGTGTCATGGTGCTGAATTTCAGGTTTCTAACGTTAACAGAAAAAAAGTTGTAGGCTTTTTTGGATTTCAATGCAAGCCTATGGGGGAAGCGGAGCTCCGATCCAGATCCGGAGCTTCGCAGCTAACCGTAGCGGACTATAGGCAGAGCGGAGCGGACCCGATCCGGAAGTTGCGGATCTGGAAGAGAAGCGGATTGGGGGGTCCGTGCACACCCCTAATAAAAATGCAATAAATAAATAAATAAATAAAAGTTGCGTAGAAAAAAGAATTACAGCAGGTGTCATTTGTATTCATGCAGCACTTGGTGAAACTCCTTCTTCATCACAACAGTTAAACTGCAGGAGCCATGCCCTCTTTCGTATCTAGTCACTCTAGTATAGCTCCTGCAGCTTTAAATATCCTAGGATATTCTATCTCAGATCTTAAAATCGTTATATTCTCTCTCTGTCTCCCCCTCCCTCGCGCTGTGTGTGTGTGTGTGTATCACAGGCAAACTCCCCTGTGAAGCAACTGAGCTGGAATTCATTAGTATGTTTTGACATTGGTGTTTCTTGGGACTCAATACGTACTTGGAGTGGGTTGCTCCCTACACAAAACAATTCTCCCTGTTTAGGTGTTTATTAGCTGTTTATTGATCTAGCTGTGCCTGTTCATGAAACTGGGTCAGGGTCAGGTCACTTTCAAACTGATTTGAGCTTGTATTTATTTCTTTAGATTCTGAACTTATTTGTGCTCTGCATGTGGTATTCTTATGAGCTGCTTTGGGGACACTGCTCAAAAAAGCAGGATGCAAATCAAATTAAGTAGAAGTGGTACTTTGACCCATCTACTTGACCTTTTGGGATTAACTTGTAAAAAGAAATAGTTCTACTAAGTGATATACACCACATAAATGACCTCATCATTCATCTAGTTCTGGGGGTGGTCTCCCCAGTGTAAAGTTGTACCTCAATATAGAGCTTCATCCCACGTACCTGTTTCCTCAAATTATCCCCATAGCGTAAAGCTGTCGTTGTTTTTGTTGTTAGCTAAATCACACCCTGGGCGGCTGTGCTCCTAAGGTCCTTTGCATACTAGGAAAAGTGTTTGGGGAGGATGTAAAAAAAAAACATTAAAAAATCAACAGATGACCCAATCAGATTCAAATTTGGTATGCTGAAAGCCCTCCTTAATATCTATTACTGTGCCAATTTTGATGTATTTAGCTTTAAAACTTCCACAGATGTAAGCATTCATTTAATTTGCAGTTTAAAATATCAAATCATCCTCCTGCGCCCCCAGTGGCCGCTCAGAGAACAACAAAAGATTCATTCTTAAAGGAGTCCAAATACATTGGTTCTTTTGGCTAAGAAGCACAGTTAAATCAGGATTCCTGGGAGTACTTCACAGTAAAAGCAGATTATAAAATGGAAAACTTTGGAGTCCTTTGCACGCAATTCACCGTGATTGTACAGTGTAACGCTGATGTGATGAAACTAATATTTATTATCCTTATTAAGATGCCCTGAGCTTTTTTGTTGTCTATAGAGTCCTGTAGCCTGAATCTGACACACAGATGCAATGATCAAAAGATGTTCCCAATGAAAGGGCTGTAGCTCAGTGATGGAGAACATGTTTTGCATGTGAGATGTCCAGGTGCAGTCACTATCATCTGCAGGTAAACCTGGAAAAGTCTCCTGTCTGAAACCCAGGAGATCCATTGCTAGCAAATCATGAAGGAGAACTGGGAGAAAAGCAGTCTTTTTGCATTAGATGTTTTCTTCTTTATTTCGTTTTTTTAATGATATGCCACTGTTCAGTATAAATGTAATGGCTATGTGGATTAGTTTTCTTATGTCTGGCACTGACCCATCAACCAAATATCCACAGCAGGCTTCTCATTAAGAAACAGAACAGGGAGAGAAGAAGAAAAAAACAGGAGCAAAAAATAAATGTTAAGTACATTAATTCAAGCTGTAGGGGCAGAGCTTTGCAAGTGTTGACAAGTACTTTCAATGTATTTGTGACATATACTATTTTACAGAAAATAACTGAAACATAGGGTGTATTTAGGATACCTTCTTCTGATCATTTGACATCATTCTTATTTAGCAGAAAATTCTTACAAGGCATGGCCCCCAAAATTCATCTTGCCTCCGTTGATCCTCCCACTTCTATGCAAGGATTGTAGGGATCCAGTGCCTCACCCTGCCTGCACACATTCACACAACCAGAAGCTACAAATGTCCATTTGCTTTCTACAGTGTATCATTGCTTATCCCAACTATACATTTTCCATCAGATTCATAATCGCACAGAAAAAGGTAGTCATCAAGGTAATTGTTTGATACACAAAATCAAGGGTGGAGAACATGTGGCCCTCTAGATGTTGTTGGAGCGCAACTAGCCAGCAAAACCAATAGTGAGGTACGATGGAAGCTGCAGTCTAAAAATATCCGGAGGATTAAAGATTTCTCATCCCTGCACTAAAGAAATGTGTTAACATGAGGGAGCCCCTTCAGTATGCTGGGGTAATACCTTGGCAGACTAAGAACACTTCTCATATATATTAGAATGATAGAATCATAGAATAGTAGAGTTGGAAGTGGCCTATGAGGCCATCAAAGCCACCCCCCTGCTCAATGCAGGAATCCACCTTAAAGCATCCCTGACAGATGCTTGTCCAGCTGCTTCTTGAATGCCTCTAGTGTGGGAGAACCCAAGACCTCCCTAGGTAATTGGTTCCATTGTCATACTGCTCTAACAATCAGGAAGTTTTCCCTGATGTTTTCCCTGATCTGGCTTCCTGTAACTTTAGCCCATTATTCCATGTTCTGCACTCTAGGATGATTGAGAAGAGATTAATCAGCAGCAGAGAGAGGAAAGAGGCACAGAATTATTTCTTAATGCAAAATAGCAAATAGGCTGCCTTTAAAAGCACTGGGCTCCCAAATGTCATTATTTTTCTGAAGTATCCCAAATATAAGTGAGGGCCAGCTCACTCCAAAACATATGCAACAAAAATGCTACCCCGTAAATCATTTCCGTGTCCTTAAATATAGCATATGAGTTATTGATATACATGACGGTCTCTGTGGGTGGAGGGTGGGGGAGAGAAGCATCTTGCAGTACTGTCTTCCACTCTCATCTCCAGCTGAGAACGTGTTTGCATTGCTGGGAGAACTGGCTTCCATCTGGTGTCATTCATCACTGCATTTTATTCAGAGACCTCCGAGAACTGAAATCGCACCCTGCATCCCAAAGCACTTGGGTTATTCTGGGGCAGCCTCTGCTGCTGTCCCGAGTGCTGCTTCTACTAGGGGGACCATATGGAAAGGAGGACTCTGTATCTTTAACAGTTGTACTGAAAAGGGAATTTCAGCAGGTGCACGCATGCAGCACCTGCTGAAATTCCCCTTTCAATACAACTGTTAAAGATACAGGAGCCCTGTCCTCTTTTTCATATGGTCACCCTAGTTTATACAGGGCAGCACTGGTGTGGAACTGGTTGGACTTACTGGGAGAGTTCAAGTGATCAGGAAATATAGATGACTGAAGTATGTATAAGGTGAGATCTGTTGTCACCAAATCACAAGACAGAAAAAAATATACTTGGCTACAGTTTTCAATTTCAGTTCTAAAAGCCCCCCTTCTCTACATTTTTTAATCATCAGCAAGAACTGCATTACTGCTGATTTCTCATTGCTTTTTAAACATTTACCATTGTTTCTACATCTATTAAAATAATAGAATGTTGTTATTTTAAAAAACTGGCAAGATCCAGCTGCATCTATTTTAATTTGCTTTGCTTTATATATATAATTACGGTGCTGAAGTGGGATGGATGAAATCCTGCCAGACACTCTTGTTTAACTAAGAGGAAGTGGATACAAGTGATTGTGATGCAGAGACACCCTTCAGTTTCTTTCTATGCTTTTTTTTAAAGTTACAATCACCCATAGCCCATGTAGAATATGCCATGGCTGAGTTTGGACAACATGCTAATCAATGGGGGTGGGTGTTTAATAGGAACAAAATGGGAAACAACCATTGATTAGTGTGTCATCTGAACTCAGCCCATGTCGCACTCAGTAGCTCAAAGGTGAAGCACCTGCTTTGCCTGCAGAAGGTCCCAGGTTTAACCCCTGGCATAAGAAAATAAGAAGTGCCATGCCGGATCAGACCAAGGGTCCATCTAGTCCAGCACTCTGTTCACACAGTGGCCAACCAGCTGTCCACCAGGGACCAACAAAGCAGGAGATGGTGCAACAGTACCCTCCCACCCATGTCCCCCAGCAACTGGTACACTCAGGTTTACTTCCTCGAATACTGGAGCTGGCACACAACCATCAGGTCTAGTAGCCATTGATAGCCTTCTCCTCCAGAAATTCATCCAACTCCCTTTTAAAGCCATCGAAATTGATGGCTTTAAACTGATGTGTTGGACTACAACTCCCAATTGACTATGGATAATGGGTGTTGTAGTCCAATACATCTGGAGTGTGCCTGATTGGGAAAATTATTTATAAAATGCAGACGGGTAGAATTCTCATAAAATATATAGGGGTACACATTTCTGGCAAAGGCAAAGCACTACGAAATTCTAATCTTCTGATGATTTTCAATCATGTAAAATTTCAATCAAGCGAAAGTATTCCTGAAACAAGGAGATACTTTTAGAAAACATATTCCTGAAGCAAGGGAATTGTATATATAATCAACATACCAGTCACTACAATTTCTATGTGGCCGGCAGTTGTCATGGATGATAATGCTAAAAAAAATGAAATAAAACTCCACCTTTAAATGCCCCAGAATGGGTTTTAGAGGAATTTGTGACTCCCCAAGTTTTTACATCTGCTTCTCTTGGAAGCTTGATTCACACTTGAGAAACTGTGGTTTCATTTTGTTTGATCTGCAACTGCTTGTTTCTAGTCCCAGTTTAAAGTACTGGTTTTAACCTTCAAAGCCCTAAATGGCTTCTGTTGAAAAACATTTATCTTCACATTAAAAATACGATATGGTTGTTTTCCTTTCTCTGTGCCTTAAATTTTGTTTTAGGGGTGTTGATTAGCTACTGTTTTTGTTGATTTCAGGTTTTCCATTTTTTATGATGTTGACATTTTCTGATGATTGTTTAATTCATTCTGTGGATTTGATTTTATGTATGTATATTTTATCGTTGTAAGTTACTTGGGGTTTCTTTTTGAAATAAAATTTAAAAAATGGACATGGATCATAAAAAGAAGTTAGATTTGTTAACTTCTGTTAACAGAGTCTTGGAACTAAAAGCACTTAGGAGTATACAGTTCACTGTATTCTGATTTGATTGACTGATTATAAGAACTGAGCAGTAGCTATAACAACTAGCTCACAAGCTGCAGGAAAAGATCTTCATGGGATATGTGAGCAGATTGGCTGAAAGAGAAGCACAAAGCTCCAGGGAGAGGTAAAATCCTGCTCTAGACAAGAGTGGTGCCTCCCTATACTCACCAGCCAAAAAACACAGGGGATGGTTCATTGGCCCCCCAGCAAAGGATTCTTATTGATTCCAGATTAGATTTGTGGGAGTGACTGCTCCTCTAATTGGTCCATTATTGAAACTTGATTTCATTTTAATTGTATTTCCTTCCCTATTTGTGGTTTTAGAAGGAATCAAACATGTCCTGTTCTGTCTCCCCTTCTAATGGCAGTTTTGGATTAGTGTCCCAATCCACAGATCTTCATCGATAGCATCAGGCTGCATGCATGCCTGACACATGCAAACATTTCTACATGTTCTGCTATGGGACAGATAGTTGGTGTGGGGCTGAGAGGGACAGAAGGTAGAATAATTTTAGAGAGGAAGCTGAAACTCAAAATATTTGGGGACTACTGTATTATATATAGCAGGGGTAGGCAACCTGGCACCTTCCAGAGGTTTTTGGATTACAACTCCCATCAGCCACAGCCAGCATAGCCAATGGTGAGGGATTGTAGGAGCTGTAGTCCAAAACATTGGGAATGCTTTTGCTGAGATAGATCCTTCCGTTGAGGGAACCTTCATGGTTATCACTATCTGGGCTCAACTTAGCATTAGAATGAAGAACAATCCAGCTAGATCAGACCAAAGGTCCATCTAATCCAGAATCCTGCTTCCTACAGTGGCTATAGAAATTTTCTTTTTACATTTTCATTTATTATTACATTTATATCTCACCTTTATTTCTCTTCCAAGCAACCCAAGGTGGTCATCTTTCTCTCCATTTTATCCTCAAAACAACCCTGTGAGAGTCAGTGACTGGCCCAAAGTCACCCAGTGAGTGTCATGGCCAAGTGAGGACTAGAACCCAGTTCTCTCAAGTCCCAGCCCAACACTCTAACCACTATACCACACTAACTGTAGAGATGCCTCCAGGAAGCACACAAGTAGGACATGAAGGCAATAATGCCATTCAGCATTTGTTTCTCGGCAACTGGCATTCAGCCAAGAAGCACAGTGCCCTGAACATGGATATTCCATACAGCCATCAGGACTAGCAAGCTTTTGATAGACTCCATGGGGGGAAAACACTTCAGGATGGGTGAGTTTGGAGTAGATCCTCAGATATGTTCTGGGATCACATTTTAAGACTAATAAGTATAGTCCATTGGCAGAAGCTCCTAGGTATCTGTAATTAGAAGTAAACCGATCTGAGTTCTTGATAGTTCTTTCAAACCCATCTCCTTATCCTTTCTCTGTATTATATGAACCAGAAAAATAAACCAAAGCCTGCAATAAGCTAAAGCCTGCCATTTAGCATGAGATTTTAACAGCCAAGGGGTACACCAAAAACTATGTTGAACAAACAAACAAATATTTATTTAACACATATTTATTCAGGAAAAAAACTATTTCAGGCATACACACACAAACACAGTGATCCTGTTCACACGACACGCTAAGCCACAGTGGTTAAGCATTTCAGTTAAATGTTATGGATTAATGTGTCGTGTGAACCATTCCTAACCATAGTGACTACATAACCATGGTTTAAACATGTTCACTAACCATTTGCTGCAAAGGGGTTAGCAACCTACCCATGGCTTAGTGTGTTGTCTGAACAGTTTTCTCCCAGTAAACTAGAATTCAAATCCATATCTTAAATTTATAGAATCTATACTTAAGACCATCTTGGAGAAGGATAATTTCTTATCAAATTTATTTATTTATTTATTACATTTTTATACCGCCCAATAGATGAAGTATAATTTAATTCACTCTCTCTAGAATCTTTTGATGACTATCCAAACAATGGTTACATGTACATAAAGTTAAATGCTTTAATATACCTCTCCCATATAAGCATTTCTGGAAGATAGATAAAGTTGCTTTGTGATGGAGAGCAGGGATATATTTTTGTCCCATACAGGCGGGAATGAGTGGTGATGATGGTGATGGTGGTAAAGTGGAGAAGGAACAATATATTTACCTTACCTTATATGTTTTATTATTGTTCTAAACATCACATTCTGTAGTCCTCCAGTTCTGTTTCATCTGTCCTGCTCACTTCCTTCTCTAATGTGGCTTACATTGCCGTTTTATCTAATCACTGTAACTCTACCATCCTACTTCCTTGGTACAGGATGGACTACAAGTTAAAAAAAACACAAAATACACAAAAAGGGCCAGTTTGGTGCGGTTCAAGATAAACAAGTGTATAGTGATGCATGTTGTGGCAAAAAAAATTCCCAACTTCACATATAAGCAGGTGGGATCTGAGCTAGCTGTGTAAAGTTCTGGTCATCGCATCTAAAACAAGTTATTTGAGAATTTGAAAAAGTACAGAAAAGGGCAACTAAAATGATCAAGGGGCTGGAACAATTTCTTATGAGGAAAGGTTACAACAGCTGGGACTGTTTAGCTTAGAGACAAGGTGAGAAAATTATGCTTGCTGTCTAGAAACTGGATAGGGAGACATTTTTCTCCCTCTTTCATAACCGAGGATCATCCCTAGAAACTGATTGGTAAGAGATTCAAGACAGATAAAAGGAAGTACTTCTTCACACAGCACATAGGTAAACTATGGCATTCGCTACCACAAGATGTAGTGATGGCCATCAATTTGGATGGCTTTCAAAAGGGATTGGACAAATTCACGGAGAAGGCTATCAGTGGCTACTCATCCTGATGGTTACATTCTACCTCCACTATCAGAGGCAGTAAGCCCATGTACACCAGTAGCTGGGGAACATGGGTGGGAGGGCGCTGTTGTACTTATGTCCTTCTGGTGTGTTTCTCACACAGCCACTGTGTGAATAAAATGCTGGACTAGCTAGACCTTGGTCTGATCCAGCAAGGCTCTTATGTTCTTGGTGACATCAGGAAACGGAAGTAGCAACACCATTTCTGGCCTTACCTGAATCACTATCTTGGCTGTATGCAGGCTCTGATGATTACCAGCTCCATTCCCCCAGTTCTTAAAATCTTAAGATTCCTACAGTGGAAATGACCAATATTCACTAAACATGCTTTGAGAGACCATTATAAACTTTTAAATTTCATGATTTCTCTTCATGTTATGTAATAAAAATGTCAGATTTTGTCTTGGGTAAATAAGGTAGTTTATGGCAAGAATGAGCAGAAGAAGGGTCTGTGTGTCTCTCTTGTGCCCAACATGAGTCATTGCCTAACACGGCATCTTAGGGTGCCGTAGGCATTTTGGAATTGGAGAGCAAACAAAATGGGTTTTAATGCACTTGTAAGAGGGTACTTCAGTTTAAAACTCCCCCCTCCCTTTGTCTTTTAGTGATTAGGTGGCTAAATGGGACTCCTGTGGGCTTTTGTCTGTGTAAACCATATGAGAGCATAAAAGCCTGGAAAACTTCGGAGGAATCTGAAGCCTGTTCACACAGTTTCATTGAAAGCGTGGGTGGTTTTGAAGCTCAAATGGTTCTTGTCACCAGGAGCTTAAAAAAATATACCAATTTGAAACAACAACAAAGGCAGCTTTTTTAAAAAAAAACCTATCTTGCATTGTGTTGGAAGTATATGAAACTGAAGCTCGATAAATGCAATTTTTTGAAAGGTTCAGTTCAGAATGAAGATGTTAAATGACTATTATGAAATTACTCTTTCTCATTTAGTACCAAAGCTATGCTAGGGGCTGAAAATAACCTGTGGTTTGCTTGAATATGCACTTTTGCAATCACAATGTGATATTTCACAATACCCTCCAGAAAAGGGGAGATAAAAAAATTGCATGAATTAACAATATGCTGAAAAGGATCAGCCCAGCCAATATGACAAGCAAAGAAATGATGCTTCACTGATCAAGAAGTGCATGACACATTACATTTCTCCCCTTTAAGAAAGCTACTACGGTGCCCACCAGGACTAGCGATACAACATCTTGGCTGCCAAACCATGCATTGTAGAACTTTTTAATGTTTTTACAGTTAAGTCCGTGGGAATTTTTCACAAGAAAGGTCTGCATAAGTTTTCTCTTCATCCAGTATTAAGAATCCTAAGATAGTGTACTAAGTTCTTTAACTGCATACAAGCAAATGGAATATTTCCTTCTGGTAAACGGAGTGACAGGTGATTAACTGCTGAACTACAAAGAAAAACTTGATAGGCTATGCACAGTGACAAGGCTGTAATAATTCTATTCTGTGTATGCAGTGTCCCTACCCCACAAACAAACCTGTTTGGAGAGAGGAAACAGTAGTGAGAAAGAATTTGGCCCCAACTGAATTTGCTACTGGATATTTCTCACTGCTGAGCCATTTAAGGCTTGAATGGATTTTCCAAGGAAACTTTTGTGAAAACGTATTTTTGTGACTCCATTTAGCACAAATATTCCTTGTGGGCTTATAAAACTGTCCGTAACATTTCCTGGCAGTAGATTTTAAATCTTCTGAAAGGAATTGTATTTCACTTTGAATGGGATATCTGGCACTCACCACACAAAATAAGCATTTGAATATTTATTGCAAGTATGCAGCGTTTTGCAGGGAACACCCAAAGATCTCTTTCCACAATTATCTTGTTCCAGCTGTAATATATTAGCAGTAGCCTCCTGAACAGACCTTTTGATAAAACAGTTTCTTTAACTTTTTCCCCCTCCTGAACACAATTTACTCCCTCATTCACAGCTCTTTGTGGACATCTAATCTCTCTGTTTTATGTCTCTGACACAGCCACAATACTCCATGACTGACATACCTGACAGCTCTGACTAGTGACAGAATAACTCACAATGAAACAGAACTCTATGCAGGATGAGTATTACCTACCGCTAGCCAAAGGGAAGTTTGAAACGAAGATAAGGAAAGAAAGGGACTAGTCTTGCCCCAACTTGTTTTTCTGCATTGATGAGGACAATTTCCTTATAATTACTTACCTAATGAAAATTGTTTACTGAAGACGCAATATAGTCCTTTGCATTCCAATTTAGAATTTATACAAATTAGTACAAAAAGCTCAATGACTTGATTCAAAAGTACATTCTGATGACAGTTTTGTCTTCCTTTGGCTCTTTTTAGTCACCTTGGAGAAAGTCTTTGCCAAATGGAATTCAGGTTTACACAGGTGGCAAAGGACAGTTCAGTACTGATTAGGGCACCTAGAAACAGCAGAAATGTGTAACCTAATGGACAGTGAATATAACTTCACAGTATGTAACACTCACAGTATGTCATGCTCACACACAAATTGTACTAGGGAAGAAAAAAAGATAAAGGATGCATGGAAGAGCTTTGCTACATTTTCCAGTCACATCCTGTTGTTTGGTCCTAGATGGCATAGAGCAAGGATGGGCAACTTGTGGTCCTCTTACATGTTCTGGCCTACAAGTCCCATCACCCATCACCAGTAGCTATGCTGTCTAGGGCTGATGCGAACTGTAGACCAAATTATCTGGAAGGCCACAAATTGCCCACCCCGCAGCATAAAGGATGGTTTGCAGTGCAGTCCTATACATGCCTGTTCAGAAGCAAACCCCATTGCATTCAATGGAGCTTACTCTCAGGTAGACGGATATTGAATTGCAGTCTTAGGTTTTGCAATATGGGATATGAAACAGATCTACACACACTGGACGATTTTGATCAATCGAACCAAGTCATTACTTATGAAGCTATCCCTGCAAAGCAAAACCACAAATAAAAGCCATGGTTTGTTGTTGGTTTGCAAAGTGTGGCTTGTTTAAACCATTGCTTGTCTGTTCCCAGAACCATGGCTTATTCCTGGTTACACTGCTTTCTGCCCTAAAACAGAGATGCCTGGTAGAAGCAACCTGAAAATGAAACCACTCTAAAGGTTGGCAAAATGGGTGGGAGAGAAACAAACCAAGCTGAAGATTGTTTGCTCAGCTGCTGACAATTCATGGCTAGCATAAACCATGATTAACATAACCATGGTTTAGTGTTATGTTGAAATTCAGTCAGTAACTAAAGAGGGCTTTCACAAAAGAGGGTCAAGGCCTCCTCTGCCCGTCTCTAATGAAATAACTCTTTCTTGGCCGACTTTCAGGGCAGAACCCTTCATTCATCAATTTATGAACATAACACAAAGAATATATTAACATTTATGTAATGCATTTAAAATGTTCAGAACACTTTAAACATCTTCTCTCAGTAGTGAGGTTTCTTTCACCCTGCCTCCCCACTTTTGCTTCTGAGTTCATTCAGCACTTTGAAGAAACCTCTTTTAGAATCGTAATTTCCATTTAAGGTGATACACTGTCACAAAGACAAAAATCTACTTCACTGTATGGTTTGTTCTAACCCAGGTTAAACAATGTAAGAAAATTAATACATTAAATTGTGGGGAAAATGCTAATTCCATAAGTATGCAATGTAGTAAACAGTTAGGAGAAAAATCAGACTTTTAAAACTAGAATTGAAGCAAAAGGTTTGAAAAGGTTTCATAAAATGTAAACTTGGGCTTTCACAAATTGTGTTCCACAACTCTGATTAAAAGGCAACTACAACTCTAAGCCAAATACTTTGACTAGAAGCAGAAAAGGCTCCAGTGTTCTAGCCAACCATGAATCTGACACGATTGATAAACAAAATAGATCACTGAAATCTTACTATATGTTTATTAATAACAAGACAGTGAAATCAAGAGGAAGGCGCTACATGAAAGTGTTCTATAGGCTTCAAAGTATCTAAGTATTTGTTGTAAGCCATCTTGCAAGGGGTTCTGCCCTGAAAGATAGACAAGAAATGCTTTAAATAAATAAAATAAATAATTTACTAGTAACGGATTTAATATATTTTTTAAAAAAGGATTAAGGCAGTCATTATGGCCCATGATTATCCTCAACATGTTGACACATTGATATTGATATCTATACATGCTATTTCCTGTACATTCATATACTCAGCTTACAGTTGACTCTAGCAGTTTGAGAATTTTACCCTGTCATTACAAGGCTTGACCAAGGAGTCAAGTGGCAAAGGCACAGACAGCACAACAGTGAGAAGAGATGGGATATGTACGACAAAGCCTGCTCCCTAGTAATACTTGCCCCATTAACAACTGGGTAGATTACTGTAATGTATTAGATATGGGGCTGTGCCTGTTTCAGAATCTGCAGCTGGTTCAAAATTGGGAGCCAGATTAGATAGGACCAGCAACCAAAAACAAACGAGAGTGCTTAAAGAGTCTGCTTCCTTGCCCTGGCCCAACTCAAGTTCCTGAGTGGTCACGGTGGGCAACTTTGATCCCTGCACTCTGCAGGGTACCCCAAAAACCTGTGCCAGTTTGCAACAATTTACTACGGCAAAACAGATAAAATTTAGCTGGTTCCGAAGCTAAATTTCATCCTTTTCGCGCTATGTAGCTGCTTAAAAATATTGATTTAGTGTTCTTCAGTGCTAAAACTGCCATTAAAACAGAACTGCCTTTTTACCACCAAAAAATTGGGGTGGAGGGGAGAGAACAGGGGCCATATGTGGCCTACCCCTGCCCTAAAGTGACTGGGAGTGGTATATCTGAATGACTTCTTTTGCATATGAACCTGCCCATTTGTTAAGATCTCCAGATATTCTTTCCAAAAGTGCCCTTCCTGTCTGAAGTCTTTTCTGTGGTAGTGCCAAAGTCATGGGATTCTTCCTGTTTGCTTCACTTTTTCATCATAGTTTAGACATCTGGGATTGTCTGTCATCCCCCCCCCCACTTTGTTGTTGTTGTTGCAGTTTTAAATAACATTTGATTTCTTTGATGGTTGGTTTGTCTGCTTCTACTTTAAATTTTATCTGATTTTTTTTTAAAAAAAATTCCATTTGTTAGCCACTTTCAAGCTTTGGCAATAAAGCAGAGTACACATTTAGATGAATAAAAGTCACCCACTTGATAGCATCCAACAGCAACAACTATTTAACTTCAGTGCTCTACATAGGTGATACTTGTTGGTTTTAGTTCATCAGCAGCTATGATATGAATTTAGATTAGGCTGCTGCATTACTGAAACCCTGGCTAAATATACTGGCCAGCCACTTTTAGTCAATGAAGTTTTAAACACTTGAGAACATGAAAAGATCTGTAACTTAAAAAGGTAACACTTCATTGACCTATGGCAGACAGCTGATTTTAAGTGTGGATACCAGATACTTAAGATGCGAGTCCCAATGGGCACCAGGATGAAGGCTAACAGTGTTATGCCTGAGGCCCCTTTGGGTGGACAACATTGTCAGGAACAGCTCAGAATGTCATTGCCCCTCTGCCAGTCATGGACCTATTACAGAGTATTGATGGCCTAGCACATAACACAGATCACACCTTGAATTTACTTTTCTATACCAGCCTGGAGTCAGGTGGTCTACTTGGAGACATTGAATTGTAACCCTTGTAATGGCCACACCCAAATTTCACTAGCAAAACTCACTAGGGGAAGAGGTGATTTAGCTGAAAACGTACATTGGATCTTGAAAATTTGCCAGTTTTAAGCATGGAATTTTTGGCTAAAAGAATGAGGAATTGGTTGCTGTTCAACTCTTAGCATTTTGGATGGAGTTTATGTCTTCGTGCCATTCCCATCAAGCCTGAGGCCATGTTATGTGATTTGAACTGCTTTACTGGCCCAACCAGAGGTGGACAGGGGGACATACCATCTTGCCAGTTTTTAATCCCTCCATAACATTTGATACTTTTTATCATACTGAGGAAGTGCACTATTTATTGAAACTTACAACTGCTCACATATGAACTGTGTAATGACGATGGAGACTTTTTATTGTGGTTATTTAAATAGCAAAAGTTATTGGCACCTTGATATTGGGGGAAAATATTATTTGAACTGGATCCATAATAGCAGAATACTCAAGTCTTGGCAAAACTACAAAATGAATGCCAAATTCCTCAAGGTTCTTAGAATACCTGTTTGATTTTCCGCCTCAAATATGAAGCCAAGCAGAAACAGTTAAGGTATGGAGTTTAGTAATAGGCACTGTAAGGCAGGCAAGAATTTAAGGAAAACTTTATTTTATTTTTTTAAGAAAAACATATTTTAATACATACAACTGTCATTTGTAAAGTCATAATCAATACAAAAATAAGACACATTGGAGCTTCCAACAGCCAAAGTGCAGTAGTGTAGGTTGCATGATAACATACAAAATTATTTTATTAAAAATTACGAACACCTCAGCTTTCTATAAAACATAGTTTTAGGGTACCAAAAAAAAGAACTTGTCATTCAATAATTTAGTTGTAAATTTAGCATGCACTGTTAATAGAAGCTCTTAATCACTGTTCTGTCAAACCCTCACCAATGAGCTGAATGGTAAGAGTACCACTTCTGTCTGTCTCTACCACCAGTACGCCTTTGAAAATGCCTGATGACATTGGTTTGAACTGGACTGGTAAGTTGCAGTAGTGATGACATCTGCAAGAGACAAGTTGACAAACATTTTAGACAGGTTCTTAATAGGCTGCTTCAGCTTTAGTGAGTTATTTTTTTTTGGTAGAAATGTTGATAAGTATTGTAACTCTTTATCATCCTTTCATGAGTCTTGCATACCTTAGTCTGTCTACAAGAGAAAGCAGAATGATCTCTTATCAAGTGCCAGAATGCTATAGGCTGTCTGTCACTGGCACTGTTTTCCATTAGGAGTTCAAATTGTCTTTATAATGTTTACATATGTCCCATTTTGTATCTCTGATCTTTCACACTAGTATGACACTTCAGAAAGAAACAAAGACATTCTAGGAAGTGTGTGTATAAGACTCACAAAAGTGTATTATTTGGAATGCCTCCAGTTCCACTATCATGTGGGTTAAGCAAGGACTATTAAGATAGATGCCCTATGGATACAGGCTTCTCTCATTAGAACAACACTAATTAATTCCTGGGGAGTAGACACTTTTCATTATTGTCCCACCAAAACCTTCACAGGTTTTAAAAAGATCTCATTTTTCATTACTATGTATTCATTCTCATTTATTATCAACTGCCTTGGGAGACTGTTGTCAGGCAGAAAGGTGGAATATAAATATTTTAAATGAATAAAATAAATAAATGATATTTATTGTGATTCTCCTTGACGCTTGACAGCACATTAATGCTAAAACACGTTTAGTTGTTTCTTGAATCCAATTTTCATTTAACACCTATGTACATTTTTATGTACCTGCCCCTTTCCTCTTCCAATTCTCATTCTATTACTGTACAATAAACTTTGTTGCTACTCAGTATTATCTACATAACAATAACAATTGCTTAGGCATAAAACAACTGAGATTGCTCCATCTATATGAGGGCAAGAATGGTGAAATGGCTGGACTACTGGGAAATGCAACGGGTACTTCTAAACATGTTCATCCCCCAAATCCCTTTAAAAAGTTAAAGATTCAGAAAATATTACTTCACTCACCTCAAAGTATAATGGGAATGCTTGATGTAAAAAGGCTCTCTGGGACTTCTAAACTTCAGCTGCAATTTAACAAGATACTTTATTCATTATAAAACAATTTAACAAGATACTTTATTTATTATAAAACAAGCCTATTCTAAGGTTCAGAAAAAGATTATTAGGTTACATGTTTATTTCATTTCTACATTGCCCAATAGTCAAAGCTATTGAGAAAAGTTTGTAGTATTTAAGCTTAATCAACAAGTCTTTATACAGTTTTAACATTGAGATTCAAGTTTAATCCAGTATCGGGGTTTTAATGAAAAACTATTGCTTTTCAGCTGAAATTGAAATGAATACTAGAAAGCGCATGACCAGCAGACTCAGCTACACAAAGAAGCTTAGCATGAGATCCATTATTAAGCATTAGACGTGTAAGGAATAAAACTTATTATAGAAGTGCATCTGGAAGGAATGCTTGGAAGTCAAAATACCCTGTTTGACGAGGTAGAATAATTCCGTATGCCGATTTTCAATGTGCTTGATTCGCCAATCCTAATGGAAGGAAATGTATAAACGTCTTCTTGGGCAAATACTCCTTTCCTGATTTTGAAAGAGAAATGTCAAAATACTGCCGTAACGATCATATCTAATACATTTTTGTTGGTAATGGATTTTTTTTTTACATTTAGATTCCTCTGAAAACAAAGAAGAGTTCTTGAAGTCCACGATTTTGAGCCTTCATGAAGACACAATTTCCCCTAGAGAGGCCCATCAACACATGTCACTGCTTAGTTTAGGCATTTTATAAAGCCCCATTTTACAAGCACATGGAAATTATGATGGAGTGGTTTCCTGGATACTCTGTTCTGCTCTGATGTTATATTTTTATAGATTAACTGTAGAACTAAGTGAATCTTTTGCTGAAGGGTGATGCAAACAGGTCCAGAGATACTACTTTCTGGAAAATCTAGTAAGTGATAATGAAGTTTCATGGAAATACAGGGATTAACAGGGACCCCATCCTCAGCATTTAAGAGCCACATTATTGGTTCACTTGAACAAAAACCCAGGATCAATCCATCCTTAAATATGTCCTCTCTTAAGTGTTACAACAAGCATAATTTCCACATTTGGCAGCACTCCCTTGGGAAAAGAGCCATGTGCACCAGCCTGGGCTTCTTGGAGAAAGAACAGGTTGCTTACCTATAACTATGGTTCTTCGAGTAGTCATTTATGAATTCATGCACATTGGGGTTCCATGCCTGTACTGAGAACCATTTCAGGGAACTTCTGTAACTAGGGGATTTTTAGCAGGAACCTTCCCCCACCATCCCAGTTCCTGCCTATCCCTTCAGTTTCTTGAGACCATCTAATGTAGCCTCAGAATCAAGAGGAAACTTTGGTACCCACATTAACAGGGAAAGTAGGCTGCCTGCAATATACACATTACCTGGCTGGGAGCAATGTATCTTAGAAATTGAGTCAAAGCAAAGCCAGAAACACAAACCAGCCTGATAACATTGGAGAAGTGGGCAAGCTAGCTGGCAGGCAGAACGGCAGCAGGCAGCTATGTGGACACGTGTAAGTGAGCCAAGGATTGTCTTGATTCAAAGCCAGAAACGCAAACCAGTCCTGCAAAGCAGGACCAGACAGATCATATTGGAGAAGTGTGCACGTGCTCAGGCAGGCAGAGAAGCAAGGAGGCAGCTATGCGGGTGGACACAGAGAGGTCGGCAGAAAGCAAACAAACCGACCCTACAAGGCGGGCACAGAGGAGAAGAGGCAGCAGGCAGCAGGCAGCTATGGCCATAGAGCACTGGGAGCAAGTATGCCATAGATTTGTGAGGTTGACCCACCCAGCCCATCTACATCTCCAGGCACCAGGAGGGCAGGGTGGCCCAGAGAGGCTGACAGAAAGCAAACAAACCAGCCCTGCGAGGCAGGCACAATGGTTCGTAACATAGTGAGAGATGCTTTGGCATCACCTTAATAAGAGGCTAGGAGGAGGATTGTTTCAGGGTCCATCATTGCACTGTAAGCAGCACAGCCAATAATAATAATAATAATAATAATGATGAAGAATAAGAATAATATCATCCTCTGTGAGTTGTGTTGTTTAGTCTCTGTGTCTTCTACTTTGTGTGTGTGTGTGTGTCTTTGTGTATTATAACACAATAATAAAGCACACAAAATGGGGTTCCACACAGGTGCAGAGCCCATGTGTGTGATGCCAAGAGTCCATGAAAAAGAGTGGTATAATGGTATAATAAATAAAACAAGATATAAACAATTAAGCACTGCAAGCACATCCCACCATGTGAGGTAAATACATGTGTAGGAAAAATGTTTAGAAAATAGACAGATATACCTTTGTCTCATACTGTGAGCTGTATACGCAGGGTATGACCTAGGCTGGTGAAATCCACAAAGCAAAAAGGCTGTACATATTTTTGAAGTTTTGTTTCAAGATTGTTAGGTTTGAGAGGGGGAAGGGAGCATTCAGATGTATACTGCATACCAGTTTTACCGTTTTGACCCTTAACACTTACAGTACAATCCTATACATTATTCATAAGTAAGGCCAGATCTGTGCAATGGGGCTTACTCCCTAAAGTTTTTTTTAGGATTACAGACATTTTTTCAAGTTTAAGAACTTCCTTAAGGTTCACTGTCAGATATGTAGGGCAAACTGTTTGGTAAAATGTCACGTATATTTTACCAGCTGAACCTACAACATAGAGCTATATATAGCACAGTAGCTATTATTTCTATTTATCAGCCCTGAGCATTGTAAAATATTATGGATCTGCTGAAGTACTATCAAATAGCATGCTATAGATAAAATTACAAAAGAATGAGTGCACATAAACTTATTTTATATACATTTCATTTACATACCAAATTTTGTGATCAAAAGTGTCAAGGAAATCTCTTCTTTGGGATACATCTCGAACCCTGATTTTTACTAAGGCAGCTGAGGAAACTTCATTTTTTAAAGCTTTGTTTTCTAGGATGCCCTGTTACAAGAAACATCTGAAGTTAAACATTAGCACTACCTCCTCAAATTATGCTCCACATTTTTATACAAATTATATGTTAATAAAGCTCATTAACATAATTTGTTATAAAATAAATAACAATAAATAACAAACATAAATAAATAACAAACATAAATAATAAAGCTCATTGTGAACCGCCCAGAGAGCTCCAGCTATTGGGAGGTATAGAAATGTAATAAATAAAATAAAAAAAATAAAAAAAATTAATCTGAGAAGAACTATAGGTGAAACTCAATTAAGAAAACTTTGGCCAAGTTAATTGTATTCTAATTTTATTTTATGGGTATTAATTCCCTACACTTGACTTGTTCCTGACCTACCACTTTGTAGCAACGAACTCAAGAAAGGGATGAACTAGGGGAGGGGAGACTACATAAACTGTCCTGAATTCCTTGGAAGCCACTTTGCTCCCCAATGCTGATGCCATTTTATTCGCCTCACATTACAAACATGGTAAGATCTGGAGGGGACTCTGTCAGATTTCTAATTTACATGCACTAATTCACAAGGTGTAACAGTATTGACATCAGCATTAACAAGTTGATCCTGTCTATTTATCCATTGGGTAAAACCTGTTGATAAATCCATTCAAACACAAATTAGAGCCCACTCCATTCCATGACTGTGATGACAGCAAAGAAATCTCATCTGCCGCTATTGGGTCCAGGCACCATTGACCAGCAGAGCCGTTTCAAGTGATTAGAACCGGGGTGCAGAATTTATTTTGGAGAAGTTCTTGGGGGCCGGATTCCAGTGGGGGTGGCAGGGTCAAAACCAAAAGGGGAAATCTCAGCATATTTTAGCTTAAACTAAATGGAGCCCTTGGAGAGTCATTTCAACTTTTTATAAATGGGAAAAACTGTACAAAAACCAGGAAACTACCAAAAAATCAGTGGCTTGGGGAAAGGATGTGGGGCCAGGGGAAGGAGGTTTGGATTTTGGGGGACTCCAGGAGGGGAATTGGCCCCCCAGGCCTGAGGTTCTGCACTCATGTACTCAGGTGAGATATTCTATCAATATACAAAGGAGCTAGCATAAAATTGTATTTAAAATCTGTTAAGTTTGGTTGTTTTGAGCCTTTGACAAGAGAGCAATGAGGTTAGACAGCAAAAATATCCTTTACCGTGAAGGTCAACTGGTGAAATAACAACCCTTATCCTTTTCTCACTCCATCTGAACAGGGTATAAGAAACCAGTTCATGTACTCACCATTCCACAAAACTGAAGTCTGTGTTTGTCTTTCAGGTGAGAATGGTGAAGTGGGTGACACTCAAGATCCCAAAACTGAGAATAGTGCCCTCTATCTCTAGGCAAAAAGGTGACCACAACCTTTCAGGAATTTAAAATATAAATGTATGTAAATATATAGTTTTCTGAACATGACTGAACAGCAAAGGTAACACTTTCATCGATTGCCTAAGGACCAGAACCATATGACCAAACTGCTATCACTTCCCACCACATTCCACTTTAGTGAAATGCAGCATTTTCAGCCATCTCCACACTCCTTGATACCTGTGACACTAATCTGAACAGGCGAGAAGATGCTGAGCCATGCAATAGCAACCACTGTTAGGTCATAGCCCTGACGGTAGTTCAGTAAGTTGAGTGGAGAAGAAAAGAAATGCTTTAGGCCACACTGCGGACCCCCAAAGGACCTGATAAGCCCTCCTAACCTTGTCTGACAACAATGTTATAATGCCCTTGACTCCTCTAGCTACCCCATGGCAATTTTGCAAATAAAAAAGTTCACTCTACACAATACACTCCAAGAAGAGTGCCTTGCACAGATTTTGAACTAAATTGTAGTGGAATCTTACTTCTCCTTCAAATTTCTTCAGTGTTCTCAAATCTTACTCTTGAACAGAAACCTGTCTTCATTCTCTATTAACTACTATTGTCACTTACAGAATATGAATTCTCCTTTTCCTTTGTAGACACACAACTCTTCAAAGGAAGATGCACACCGTCAAATAAACTTACTTTTTCTTTCCCTCGACCTTCAAGAGTACCAGAAAGACATGAACATCGGAAAGCAGTGTATGTGGCTCTGTAAACCTCCCCACTTTCATCAACATCCTAAAAAGAAATTAAAGCCATTTTGGAACATCTTCAAGGGAATTGTTTTGAAGCAGATATACACACTAAGTTTCAGTAAGGAGTTGTTAATTTCAGCATCTAATCAGTTTTTATTTAGTACTTGATAGGAAAGTACTTTATTGAACAAAACAAGGACAGATTTAAGTCTGGTACATACAAGTTTTCATATGTACATTTTCAAGGATTTTTATATTGTATTTTTTATATTTATATTGTATTATGTTATGGTTTTATACTGTTGTTTTATACTTTGAATGTTTTTAACTTTTGTGAACTGCCCAGAGAGTTCCGGCTATTGGGCGGTATAGAAATGTAATAAATAAATAAATAAATAAATAAGGATAAACTTGATCAATTTTAAAGTTACAGGGCATATGATAAGAAGCAGGTACACTTCGATACTGAACCTTACTTCTATTACCAACTTCTTCTCAGGATTACCTGATGATTAATTTCCCTTATGAGTTTAACATAATTTCCCACTCAATTGAATGTGAGAAATTATTTCCTTATTCAAACAAATCTATAATACTATAACTAAACGAAAGAATGAATCAAGACAACCAGAACAGAATGAACTGATTTCTTTAATAGGTTTATTAATTTTCTATTAGACTTCTTTTCTAGAACAAAGAAGAGTTCTGTCTGTATGTGAATATCAGGTCAGTTCTGTTTAGATGCAACAAGTGCAAAAAAAATCTTTATCATGATCCTTGGAAGACCATGCCCCTTTTCAGATTTTCTGCTCACCTTGACATAGGGCGGTGCAAAAGATGACAAAAACCATTTCACATTTTCATCTCCATTATTTTCAATCTCTAGGTATTTCTCTGCAAGAAAATATACAGGTAATTAGGTACCATTATTATAGGTACCACTGCTAAGTAATTTCATATTATCATAGGTGGAAGCAGCTTGCTAATAGTCCAAATTACTGTTTTCATCAGGAATGATCGTATTTATAATCTATGCCTTTGATTGCCTTCTACAAAAAACTGATGTAATTTATGTCAGCGTTAGAATGCAGTTTCAATCTATTGTTCACTCCTCCAATCCTATGAATTTAAAGTTTCCCAAACTCAGAAAGTCTCTGAATTCCAAGGCAAGTCAGAAAATGAAGCTGCCACAAAAAAATTAATTTGCAAATATCAGGCTAATCTCTACCTTTTCACAATGTGAAATTCACAGTGGCAAGCCTTGTTGGGAGGTTAAATAACTCTTAAATAACCCTATAATAACCCATGGGTTATTTAAGATTTGTCCAACAAGCCAGGCTGCCTGGTTATGGATGACATAAGCTGCAGCTGACTGGTGATCATTCAAATTGTGCCCGGCACACATTGCAGTTCACAACAAGCCAGGGTGGCTTGTTTTGATTGTGCAAACTGGGTCACTGTTGTTGGGTTCCAACAACATGATACCCCATATTTCAACCACCACCCACGGTTATCATGAACCCAGTCACTATCATTGTTCTTGCCTTCATAAACTGATTTAGAGTGCATTAACTTTCCATTCTGAATGTGCTTTACCATTCTAATTTTTATGGTTGAAAGCCCCACATTTTTTAAACCCAAATAATCTGTGGTGAAGCAATTCAATATACATAATGAATCCTTCAATACGTATCTTTATCTTTACCCAGAGACAGAAAAATGAAATCACTACAAATTGCTTTCATAATTTTCAGCAAAGAAACAGCCAAATTCTGTCATATCATAAATAGATTAGTATAATTATTTCTTGTCATGCTAAAAAAACAAAACAAAGCCATGATAGGCACTATCATGCTTATCATAGGCAATATCATGCCTATCATAGGCACTATGCCAATATTGGTTGGTTTAGTTCTCAGTGAATGATCATTCCAGGTTTCATAAACCAAGGTTTATGTAGATGAGAACAAGCTCCTGGGCCTAGCATTCCTTCCCTCACATGATAGTATATTTCTGGCTTAATCTCAGTAACATTAAATCAGAGTTCTCCAGTTTGAATGTAATAAGGAATTCCAGGTTACAAGGTAGATATAAAAGTGTCACACGAAGGAGGAATGGTTAGTTCTGATGTTCGTTCCTGACTTCATAAACCATGGTTAATGAAACCTAGGATGACCATCCAAACTGTTACAGAGTTCCACAGAACTACCTAAATGTTGGGCTTGGCCTCCTCTAGCGACAAGTTTAATTAGGGGATGGGAAAAGTTGAAGTCTTCCCCAATGGCATCCAAATTATCCTTTTATTCATTTAAATGAATGCTTTCACCCATGCTAAAGAATGGCAACAAAAGAGCAATATTTCGATATACCCATAGGGCAAGACCAAAATCTAACATTTGCCTTCAATAACGTATACTGCTAGGGATAGGAGAATGGAAAGTTGGGGACTTACTGTGAAGTTCCATTCTGATTTGGTGCACAGAAGACATCCATTATGGGTTAACTCCTTCCACTGCCTTGGACAGGCAAGGAACATGTGACCAAGCTTTGTGACAGTGTGACAGTGGTCCTGGCCCCTGTGGTTCCTCCCAGCCAGTTCTTTTCTAGCCAAGCATTTGGGCAGAGTAGCTACTGAGGTGCTGTTAATGCAGTAATTCAAAAGCAGGTGGAAAGGAAAAGGAGGAAAAAACCCTTCTCCATGAGAAAAGCTGTAATAAATACTGGCATCAGCAGGAATGGTCAGCTTGCCAGAAGGTGTGGTATTGATGTGGTATCTATGAAGTTTTTTGGACTGAAAATGGAGAAGCAGCCACTGCATCGGTCGGGAATGTAACCCTAAGCAGGATATCATGAGGCCCAGCACTTGCGCAAGGAACATTTCTGCTGAAGGACAGACTTTGCTACCTGGTGAAACTTGAATAATCTATCTGGGGAAAGGGAGGTTATTCCTTTGGAAGTTTCTAAAACTGCCCCCAAGTGAATGAGTGATCAGGAGGATTGGGGGTGGCTCTTTTGGAAGTTTATCAAGAATCCCTGATCTTGGAGACAAGACACAGTGATCTGTAGATCTGCACGAGCCATTGTCAGTGATAGGAACCTTAGAAGATAGTCCAGATAGAGATAAATGTGAAAGACCTTTGAGTCTGAGGTGGGCTACCACTGCTAGCATTAGCTTGGAAAAGCCTCTGTAAGATCTATGGATGAATGGAAATCCCCCCCTCCCCGGATGTAGAGCTTCCTTGATAGTCTGGAGGGTCTCCATCCTGATTTGAGGTATGCCACAAACTTGTTGAGGAAGACTTTCTCCCTTCTTGGGGATCAGGAAGAGAATGGAGTATACCCCCTGGAAGTGCTTGGGAGGTGAAACAGGTTCTATTGTTCCTATATCTTGGAGATCAGCAATTGCTGCATCCATTAGTTGTTTGTGAACGGACCTGGAAAGGGGGGAGGGAAGAAACCTGTTCCTGAGAGTGGAGTGAAACTCCAGGAAATGTTGTATAATGTTGAGAGTCCAGGAGTCTGGTGCTGTCCATTCCCATGTGTGAAGGAAGTGTTGTAGCCTTCCTCCAACATGTGCAGGAAAGGAGTCAGAATTTTTGGTGAGTGGCTTTGGAGGACTGTGGAGGGTCTGTTACCCAAATTGGAGGTCTGAGATCTGGGCTGGAATCTGGTTCTAGACCAGGTGGGTTTTGTGAATTTATAATTGCATGGCCAAAAGGATGAACTGAATGGATATCTGAAGGAAGGAGGAACTTGATTAGAAAAACTCCTGTAATCCATCTTTGATGAAGAGGACATTACCTTCTTCCTACCCCTGGTTTCCACTAAAATGTTTTTGAGGGCTTCTACTCCAAAGAGGTGTGTTCCTGTGACAGGAACTGTAATTAGGTTTCCTTTGGAATAAGCGTCCACATTCCAGTGTTTCGACCAGTGCCTTACTACTGTGTTTGAAGCAATGGAATGTGCCGCAAAACACCCTCTGTGGCATATGAAATGAAGGTGTATGTCTTGTATGATTGAGAAAGGCTTCTAAGCAATGAAAAACTATCCGGCTCTTTATTGTTTATAATATCTTCAACCCACAGGAGCACGGCTCAGGAGAAGAAGGAAGCCGTAGAGGAGCCGCAGAGAGTGAAAGCTGTAACTTCACGCGCCCCTTTCAGTGCTGGTTTCTCTAGGATCCTGGAGGGGAGTCCCCATCCTTAGGACTTATGGCTTCTGAAAGTAAGGATGCCACCACAGCATCCACTAACCTTAAATTCTTCTATAATTGGCTGTGTGGTAAGGAGTAGAACTTTTGAGCTATACTAGAACCTCCTTTGCATTGGCAGAGGGCCTTCCATTTAGCTTTAACCAATTTTTCAGAGGAAGAAGGAATATATCAACCTCCAGTATCAGAGACAGTGAGCCTGTGTGCACCAGTTGCTGAGGAATGCGGGTGGGAGGGTGCTGTTGCACCATGTCCTGCCTTGTTGGTCCCTGGCCGATGGCTGGGTGGCCACTGTGTGAACAGAGTGCTGGATTAGACGGACCCTTGGACTGATCCAGCATGGCTCATCTTATGTTCTCATGGATAGCTGGGAATAATGCTTTACTTCTGGAAGGCTGCTTGGTTGTTTCCTGAGAGGAATTACTTTTCAGGGAAGCCAGAGCTTTAGATAGAGTAAGAAAAAAAATCATCATTGTTAAATAATCTTACACTGGAAGGTTCATCCACTATCCCAGGATTCACCTAGCAAAACTAGAGAATCTTAGTCAGAAGAGGGCTCAGGCAAGATTAATTTATGACATTTTCCTTTGACCGTGAGACATGGGTCAGAAGAATCAGGAGCTGATTAGGCAGAAAATGTGGGCAATTTAGTTTTATCAGGCATGTTGGAGTGCTTGTCCTGAAGTGCCTTCTTTTGTTTTTTTCTTTAATTGTGGGGAAGGAGCAGAAGAAGAACTGGAGGAGAAAGGAGTCCTTTCTCTGCATTTTTATATCCCTTTTGTTGACCAGGGAGCTGAGCCAATCCCCTTCTAATGGCCTGTTTTTAACAAGGCCTGATCCTGGGCTGTTGTTCAGCTGAACCTCCTGTGGGGGATGAGGGAATACCTGGGGGGTTGCTGCTGCATATTATCCTTTGCAAAAGGCTGCGTTTGCAAAATGCAGGCTGCACAATCCTGGGAAAATGAAACTGATTTTTGGCGGGAAAGCAACGGGTGTCCCAGCTTATGTGCAATCATGAGTTCATCCTGATCAATGTCTGGGTCAGCCTCTTTCAGGGCAGGAACTATGGACAGGGCGTGAGATCCTGTGTCATTCAGTTCCACAAAGGTTCCACTCCAATCTACTTGCAATGCCAGCAGTGGGGCACTTGCACCGGCCCTCCCAGAAACTCCTCCCCTTCAGAGACAACAGCAGCAACTGTCAGCTCCTTGAGATGGAGCAGGTGGAGGGTGGGGAGGTGCCTTGTGAGAGGCAGTTGGATTCTGGTGGACTCTAAAATGCCATCTGTCAGGGATGCTTTAGGGTGGATTCCTGCATTGAGCAGGGGGTTGGACTCGATGGCCTTGTAGGTCCCTTCCAACTCTGCTATTCTATGATTCTATACTGATCACCACACCCCTTCTTTTTCCTTACTACGTTTTCAGCTCTACTTGCTAGGTGGTGCCATCTATTCGTGAAAAGGCTGAAGAGCCAGAAAAAAAGATCAGCAAAATCTCTTCTTCTCTGTTTTTAAAGGAAAGGACTAAACTAGAAAGAAAGGTTTGTTAAGGAAAGGGTAGAGCAAGGATAGAAAGGAGATTGTTGAGGAGAGCTAAGAACAAGCTCTGTCCAGGGAAAGGCAAAGAACGAACTGGCTGAGAGGAGCCACAGAGGCCAGGACCAAGGCAAAAAGCTTGGTCACGTGTCCCTTGCTTGTCCAGGGCAATGGGAGGAGTTAACCCACCCATGATGGATGTCTCATTCGCACCAGATTGGGATAAAATAAGAAAAGGCATCTTTTAGGCAGAACTTCATCCCAGTAGATGTCTTCCCTTCACCTGTCATAAGTCATTTGTGCAAATATCTTCAAGGCCAAAAAGGAAATTGTCAGTTCTCACTACAGTTGGAGTCCATGTATGGCCCAATCTTGCTCGTCATACTAACATAGAACCTGTTAAATCAAAGCTTTCCTGAACAAAGCTTACCTGAACTTTCACCAGATTTTGTCTCAGGAAAAAACACAGTTCGATTCCTTACTTCAAGTTTTGTTGAAGGTGATTTTTGAAGTGGCCGTATGTGAATGATAGGAAGTTCAGGCTGCTGCTGATGAGCACCTACTTTGGCAACTGCTGAACCCTTTCCAGATTGCTTCTCAGAGATATTTTCCCGAATTTGGACTCTAATAAGCTACACATAATAGAGAAAAACACATATTCATAATATTTCCAGTTAACTGTTTCATGTTATCCCAAAGTGATCACTACTCAGACCTGCCAACCAATGCATATATTTCCAACCATATTATGGGAATAATGATTATGACTCAACTGCAAGGCAAAAATAGTCAATGTAATAAAGTAAGCATCCAAATGTTTACAACGTAAATTACCTAAAACCTTTCAAAACAGTCTCCTGTACAATAGCAGGAGTTGTCCAGCACTTGGAAATTTAAAGACTTATGCCCCATCTTCAACTGGTTCCCAGGGCAGTTTTACAATTATTAAAACAAAACAAAAATATGTATATCATTTGTAAACTCAGCATAAATGCAATCAGCAGAAATTTAGATTTTCTTGAATAGTTGTTCCATGGAAAGTATCAATGGGTAAAGATATTGTAGTTTACATGTTGTAGTTCTATCTTCGAGCTTGAGATAAGATTTCAGGACCCTGCACATCTCTTCTGTGCTATTTCGCAAATATGCAATTGCAGAGGCCTCAAAGGGCACACTGAAAATATACTAAGGCTTAATATACTGCAAATGGTAAGGTTGTTTAGGGGTAGCTAACTCAGTGTCTCCAAAGGATAGCTCCTCTTCCTCAAAATTCCCCAATGTGTGCATGACCAAAGAAGGTGGAAGACTCCTGTTCCAGGACTACTATTAGAATATCTAAGATAAATTTATGCTAACCATAGCAATAACTGTGGCGTTACACCCCACAAGTCAATTCCAAATGTATGTCTGCAGTTTGTAAGTCTGTGGTTTGTAGAATGTTGGCCTGAGTGGGCAGAGTTAGAATGTCTTGGGAGGGGGAGGAGTGATATATATAAGGGAATGACTGAGGGGATTGAGAGTTCTTGTTCTTGTTCCTTTCAGGGAAACTTTTCAGGGAGACTTGTTAGGTACTCTTAGAGTCTGTAGTGCTCTCTGTATCTATGGTACTTAAGTTCTGGGAAATTTGAGGGTCAGTGTAGTGAGTGGTGTCTTTAGAGTGTGGTGTGCACGTAGTGGAAGTATATTAATCAATACTGATAATAAAGAAAGTTCAAGAGTGATTGTGTGAGAAAAAGGAAAGCGCGAATGTGAGAGTGACAGGATTGTATGGAAGGTTTCAAAAAGGTTTTTAAATGTTGTTATTTGAAACAAAGCTTATGAACTTTTAAAAATAAATTTTGATTGTTTGTTTTAAAACTACCACAAAAATCCCACGTGTCTGTTTGGCGTTTATCATCTTAAGTTTACACATTCAGCACCCCACTCTGACAATCATTCACCTCAGCAGATATAACTCACAGCACATTAATATATATATTAAAATCCATTCCCCATTTTAAACCCCTTTCTCCACATAGTTTGGAGGAAGGTGGGTTTTATCCCTTGCCTCAGGCATATCAAGCGGTGGTGCTTGGCTTGAACAGGGAGTAGCTGCGGCCAGGTCTGGTGTTCAGAGCCTGTATCGCCTCATAAGAAGTGGTGGTAGTGGTAAGTCTGGTGTTCAGAGCCTGTGTCGTGGCAATAACCACTCACAATTTCATTATTACAACCAAATACTATTTCCTCCTCTCCGCAATCTCTTCTTTGCTTTGCCCTTTGATGCATTACAACTCTGCTTTGACATGTCCCCCCCTACCTAACTCAAAATCTTAGGGCACAGATACAAATCAGACAAGAGGATATATCTGTTCCATGACATCTAATGAACAGTAAATCTATTACATGTCCTCATGTCATATCGTTTCCCTTCTCCTGCTAATTGCTAAAGTTGTGTATGATAGCAACTAGCTTAGACAGCTTTAAAAGAGAACTAAGCAAATGCATATACTATCAATGGTTATTAGCTAGAATAGCTCTGAGATCTGGGGAAATACACTTCCATACCAGTTCCTTGGGAATTAATATTGTGGGACTGAGTTGCATGACATCAAGACACAGTAAAAAGTTTTAACTAAAAATAAAAGATTAAAAATTAGCTTGATTAAAAAGGTTTCCACCAACCATCTAAGAACAGGCAGTACAGCAAAGCCCCACTGGAGGGAGCACCAATGAGAAGGCCCTGTCTTGCATATGAGTGTGATCTTACATACGGGTGGCACAGAAAGCAAAATTTCTGAGGCCAATATAAAGGGCAGGCAGGTTTATATGACAGCAGGTGGTTCCTGAGGTAACCTCATACTAAGACACTTAGGGCATTAAAGATTAATTCTGGCAGTATGAATTGAAGCCCAGAAACAAATGGGCAAAAGTGCAGATGGAATAAAATTGGAGTTATATGCTTCGAACATAAGAGTACCAGGCAACAAACTGGAAGCAATGTTTGGCAGAATGTTTCATATCACTAAATTATTGACTTAAATGTCATGCAGAAAGGGCAAATTACTCTTCTCAGCATTAATAGATCAAGAACTGGAATGTGTAATTCATAAAACCAAGGCAACTGAAAACATTTCCCAGAGGTGCTGAACCTCTTTTGAACCTCAAAGTGCTGGTATTAACATTTAAAGCCCTAAACAGCTTGGGGCCAGGCTACCTGAAGGAACACCTGATCCCGTATGTACCTGCCCAGACTCTAAGGTCATCCTCAGGGGTCCTTCTCCATGAGCCCCTGCCAAAGGAAGTGAGGCAGGAGGAGGGCCTTCTCTGCTGTGGCACCCCGGCTGTGGAATGAGCTCCCTAAGGAAGTTCGCCTGACATCTACACTATATTCTTTCAGACGCCAGGTGAAGAACTTTGTATTCTCTCAGCATTTTAACAGTCTATAAATTCAATTTTAACTTTGCTGTTTTAAATTTGCATTTTAAATTTGTATTTCTGCACTGCTGCTGATTTTATCCTGGTTGTGCTTTTATATTGTATTTTATATTATGTTTTTACACTGTTCGTTTTATACTTTGAATGGTTTTGATTTTTGTGAACCGCCCAGAGAGCTTCAGCTACTGGGTGGTATAAAAATGAAATAAATAAATAAATAAAATAAAATAAAATAAACCTGAGGGATGAATTGCATTTCAGAGAAGCTCAAGGGCCATTTTCCAATGCTGGGCTGGGCCGAAGGCAAAAAAGTGGGGCCAAAACTACAAGCATATTTTATCTTAGAGTGCCAGAAACTAAGCCTTGAGAGAGGCATTTCAGCTTTTGGAATAGGGTGGAAGCTGCACAAAAGCTGGGTAACCATTTAATAGTTGGGAAAAGGGGTGTGGGGGAAGGGGAAGGGTGCATGGCCATCTGGGAATCCCCAAAGGGCCAGATTGAGACTCCAGGAGGGCCAGAGTGGGACCCTGGGCCTGAGGTTCTGTACCCTTGCCACAGATACACATTTATTGAAGTCACTTACTTTTTGTCCACCATCACAATGTATGTAAATAAGGCCATTCCATGGAAATACGGATTTATTTTCTGCAAGTGAAGGATTTGGACTCACATGAATTGAAATGCTGCTTCTAGAAATAAATTTCAAAATTTAGTGTTTGAACTTGAGTGAAAAGCATATAGATACATTAGTTTTTAAAATGCCAATGAAGCAGTGTTCCTGAATGTTTCTCTATTAAATCTGGTTACTGCATTCCTTGTCCTTTCGTATATAATATAGGATGTTTGTATTTTATTAATTCAATCCGAGTAGAGGAATTGCAAACTAAAAAAATGTTGTTGAAAATTCATGAGCAATGGAACTTACCCTGGTTCAATAGTTCCAAGTTGAGGTGTTATTGTAAGACAGTGAGCAGGCCACGATAGCTCAAATTTCAATGATCTGTTTGAGTTGTTAGTAATTTGTGTATATCTAGTAACAGTTGTTCCACCTTTGGAGATAAGAATTGCATGAATTTTCTATTAGCTCTTGTAATACTTGAATTATAAATATTGTGGTATGCAATAGTAGCAACTGCATCAATTAAACATAAAACTTTACTTGCTAACTTTCATATGCACCAGTTAATCAAAAGCTTTTATGGAACATAACTACAGGGAATAAGCATTCCATAAGCTGGGTTGGGATCCACTTTTTGCAAAATGGTAGCTTTATATAAGGTCACTAGGCTGTCAGCAACAGATTGACATCAGTGCAAACAACTAGAGAGGTCTTGCCTCCTGATCACAAATTAGAACAAGCAGATCTTAAATGCAGGCAATTATATTAGTAATTCTCAGTTGCAAGATGCTGAAGTCATCCCTGCTCAAGAGAAATACTTTTAATCGCAAAATATATGTACCCTGATCCATTTACCAATAAAGTTGTATAAACAACTGGAAATATCCACCATTCCAATCTCTGCAACGTTCAGATGGTAGTAGTATTTACTTATCAAATAATAAACCTAAGTAATCAAAGAAGACGAGTATTCATAACCAGTAATTTGATTAAACATTGAAAACTGCTGAAGTAACTTACTCTGAGAAGGAGCTGCAAGAATCAGAAATTCAGGCTGAAGTGTCCAAGTATCCTGAGGAACAAGCTTATTTTCATCTAGGTCATTGGGATTTGAGAACACTGCATCATGGGGTCCTTTAACAGGTAGTACATCCAGAGTCATACTAGGTTTCTCAGGAATGCCAGGGCTGTAAAATAGTTAAAATGCTTAAATGCTGACTATTGACAGAGGAAACAACAATTTCAAGTTCAAACTTTAGCTTCAAACTAGCCTTCTAAAATAACACACACTACATTTAGTCTTAGCCAAAGATGAAAATTGACGAAGAGCAGAAAAGCAATTACCGTATTTCTTCGATTCTAAGACACACTTTTCCCCCCATATAAACATCTCTAAAAACGGGGTGTATCTTAGAATCGAGGGTGTGTTTATTATTTCTTAGAATCAAAGCTTTTTTTCTGTTGGTTGTACTGAAATTAGCGTGCATCTTACAATCAATGGTGTCTTAGAATCAAAGAAATACGGTATAATTTGGCAGATGAAGTGAAGTATTCAATTGGATACTAGTGCACTAGCATTATGTTGCATTAGCGTAAGAGACCTCTAGTGCAACTTCAATACTGTTGGTTGGCACAATGTATTTTCTGAAGAATCCAGTTACGCAAGTTAACATTATTGGTATTGCACCAGAGATCTTGGTTTTCATTTCATTTCCAGTCATTGTAATATCAATTATCTAGACATTCTGGTTTAACGCTATGTTCATGAACTAGAATGAGCCTGAACAAAGTCTCAGGCTTGCTATTTCCTCTGCGGCCTCCTGGATGGCTAGAAAGACTTGATATAGTTTCACTTTACACTAAGCCGGGCTTGTCATTATGTACAAACCAGAGATTGTGGTTTAAAACTAACTCTGGTCTTTTTCAAATCAAGCAAACTTCAAGCCACGTGTTATAAAGTTAGCTTGCTTAACTAACCATAGTTTGCCTTAAACCATGATCTCTGGTTCATAAGTAATGAGAAACTGGGATTAATGGAAAGTGAAACTAAATGCTAATGAAGCCTGCCTCCTGGGAATGCACAAACCTGAGACTTTGCTGAGGCTCCTTGCTGCTCATGCACATACCACTAAAACATGGTTTTGCGTTACTGTTATGACCTAGGGCTTTGCTAGACCTGCCGGGATAAGCCAGCAGGGAGGTGGGGCAGCAGCGCGCTGATGTTAGCGCCCACCGCCCGGGCTTCCAGACGCAGGACGCGCAGGGACGTCGGATCCCTGCAGCGTCTGCCATTTTTTAAAAAAAAGTTTAAAGGAGCCACGTGCGGCCCGAAGACTGCGGAGAAGGTAAGGGTTTCTTTTTAATTAATCCCCCCCATCCGCTCCTGTGTCGTCTCCCCTTCTCCCTGCGTGTGTGTCTGTCCTGTGTCGTCTCCCCTCCTCCCTGCGTGTGTGTGTGTCTGTCCTGCGTCGTCTCCCCTTCTCCCTGCGTGTGTGTGTGTCTGTCCTGTGTCGTCTCCCCTTCTCCCTACTGGGATCTCCCCTGGCCGATGGGCACAGCGCTCAGCGCTGTGGCCAGTCCGCGGCTTTTTGCGGCTACTCGCGAGTAAGCGAGAAGCCGCAAAAAGCCACGGAAGTAGCTAGACGTTCCCCAGCCCCCGCCTCAGGCCGGGGCTGGGGAAAAAGCACGCCATAAGCGACTTCGCTTATGGCACGTTAGAGGAGGCTTCAGTGCGGCCTGGAGCCGGATTCCCCTGTGCGTCATGTGGAAGCACAGCAGGGAAACCAGCTCTCAAGGCGCGCTAAGGCCTCGTCTAGGAACGCCCATAGTTTCAGAGTCTGTATTCTTATTTAGCCATTGGTTGGAAAATTAAAAATTGATGAAGGCAGAGGAACTGCTTGCCAGTATTTAACATTACTAAAAACAAGACAAATATGACATTACCTCTGCAATGCCACACGATGTACTGAAGACGACTTGGCATCAAAACCAGTACTAGTAGAGGCATTAACAGCAGAAAGAGTAATACTTCGCATGTTTGTGAAAAAACACTGAAGATCATTTGGCTGTTGTGGAAGATCATAAACTAGGAGAAGACATTTAAAAATTAAATGCATGTTAGTTTAGTTGAACAAAAATTATCATTGCTTCAAACTGCAGCATTAACTGTAGAATAGTCCGCCATTCGTCAGCAATCAACTGGGTGATTACTGTCTTCACATTTAGTAGTTTTTCACTGTACCAATGTGGACTTGTGTTCTCAAATAATTTCACACCAAAGTTCAATAGTAATGAGAGTAGTAGCAGATATACTTGTTAACACTCCACAAGGGGAACTGAAGGTATATTCTGTTTTTTGTGGGGTAGGCCACTTGTACGAACTGTTCCAGATCGTCTCTTCAAATAAGAAAGGTATGTGTGTGTTTTAGAGAGGGAGAGAGATTGATTCATTAAACTGCCACAAAGAGAACCATCCTTTGAAACAACTAACTTTTATGTACATGAAAGGGAGCATGACTAACGCTCGCTTCCAAGTCTTAAGATAAAGTAGCTTAATTGTTGGATCAATGAAGTGGTTGGGGAACCGGCCCTCAAAGTACAGCTTTTTAGTATAACACAGATTCACTCAAGTTTTCCACATGACTAGATATCCCCTAGACATAAATATGGAGATCACAGACATTTTGACTGTTGTACAAGAAACTGAAAAAACATGGGACTCGCATAAGTATGTAGTAGAGCAAAACTTAGCATTTGACCAAAAATCTTATCATTGCTTCCTAAACACTCACTGTTTGTCGGTACACATTCTTATGCCTTATTTAAAGATTCAACATGCATTGTATCAACTGAAATTCGACATGCATGTTAAGCCTAGTTTAAGAAAGTTTAGAGAACTATCCTTACATTTCATACCATTTAAATGACAACTATCTTGTGCTCTTGACAACACCCTGAAAAACTCTTTCGAATCAATAAAGCAAAGAAATATAATTAGCTGCAATTATGGTTATTACAATCCTGGTCATTTTCACACTCTCTAGAGGTTTAGGTCAGGCTGTCACTTTGGGTGGAGGTGGGATAACGCCTCACCTGTCCCACTCCCAGTTTACCCTCTCAGGCTACAAGTCTAAAAATCCTTGAAGGACAGAAAGGTACTTGACATGTGCTACTGCATGCAGTCTTCCAATGAGGGCAACTGTCTTTCTGGAGTGCACAGGCATAAAGGAATTCAGGCACAGCCATCAGACAATGTCTGCGTCTCATCCTGGGAGTGCACGCACTCAAAGGAGAGGAACAAGCTATGTTCACACTTCTTTTTTCTCCTCCTCCACAACCACCATTCCAATTGTAGCATCAGAAACATAAACAGGCATTCAAGACAGAGCATCCAGAAGAACCACCCTGTCTGGTTGCCATATATGGTAAGGTTTGGTTCCCTGTTGCAATCAGGGAACCAAAGCATTGGGTTCAAAAATGTTCATCCATAGAGGATGCCCACAGCCTATCAGTGGGTGTTGTTACTTTAAGTATTTATTCTTGCATATATGCAGAAGAAGCAGATATTTTTTGCTCAATTCAAGCACCAGCCAGGTGATCAAGCCTGGAATCCAGACAGCAATCGCCAGATAGGTACCTTTCCTATTATTTGCCTGCTTCCCATAGGCATGATCTCAAAGTGAATTTGCCTCAGTATTTTTTCTGTGCAATGGACTCTGATCTTAGCCTTGCCTACTGCAAAGCTTTGGCTTCATTTACCATTAGCTGCCCTGCCACATCAACCCCAATGGGCAACAGCCACCATTGCTAGAGCATAAACAAAGATGAACTTAATTTAATTCTTATGTTACAACAGACACTTAATTCCCAAATATTTCAAATAAAACTCACTTCCAAATATGTATAAGATCAAAGGTAACGATGTGAGGGTGAGTGTAAAACGTTGCACATTGGGACAAAAAAATCCCAATTTCACATATAAGCTGACGGGGTCTGAGCTAGTGATGACTGACTGAAAGAGATCTTGGGATTATGGTAGACAGTTGAATGAAAATATCAAGCCAGTGTGCAGCTGCTGTGAAAAAGGCAAGTTTCATGTTCAACTTAATTAGGAGAGGCATTAAAAATAAATCTGTCAATATCATACTGCCCTTATACAAAGCTATGGTGTGACTACCCTTGGAATACTGTGTACTGTTCTGGTCACCACACCTAAAAAGGATGTTGTAGAATTGGAAAAAGTACAGAAAAGGGCAACTAAAGCGATCAGGAGGCTGGACCAGCTCCCCTATGAGAAAAGGTTACAGCATCTATGCATAGTGTGGAGAAAGTGGATGGGGGACATTTTTCTCCCTCACATATAATACTAGAACTCAGAGACATCCCATCAAACTGATTGGTTGTGGATTTAGGACTGATAACCACGGAATTTGCTATATGATGTAACGAAAGCCACCAATTTGGATGGCTTTAAAAGGGGATTAGACAAATTCATGGAGGATAAGGCTATCAATGCCGCTAGTCCTGATGGCTATACACTACCTCCTCTATCAAAGGGACTATTGTGCACTCATGTCTTGCTTGTGGGTTTCCCACAGGCAGCTGGTTGGCCACTGTGTGAACAGAACGCTGGACTGCATGGACCTTTGATCTAATCCAGCATGGCTGTTTTCAGTTGTTATGAGTGAAGTGGATGTAACACTGAGAATTTCAGAACGTTCATTGGTACTCTTACAGAATTTAATCTATTGAACAGTTTGGGTACAAGCCTATCAGAAGTTAACTTCCTATTTAACTTCTGTGGAATCATGGCTGTGGGGAGGAGAGATTTGCACTGGAGAGAAGCTGTGGCAACAGCATTATGTTTCTTAACCATGGAAAAGAACACAGCTATAATGGCCTTAAATATGGTAACTAAACTGCTTAGGAAACAAGATCGAAGGAACATAGGAAATGGTGCATCCGAAGCATAGACATCAACATATTAAACTTCAGGATGAGTAACTTACCTTCTGTCACCAGCTCTTCCCCAGGTAATTCTTCATCAAACTTTACATTTATCACTGGATTATTGGCAGGAAGTATTTTTTGCGCATGATCTGGATTATGCTGCATAGCTCTAGGTAAACAATTTTAAAGAGTGGTTTTCAGGATCCCATTAAGTTTATAAAATACTTGACAAAGATGCTGAAATACTCAATAAAGCATTCAATGCAGTTATCCCATTTTAAAAGCATTTTGGATGCTCTTAGAAGCTACAGTTGATCAGTTTCTTATTCTCCATAATGAAAGTATACTCATTTATCAAGCATAAAACTATCATCATTTGATGTCCCAGTCATCCTTCCACTAATGCAGTCATTGATGGCTATCATAAGAAACCTAGTGGTAATGGTATGTCACAGATGTCCAGCAATGCAGGTGAAACACTTCCATATCTCCTCCTCCATCCATCTACAGAAAACTAAGTGGGAAAGAATTGCACCTTGAATTCATTTCTGAAGAGAAATGCCACTTTGATGTCCTCTGCACATGCTGGGTATCTCAAGGGTGGGGAAGGGCAAGTGAGTGCAAATAGTAATGGGGTCTTAATGCCAAGTTTGTGAACCCATGAACATAGTCTTCAGCACCTCAGGTTACTATTCCTATAATCTCTTAAGAGGTTCAAATCTTCTATATAAACAGGAATTTAGAACGTAATCTCTCTGTACATCAGAACTGGACAAACTTCAGGTTTGCATGAACTACTATTAAAAGAGCATGCTATTTTTAAAATATAAAATATAAAATTAAAGAGCCATTTATTTCTTATTCTTAAGGAAAACAGTAATTAATATGGTTGATACAAGCTACATTATTGCTCAATTTTTTTTTAGCCTTACCTGCGATATTGTTGTCTTGAAATTTCATCCCCATAGAAGAAGCATATTGTAGACAACATAGATGAATTATTTTGTTCTTCAGTGGAGTAGCATGTTATTGTAACTTTCTGGGGGAAATGGGCATTTTTGTGTTAAAATGAACTCATTTTCCAGGTAGTGCCACTATATTTGAATTATACGTCAGATACACAAACGCAGAGGAAAATTGTATAGCATTTTTTTTGTAAAGCACATTTTGAAAAAAATTAAGTTGACAAGTTACATATTTTATAGGTCAGGCATAAGTGTCACTTTCACATCATCTATCAGGACAAGCATGAAACTGGCTTTCATATTTACCTGCCGTGAATTTTCCTTAAGGACAAACTTTTCTGGAGAAATTATCATTATATTTGGATCCATAACAATTCGTTCACAGAAGTTCTTAAAGCACAGTACTTTCACGTAGGCAGCCCGACACCCTGTATTTTGTACTGAGAAAGAAGCCTTGCTTGGTTTACCGGGTGATGGCTCAAACAATTCCACTGTGTATCTGTTAGCATGTCTTCTAACATATTCTAATCTCAGATTGCTTTTCCCTCCATATCCATACAACGGTATCTGAAAAACAACACCCATATTTAGAATCACAGAAATTGAAAAAAACTCTGTACTCAGGTTTGCTGTTCACAAGTTGAATATTCAAAGCAAGCAGAGTAACTATATGAAGACAGTGCTTAAAGATCTTCACTAATGCCGGGTTGTTTCTAGGTAAATTCTAAACCAATAAGTCTCTGAACTACCTGAGTCCACAGTATCTGAAGGTCTGCCTTCTCCTGTATGAATCTGTCTGTTCCTCAGCTGAAGTCCTACACCAGGTATTTCTGCCCTCAGTTTAGGTAGGAACAGTACCATCTCTGTGTTGGCGCCGATACACCCTCATAACAATTACTATGTCCAACTTTGCTATCATTTAGGAGCCAGTGAGAATCTGCCCCATTTCCACAGGTTTTTAATGTCATAGAATATGCAATTAACTTATTATTTTTTAACTCCTACTGATTATGTTGTTTGACTGGTTATGGTTCTCTTTTGATCTTAGTATGGCAAGTGTTAGGGTCAGGTTTTTCACTTTTTTCTCTTTTATTTAAACATCTTTTTATTTAAATGTTTTAAATAGGCTGCATAAAATTTGGTATAAAAGTAACAGGATTTTTTTCTAAACCAGTCTTAGACTTTCGACAAGCAGCTACCCTAACCCTCCTTCCCTCTACCTGGGGGAACCCTCAGCTGAGCTCCAGGGAATAAATTCAACAAAGGGATCCTTCCCCTTGTTGTCTAATCAACAACAGAATAGCGGTAGAGAATGATAGAAAATAAGTAGTTTCTGTTCTTTCTGTCTCTCTCTTTAATCTCCTCAGCAATAGCTGAAGAGAAAGCTAGGTACCCTACTGTTTTGTACAAGACAGAGCAAAAGACTGAAAGGGTTTCTCCTCTCACGGTGGAAAATGTATCAATCTTTTTAGCCCTGCCTTCTCATGCAGAAGAAGATTAACCTATCAGCTCCAGCCTCTGCTGACCGAGAAAGGCTGGTTAAATGGGAGTATGTGACTCCCTTGTTACAACTGCTTCATTTCTGGGCACAATTCAAAGTGCTGGTTATGACCTATAAAGCATTGTGTGGCTTGAATTCAGGTTATTTGTAAGATGAAATCCCCCATATGAGCCTGCCTTGTGTTTTTTAGATTCTCAGGTGAGTCCTTCCCTCTGTCCCACTACTATCAGAGGCACATTTTATGGCAAGAGGGGGGCCTTCTTGGTACCTACTTCCAGAATCGGGATCTCCTTGCCAAGGGAGGCTAGGCTAGCTCTAATTCTTGCCCTCTGCTGGCTGGCAATTATATTTTTATTCAGATAGGCTTCTGGCATCTAAACTGATGTACTGCTAAAGTAGGTTTTAATCTGGTGGGTGCTGCTATGTGTTTTAATAACAACATCCAAAAAAGTATTGTCATTTAATGATATTTTAATTATAGCCCTTTTATTTCATCTGTATGTTATTGCTAGGCACCTTGAGCGCCATTTTAGTGGAAAGGCAGGATATAAATTTAATTAATAAATATACTACTACTTCCTAAATAGATTCATATTTAAAATTTAGCTAACAAATGATAACAGCAAAACACCACCAAAGCCCTGAAACACTAAAGGAGATGGGGTAAGACTTAAAGTTTTCATATCCCTGCAGCAGACTACCTATTTGGAAAACTAGTATCCCGTCTCTTTCAAGGCAGCTTACAGCTATAGCATCTGAGTGGATGCAAGAGATTGATCTGTATATGGTGAAGCTCTTGCAATCCAAAGAAGTATATAAATTCAGCAAGCTTATGGTGCCAACTTTGTTATGATCCTTTGCCTCCACTGCAATATTAACCAGCATATATAAAACAAGGGAGCAGCAAAGCATGGCTGAGTTATATTATAACTGGGCAACAGCCACAATAAGTGAACCAAAAAACATTGCCCAGATAAGCCTGGGACCATCAAGTATATCATTTCAGATACTTCAGAGGGTTAGACATTGAAAGGCCCAGGAGAAGTTGAAGTATCAGGAGAAGAACAAGAAGGGGAACATTAGTTATTGAACTATGTAAGCTCGGATAACACATCGCGCTAACCCATGGTGAGTAGCAAGCTGGGTAGGTAGTTATGCAAACAACCTACCATCAGATGATGAGGCAAACAAGCTACATGGAGCAATTTATTTCACCCCCCTGTAAAGTCTCTCGTCCTGTAGTCCTCCCATCCAGCTGGGCAGGTATCCCAGCTTCCTTAGAAGCGGGAATAGAGATTGCTTGAGAGGGGCGAAGCAGTGGCAGCATTTTTGGTTGCAATCTCCGTAATCTTCATTGGCACAACAGACAATATGCTAACCCACCATAGGTAAAATAACCCTTACTGCAGACCTTGGAGTCTCAGTGTGGCTTATTTGGGAGAAATAATCTACCAGGGGTGGGCGGGGGTGTGTGTTCACACACATCCCACAGGCAACACACTAACTCATCATGGGTTGTTCCAAAAAATAAACCATCATGGGTTAGTGTGTTTGTGAACCCAGTCATAGAGATTGCTTTCTTGTCATTAAGAGCGGGACACTGAAGTACTTGATATCAAAACAACAACAACAACCCAGCAAGGCTATATGACCATGTTTTAATGTTTTGCTTTGTCTGGCTTAGATTTAGAAAGTATGAATAATTGCAAGAAGCAATATCCTCTTTTCAGAAAATATACCATAAAATTTCATACATCAGTATAAAGACAACTTACAGTGAACTTGATTCCTAGTTGCGATAGAAGACCAAGCTGTTTCATTTCGAGCTTTGCAAACATGCAAGCTAAGCGAGATGGTGTAAACATTAGACAAAGACTATAATCATGTTTTGGTCGGATCTTTATTTCGCAGTTATTGTAAACGTGTTCTCCAAGATTCAACTACAAAATATACAAGGAAAAAACCCACAGGTTCATCTGCTGAGGTCTCAATTCAGAAGAGTTAAGTTTTCAATCAACTGTACAAACTACAACCATTCATTCTCATAGTTCCATGAATTAAGAGGTACATCACTCCATGGAAATGCTGGCATACTAGAGGAATTTAAGAAATCTTAATAGTCTCAGTTTAGAAAGGTGTAGGAGCCTCAATTTTATTTTTTATTCAGTTCTACTGTGCAACATCTCCCATGTACAGAGGTAACTCTTAATACAGGCAGAACGAGCTATACTATTATGCATTAAATTTGCAAACAGGTATTTTGTTTGCAAATAAGTTTATTGGTATATCACTGAATATTTCCCAACAGAAATGCAGAATCTGTGACAGAAAAATTCAAAATCCTTAGTTTAAATAAAAAAAGTATAATTAAGCAGCAGTTTGATTAAAAACTTCAGCCAGAGGAACAGTGTCACACTAAAGCCAACATTTAGAAAATTAAAATTTCAAAGCATGTCTACTACATTCAGGTCAGATTTATAGCACAATCCTATGTATGTCTACTTAGATGTACCACAGAATTCATCTGGAATTCAACTGGACTTACTCCCAAGTATGGACTTACAACCTTAGAAGGGCACCCTTCGAAGGCTATCCCAGTTATATGAGAAGTTTTAAATAAAAAGTAGCCTCAATTCCAAATATGGAGCATATCTGACTGTACAAAAAGTTTCAAACATCAGTTTACATGGCTCACCTGAAAACAGTCCTGATCTTGACCTCTGATCAGCAATCGCAATTGTTGGGTAGTAGATGGAGAATCATTTCTCAGAATTAGTTTCTGTTGACTAAAATTGTATTTAAAAATTGTAGTGATCTGCTTTTATTTATGAGACAAGAATAAAACAGCTGCATGTTTTCTACGAAAATTATACTAAAACTACTAAATAAGAATTGTAGCATCACTAATCCAAGTTGATTTAGTGAAGCTATCACCAATTATTTATTTAGTTATTACATTTTTATTCTGCCCAATAGCCGAAGCTCTCCAACCAGGATAAAACCACACAGCAGAAATTGATATAGGTTAAAATATGGAATTAAAACAGCAAAGTTTAAATTTAAGTTAAATTAGGTGTTAAAATACTCAGAAAATAAAAAGGTCTTCAGCTGGCGACAGAAGGAGTACAGTGTAGGCGCCAGGTGAACCTCGCTGGGGAGCTCGTTCCACAGCAGAAGAAACCCTCCTCTTAGTAGCCACCTGCCTCACTTCCTTTGGCAGGGGCTCACAGAGAAGGATTAATCTAACTACCCTATTATTTAATCTGAGAGTTGCAAGTTAGTGCACTTTTGGTATCAAAATCTGTTTAGGTTCTCAAAAGGTTTATTCAGCTATTTATATTATTTATGCACAGTATGTGCTTCTAGATCAGTGGTGGGTAACTTTTTTTCCTGTCAAGGGCTGCATTCCCTCATGGGTAATCTGTCTGGACTATTCATTGGCAGGGGATAGAGCTGAAGCCAGTAGTGGGTAGGGTCAGAGCCAAAAGTAGATGGGTCACTTCTTTTCTCTCACTCTCTTTTCTCTGTATTTCTGACACCCCCTATTCTTTTCCCCCTCTTCCTTCCAACGCGGTGGGCTGCCAGGGAAGGGACAGATCCCTACTACCAAAGGTCCAAACTAATTGCATGCAAAAGATTTTTGAAATTGGACTGAGGACTGCAGGTTGCCCAGCCCTGCTATAGATGCATAGCTGGCCTACTACCACAAGGCAGAGCAGGGCAGACATGTATCAAGCAGCAGATTTTGGATGCCATTAAGGGATTACCCTTTTTTAAAAAGTGTACTTAACTGGCATATATTTTATTTATAATGCACATTATAAACATTTTACTTTTTAACTTCTGATGTTTCCTGGCCCAACTATGCCAGCAAACCCCTTCTACGCACGTTCTCCTAGTGCATGGGCTTCTGATCCCAGTCATCTTGTGAGGAAATCTTTCCTTGGGGTTGTATCATTTCCATTACAACAGTACTCAATAAAAAGCACTGTCATGTCTGAACAAGGCATTTCATTCTCCTTTAATAATAAAAAAACAACGGTCCAGGCTTTGTACAAAAACATCTATCACACGCTGCTTAAACTGTTTTCTTAGTACTTACACTGTTCTGCCAAGTTGTACACCTCCCCATGACAGAAGTTGCTTGTTGGCAAGAATGGGAGGAACGTCTGGATTGGGACATTTTTGTACCACAGGTTTGCTCTCCACCGCAGACACTTCACCTTTCACAGTCACTTTATATTCTGGCCCAGATGGCAATACCAGTATTTTCACAACACTATTAAAATAATATCTCAAATTAGATACTCCATAAAACAAATCTCTACTTTATATCATTAGGCCAATTAGGTTGCATTACCTCTCCATATTTCTGGAGTCTTTTGGAGAAAATTCAATTGTCACTTCTTGTTCTTCCCCAGGTGTAAGGACCAGATCCTCAGGCTTGACATAAATGCAGCTATCTGGCTCTAGTGTCTGGAAAGGAAGGGAGTACTTCAATCAAGGTGTTATCATCTGATATTCAGGTTATAGCTATGGCCATGATTACATTTTACCAGCTTTGACTACTGTACAAGCTGCAGCATTTCTTAGAAAATCTGTATCTGGCATTAATACCCTAGTTTGATCCAAATTAGAGTATGATGACCGATTTTACATGGGACTGCCTTGGAAGGCTCTAGAATTGGGTTGGGCAACTTGTGGCCATTCAGATGATTTGACCTACAACACCCATTAGCCCTAGCCAACATAGCCAATGGGAAGGGCTGATAGGAATTGTAGGACCGAACATGTGAAGGACAAGATGTCTATCACTACTCTAGAAGCTCAGTGGTGCAAATGCAACTGCCAGAATTTTAACTGAGGCCCCTTGATCAGATGAATTAACATCATCTTGATTGGTTAATAATTTGTTTCTTAGCTCAATTCAAAAAGTGCTGATTCTGATTGTTACAGTCCTAAATACTCTGGAATCAAGGTAACTTAAAAATTAGTCTCCTCCCTTACGAACCTGCTATGACATCTGAGATCAATACCTGCAGCCCTGCTCTGTCCCACTGCCATCAAATGGCAGGAAGGTGCACATAGCACAAAGACCATGGAACACTCTCCTGGGGGAGATCGAAGCTAACTTCAGTGTTGGCTGCTTTTTAGAGAAAGCAATTAAAAACCTGATGCCAAACTACATTAGTTGAGACACCACCATACACTCAAGCATCTTACTTAGATTTGGTATGTTTGAAGCTGTCTGGTAAATTAAACAGCATAGTGAAATCTGAGGATTTTCTCAATGCCACCTTCTTTCAAGCTCATTGATGTTATACCCTCTCATATACATTTTTAGAATTAAAAGGTGAGTGACTTGAACTATTTGTAAGACTGTCATAGCAGTTTGAACTTCAGGCTTTTTGATAGGAAAAAAGCAGAAAGTGAACAGAAACTCTTGCCTCTCAGTTAATCATTCTGCATATAGGAAACTAGGCTAGTCCAATTAGGGTTGACAGTACTTTTAGAACTATTCCTTAGAAAAGAGGTGAAATAACTTACCATAATCTTCAAATAAACTTTAATATTCCCAGCATTCTTTAATGGCAATTGCTGCCTTGTTGATAATCCCATCTTTGTAGACATATATAACGTCTGGGGGGGAAACAGGTGGCATGGAATAGTTACAAGCTTAATAGAGAAAAAATAAGCTATATCTCAAGTGGTATTTTACAAAATATACCTGCAGGCCCTTTGGAGCATATACCCTAGGAGTTCCAGATCTTGCACTCAGAGGAACACTTCTTAAAACATTGCCAGGCTCTGGACTATCAACTTCCACATCAATTTTTGCAAAGTACTCATCTGCTGGGCCCAAAGAATCTGAAAAAGTTATCAATGAAAAAGAGTTACTGAGTACAGAGCCTTGCTCCTTATTCTAGAATCAGTTTTGACACCAAATATTCTCAGTATTTAACCACCCGATAGTGATTCAAGTGATCATGTTCCAGGTACTACAGAGGCATATAGAATCAATACTGGTTTGCACATGTGGGGCTGCTTGTTTCAAAACATTCTAAAACTTGCAACAAATGAATGCAAATGATAAGGGACCAGCAGCAGTAAAGTACTTCACTCTAAATAAACACCCCAAAGCTATGATGAATTAGGGCTTCTACTTGCTTCAAAGCTATTTCAGTATTCCAGACTTCACAAGTAAAATAGAATTCACTTCATTCCACACTGACCTTTATGGCACAAAGGCCCCATTCAGACGACACCTTAAACCACAGCTTTAACCATGGTGGTTAAGCCAGAAAGCCACATTCACCATGATTAAAGCTGTGGTTTAAGGTGTCTTCTGAACACAGCCTAACTTTCTGTCTTAACTACTGTGGTTAAAGCCATGGTTTAAAGTGTCTTCTGAACAGGGCCATACTTGGCTTCCTGACCTGAACACAGAGGCCTGGTTCAGGAAATACGCTAAGCCATGCTGCTTAACCACAAAATAGTTAATGGAATGCATTAAGGTTATGCATTCTGTTAACCATTTTGTGATTGAGCAGCATGGTTTAGCGTGTTATCTGAATGGGGCAAAAGTGACCCAAAGAAAAATGGAGTTGCCTTTTGCAGAACTTCATGCCCCACCTTATGTTACTGTGTATGCAAGGAGCATAATGGTGTATGATACATATACACTTTGGAAGAGCTTTCCTATTATAGCCTTGGCCCAGAGTGCCTGTGCATACATTTTGAAACAGAATTTTGTTTTGCTGGACTTACACAGCCAACTGATTTTTTACCTACATTAGTTTAAGAAGGTAGCAAATCTATACCTGAAGAGATGCATTTGTTTGGTGCATGGAACTGGACCCAAACCACTAGAACTTCAGGATCCTGGAAAGAAAGACATTTACATAGAATGAAGTATTCTATAGAAAAGTACAACTTTAAAAAATGCTATGCAATAAAACTTGAAACATTGATCGGCTACATAATCTTAGAGTGAACCGCAGATTTAAAAGACAGAACTCTATATACTACTACTACTCTATATACTACTAGTATACTATATATAGTATACTAGGTAGTATACTATATACTACCCCTAAGCAATAAAGAGAGCAGAGCTCTTCTGTAGTGTGAGAAGTTCATATTTTCTTTCTTTCACAACCAGATCATGACCGGCAAGGAAAGGCATACCACCGACTCAAGTGCCAGACTGCTATCCCCAGTACTATGAAGTTTTGCATGTAACCAGATACCTTGTAACATAATATGGCAAATATTTGTAAAGCATAACAAACTTCCCCCAAATATAAATTCCATTATGAAGAGATTTTAGATGAGCACTTAGTCATTTGCTACTTCACTGAAATCAACTGTATCCAAATAGTCTATAACTACTTACTTGCCCATCACAGCTTGCATTCATTACATGTGATATCACCGAAGGAGCTGCTAGCTGGGAGATGTTGTAAGTAGGGAGTGTATTTTTAACAGAAGAGTTAACTGCTTCCTTGGAAAATGTAAAACAGCGCCACGCTACAGCATTCTGCAATAAAGATTTTTTTAAACTTTAAAAGGGCATTGCCAGTGCTCTCTACAGTACAGAATAATAACCATGTTATTCACTATTGTCAGGATATGTAATGAAAACCATGGGATTAAAGGTCATCCAAGGGGAATATAGTGAAGGAGAATATACCAGAGAGCCACAAATAGATCCATGACGGACCTGAATTGAGAGTGGAAAACAGAGGGACGCTGAATAAGTGATTAGCTAGGTAAGAAGATTAGCTAGGTAGGGAACTAAACAACAAGCCATAGAAATCTAGGGAACCAATTAGAGAGAAGGAAGCAATCAATTGTATTGAAGGTAGCAAAGCCTAGTATGATAACAACCTCTGCATTGGTGGCTTCAATACTGGCTGACAGCCTACTTAATGAGAAAGCTGAGGAGGACAGAAGTTCCAAGATGTAAGAAGTACACCCAGAAGTAGTGTGGTTGGTAAAACAAAGTACAGTATAGTCAGTCTACTGCATCATGTGGGTTGTTAACAATTGTGGTATTATGAAATAAGATCAATCAACTGCAATCCCTATATTCCAGCTTCCTAAAACTTTTGAAAGTTGTTTTGGGATTCGTGTAATACAACCTTACCATGGAGCCAACAGGCATACTCTACAAGCTGCTGTACTTACTGCCTGAATAACAAGTCTGATTGGCACTCTAGCACGAGTCTTGTTAGTTAGTTTCAGTGGGAGAGCTTTAGAGCTGCCTGATGGCAGATCACCAAAGTCCAGGGTGTTTGTATTTCCTGATTCCACCTAATATCAAAAGATGAGAAGGGAGAGGAGATAATACCTTTAAGAAATGAGGTATACAAAACCATGTTTATTTGTACAGAGAATTAAACAAATGTAACTGAAAGACAACCAGACAAAAGGTTCCAGCTGTGACCTCTTCTGGACAGGGATAGTCTCGCCACAGCTATTGTTGCTCTGGTAAGATCCCATTTGGATAACTGTAGTGAGGATATACACCTCTGAAAACTTCTGTTAGTGGAGAATACAGTGCAGCCACAACTCTGACCATTGTTTCACTCAAATCATATCCTGCCAGTCTTAAAAGAAAGTCCTACCAGGGCCCAGCTTCAGCACTACAGTGGGCCTTGTAGGTTACAGCCAGGATTTGATTAGAGGTAGTGGGTCTATTCAGCCTGTGGATTTTCAGAAATTGTGTGAGGTTATCTCCATCAGTGTTCTCAGAGCAGAGCAGGGAAGAGTTGCTCTACTCCCTGCATCCACCTACGTAGCCAACCTTAACAAGGAGGGAGGCTGGAAGCTCTCTGTGAGAACCTGACAGAGGAGGGGAAGAGGTTTGCCGTAGAGTCATCCAGGCTGAACCGAGCAACAACGCCCTGGTTCAATAGGAGCCTCACTGAAAGGCCAAAAGCCCTTGTCTGTCAAGTGGTCCTGAGGTGTCTTAATCATGGCTTCTGCTTTTAAGCCGATGCAAAACCAAGGAGTCTTTGCTAGGAACTTCGTCTACATTGCCCAAAACCTTCTGTTTAGATCCAGCACTCTGCACAGGGACTCTCCTAATAGGAACTTTAGATTGCGAAGGACTTGCCATGAGAAGTACTATGATGCTTTTCATAGCTTTGAACTCTCATTTTGTTGTGGACTGTGTGTCTTCCTTGTTATTAGCCCAGACTACTGTCAAGCTGGCTTTGATCTTGACTCTTAGACTTTTCCATGTCTAGATTTATGCAGCATGGAGTCACCAAGGTGAAAGCTGTGGCATGGAACTCTCTGCATGTGTGAAGTTACTTTTGGACTTAATAGCCCATATAGTGCACTGATCCTAACAGAAGTTCAAGGTTAAATAAAATCTCTGTGTATAAATTTGATCTGGCCCTTCCTAGAACTTTTGCCTTTATTGCCTGAGAATGATGACCCTACAAATCATTGTTATTTCTGCTGTTTATGGAGATCCGTGTCTTTGATTGCCTGGGAAAAGAGATAACCCTGGAAATCGTTTTGGTTACTGACTGTTGCCCTCCATTGCTTGGGAAGGATGACTCCAGGAAAGATGACTCCCTGTGTTTGGAGCCTCAGAGATTTCAATGGAGAAACCTTTTGGGTATATCTCTGTCAAAGTTGTAGTTTTTAGCTTTGGATTGTGCTAGAATTACATTGAGACTATAGTTGCTGACCATCAGTTAAATTATTTCTGAACAGTGTAACCATTATGCTTTTGCCATGAGATTTCATGCAATGAAGAAGTCTCACTATGGCAGTTAGCAATGTGTGCATACTCAAAGGATCAGGAAATCTGTCAGCTTTATTGGCTGGCTATCTGCTTCGGGGCCAAATTCAAAGTACTGGAGCTTACCTTAAAACCCTACATGGTTTGGAACCCGAGTATTTGAAGGAGGGCATTCTCAGATACCAACCTGCACATTAAATTCATTGACCAAATGCCCTTCTACAAATACCTCCACATCAAGACGATGTTTGCTTGAACAAGAAAGGGTGGTGGGGTGCTTTTTTTTTTTGGTAGTGGCACCTCAAGTTGTAGTGTACCTTCCCCCGGGACTTCAACTTGGTGCCAACTTTGCCTTTTAAGTGCCAAGCATTTTTTCCTTACAAGGAGGCATTTTGATACATTTAAAATGCCTTTAATATTTCTAATTCACTTTTAGCTGTGCTTTTATTTGCTGCTTATTTTTTGTACTTCTTATTGCTTTAATTTTTGGAATCTTTAGCATAAGGTTGCATCAAAATGTTTTAAATAGATACAGACTATATATTCATCAGGATTTTTACCTCTATATTAGGATTTTCAGCAACTGCATTCACATTTACCCTAGCAGCTAAAGCCTCTGCCTGGACTACTGTATCTGCATCTGCAGCAACTGGCCAAGAAGCAACACTAAGTACACACTGGAAGACTCCCGCTTGACAGGGCAAAAACAGCATTTTCAGTTCTTCTGTAGTACAAGGTCCTATGACAGTTTTGTTCTTAAACAGCAGACATCTGTGCTTTGGAATTTCCATCTACAGAAAAAAACACAAACGTATACAAGACAAGCAATTCTCAATATAAATAAGTAACAAATATTCTAGAGGTGTAGATACAAAGACGCATGAAGTCTCTGCTTCCCATACCCAATGCTATACTGATGAGTGCTCTGAAATGGAGCACATGTATTCAAGCTTCATTACAATGGCCAGTGGTATGGTATGTGTTTGAGAAACAGAAGATCACTATCAACAAGGCATTTGCTGTGGCAGAAATTTGAAGTTCAGAGTACTATCTTTGGCTGCAAAGGAGATAGTACCCCATTTCTACTCAGTTAATTTTTTTCTCAATAATATTTTTAACATACTATATGGCATGATTTAGTACATACCTTTACACCATCAAGCATAATACTAAGAAGGTTAATGCTGACTTGTAGCCACCGCTCAGATGGATTAAGAATACTAAGGACTGCGTGTGCTGTGAACCCCACACAACAAGCATTAGGGAACTTTACTTCCTCAGGGACTTTCACATGTGCTGGAGAAAGAAAGAAAAACCTCAATAATTTGACATCTATTTCATTGACAAACCTTTGCCAACATAAAAAGACTAATCCCTTACAGCTATAATAATCAGAACAGAAACTCTGTGTCTCATCAACCAGCATTGCCTTCAGTTTAACTAAATATTTTTTATTACTAACACATTGAAAAATACACCTGTGAATACCTTCAGCATACAGAGTTGTGTTTTCTTGCCTTGCCTTAAGAGAACATTTCATACTTGAAACATTTATGACAAAACTGAAATACAAATTCCAGCTTGACTATCATTCCAAAAAGATACGTTTAAGAATATTACAGCAAATACTTTTAGTAAAATACTTTCACATAGTATAGATCTAGAGTATAGGAGATACTATACAAGTTTATTCTTGTCAAAGGGGTTTAATCAAATACAGCACATACACACACACTCATCAAGATTGGGATGGTTTACAGCAGGGCTGGGCAACTCTTGGAACATGTTTGTGCAGTCCACTGCAAGTGCTCTGGCCCTCCAGTTATCAATTCCTTGTAAGAGCCAGTGTGGTGTAGTGGCTAAAGTGTTGGACTGGGAGTTGGGAGATCTGGGTTCTAGTCCCCACTCAGCCATGGAAACCCACAGGGTGACTTTGGGCCAGTCACACACTCTCAGCCCAACCCACCTCACAGAGTTGTTGTTGTGAGGATAAAATAGAGAGGAGGAGGAAGATTATGTACGCCGCCTTGCATTTCTTGGAGGAAAAAGACGGGTTATAAATGCAATAATAAACTACACAGGGTGTATGAAGAGCCATTCTTGCCTGCTGGGGACCAGGGCAGAATTTGGCTCTTGCCAGTCTTCCAAATAGCTACTTGTTTGGAGCCCAACTCTCCTGGGATACGGCACATGAGAATGATTCCCTTTGCATGCCCTATTTTCCTCAAGCGATCCTGATCTTCTCTAAATATATACAACACCTTATGAGAGAATAGAGTTATACTACCCTTGAGTAATAGAACATGGGGCAATTCCTACCTGCACATTTTGAAGAATGATTATGTTATTCTTTTAGGGGGAGCCACTGCAGTGCAGCTACTTCCACACTGCCAAACAATGCAAAAAAGCTACAAAAGCTGTTGGAAGCTGCTGCAAAGGTAAACCACCCCAATAATGCAAGAGCACAACACACTCCTGTGTACTGGGCAAGGTGCAACTATGATCAAGGACAAATTTGTGTAGCTACAGGGAAGAACAAGAAGCAAGTGGGAGTACAGGACAATGATAGTGTTTTGGGAAGGTTATTAAAGGACTGAATAGCCAATTCATATTAATTAGGGTTTAAGAAAACAGAAAAGATTCTTGTGGTTTGCGGTTTGGGTGATGGTTACCTCCCCACCACCTCGCAAGTCACCAGTTGTTACTATCAAAATTAATTATCAATTGATCTAATTTGAAGTAACGCATGATCAGGTCCCCTCTGCTCATTTCTCATTAAAAAGGATTTAAAGCTTTGGATAAGTGTCCTGCGGTTTACCAACCGCTTCATCCACGTGAAGTAGGTTCTAAAATTGTCAAGCAACTGACCCTTAAAAGGAAAAGTACATAAAAGTACATTTATTTATATAGCACCATCAATGTACATTGATGGTGCTATATAAATAAATAATAATAATAATAATAATAATAATAATAAAAGAGTATGGGGAAAGAAGGTAAACAGGCCAGAGAGGGAGCAGTCTGTATGGGTGATACTAGAGAATTGCAGCCTTAGTCTTTAAACTCTTAAGTGAAGCACTGTAGAGTTCTCTTCAAAAAATATCCCTGAAATTCTGGTACCTGCTCTGTAATATTTTGCACTGTACCCACCACTTAGTTCTTTGCAACTTTTTACACTTTGTTTTTTTTTTCTCTTCTTTGATTTTTCAGCCGTTTTAAGTTTGAAGAAAATTTCAGTCTATATGGCACAGCCCAAAATGTTGTTTTATTATTTCATCATATTGATTTCAAAGCATGTGCCAGAGGGAAACCAGAACTTCTATGTTTAGGGTTATTAGATGCAGAATAGGAATCTACAAATGTTTCATAGCTGCTGCTGACGTACATTAAGTTGCACTACATAATTATTTTAGCAACATGATTTCTAGAGATTAAGGCAATTAATTTAAAAATAATTGTTCATCTGCTCAAGTTATATTCAGCAAAGAAAGGGATAGAAAGCAAGATGATAAGAGAAAATAGAGTATGGAAAATGGGAAGGGAGGAAGGAGAAAGCACGGCAGGAAAGGAAATAAAATATTTCTTATATAAACAAGCAAGTCTACTATCTATGCCACTAAGCATTTTCCAAATAAACAAATGAAAAACTCAAAATGGAAATGCCATTCATTTATACTTTAGATTCTAAAAGATTCTTTTCAGCTGGCCCAAAAGTCCAGATAAGCATCTTATTGATCACAGGTGATTTTAGTTGTTATTGAAATAAAAGGAAATGGACTTACCAAAGCCAAATGGCACAGATTCCCCCCACTGTCGAGGTCCATCAGCATCAGTCGCTTGCCCTGTATGTGATGAACTAGTGAAGATATTCTGGTTGGATGTGAAATTGCAATGTCGAGTGGTGCCCAGCATAACAGGCCCAACATCTGGCCCTAGTGTTATTCCTGCAGTCAGCGAGTTTTGAATATGACCCACAGGGATGGTAGAATAGATCAGTCCTGATGGAACACCAAAAACTGGAGGATAACCAACATGATACTGAGGCAAAGCAATGTTTTTGTGAGATGACAAGCTTCCCAGATACTGCTGGGCAAATGGAGTGTTTCTAAGAGAACAGCTTGTTAGCAATGTTGGAAATGCAGGAGTTATCTCTGGAATCTGTGAAGCAGTACCATTGGATTTCAAATGTGCTCTGTTTTGATTTACTGAAATACAGCCATCTAAACTGTTAGAAGGCAGCACATTTTTTAGAGAGGATAAGCCTAGTCCATGTGCTGCATCTATATAATCATGCTGTATTACAGGTGTATCAACCTGTCCCAGTTCATTATTATTTGGACACTTCTGTGCAGCCTGGTCTTCACTTTTTGGAGGAAGCTGTCCAGTTGATTTTTGATTCTCAGGTTGACTGGCAGGATCTGCTGATTCGTTTACTTCTTGCTTCTTAGCTTGGTTTCTTCCATTAGTGCTTAGTGATGGATGTTGGCTATTTTGCAAAGCAATGTATTTTCCAGTTTCCTGTTCCAATATTGAAGTTGGACTGGTCCAAACGATTGTTGTGCTCAACTCACTGACACGATTGCTCTGAACAGAAGGAATTAAAATTCTGATCAGCATTCACAATTTATAGTAAATGTAAGATTAGTGAGCATATGCCAGATACAGATTTATACACTTGTTTCAACAGAATACCATACTATACATTCATAGCACCAATAAATTTACTTGAAAAATAAAAATAGTAGCCTGCTTATTTAAGTTAAGGGAGCTTTTGCCATAAACAGCATGGGCACAGGAAGTTTACTTGTAACATACAAGTAAAATTTACAAAATAAAGGTCCATGTTTGACCTTAGCTAAATATTGCTGTGTCTATGCAGAATGTAAATTTGAATAATATAACATTAGAATTTTCGTATGCACATGCTTGTAAAGACTAACCTGCACTCTTGGAAAAAAATACAAACTTGACACAAGATGCAAACTTATGGGTTGTATCCAACAATGTCCTTCTGTCAGAGGAATGGACAAGCCTGGTGGATCCAACTCCCCCTCCCTCCTCCCCATCCCAAACCTGCTTCAGAGGTCTGGGGGACCCCACTGAAGCAGATTTGAAAGTCTTGCAGGGGGCTAGGGGGGGTGGGGAGGGAAATCCCCACTGCATGAGTAAAGTCTATTTCACGTAACATTGGATATAGCCCTGTGCTTCTACTACAAGAAGTACCTTCATTTATCTGGAGAAAAAATAGACTAAGTTGGAAGGAGCAAGAAGGCCATTCACTCACACTCAGACAAGTATCTGAGTAAGAAGAGCCCAACAATAAATGCTTCAATATTTGGCAAAAGTTTGTACATCTTCAACACAAGGTTTAACACTTGGAACGGAAGACAAAAATGTTAAACCACAAGGAAACTATTGTCTTTTAAAAAGAATGCAACTGGCAACTTCTGAGTGCAGGGCAGTAATATACATGCAAATAAAATCCTTTGAGAATTTTAACTGATTAAAAATGTGCAATTTATACACGTCAACTGCATTAAAAATAGGCAAGTAAGTAAGATAAATCGCTAAATAAATAACTATTAATACAGTCAATAGTGGTGATTATTCTTACTACTGAGTCAGCAATCTCATGGTTTTTCCAGAGAACTGCTTGTCTATGAATCAAAGGAAAAATAACTCTCGGAAGTACCACCAAGTAATATTAAGTGTGTGTGAGTTGGAGGTACTTAATGTTTAGATGCAACAGTTGCCCTATCACTAGTACTAGTCTTGGCATACTATTGCATGTATGAACAAGTCGGAATCCAATACTACTGCAAAGACTTAAAGTGGCTGAACTTTAAATTTTGCATATAAAAATGATTTAGCAAGCGACTTACCTGATATCTCCCTGGAGTAGTCAAAGCTAGATTTCTAAGGGTATTTTCAGTGGCAGAAACAAAGGTCAACCGTTCCAAGCTAGGATCAGAATATACTGACTGAGGTAGTGTAGAATCATTGCAAGGGGACTCCTTAAAATTTGATGTTGTACAAGGACAATCGGATCTAAGAAACAAAAAAAATACATACTTTAAAAATCTAAACTGCCACATCTAGATTGACTATGCAGCTTGGGGGCCCTTCTGGACTCTGCACTATCTGTGGAAAAACAGGCAACAGTGATGGCTAGGAGGGCCTTTAATCAGCTAAGGTTGGTCTGCAAACCACTACCCTATCTACAAACAGCAGACCTTGCCTAAGTTGTCGTTGTTGCTGTGGGTTTTATTGTTGTTTTTATTATTTTACTGTTTTACATTTATAACTTTACATTTTAAAACTGTTTTTATGTATTTTATTGCTGTATTATGCCTTGGCAGGGCTTGTGCCCTGAAAGGCAGCCAAGAAATATTTTAAATAAATAAATAAGTCTTATTCGTGCTATAGTTACATCCAGAATTGGCTTTATTTGGAGGTTGCCTTTAAAAATTGTTTGGAGATTTCAGCTAGTCCACAATGCAGCTGCCCAGATGGTTGTTGAGGCTAAGTGTATGGAGCATATTACAATTCACTATCAGATGCATTTGCTACCTATTCACTTCTGCAGCCAATTTAAAGTTGGAATTGACCTTTAAAGACTTAAAACAGGGGTAGGCAACTTGTGGCCCTCCAGTTGTTTGGGCCTACAACTCCCATCATCCCTCCACATTGTGTATGCAGTCTAGGGCTGATGAGAATTTTATTACAAAACATCTGCAATGCTCCTAATATCCTGTTCCTGCCCTAAGCTATTTGGAACCAGGTTCCTTAATGGGCCACCTACAACCACGTGAACCTGCCCAGGCTGTGAGGGAGGCCAATTGCCCTGCATGTCCAATAAGACTAGCAGGCTCAAGGAAAAGGGTCTTTTCTGTGGTAGCCCTATATCTCTGGAACTCCCTCCCTTAAAAGGTACATTTGATTCACAGACCCTTAAGACTTAAAAAAAATTCAATTGAATTTTGCTAGAGAGGGTAGGCTGAATCTTAAAATTTTGCTCCTTATAAAATTCTGCTCTCTATTATAAAATTATGAGACTGTTGATTCTTAGTTTGTCTGCTATATTCCATGCTGCTTTTAGATTTTAATAATTTTAGATAGTTACCCTGTTCACAACACACTAAGCCACAATGGTTAAGCATTTTGAGCTAAACATTATGGTTTAGCATGCCATGTGAACCATTCCTAACCATAGGGGCTACATAATCATTTAAACACGCTCACTAATCATTTTCTGCAAAAGGGTTAGCAGCCTAACCATGGCTTAGCATACTGTCTGAACAGACCCGCTGTTAGTTTACAATTTTGTGTGTGTGGTATGAGAAACATTGGAAAGGCAGAAAATAAGTTTCTAAAGTAAATAGTAATTTTAATAATATCTAACTTCTTATTTGTCAAAGATGCAATCCTACACATGCTTAGACAGAAAGAAGTCCTACAACCAGTATGTTGAGAGCTGTAGGACTTTTTTCAGTCTAAACATGCATAAGATTGCACCCTACATTAATGGCTGAGGCAGCCTTATTTCTTGAATGAGCCTTAATGTGCAAGAATAAGTTAGATTACAGCTAGCTCCTCAATGCATAATGATTAAATTCCTAAAAAAATTAGCGCTGACTCTGCCAACCAGTTATCCCTTATGTTGCATAACTGAACACTGTACCACTGTTCACCTAGCAAGAACACTAAGCATCAGCAGTATCTCCATTTGTAATCCATGCTACAAATGCAGAGTAGATGGTCATTTCATATTTCTTCCATAATGGTCTTGAACAGAGGAAATGTTTTATACACGTAATTATATCTGTTGTACATGAGAAAAATAATATTTGCAGATGACTAGTCAACGAAGGGCAAATTCAACTGAAGAACCACCTCTCAGTGGCAAAGTATGTGCTTTGCACGCAAGACATCCCAAGTTCAATCCCTGGCAGCTCCAGTTTAAAAAACGATCGGCAGGTGATCGGAAAAATCTCTGCATGAGACTGGAATGTATAGTCCAATTGTCTGACAGTATATTTACCTTTAGTAAAGTTTAACTTACCCACCCCCATTTGTGATTCTCATGCTCCCCTATAGTTTTTACCCTGAAAGAGAAGTTCCAGAAACTTCACTTGGAGATGAATGAATAAGAGGAGAGGTTGAAGGTCTGAAGCTGTATTGTTCATCATCTGACATCTGTATACCAGGCACAGGAGTTGCAAGCTTCTGTCCAGTTACTACAACACCTTCTCCTGTACATTCAAAAAAGAAAAATGTTGGATTTCATCACAGCAGGTGGGATGGGGAGGAGAGCTTCTGAAAAATACCTTAGCTTCTGAGAGAAGCAAGAGCCCTGCTGCTCTAAGGGATACCAGGAAAGAGCTCCAGAAGTAGATGAGAGGAGTCACCCACCAACACAGACAGTTATCCTCCTAGGAATAAACTAATTTGTGCTCAAAACAAGGTGCTGCACAAAATGGCATAGCTACTTTTGTTTTTTTTACTTGCCAGAAATTTCCTGATTATCAAGGGATGTGTTTTCAAAGGTCACATGCTTTCCATTGCTGCATGTAGTATTCACTTTCAGAGTTTTTCCATCTTGCTTATCCAGGTCTTTAACTTGGTGTGTAACTTTTTCAGGACGCACAGGAAGAGGGGAAACCAGTACTGGAATAGATTTTGAATTAAAGGGCAGAGTGCTCTTGCTAGCTCTTCTTTCCAATTTAGAGTAAGCTGGAAAGAATAAAAGAGGTCCCAGGTTTGTTCCGTTTTGCCTTTACACCACTTGCGTGGGATTGAAAGTTTCCCACTTTTATAAATGCATATTTAATTAAATTAATTAGTAACGATGTGTAATACAGCTCAAATGAAGCAAGTAGAATAGATACAACATTAGTCAGATACTAAATCAGAGTTGTAATTGGCTTTTTAGGTTAATATCTCTACAACGCTCATATTTATGCACACAGCTCTTCAAGCATGCTAAAACTACCGAAGACATTGTTGGTTTTATTGTGGCACACACCTCCCTTGCATATAGAGTAGAAAAACAAGGTACAATTTCAAGTTAAGGAGTGTATACATATAGAAAAATAAAACCACATACATGAACCTGAGTATTTTATGGTTCTACACAGAAAGTGAATTCAGATTATCATACTTCAGTTTAATAAGCCAAGATACAAATAAACTTTTTGCCAATGCATACAGCCCATTTACTCCCCCATTTGCATGAGCTGGTTTTACAACTTTAAACTATGGTTTAATATCCCAGCTTGTTAACCATAGTTTCCCATTTCATCCAAAATTGGATAGTTTAGAGAACAAAATTTAAAATTAAAACTTACTGGGAAACGTTGTTACATTACCCTCCAAAGATGTTTTAGCACTTTCAGATGACCTCTGTTTTGAATCTGGTCTAGCAGTAGTCTGTGTCTTTGACTGTAAATATTCATCTATATCAGATATTGCTTCAACATATTCCATTTCCTTTTTCTGCTCAGAAGAACTGGTATCACAAGTTGAATTGCTGGAACAGTTTTCTTCATATATTTTTTCCAGATGCTGCTTCTCTTTTCCATACTGGATATAGAAATTGCTTTTGGACAGGTCCTCTGGGCTAATAGTTTCACATTCCTGTTTGTACAAAAATTGGTGCCAATCTGTGGCAGTGTCTTCATGTTTAACTATGCTTTCAGGCTCACTGTTGCTCCCAACTTCATCAGTTTTTCTGAGATATTTTTCTATATCAAATGTGCTATTTTCAACATTGCTGGATATTAGCTGATTGATGACAGAAAAGTTGGTGAGTTTGTCAGCTTCTGGAATATTAGTTCTCTCTGTGTTTTTATTTGAAAGTTTCATCATCAAAGCAGCTAGTTGTGAGGGTTCAGCACTAACAGAAGCATTTGCAATAGCAGATGCAATTGTGCTTATACTCAGAACAGAAGGCTCTAGATCATGGTGCTCACTTTCAACTTTTCTTTCTTCAAGTTTCTCCTAAACGTTGGAAAAATAAGAGATGTTTTAACATCCTGTTGGAAAATTGAACTTGAAAATCTATTACAAACGTTACCCAGACAATTTGACCAGAAAGAGATGCAACTGTTATGAGAATACACAAGTGTAGCTGGGACACATCACACTACTTAATGCTGCATTTTCTGCATAAAACCTAGCTTCTCTCTAGGTTTAATCTTCCAACCTCAGATTGGGCTGGTTCACATGATCAAACAAGCCACAGTGGTTTACTTTAAATGGAAATACCAACCACCATTTCCCTAATTATTTACACAGGAATAGCTTGTTATGTCATCTGAACCTGGGTGGCATGGCAGGGGAACAATCCTAAAATAACCCTACAACAGGCTTTGGGTTATTTGACTGTGTGAATAGGGTTACTGAACAACTGTATCTTAGACATATAGCACTTTTAACAACATTTTTATAAATCAAATACCTCTTGTCAAAAAATTGTGCTTTTCTTTTGGTATCTTATTTGCATACTTACACTTCTATTCTCTATGGTTTGTGTGTCTACTTCACCAAGAGTAAAAGTAGTAGATGCAGTGTGAGATTCTTCCTTAAGACTGTCGTCTATACCAAAAAAAAAAAGACACACAAAAAGAGGTAGCTTGTGTTGAATAGAATATTGCTTACAATAAACAAACAAACAATGATGGAAAGAACCACAAACATTTATGTCAACCAGGGTGAACAATGGTTGGGCATGGACTGGATCTTTCACATATGACAGTTCACTTCTCAGTATTTCCAATTAATCTCCATTAAACACTGCCAAGCAGTGCTTGAGGATAATGTTAAAGTCCATAAGATAATATTTTAGACATAATTAAGTTCTTAGAAATATGCATTTCTCAGTCAATAGCTGAAGGGAGAATATCAGCAGAATGCCTAACAGTATAGCAGGTATTAATTTTTAGATCTCAGCAAAGTTTGAGGCGAGAAAGAATAGGAGTCCTTTCTGGACAGTCAAGAAGGACTGAGCTGCCTTAATCATCACTATTCACCCTATGAGTGCTGCAACAGATCTTTTGCTCTCCTGAGCTATGCTCAACAGAGTTAAGAAGCAGTGGTCAGGTCAGGTCAATATGCAACAGCATCCCAGTGCCAATACCCATTCCTGCATCCCCAAAGGAGTCTCTATCTGTTTCTCCTGCTGGTCTTTGCTTCTGCTAAGATAGCTGGAGTACACCCATAGAAGGCCTATGTTAGCCATGAGCAACATATCACAACTGAGAAGCCCTGTGAGCAAGAGCGTGAAGCAACAGCAATGTGGTAGCAGATTTGGGGACTGAGATGGGGTTCACAACTTGTAATGTAGAATTCTTTGGTAAGCATGTGTGTCAAATTTCATTTCAGTATTGAAATGTTCAAAGCAAATCATTTGGATGCCAAACATTCAAATTACACTGAAGGCTTCACTTCAGTTGGCTAATTAATACAGAACTCATTTTGTTTTCTTCGCTAATTCACATGCCTACTGACAGGCTGGCAGTTTGTTTTGTAATTGTATGTTATACAGAGCTACAAACCTAAGTGTTCCAACTGAATCTACAAGCATGAAAAAATAACTTCCTGCAAATTTCCATATAGACCACATGTGAGAAGTTCTACATCTCAGACTTGGCCCAATACACAAGTAGATACTGAAAGAGAACTAAAATAATAACCTATCAGGTAGCTATAAAAAAAGTAGCTACTTTCACCGAAGTGAAAATTGTCAGTGCATCCAAATTTCAGATAAGCACTTTAAGAGAAATTACCTTGAAGCATGTCAGAAATTTGCAAATTTGCAAATTGTTCATCAGATACATCAGATTCCGTCAACAAAGGTACAGGCTGTCTCTTCTCTGGAGAAGTAATATGATAACCAAAAGATGGCTGTAAGACAACATAATGTTGATAATTCTTTGATAAGCATTATGACAGAAGTTGGAAAAAACATGTGTAAATTTGGTGTGTTCCAAAATTGTTTTCAAAATTTGTTTGCTAGCAGAGAATTTCAGTCCATTGAAAGATGTACCTCCACAGAAGCTAACACACACGTGAAGCTGCTTTATATCAAGTCAATACTAGGTTATCTAGACCAATGGATTATATGCTCTGCAGTGGTTCTCAGATAAGATCTTTCCCAGTCATGCTATCAGAGGTCATTTAATGAAGTCAGAAACTGAACCTGGTTCTTCTGTGTATAAAACATGTGATCTCTTATCTAGCTGTGACACTTTCAAATGAGCCTGATCCAGTGGCTCAAAGAGAAAGCAATCTTGTTAAAAGAAAAGAATTGGTAAAAGAATATGGAGAAGCCAGCTACATACCCGTTTGACATCACCACCTCCTCCTAGGCAGCCAAGAGCCTCAGATCTCTGGCCAAAGAACTCTCCCAGAGAGAGCCGTAAATAACTAGCATCTTTGCTAAAGTCAGTTTGTGAGGCTCTTAGAGGGTTGTAGTTATTAACTGATTTCCATGATAAATCTCCTAATCCAGAGGTATTTTGTGGGTCCATTTTCTCTTCCTGAAATTGTAGCAAACACAAAAGTCGATAATTATTGTTAGCTACAAATATAGGCATTCTAGAATCATTTTCAGAATGTTACCTACTTGCATAAATTTGTGCTCCCTCTCAAATTCTTCTTGATCCTGGGCAATCATAGCAATTGCATCAGCTTTTCAGAGATGTGGTGTGGGGGAGAGGAAATAATATAGTTAACATCTCAGCATATTTCACGCTCCCATGGAGAACTGAGTTAAAGGCAAGTTTATTTATTTAATCGAATTATAGATTGCTTGGCTATATCTAAAGACATTCTGAGGCAGTTTACAATGTAAGAAGTTTAAAATATAAAATGCCCACACTGGAAACAGAATATAAAACATCGCAATTAAAAACATAAATAAATCTTAAATTAAAATGTTTAAAATCTGAAAACTAATGATTCAACTAGGCAATACAATCAGCTAGGGAAGGCCTAGGTGAAGATTGGTCTTTAACTGGAACCAAAAACATGCAGCAGTTGGTCCCAACACTAAGTAGGACTGTTTCTAGGTTGCCACCAGGAGGCAATCTGTAGGTTGCAGTACACCCATCTAGGCCTCATCTGATGGTCTTAGATGATCAGGTCTATATCAGAGATAGCAATCTGCCATGTAATCTGGTCCCAAGCAGTTCAAAACTTTATATGCCAGCAAGAAAACTATGAGATTCACTCTGTAGCTAATAGGCAGCCAAAGGCACAAGTGCAGTTGCTATAAATTAAGTCTATCACAATGAATACACCAAGTTTAGATTAAGCCAGGTTACACCAGTTTAATTTTGTTATTTCCTGCCAGGTTCATGATTTTGGGTCTCTACCCTTTGTTTAAAACAGAAGTGTTTAAAGTATTGTTTCGTTTTCAAACAATGTAGGTAATGTAATGCATATACCATTACCTACAAAATGCATCTCAATGACTGGTTTCCAATGTATGCTTAACCCCACCTCCCACGCAACCCAGAAATGTTCCCAATCCTGCTCAATTGTAAAATAAAAATATTAGAGAAATTCATAGAACTACATACAATTACCTCTGCCACACTCATATTTTGTAAATGCAGAGGGATACTCCTTTAGAGTTAGTAAGTGATATACAGTGCATTTTCTACCAAGGCATTTCAAAGGAGTGAAGAACATAATCAGACTTACATCCAGTTAAGAAATCTCCACTGATGTCTGAGAGACTGAATACCTGTTCTTTATTAAATGACGTGTAGTATGCAAGATCTGTCACCCACCTTCCCTCTTCATTCTGATATACAACATTATGTGGTGGGTCTTCTGAAAAATGCATCAAGTATTTCCTTCATATTAAACATCTGTACTCATATACACCAGCACATTAGAGCAACATAAGCAAGGTTCCTGCCGAAAGTATAGTTATAGCTATATTTTGACAGATGGGGAAAGTGGGGGGGGGGAACAGGAATAGGGAAGGGAAAGAAAAACTAACAAGGAGCTATGAACACACATACTGTGAGTAAGGGGTTAAGTTGAAAGAATGAGTGTAAAAACCCCTGGATTGCAGTAGTTTCATTGAACTGCTATTTTCAAAGGTAATTAGTTCTACGGACATCAACAAGTTAAGAGAACTGCAGTAATTGAAATGTAAACTGACTATGTACTATTAGGATCAGACATAGTACAAAGGCTTTGCCAGCAACAACCCACCAACTCAGCAGCTTCTCAAATTAATTTAGAAGCCCCAAGCACACATTTAACTAACCTTCTGTTGTATACTGATATTGCTCAGATCCTTTGTAAGCACCTGGGGATAGGTACACATCAGCCAGAGGAACATGACTTTCATTAGCAACTTGACACAGTTGAGAAAATTGGCTTTGCTGTTCTGTGTGCCAAGTCTCAGACGCATCAGCATCATCAATACGCTTAAAGTAGAGTGAATCTAGCTTTAGTTCAGCGTTGGTTAAGTTTGTTTCATCCTTCTAAAAATACAGAAAAGCAGTACTTTGTTAGGAAAAAAAGTTTATTTCATTTCATTGTCAATTAACACATATTTTCCTAGGCCATTTTTGAACACCTATTTATTTTTTATTGCATTTATATCCTGCCTTTTTTCCTCCACGGAACCCAAGGTGGCATACATAATCTTCCTCTTCTCCATTTTATCCTCACAACAACAACCCTGTGAGGTAGGTTGGGCTGAGAATCTGTGACTGGCCCAAAGTCACCCAGTGAGTTTCCATGGCTGAGTGGGGACAAGAACTCAGACCTCCTCCCAGTCCAGCACTTTAGCCTGCTCAAGGACTTATCAATACTCAATTTCCTGGTTTTGGTCAGAAATCACCACAGGAAATACTGTGAAAACTTGCATGTATAGGGGTTTCCATCCACAGGTAGTGTGTTTCACCCATCGAAAGGGGCCAGAGAGCAGCTAAACCAAAACTTTTGAAGCTGCCTGGCTCAAATATATTTCAGTATCTTGTTCTATTATCCAATGGCAAGGATGCTGAACCAGGATCTACATTGTAGTGATGTGTAAAAGACAACAGGGTGGTGAGGTCAAACTATCCTTAAAGCAATAAATAAATCTTAAAGCAAAAAATCTAGGGCTTCTCCTGTACTCTAGTGATGAGGAGTGCCTCTTACTACCTCTGACTAGTAAGCTGAATGTGAACCTGCTCTGTTTGAGACTGGTACACAGCGAGTCATATCTCAAGGATCCCTAGCTTAGATTATTACAATGTGCTCTATGCAGCACTGCCTTTAAAGATGGTTTAAAAGCTTCAACCAGTGCTGCCCAGGTTCAGGACATAGAAAACATATTGTCCTTGCTTTGGCACAATGGCATTGGCCATCTACTGGCTTTCACAATAGTTATCACCTCCAAAGTTTTTATCACCCAGAGTCCTTTATACTTCAACAGCAAATCTCTCCATTACTTCATATCTTTGGGCTTAGCTCTGAATTCCTACTAAGAAAGCTATATTCTTTGGGGCAAGGGACAGCCTTTTCAATAGTGGTATTTGCCCTGCGAAACAATATTTCCGTAAGGCCTACAAGGCTCCTTTGTTGGTTGCCTACCATTAGAAGGTTAAGACCTTTTTATTTACCAAAGACTTAAAAAATGAATTATTTATCTTTACCTGGTCTTTTGAGTCCTGTTGTATCTGCTTCCATTTTAATTCTAGGTCATCATTGCTTTGAAGTTGCATATGCCATTTTGGGCAATTTTACTGAAATGGCAGTCAATACGTACTATTCCCTATCCTCCCTCAAGACAGCAAATACTCTGTTCCGAGCATGCAGGATTGGGGATAAGGAAGGAGGATGGGACATGACAAATAAATGTTATCTGGACCAAATTCACAGAACGGGACAGACAATTATTGACTGGAACCAACAGCAGAAAAATGCACGCGCCATGATTTCATAAGCCATGGGATGTTTTGAAAATTTAGACTAATCAGATTGTTTTCCCGCAAAAGGGAAACAAAGCATTCTCAATAGACAGTCTAAATCAAGTTAATTATTATGCTAGAATAAAGAGAGACATTACCTTATTATAAGACATGTCTGGGGTCTGATTTTCAATGGGTCCTTTGCTTTCGTTTCTGCTATTGCTGACTGTATTAATCTTTAAGGGCATTCCATCTTCCTCACCACAGGCAAAAACCCCTGCAATGATATAGTTACTTAACATCATTTCTTTATTTTATTTCTATTTCCACAAGATAAATATCACTTTAAGTTAAAATTCACACGTCATTTCCTGCTGTACAACTGCTTTGCCAAATGTGGATTCAAAATTGAAAATACATACAGGATATATGTACACCGGAACATGTAATTATAAGCATGACAGCCACCTCAAAGATGCAACCAGAACAATACCAGTGTTGAGAACACCTTATGTTCACTACTTGTCCTTTCCAGTTTTAACACACACGTGTATAAGAGACTTTTGTACTAAGACCAATACAAGATTTGCATTCATTCCCTTCCTTTTTTGCTGGACCCTGAGAAGCAGAATTTCTTGTACCCAGGCAAGTATGAAACAGAAGTGGTTCAAAGTGAGTGTGCCAGTTCACATTTTAAGCTATTAATACTTGATATGTTAGGATTTGGGCAAGTTAGATCTTCTACAATAGGCCATGAGTTATTAGAGAGTGGCTTCCAACTCCAAGCTGCACTTGGGCAATGATTATGGAAATCGTGACTTATATGCGCTGCAATTTAAATAAGCCACCGTGGCTTATTTTGATTGTGTGAATCTGCCAAATTTGTCGTTCACTGAACATCAAGCTAACATCTAAACCAATTTTTAAATTAATAGGCACTTCCGTATTGTGGCTATGATTTCTCTATTTACATGTTCTAATCCAACCCCTGAGTAACGTCCAAGGATCTGCAGGCAAGTCTCGCCTTGGCTAACGTGAATGCTCATGACTCAACAATCAGAAAAAGACTGAACAAGAATGGCTATCATGTAAGGATAGCCAGGAGGAAATCACTGCTCTCTAAAAAGAACACTGCTGCCTGTCTGAAGTCCAATAAATCTCAAAAATGATCCCCAAGATGTCTGAAACAATGTTCTCTGGACAGATGAGTCAAAGGTATAACTTTTTGCCTCAATGAGAAACGTTATGTTTGGCGAAAAACAAACACAGTTTGAACAGAAGAACCTCATCCCAACTGTCAAGCAAGGTGATGAGAATGTGATGGTTTGGGCCTGGTTTGCTGCCTCAGAACCTGGACAACTTGCCATCGTTGATATAATTCTGCAGTGTATCAGAAGATTCTAGAGGAGAATGTCAGACCATCCATCCATAAGCTAAAGCTGAACTGAAAGTGGGTCACAAGACAATGATCCTAAACATAGAAGCAGATCCACAAAAGAATGGCTGCAGAATAAGAAATCCTTTTTTAAAAATGGCCTAGTCAAAGTCAAGACCTAGATCTCATTGAAATGTTGTGGCAGGGCCTGAAGCAAGCTGTTCATGCAAGGAAGCCCTCAAATGACACTGCGTTGAATCAGTTCTGTAAGGAAGAACGGGTCAAAATTCCTCAAATCCAACAGAACAGACTGGCCAACAGTTACAAGAATTGCTTACTTGAAGTCACTGCTGCTCAAGGGGGTGGGGGGAGTGCCACTACCGAATCTAAAGGTTCACATACTTTTTCACAAATAGATAATGAACATTGAATCAGTTATGGATAAATAAATGTTGAAAAAGCATCATGTTTGTGTGCCATTTGTTTAATCAGATTATTGATTGTTCTATAGAGCTCAAGTGTGGTATAGTGGTTAAGAGTACTGGACTAGGAGCCGAGAGATCAGGGTTCTAGTCCTGACTCAGCCATAGAAGTTCACTGGGTGCCTTTGGGCCAGCCACAAACTCTCAGGCCAACCTACCTCACAGGATTGTTGTTTTGAGGATAAAATGAGAAGGATTTTGTATGCCACCATGTGTTCCTTGGAGGGAAAAAGGTGGGATATAAATCCATTTTTTTTTTAAATAATCTAGGATTATGGAGTTAGATAACATTTAATAAGATTTTAGGTTGGAAATATGTGACAATCCTAAGAGGTTCACAAACTTTTTCTCTTCACTGAATATCATTCAATTATAACAGTTTTTCCTCACTTATTTAATTCCCCCCCCCCGATATGGATTTGAAAACAGATCTTTAAAACTTGTCAAGGCACTACGGAGTCTTCTTCAGGCGACGCTGAATGAATGGTTGAATACCAGATTGACACACACTCAGTAGCATGAAATGTAATCAATTGAGCTGCCAAAGTTAACCTACCTTCTGCAACTGAAGCAGTGTGTTGAAAAGCTGTTGTTGTACTGCATACTTCAGATGGATCACCTACTATTCCAACAGGAGACTTATCACAACTACTGCTGTGCCCAGTTTTAAGACTATGTTTACTGCATTTATCTTCCTGTTGCAAAGAAAAACGGATCAGACTCTTATGTATATAAAGATTTAATTGTTTAAAGATATATTACATATGGACACCAAACCTCATTCCCCTACCTCCAAACTATATTTATTGCTTAAACTATTATTTCTAAACAAGCTTAATTATTACATACCTCTTGCCTAGTCATCGGCAGTATGAATTGTTCATCTCTGACATTGTGCCCAGCTTCCTTAAAATCATATGATTCTTCGTCACTAGGATCATGAGAATCAGTTCTTGCTGTTGCTCGGCAAATACTAGGTATCTGGAATTTTTCCTGAAGAATTTATGAGTTAGTTTTTGCTACTTGTTACTGAGTCAGCTTTTAAAAAAATCACTTCAAGCACAGGAAAGATTAGAAAGATTGCAGGCACAGATACAACAATTTTGCCCAGACTGTTTTATAAAAGGGAGCATTTCACTCATAATTTTAGTGTTTGAGAATTGTTGCTTTACAACTGAGTTGAAAGAAAAATAATACACCATAATATTGTTGCTACTTTAAAATTTAAAATTTCATTTTTAAATTAATGTAGTATGTCATGTCACTTATGACAAATTTGGTCAAATGTATTATGGGTGTAATCTTTTTCATCAACTCAAACCTAATCAGAAATAAAGCAAATCACACCACTTGATCTTAAAATTGACATTACTTAAGTTCTTAACCAAAGCAGCCCTATTACAAGGTAAATTTGTTACAACGTCATCTCCAATAGTCACTATCACTTTACAAACTGATAGCCAGAACAAGTGCAATGTACCTAATCAAAGATATCCAAAATACACAAAGCTTGCTGGGATCTTGCCTTCAGAAACAAATGCGAAGTTATACATCTTTATGATACTTGTGTTTGTAACTTTCCCAAGCAATTCTATGAAATCCCCCAACAGTGCGCATTCTCTCCATCCACCCTTTCTAGTCAATTATGGTATTTGCAAAATTCAGCCAGGCTGAACATTGTGTATGTTGCAGTCCAACACATCTGAAGGGCTCCAGGTTGGATAAGACTGGGCTAGGGTGTCCTAGTCATTGGTAAATCATAAGGAATCACACACGCATGACTCTAGTTCACACTAGACTCCTTCCTATCTACTTTGTCTTGGAAAAGTAGGCAGCCTTTTCCTCTTTTCTAATTCTATTTCATCTCATCCCTTTCTAACTCCCCAAGCAACTACTTCATTTACTTACATTTTGGTCCCTCCCACCTGATTTTTTTAAAGAGAAATTACTGTCACTGAGTTATAAATCACATATTTTATGTAGTCTATAAGTATAGAGAAAATATTACAACTGTTTCAATCAGCAAAATACAAACATTACATAAGAAATCCAATTACAGTTAACAGGAATCACAAGAAATTCAATATATTAATAACCTTATACTAATCCACAAAAGTTCATCATGGGATTTAAGATTTAGCTGCAATTATCTAAGTGTATCTTTCCATATATAGCCATGACATGCTGGTGGGTTTCTCTGGGAACCTTGTTTGTTAATAAAGTCAAGCAATTTATACCAAATTGTATGGAAGTTGTCAAAATTCTTTTTGTTGTCTTTGTGGCTTTGCCTGTTTAATTAATTTTTCAGCTACAAAATGTTCCAAAGATGGTTATGCCACACGATTATTGACAGATCTGTAATTCTTTGCTATTAGTTGATGAGCATTTCCATATTTGATAAATGTTCATTAGGGCCAATAAAGATAGACAGATGTGCCACCTCTGTGCCTCCCCTCCTACTATATTACTACATTTCTAAAATAGTAGAATATGGTTTTATAACCCATATTTCAATCCATTTCTTCTCATCTATCTTTCCTTGTATGTCACATTCCCAGATTCTTACATCCTTGTGGTTACTCTCATTGATTCCATAATTAATCTCCATGTATATGATCAATATCCTATGAATTCCAGTTAATATCCTATAATATCTCCATCCACTGTGCCTTTTAGCACCTGTATACACAGACAGGGAAGAGAGAGAAGGGCAACATGGCTGTTGAGCCCTACTGGATCCTCTGCAGATGATGATGATGATGAACAATATTTATATACCACTCCCCACTGAAAATTTTGGAGCAGTGTACAAGATAAAATAAAATAAAAAGCGAATAAAACACTTTAAAATAGATTTCAAAAGATGCAAAATGTACAGTAAACCGTGGCTGGTCATTAAGGAAAGGTTTCCTGGAATAATGACATTTTCAGGAGGCGCCGAAAGGAATACAAAGTTGGCGCCTGCCTGACCTCCAGAGGTGATGTTCCTGCAAAGGATCCAGTTGGGACAAGTTGCGACAATTTTGCCCCTTTAATTTACCAACAGATAGAAATATTTTCCTGAATGCTGAAGAACTATATTCTTTATTTTTACTTTTAAGGTGGAGAAAAGAAAGTAGTTTGTTCCTCTGAACATCAGAAGTTGAGATTATGCTGCACAGTGCCCCTATAAGCCTTCAGTATTACAACACCCATATTTTCACTTAGTGTTACCTGATCTAGAGGCAATTCCATGCCTTTAATATAGTCACCAAGTTCATATTCTTCCATATCTTCCATTTCTGGCAGTACCAGCTGCTCAAAATAGGCTTCCAACTGCTCATCACAGAACTCTTCATCTGCAATATCTTCATCTAATATGGAAAAGAAAGGTTTGGCAAGATTACAGACATTTAGTATTTACTGCTAGCATTTTTTCAGAGCTCCCCAGATGCATGTCATCTACACTTACCATGTGTGCTACAGGAAAACACCAATGTACAAATCTGTTTTGCTACTAGCTGTGTGGAACCACAACCTAGTGGAAATAAAATGTGGAAGTACGCCAAGTATTTATTTTTAAAAAATGTATACCTGTAGAATGTCCTTCTAGGCTTGCAAAGCTCAGTAGTTTTTCATTTTCTATAAATCTCGAAAAGCCAATTGCACCATGGTCACGTAGTTCACTTGCGATGCACTTCTGACTAGGTTCTAATGAAGCTGCCTACAAGTCAAAGTCAACATACTGAATTTTAATATCTTACTTATAACTTCAGAACTCAAGTATGTTTTCTTGCTGGATCAGTCCAAAAGCCTCCAGTGTCTCACCAAATGAACTCAGGAAAAGCTCACAAGCCAGATATAGTTACCCCATGTTTTAATCCTACAGGGAAATTTAAATGGGGATCCAGGAAATTACAGGCCAGTTAGCTTAGCTACTATTCCAGGTAAATAGATGGAAAGAATTAAATTATATAGCATATAGAAGAGCAAGCCTTGCTGAAAAATAATTAGCATGTTTCCAGCAAAGGTAAGTCCTGCCTCAACTACTTGGAATTATCTGTGTATCAACAAGTGTGTAGAGAGGAGTCTTTCAAAAGACATTATATACTTTAAACTTCCAAAAATAAAAACCATCAGAGAATCCAGTATAAACTTAGTTATGTCTTAAGAGGACAGACCCTCTTATAGATTAGGAACTGGTTAAGAGGAAGCAAAGAACAGAAATAAAGCAGATAATTGAGTCTCCCTAATGATGTGTATTAGAACTGATGCTGTATAACTCTTTCATGAATTATCTAGAGTTAGGGATGAGCACTGAAGTGGCCAGGTTTGCTGACAATACTAAATTATTCAGGGTGGTAAAATCCTAAGTGGAATGAAGATCTCCAAAATGAACTCTCCATACTAATAGATGGGTGAGAGAAAGGCAAGGAAGGTTAAATGTAATCATGTGAGATCTCAATTATTTAGGGCAAGATACAAATATTTTAATAAATAAAATAAATTTAATAAATGTGTAAAGTGATACATTTTGACTTGGCCCACACAATCATGACAGCCCAACATTGCTTATTTAAAGCATGGTTACCTGCGGACCCTCAAACACCTGGTTATCTATTCAAACCTCACCTTGTCCTGTCACCCATACCCAGGCAGTATGACTTGTTGGAGGGAGAAACAACCTTCCAATATCCCATGGCCTGTTGTATAGCTATTGGAGAGTTACTTCCCCCTGTAACAAGCCTTGCTGTCCAGTTCAGATGACACAGCAAACTATGGCAACCCCTGCTGGGGCAGAATATTCCAAATGGCTGCAGACATCCGCCGCAACCCATCACAGCTCAAATAAGGCACACTGGGCTGTGGAGATAATGCAAACCAGCCCTTGAAGAGAAAAAACAGACAGGGGCTGAGCTAGAGATGGCTGACTAGGGAAGATCTTGTGGTGGATAGCTCAATATAAATTTTAACCCAGTGAGCAGCAGTGTTGTGATGTCTTATACAAAATCAATGGTGCAGCTACATCTGGAATGCTGCAGACAATTCAAAATGATTTATCTTAGAGCTAAAAAAATGCAGATGAGGGCCAACAAAATGATCAGAGGACTGGAGTCCCTTATCTATTAGGAAAGCCTAAAGCAGGGGTGCAGAACCTTAGGCAGAGTGCCAAATCCAGCTCTCCATGTTTCTCTAGACAGTCACAGCTCCTTTCCTTGACTTCATCTCCCCCCCCCCACGAGAGTTTGGTGGTTTCTTGACTTTTGTCCATTCCCTCTACCCCACCCCAACACACACACTGGCCCCGTTCAGACAACACGCTAAACCACGCCGCTTAACCACAAAATGGTTAATGGAATGCATTCCGTTAACCATTTTGTGGTTAAGCAGCATGGTTTAGCGTGTTGTCTGAACAGGGCCATTCTAAAAGACTGAAATGACTCTCCAAAGGCTTAGTGACTGGCAGCAAAAGCTTTAAGCTAAAACATGCTGGTATTTTATGCCCAGCCCTTTTTCCTTTAGATCCATTCACCTCTAGATATGGACCTCGAGAATTTGGCTCACGGGCTGACAGAGGTTCAAACCCCCTGACCCAAAGCATTTGGGGCTTTTTAGCTTAGACATCATTCACTGAGTTTATATGGATGACCTGTATTCATAATTTTATGCCAACCATCTGAAGTGTAATGTGTTCAGGTCTGAAATCAAATCTTTATGACAGCCACTCAAGACAGCATGGACATTCACTTTCCATTTAATATTTATCTCATTAATTGCAATCCAGGGTGGGTGGTGATGAATCATCTGAAAACTATGGTCAGAATTGGAATATGAAAAGTTTATTGCAAGATGAACTGTAGACTCCAAGTTATACATAATGGAAATTTATTAAATCGCTGTAAAAAAATCAAGTCTGTATTATCAGATGGCCAAAAAAAAAAAAAAAAAGTTACCTTGTGGTCTTCACTCCCCTTTTCCAACGAAGCAAATATTCTAGTTTTCAAACCTGAAAGTTAAAGAGCAACTACTACATATAATCTGAATGTAGGAATAACCAGATCCATAGAACTGACCGGGTTCAAGAATTTGCCAGGAACTTCTTAAATACAGTTATATTGCTAATAAATCTTATGGAATTCCTCTACGTTATCTTAAAATGGTAAAAGGAAATGCTGTAATTCCTTAATACTACCCACTTACTATTGTGCATAAAAACATTAACACTGGCACATTGACACTAACAAGAATTTAAGCAAATAGAAACCAGTCAAGTATTATCCCATAATTTATTCATTGATTTAGATTTCTACAGCCCAATGCATTATCAACTAATGCCTTAGAACAACGTTGCAGTGTTCCTGTTCAGTGTTCTAGCCAGTCATGCCTTCTTTCAGGATGCTCCATTCCATCCCACCCCCATCCCAGTCAGCATTTTGTCCACACCAAGTTTTGTCAGTCCTCATTAGGATGTTTTGGGTTCCCCTCCCCAAAGGATTTTTTTTTGTACTTATGCAATCCTTGAGATAGCCCAAACACTGCTGATACTTTTCTCTTATGAGTGGATGGTGCTGTTTTGGCTACACTCAGAGAATGAGTTTCCTATTAATACGTAGAATAAGCTAAAAAAACATCAATTCTATAAATTGCAGCATCCAAATAAGTCACCTCAATGAAAGTTAGAAGTGAAAGTTTAACAAACTGGTAAAATAAAAAGACCTTCATTTGGTGATAGAAAGATATCAGAGTGAGCACTAGGAAAGCCTCTTTGGAGAGAGTATTCCAAAGCTGGAGCACCAACACTGAAAACACCCTCTCCCTGGTAGTCATCCACAGACCTCACAATGTAAAAGTATGAATATAAATCTCAAACTACTAAGGACTCCTGAAGCTCACAGTTTGAAAACTTATCTTAAATTCAACATCCAAGCTATAGCAGAGGTGTTTTTTTCTTTCCATTTCCCCCCTCATATGTCCCTCATCAATAAAGCAGGAATTTCATTGCTGGTAGACTGAGTTCTTGTTAATGCAGTATAATTAATACTAATTTGGAGTTATGTTTAGATTGTGTTCAGAAAAGCTTTTTTTGCAGCTAAAAGTTATTATATTTGGCTCAAATTCAAGATTAGTTGGAAGTTATTTTGAGAGCAATCCTATGCCCCCTAGGCAGCATCTGATGGGGACATAGGATTGTTCTATTTCTGCAGTCTGATGATGGAACCATGGCTCTGAGGTTGGAGCCTAGAAACCGTGTTTCCTCCCCCTCCCAGCTGGCACAGTTCTCTCCACACCAGCTATGTCTCCGCACTTGGAAACAGAGTGTGAGGACAGGGAGAAGGGGCGGTCCCAGGGGCAAGGAGGGGAGGAGACAGCAGAAGCCGCTTTACGCAGCATCCTATCAAGTCTCCAGGCTCCTTCTCTCCCTGAAGCTGTGGCTAGAAGGGCAAAATGTAGTGCGGTTGGAGCAAGAAGAGAGGATCCCCTCTGTACTCCAGTCCCCCTGCATAGGATAGTCGGAGGTTAGGCTTTTGGAGGCTGGCAACTATTTGGATAGAATTGCGCTCTTAGCGGATAACAATGATGAAGTCAGGAAAGTGAAAGAAACTTCTGGAGAGATGCAATTTCAACTGATAACCTAATATTCCATATCTCAACCCTAGATTTAACTGATGGGTAAACTGCGCAAGTCTGACTTCTGGAGGGGAAGGAAGTGGACCCATTTTAGTTGCAAAGTATTGGGTACTCAACTACCTGAGTCAGCTATTAGAGGGAATGACACGGCGTATCTAGGTTATCACATTAGTATTTCCCAAAATGTGAACAAACTACCATACTGAGCAGATATTCAGGATGCATTGTATAATGCCAAGACAATAAACACCAGATATTGTTGAAACTGCATACCTTCCACATGTTCAAGTGAAAGCCTCTCATGAAGAATATCCTGGTTGTTACCTGAGCATTCATCAGTGCAGTTTAGATGTTGTCTTCTCTGCAAAAAATTAGATTCATTCTGGTCCGACTCCAAGTGAGTTTCTGTAACTTTGTTACAGTTTTCCCTGAGAAAGTCAGAATTAAAGTTTAATAATTTTATAACAGCTACTAATTAGCAGTTTTATGTACAGACAGCTACAACAATAGTATTAAACTAACCTCACTGAACTATGTACACTCACAGATCTTTAGTGATATCTGTTCAATGCAGCCCCAAGTGCAAATTATCACATCTTTAGGCCCATATTTTTAAAAGGTTAGTGCACATAAACAGTGTAGATGATTCATATCCCATCGGTGAACACAAAAGGCTAGATCTAGTCTCCCCAATTATTTCTTTCCAGTAGCAAAACAAAATCTGATGCCTTTTCAGCTATTAACACCAACAATAGACTCAGTCAGGTGACAGGTAATAAAGCAAAGATTTGAAAAGCAATGTAGGGTCCTCTCAAATACATAAAAGAAATTTTCTGCACACAAATATATGCAATTAACCCAGGACTTGTCATCTACTGCTACACTTAAAACACACAACACAAGCTAGTTTTACTAGCAACATCTATTAGCATATTCTCAACAGAAAACACATTTTTCCTTTAACAGACCTTATATTTGGGCAGATCAATATATAGCACACAAGCACAGTGTACATAATCTAGTGGGGGCATGCAGTAAGGTTTGTTGAATTTCTTCCAAGCCAAGGGCAAATTTCAGTTTCAGAGAAGCTCTCAGGGGGCTGCATTCAAGTAGTGGTTGGGGCCAAAAACACTAGCAAATTTTACCTTAAGGCTCTTACTGCCAGTAATTAAGCTTTAGGAGAATCATTTCAACATTTTAGACTGGGAAAACCATGCAAAAGCCTAAATGTTCAGGTGAAAGGGTTGTGGCCACCTGGGGAACTCCTGAGAGCCAGATTTGGACACCAGACAGGCCAAATTTGGCCCACAGGTCTAAGGTTTGACACCCCTGGCCTAGAGGAACAGTGATCTCACATGATTGAGTTGCTAGCCAGATGAACACAATGTTTTTGTATGGGACAATAATATGAAACACAAATTAACCTAAGGAATGCTTGAGGGAATTTTTTTAAAAAAATTTGAAGGCTTACCATAACATGCATCTTATTTTCATGGCCTGATAATATAGAATTTCTGATAAAACATGCAACACTTAGATTTGTATTTTATGAAACCTATTTATCAGGCACACTTTGAGAATGATTAATAATTCTAATATGGATCCTATCCTTAATCAAAGGGGTTCTTTTTGTGAACAGAACTGAACCTTTGGATACAACCCATTCTTATTAATTCTCAAAAACAGGGCATTGTGCAACATATAACATAAGATTAAGTAATTAATTTCTTACACAGTATCCTGCAAGTTAAGTATAAGCTTTCTTCTTGGATCAGAATCTGATTCCCCACTGCATGAAGATGCTAACGGAGCCGAGAATTTCCTTTCCACATAAGAAGGCTGATCACAAAATCTGCAGTAAGAGCAATACACCAGTTTATTATCTAGTTCTCAACACCGTTCTTGAGTAAAGTTTAGGTGTTTTTTTTTAAAATTGTACTGATTTCTTATAAAATTGATACAATACATATTCTTTTGCTATAAACCTATAAAACAATAGCTATAAATAATCACTGGGTACACTGCATTCATATAATCAATACGATTTTGCATTTAATTATGGGTATTCGATGTTTGTACAAGAGTTTGTACTTTTTACTTCTATGTGTTAACCATATTAAATTATGCTATTCTATGTATCCCAAAACAGCAACTTTCCAGCATGACTCATGTGAGTATGGAGGTCCTATATTATCTTTTATACTTGTAAAATGTATAAAAGCTTCCAAATTTTCATAAAAACTGTCTTTATATTTTTCAGACCTATTTTGTTTAACCTGCCATGTCAATTTCTTCATCAAAGCACTAGACCAAAGTTTATTTCTTCCCATTGAAAGTGGGCTTATATATCTTTTTTCCAGGAGGATGCTACAATTATTCTTGCCACTACCATATGAATGTCAAAACCTCTTTATGCCTTAAATTTTTGTTGGTTCCATCAAATATAGGTAATAAACGTAATACTCAAATTTCTACTTTGTGATTTCTTCTGCCGCTTCAATTTTTTTTTCCAGAACTGATTTACTGTGGGGCAAGTCCATCACATGTGAAATCTTCACTCCATAATGACAGAACAAGTCAGTAACTATTGGTAGACAAACAGCAACTAGAGAATACTATGAGGCGAACCATAATTACCTTTACTGTTGCACTCTACCAAACATATAAGAAGTGGGCATCATTTTTCACAATAACCATGTAGTAAGTTGGTCGCCTGTATTCACTCACCAAGATTCAGCTATGTAGGCTTATCAAAACCTCTATTTGGTTACAGGAGAAATATGAGATAGAAGAGATTATCTGCCAATATCTCCTCCACACATATCTCTCAGTGTGCACCAAGATCACAAGTGGTCCCTTGTCCTCATGGGAATCCTCTCCCACTCCCTTCCCAACATATATAAGTGATCACCCAAGCAGCCTTCTGCAATCCAAGCTCATCACTTCACCTTTCGCAAGGATGATATTGAGTTCTAGCTTCCTGTCCAGCAGAGACTTCCCCTGCAATTACACTGAGCTTCAGGGTGACCCAACTATAGGGGAGGTCTTTCCCTCTAGTTCCAAGAAGCAAGGAAAGGTAAACCCACAATCTTTCCTTCTGGCTCTGGTGCAGAAGACTGCCGGCACTAAGTAACAGAGATGCTCCATGTGCCTTGGCTGCCCCATGTCAAATCAAGCTCTAGGTTTGGAGCTGGGGGGGTGGGGGGAAAGGAAGGCAATCATCCCTATAGGTGTGCTGGGCTTCCAAGAGTCCCTGATGCCCAGCACAACTATGAGGGCTGCTTACTTGGGAGTAATTTCAACTGAAAACATTGGGACTTACTTCAATTAGGTTCATGCCTACTCAGAAAGTAAGAGGCAGGGTCCCAGCTATCACAAGCTTTAGCTTTGCCAGCCAAAGTTTATGGCCCCCTATATCCAAGCCAGCAGATCCCATGGTAATACACAAACACACACACACACATTATTGCCTTAAACTGGCAGCTCATGAGCAGGCACACTGGAGGCTACCACCAATGTCAACTATTGTTACCCATAACTCTATTGATACTCACAACTCCTGCAGCAGTTCCACTACCCAGCATTACTAAAGAAAGTAGTTCCAATATCCAGCTTTAATGGAGATCCTGCAAATCATCACAGGACATCCTATTTTAAATATTTCCCTCAAACAGGAAGGTGAGTGGGGCAAGAAGTTCAAGTGGCTGGGTCCCACTTCAGATCCCACCCATGAGGAGAGACTGCGTAAATAGCACCTTTACCTATCACCTTGTCCATCTGACACTTCACTGCATGACATAATTAGGAATGTTATATTCTATTTCAGCAATTAAAATATAATTTCTAATACCCATCTAGATTTTCTTTGTATCATGAATAATATGATCTATAAAGTAGAAACCCATGTCTGGAAACAATTTTAGATTTAAAAATTAACAGCCATAAGCTTCAGTCAAAGTATCCTTCCCAATCATCCTATATACATTTTAGCTATAAGCTAACGTATGTCTTACCTGTCATGAGAGCCAGTTTTTCTTCTGGCTTCTGTTGAAGAAGCAACTGGCAGACCAAAGTTTGATGAGATAGTGATATTATCGAAAATTTCACTCGTGTGACTAGTTAGCGAGTTTGCCAAAATACTAGGAAAGGTCTCATCCGCAATATATCTGAAGTCTTCCATAGTACTGTTCTTTCATATCTATACTAAAAGTTTAATAAAAGGTTAAGCACAGGCAGTAAGAAAATACTCACAAAATGTTCACTTTAACAATATCACTTTCCTACTACATTCTATCCGTTTCCTTAGATTGTAAGTGTACAGCCAGAGTCTATTTTATCGTTCAATAAAGATCCAAAACTGGTAATAATCAATAATCAAGAACAAACTGAAAAGGCACAGCTACTAGCAGTACAAGAGTAAAACAATACTTCCGTTTCTTGGTCAAAGACACTACAGAGCTGAGTATTGCTTTTCGTTCACAATATGCACTAGGAATTCCAAACACAAAAGAAACACAAGTTTGAAGGACTGGAACAGGTACTACACATTCTTTGAAAGCAGAATGACACAGTGGTCTAAAATTAGAGCTACAGTATCTATTATCAAAATCTAAGCAAGTTACTATAGATTTAACTTATTTGCAAAAATCAAGTCATCTGGTAGCAAACATGAAGCACCAAAATGCATGCACTGGTTCCAAACTGTTTACAATATACATTCTTTTCCTAAAGAAGGCTATCAAACAGCTTAGACTACACACATGGTGTAGGCTCTAAATTTAGCTTTTAAAGCTGATTGGCATGGATTTCTTACTCTGTTTCTACAGGGCTCAGCACCTCAAGGGGCCAAGAAGAGGAAAAACTTGCCTCACTCAATATTTCATTAAGGGAGCAATGCTATGGCCCCTAGACAGCATCTGAGGGGCCATAGGATATTTCAAATTCCCTGATCTGAGGTCAGAGATAGTGCTCCAATCCCCTCCCCATCACAACTGTGCTGGCTGTCTCAGAGTTTGAGAACTTGACCTTAGAAAAGGTAGGTGGGGAGGAGACTGGAGAGGCCAGGTCATGAGTTATCCTGAGGCCTCTCCAGCCTCCTTCCCTCCCCCACCAGATGAGCAAAGAAGCCAGTCTAGTGACAAACGTAGGGTGGGAGAATGAGGAGCGAAGATCACCTATGCTGCTGCTCCTCCCACTCTAAACAGGATGCTCATAGTCCCCAAGTTCAGGGGCTTACGATCATTGAGGACCTTTAGACCAAAATCTTTACCCTCTTCCACTTGAGGAGTAAGAGTTCAAGTAGTGAGAACATCATTAATTCCTTGTGTACAGAAAAATGTGTGTATATATGGATTTATACAAAACGTTTTTTGGTACAACTTCAAATACATAATCTTACAACAATAAAGGACTCAAATGAAGTCACTCAATAATACGCAGAATAGATGACAGCGTATTTCTTTTGTGACCAAAACAGCAATATCTTTATTAAATCTGCAAAAACACATTTTAAAAAGCCCCTTTTACTGCAATTTTAAATAGACAGATGGTCACTACTACTGGCTCAAAGCACTCCTCTCTGCATATTAGGGCCGTTGTTGAAAGAGCAGCAGCAGCTCTCTCACAACTTGCCAACCAAACCTCAAAGGGCCAGGGCTCCAATTGGAAGTAAGTAGAGAGAGGCTATGGTAGAGCGAACAAGCAGCACTCTGGATATGCTCAAAGAACTGTTCACATTGAACTCAGTTCCTGACTAAAAAAATGTGACATTGAGAGTAGGTTATGGGGCTAAGCACTGGGATAGTTGAACTTTATCCACGGGTTCATCTACACCAAGCAGGATATTCCAATATGAAAGCAGTAGATATGAGGCAGTAGCCACACTACTGCTTTATAGCGGTATTGAAATGCACTGACAACTGTTGAGGCCCATTGACACATACCATATACTGCTTTCATACCACTATATCCTGCTTGGTGTGGCTGTGTCATGGGCCCCAACAGGCATCAGTGCACTTCAGTACCACTATAAAGCAGAAGTGTAGATCCTGCATTTTATATACCGCTTTCATACTGGAATATCCTGCTTGGTGTAGATGAGTCCCACATTATCAACTCTCTCAGCAGTGTTACTAATCCTGGTATTTTCGGGAAGGGAACTACACGAGACTAGTAACACTTTCAAGGCGGGTACACAGCAGATGGCACGGGTGGCCTAAGCCTATTCCCCCCCACCCCCAGGAGTCAATAACTGCGCTGGACGCACGAGAGCACCCATTTCACGCCTTTCCTACTAAGCGAAGCGAGGAAAACAGCTCTTCGTTCCCCTCGCTGAGCCCGCAGAGAGGAAAGGGAGGTCTCCCAAACGGGCTCCCGCTCCTCTCTTCCCCCAAGAGCCACTCACTAAACCGCCAATAATAAAGAGCGGAAGGCGGAATGGGGGGGGGGGAGAGAGGGAGAGAGATGCGAAGCGGCTCGGGGCTGAAGAACGGGAAATGAAAGGGCGTCCAGCCACCCCACATAAAAGCCTTGAAACGGCCGCTTTCAGCCTCCGTCCCTTAAAAGACATACCCAAAGCGAAACGCTCACTCGGAGCACAGAACCGCAGCACAAGGCGGGCGGGCGCCTCCAGGCACGCGCATAGCACCATTCGAAAGCGTCACGGCTACCCCCAACCCCCGTAAGCGCCGAACTCTTTGACGGGAGGGGAACTGCTCCCCCCTCCCTCCAAGTGCGCCCGCCCGCGCGCGCCCCCTGTGTTTCCTCTCCTACCTGGCGCCTAGGAAACCCCGCTCTTAGAGTTCATCTTGGAAAAGGGCGTGGCCGGACTGGAGGAGAGAGAACACAAACGCATTCTATTGGTTTATGAGAGAGTTCCGGGGAGTTCCGTCCTTTAATTGGACGAGAGGGAGTGACGGAAGCACCAAGTTACTTTCGAATAGTCTTCGAAAGAGGGAGCTAAACTTGAATCGTGTGGCTTGTAGAGCGAGGTCAGGAATTCCGAGTAATTCGTACGTGTTATCAGTAATTACTTAGAATTTATTAAGTTTCTAACAACCAAGGTTGTGGCCTTCCAGATGTTTCAGCCTACAACCCCCATAATCTATCACAATTGGCAATGCTAACTAGGGCTGATGGAGAGTTAGGCCCACATGTTGCCCAAACCTAGATGCGGTACAAAAATTAAAAAAAACCCACCACATTCCCAACCTCCGTGCTTACTATTTCGCATTTCAAACAGCACCACAATAATCCTACATTCTGCAATTGCCTTTATTCCAAGGAATCAAAGGTGACAGACCCTAAGTTGTTCTACATTGGGTTATAGCTAAAGTTAGTCTAATTGAAGTCTTATTAATTTCAGTGATGATCCAACTCAATAATCTGGTTCACACATATCCACAACCTTTGAGTATGGGTTGTCATTGAATCATGGCTTAAATCACAAATTTTCATTATATGTGAGCACTGTACTATGGTTTAACTATGGGTTTTAAACAATGAACCCAGGAAGAGAAGCCATGGTTTATTGCTGGGCTGTGTACATCCCTCCAAGTCCTAGCATCCTACAGCCAGCTAACTATGCTGGCTGAGGGATGCTGGAGTTGGAGGACTTTTTTCCTATCGAAACATGCATAGGAATGCACCTTGAATTGGTTTTTGGATTGGATCCCTTTCTTGCAGGACAGAGTGGGGACACTGGCACCTTGAAGCTAACCCATTTCTCAGCCTGAGATGTGTCTGATGAATAGCATTCTTCCTTTGCTTCTCCCCATTCTCCATCACACACAAATTCCTTTTGAGGTGTAGGCAGCACTCTAAGTACTAGAAGGCTGCCATTTCTACTACTCCTGCTACTGACAGATGCTCCACTTGACTCAGTCTGTCAAGACCTGTGGGCAACGTTATTTCCAGACACTACATGCCATGGCTGAGGTGGATAAGGCAACAGTGAACAGGATGTGTATAGTATAAACAACAAACCTGGTCGCAAGAGAGGTATGACTGCTAGATTCCTCCCCCCCACCCCAATATTCCCATTATACTTTTAAGAGTAAATAAAAGCAACACGCTACATACCTTTTAAAGTATTTTATTAACCTACTTTCATAAAACAGTGTAGTGTAAATAATTTTATGCAAGAAGGTGAAAATATTGGTGACTAAAGGACTCCCACTTCCGTTTTGCTGCAGGATGCACAGCAATACGTTACGTGTACTGTGTTACTTTTCAGTACTATTGCTCAGTGCTGGGGGAGGGGGGGGGGAAGCCCAAGAATCTGGTCACTGAGAAGTTTGATTCTTGTGCTGAAGAATTAAAATATTTAACCTCCACACTATAGAACAGTTTTTTCACTGTCTATTCAGTTTTATGGATACATTATCAAAAACAATGCAGGATCCGAACAAAAAAAATTAAAATGTAAAGATTGCAATAAACTGAATGCTAAAAAATTGACAGAACAAGCACTTTGAACTCATCTGTTGTTGATAACTCACATGTAATACTGATTATTTGTTTCATTATAGTTGAAAATGGATTGAATTTATTTGGTGCAGAAGCACTAACACGGTAGATTTCAAATACTGTAGTTTGTTCTGCAAAATACACCCTAAAATCCCTCACCCCTGAATTCTGCTTGGGGAGGATGGGGTGAAATAATATAAGCAGCCAGAAATGGAAGCGTTTTACAAGCATCTGAATAAGGCCCTTAATACAATTTAAAATGTGTATTAAACCCCTTCACGTTCACGTAAGAGGTTAAGAGGTCGAGAGATATATCGTCTGCGAGGGTGAGGATACTGGAGATTGGCAGTGTCAGCATCGCAAGAGTGCTCTATCAGAGGAGGAGGAGGAGGTAGGAGCTGGGCATAACTGGACCATCTTGATCCAGCCCGTGGGGAATCCAGAGGGGGAAAGAAATACCTGAAAACAATTAAGACAGGAACACCAAAAAAGAAAAAAAGAAAAAACAGAAGAAAGAGAATAGCAGTAAATACAAGGAGAACCAAAGAGGAGAGATACATGCTGGGGGGAAAAGGCTTTAGTAAATCCATGCCAAAAAATAAAATAAAATATAATGACCAAAATCAAATTCCCAATTCAAAAAAAGATTGATTGTGAAAGTCTGGAAACTGCTTGGTAGGAACACAATCATCGGAGATAATGAACAATATGCTTTATATACATTCAAAAAGGAATAAATTATCTGTAAATTAAATGTGTCCTTAAGTATCAACACATTTGCTCAATCACTCCTAATAACCATACAACTTTTAGTAACAACTGCAGAAAGACAGGCACACATTGATTATGCAGGTACATTTGCTGTATTTGCATCCAATTTAGATTTTTACTGCACATTTTTTAGAATAGATGTAAAAACAAATAGTTTTTACAAACTTTTGATCTCCACAATATACAAGAAGTGACTCCTTTCCCATTTAAATACAATCTGTGTGCATATATACATATTTCTCAAGAAAATATCAGATAAAACCAAAGACTCCTGGTAAATTAAAGGCTTAATGGACTATTCCATGTCACTTTTTATGACTTACCCGTAATATTAAAGACACCACTTTGTAATCTGTATAATCTTTGGAAATGTAAACAAATTTACAGAACAGAATGGCCAAGTTAGTAAAATTTTGAGACACGACATATTTAGAGCTACATTGACATGCCACTATGTAAAACAAGGCATTTTCTTGCCAAGTCCTGATGAATGTTTGCAATAGGACACTGCTTCAGTTTGCTCCGGGGCAATAACTCTTATTGCACAAAAGCAGTGTATGCGCGCTATGAAAGACAGGAAGCAGCTTTGAGGCAACCGACAATAATTCCCAGAGCACCTTGCCAACATCATATGACAAACATTCATTTGGAAGTGGTTTACCAAAATATTTGACCATAGGAAGTCTTACTCATTATTCCATGGAATCATGCCACAGGAACATGCAACTATCAGGAAAGATCATTCTCACTAAGACAATTATAGCATTAACGTTTTTGTGTCCCATCCCCCCATTACTTTGAAGTAGTATTTAATTGTGAAACAATGCCAAACTAATTTCAGATACCAACTGTACAGTTGTTAATTTACAATGTCGCCCACATTGTTTAAGACTACTTATGCTTGTGCATTACAAATCCATTAACAAAATCGTAATGGTTAAGAATGTATCTGAACACATCAAAATACAGAACAAAATCAAATATTTAAAACCATTTTAATGAAAACCAATAGATTTCAATAGTTTCACCTAAGATTTTCTTTCCCGACACCTCAGAATGCAAGGACAGTAATCCTATGTACTGTAGTGAACTTCCCCCTCTGTCCCACAATGGGTTTTGTTGTTGTTTTTTGTGAGGAGGGGGAGTATCTCCACAAGAGGGCTCTTCCTGTTACTTTTTTTTTCACAGGTTCCAACAAGGTCATACTGTGCTGGCTAGCAGAGTACGTATACAACATTATTATTTTTTAAAGAGAGCCTTTTGATTTGCTTTTAGTAGTAGGCAGACTGTTGGTGTCTTGGGAAGAGGTCAAACGGCGCTGGGGAGGGGGGAAAGGAGTTCGCTTTCCATTCCTGTGTGCATGCAACAAGCAGCAAAACAGCAAAGTTACTCCAGTTAGCTTGGTATCAGCTGTGCTTTCTGTTAAAAAGGACATAATACAAATGGAGAAGGGAAAATGCATCACAATTTTAGACACATATGGTTATAAGCACAATAAGAATACTGTAGAGCAGTATTTGGTAGGTTTATTAAGTTTTAATTTTTTCAAATCACTTCTCAAACAATTTTACTTTTCTGTTAAGAAAACACTGATGACTTTGATCTTCAAAAATGTTAGTAGTGTTACTAAGAGTTTACTAACAAAGTACCAAAATGTTGAGCCCTAATAACAGTAAAAGCAATCTCTTATTGTATCATACCAGTTTATTCCTAAAAGTCAGCACTTACATTTTGGTTCATATAGAGCCTGCAGAATATTAATTACAGTATGGTTGTTTTTGACCCACTTTCAAATTGATGTTAAAAAAAAAAAGTAAAATGGTCAACTCAGGAATTTTCCACAACAGTTGGTGTACATATCATTGTTAAACCGTTACGATTTATTACATCAAAGTTGTGTTCTAGAATTCATAATTTAATCTGAAAAGACAACTTCAAAATCATAAGGGGGAAAACTAACGCAAAACCTTCTCACCATCCAGTTAAAGCCCAATTTAATGTTACTTTCCTCCACTGGTATGCCAAATAGTCACCATTGTGGCATAGTTCGCAAGAGGGGCCCTACAGCTAGCGTACCTGATGGCAGAAACCCCGCACCTCCCCAGAAAAGCAGCAGAGGTATCAACACAGGCCAACTGCCCAGTTTGTTCTCTGTTCAGCAGCTGCCTCTTATGTCCAGAATCCCACTAAGACACCAACAGTAGGGGAGAAACTCAAGTAGCAGCACAAGAAAAAAAAGTTTTAAGTTATGACAAACCAGAAATAGGGGTGAATTAGTTTGAATAAATGCAGCCAAGTGTTCAAAAAACAAAACAAAAAAGCTGCCTACTCACTTGGTTTTATTCTTATTTATCATCACGGCATGATGCACATAGCATCATGAGCATGACCACTTTTTTATAAAAATATTAAGTTTCCAGCACTTATATTTGTTGAGAAAACTGTGGATTAAAATTAATTAATTAAATAAATTCACCAAGTGTTTATAAACCACTTACATCTAAAGAATTCAAAGCGGTGTACACAATTCATAGAAACATTAAAATAAAGACCGATACATAAAATATGTTGTGTCTACACATGATGGTAGACTGTACTACACAGGGAAGGCTTGCGTAAACACAAGGGTCTTCAACATCTAATAATGAGTGTTGGCCCATATTGTCAGGGGGAAGATTCTTCCACACGTGGGAGCCATTACACTAAATGCCCTGCTCTGAATTACTGAAGAAAGGACCTCGGAATTATGTACCACCAGAAGGTGGGCCTCACCAGATGACCTCAAAAATCAAATGGGTCTATAGGGAAGAAGACGGTATCTCAGGGAGCCAGGCCTCAAATGGTTTAGAGCTTTATATACTAACAACAAAACCTTCAATCTGGCCCAGTGGCAATAACGTAGCTAGTGCATTTCCTTAGCACAGGTGTAACATGCTGCTGATTAGTCGCCTCACTCAGCAATCTAGCTGAAGTATTCTGTTTTAGCTGCAGCTTCTATTCTGCACTGGCTGCAGCTTTATGTGGGGCAGCCTTAAGGAAAGCCCCACATAAAAAAAAATATTGCAATAATACAACTTCAAGGTTACCAATGCCTGAATCACTGTGACGAAGCTAAACCTACAAGATACACTCCGAGTTGTGTCCATCAAATGCCGGTGGCAGTCCTTTCAGAGTCATGCTTCTGAGGGCAGGCCTGAAATTCTTATGTGCTGAAAGGTACTGAACCAAGCTCTTGCCATGAGCTACTAATGGACAGGATTGGAGGTGGCTCCCTGTTCCCAAAGAGTCTCAGGAAGTAGCAGAGGACAGAAGCACGAAGAGAAAGAGATCTTGGTTGAGAGACAGTAGGATAATCAATAGTCAAGGTAACAAGAAGACATAAGGTAACAAGACACAGATGCTGTGGGTAGGAAGGATACAGAACAGATGAGACATCTGAGTATATTGACAACTCTGTCAGCATTTGAAGAAAGTGAACGGTAATTGGATGAGAGTTCTTCATTACAATAGCTTCCGCTATTCATTTCAGAATAATGCTAATAAACCTAGCAGAACTGAACTTGTAAGCTATTGATGATGTGATAATGATTGTTATTAAGACCTAAGCATATGAAAGCCACAGAGATGCTTTGGATATTAGCGAAACCAAGTTTGGATGATTTCAGAACAGAGTTTTAAATCTGTAGTGTCTCCATAGAAAGTAGCCTACCTGCCAGCAGATGTCCCATTGACTGAATTCTGGAGGCTTGTATTGACTGTGCCTATAGGAATGTTGAAAACTCCCTGCTGAGTGGAGCTAGCATTGACTGGACTCCCATTACCTTTCAGAATTCCAGTACACTTCCAGTTGTCCATGTAATTAGCTGAGGAAAAAATCCACAAATCCCAGTTGCATTTTTGTTAAAGTTATGTTTCTACAACCACATTCAAAATAATATAACAAATGATACGGCCCTTTCAAGACATTATACAAAGGACAAACATCTTGCCCTAGCTTGATCAAAGGAAACTTGAAGCAAAGTGTTATAATATTGGTAATTTTCCCTGTATGGCTTACAATCACTTTTCCTCATGACAACACTGGTGGAAGGGAGCCTCTTCTTCAAAGTGTAAGAAGGCCTCCAAGCCTAACAGCACAATCCTATGCATGTTTAGACAGAAAAAAGTCTTACAACTCCCAACATTCTCTAGCCAGTCATGTGCCCTATGTATCTGATTTTTCCATCATGCAAATCTGGGAATGCAGATTTTCTTTCCACAACTATGACAAAGTAACTAGTATCTGGACCTTCCTTCTCCAACCTGGTGACCACCAGATGTTTTGGACCTCAACTCCCAAGGATGCTGGGCATTGTAGTCTAAAACATATGGAGGGGACCACGTTGGGTAAGACTGATCTAGACTTATTAGTGGCTGATCTAGACTACCTTACATTTACATCCATGATAAAAATATTAAACTGATTTAAGGTCTAACATTTCATTCATAAGAAGCAAATGTATGACTGAGGCATAAACATCATGAGCTATACAGATAGTAAATATTATACAAAAGAAGTTCAGAACCTGTAGCACAATCCAAAGCAGGCTTTTTCAGAAGAAAGGCCAACCAAGTTCAAAAGGACTTACTTCCTTTGTATGCTTAATTTGCTGCCCCAATCTTTTAATAATGCAGCATTTAATCACAGAGTAATTTGAAAGATTACTTACCTTTCCAAAGCCTTACACAGCCATCATCTCCTGAAGATGCAAGTACTGTGCCTGTAATGTTCCAGCTTACACGCCAGACCTGGGAATTGTGATTATCAAACTGAGCCACTAACTGAACCTCAAATTTTGTCAATCCTGATGAAGTAGTCAATTCTTTTCTATTGCAAAAAAAGTAAAATTCAATATTGCAATTTATTCTCATTAAAATATAATTATTTTAGAAATTTAAATTATTTCAAATTACTTGAAAATACTTAATAAAATTGTATTGCCTACATGTATGCTACTTTTTAAAAAACAGATTACCAATGGACTATATACGAAATAAAGTTACTAGATTACCAGGGTGATTGCTTTCATGCCTGAAAGAGGGAACACACACACACACACACACACACACACACACACACACACACCTGCCGCCACATTACATGATAGTATCTGCTTCAAAAACTCACCTTAGGGGTTTTAATGTGAAAATCCTTACATCTTTGGTAGCTACTGCCAGTATATGGAAGGACCTTCCCAGGTTTGGAGCAAATGCAATATCATGTACAGGGTCTGTGACTGTCATAAGTGTCTCTGCTTTTGCATACTTCCTGAAGAGTAACACACAGTCAGGCTATTAATTTCTTAAAACAGACATATGAATGCTCCTGGAAAGGTTGTTGTTTTTAAATACCTTTGTGGATGAATTCTCACATTCAAATCAACAGGCAGTAGCTAATGCAACACTACTAACATAAATTATGTTGCACTAGCCTAAAGTACCTGTAGTGCAATGCCAATAGTGCTTGCTGACAACAGGTTTCCCTGGAAAAGCCATTACGCAAGCGCTATTGGTGTTGAGATAGAGGATGTTTACGCTAGCACAACATAATTTATGTATTACATTGAATATGGCACAATATTTTAAAAGAGGTTCTCTCTAAATGAGCATAATTATTCTAGAACTTACGTCAAACATATTAGTGTCGCTGTATATCTGTGATGTTGATTTTTTATATAATTAGTGTCAATTGAACCTACAGGGTCAGTGAACTCAATAATGGAAACAAACATGCTGAAATATGGAAGGAAATCATGTTAGCTTAATCTTAGAGGATGGGACCAGGCCCAGTGATGCTAATTCTAATTATAAGTGTTAAAAACCAAATATTGCAATTTACAATGACACTGATGTTCTCTTTGAAGTATTGGGGTCCAGAATGCTGTCTTCTTAATTCAAGGGGAGAGGAGAAACAAATACAATCTTAGTTTTATAAAAATTAAAGCTGCAGGAAAAAGAAAATATTCAACAGATTATATATTCTTCACCACTTCAATAGGACTTCCTAAATTATGCACTGCATTCTCATTATTGGGAGTTTCTATCTATTGGTAGAACAAATGGCTTTATTTTGGCAAAATATCCTGTAGTTAGCCATAAGAATACAGTATGACCTTTTATAGTTGACATTCATTACTTCAACGTTCAAGCTCAATCTCTATCATGAAACTCTTAGAGCACTGGCAAATTACCCTCTCCTTCAGACTCAGTTTCCCCATATGTAGATTGGGGAGTAATATTAATCTATCCAAGAGCTGATCATATTTTATGCATCATATGTTACCTGCTGTATGTACAGTGTTTGCATTGTGAACACTATAAAACATGTCTCTAGGAAGGCGTAATGGACACATAGGCCCCATTCAGACAACACGCTAAAACATGCTGCTTAACCACAAAATGGTTAACGGAATCCATTAACCATTTTGTGGTTAAGCAGCATGGTTTAGCGTGTTGTCTGAACGGGGCCATAGTGAAGACCTGTGCTACAAAAAAAAACAAGTTTTGGAAAGATACATCTCCCCTTTACTCTTCATTGACGTTCACTGTGCAAGATACTGGTGTACACAGCTGTCAGTGTTGTTATGAGGGCAAACACTACAAGAACTATACAACAGTTTCCAAATTCAAAGTGATACATAAAAGTACTTGGATACTCACTGGGATTTAAAAAAATTTTTTTTACAGTTTAGCAGACTCCAGTCCTGTGACATACTAGAAAGTGCTTTGGAACCACCCAATTCCAAGAACTGTCTTACATGGGGGACAACTATTCAAGAAAAAGAAATTCACATCTGCTTTGGGCTCATGGAACTTGTACCACATTTTTTGGATTATGGCTATAGGCCAGCCTTCCTCAACCTACTCCCTCCAAATATGTTGGACTGCAACACCCATCATTCCTAATCCCCCATGGCCTGCCCTTGGTCATGCTTACTGGGAATGATGGATGCTGTAGGTCCAACACATCTGACATGCACCAGGCTGGGGCAGTCTGCTATTGACATTAAACCAATAGCAAATTAAGGTCTCACTGTAACCTTTTTAATATACTTAACTCTCAGAAGCAAGGTATCCGAGTGTTTCCATTCATCGCAACAGCACAAATAATGTCAACAATATTATGGAGCATTTAAAGCCATTACAGAAGTTCCTCCTCCACTACCACCACTCACCTAGTATTTTCATTGTATTCATAAATCTGCACCTTTGCCAATACATTTGGACTGCTGTCATCACTTCCCACAGCTATCATAGGAGCATGAGCACGAGAGCTGCAAATACAAAATGAAATGTACTTATTTACCTTCTGAATCACTGCGTTGCAAATCTCACATTAGACCACCGAATTGTCGTAAGAGACTTCTAACAATAAAGACCAATTCCTAAATTATTAGCTTGTCAAAGGAAGCTACCTCTGAAGCACGCATGGATAGTGAACTGAGATAGAACACAAGATGCTGCCTTATACCAGGACAGACTTTTTGTCCATACTGACTGGAAGTGACTTTCCAGTGTCGCGGGCAGAGAGGTCGACTAAACATGATATATTCTGCATGTAAAACATGCTCTACCACTGAGCTATGGTCTTTCCCCAAAAGGTCAATCCTTAGAATTCAATAATTTCTGTTTCCTGCTAAACCAAACTTCTCTAATTTAACCATTAAAATTTTAAAATATGTATGCATGAGAAAGATACAGAGCGCAATATCCAGAAGCGTCATTCCACTAGCCCAAATGATGTTGCGCTAGCGGAAACTAGGTTCCAAACTATGCACAAGCAGAGAATCCAACTAACAATTGTGCATGCACAATTGTGCAAGCCCTCGCACAACAGAAAGATTGAGCAGAGTTCCGCTGGTGCTATTTGAGTTTGCTGAATGACACCTTTGAATAGCGCCGTCCTTATTAGCTTGTCAAAGAAAGTAATAACTTACCTTGAAGGATTCCAAGAAATACAACTGCAGCTTAGTTTACATGAGATTTCATGCTGAAGTGACCACTGACTAAGATTCATAACATCAGGAGCTTCATATATCCTAACAACTCCATCTGCCGAACATGTTGCTAACATGAGACCCATATGCTTAGGAGCAAACTTTACATCTGTAACTGATGTCCTACTGTCAACCAGAGTAGTCCTCTTTACCTGAAGATAAATGCAGTAGTAATTAAAAGGGAGAAAAGAGACTTTTAGAATCTCATTTATTTATGCACTGTGGTTGTTTTTATTTATTTAAAACATTTTGTAGCTGCCTTTCAGGACAGAAACCCTCCCAAAAACAGTGTATAAGTGAACAATGTTACTACACACATGACAATTTTATGATCAGGGCCTTGTTAATGGAAAAACTTAGAATAAGGGACACAATTATCCATATTAGAAATTTTACAAGAAATAATGAAATTAAGAAAAGCAAGTTTGCTCATTTTATATTACAATATGGTCAATTGAAAGATATTCTAGCCTAAAACTTAAAAACAGGGAAATGTCCTTTTGGTTGCAGGACCTCAAGCATCACGGGATGATTATTGGAAGGGATTTCCAAACCTTGCAGGAGCTGCTACTGGAACGAGGTAGCTGCAACATTTCAGCACATGGGCAAAACACTTTGCTTAGCGTTTGGATCCTGGCTCTTCTCTCATGCTCTCTACTCTCCTGAATCATGTAAATTAATAAGACGAGATCCCTCTACACATGTGGCTTGGATTCCAACTTCTCCTTTTTGAATGAAACAGAGGTTCTGTTCGCAAAATAGGATTTCCTACTTCTGTCTGCAGCCCCTAATGCCTTCCCTCTCCCCAGAACTCTGCCCCTGAGAGTTGGGGGAACCTTGGTAATGGAGAGAGGAGGCTGCAGGTGGAGGAGTCAACAGAAGTTACCTCTTTGTGTGAAAGGAAGAGCAATTTGGTAATAAAGCTGCACAGTAAATAAAGCAAATTACAGAAATAATGCAAGTTTGTACTTGATATAAAAAAGACAATAAAATACTGTGAAATTTAGCAAACAAGATGCTCACGCCATCTATGTCGCAAACAAATTCTAAGTATGAAATGTGTTCAACAAAACAGTCTTCAAACCTTACCCAGTGACTCTGCCCTCGAAGTTTATCATTTGATTCTCCTACTATTTCTTCCCATACAGCAGCTGTTCTGTCAAAAGAGCAGGAAGCCAAAACCTGTCCAAACTCCGGATGTGCCCATGTCACACGCCACACAGACCCACTGTGCGTCTGGAACATTAAGAAGAATTGAAACTTACAGACTAAACACTACAGTAAAAGACATTTCGTTTTATGTACCTTTTCAGATTTGACAAGGAAAAGATCACAGCAGTACAAATTCAAAAACTTATTAGAATACTTCCTTTGACTAATCCATTACCAAAGCTGAGGCTAAAAATTTACATATAGCTGCAAACAACCTACCTAGTTAATTGAAGGAATAGGGTGAAAGCCCGTGCATACAGAATATTCTAGGGACCCCATGGAGGCTCTTTCCTTCATAGGCATACATCTTGCCCTTGTTTTAAATCTAAGTGCCAGAGTGCCATTGGTAGTTCTTACTATCTGTGCTTTGACAGAATTATCCCAAAGTTTTCCAGTTGTTCTAGCCAGACCAACATAGTTCTAAATACTAGTTGCCTTGCTGTAATCCTTCCACTTTTATTTAGAGTTGAAAGGAATCCTTACAGTCATGTAGTCCAACTTCCTGCTCAATGGAGGATGCAACTATAGGATACTTGACAAACAGCCATTCAGCCTCTGGTTAACTAACTCCAGTGAAGAGGAACCCACTATCTCCCAAGATAGTCTGTTCCCATTAGTAAGATTCTCCAAATATTTAACAGAAATCCATGACTGGTTTGGTCAGGGGTCCACAAATTTTTAACTTGGCTTAGTAACCTGCCATTATTTATGACTGCCACTAACACTTCCCTCTCTCAAGTCCTCTGGTATGCACAGAGGACTCGTGATATACCTCCTACAACATGCTGTATTCTGCAGCAGGCAGAAGCAATATGGAATTTGGGCTCCTTCTGCCTGCTTCACAGTTCTGTATAACAAGCGATACCTCTCTACAACCCAAGTCTTTCTGTGTTTGCCAGAAGACTGGATGGGCAGACAAAAGCTTTTGTCTTCTCCTAAGCTTAACAAAGCGTGAGAGACCACCTGAGTTTTCTGTAATTAGCAGAGATGTGTGTGTGTGTGTGTGTGTATGTGAGTGAAAAAGATGAAGGGTATAATCTCTGTACTGCTGGGCATACCAGCTATGGGCAGATTTATAGAGACCTGGGTATAAAGAGGGAGATTGAAAATATAGAAAGGGTGACATTGAGGTGGAGAAGCCAGGGAAAATATTTTTTTTTCAGATTTGAATAGAAGTATGAACATCTGTGAGGTTTCAGCAAACAGAGACCTAGAAATTTGGTCCCATAACTTTGGTGCAATGAAACACCATGCATAAAGACTGCTTTAGTACTTAAAAAGTAAAGTAATTTATACTGAACTATGGCTGGGGGTGAAAAATCCCAGATATAGAGTTACACATTTAGGCTGTAATCCTAAGCATACATAGAAGAGAGTAAGACCCACTGAACACAAAGGAACTTTCTTTGTAAACATGCATAGGGTTGCAGTTTTAGGGATTAATTTTCCCTTCAATACAACCTCATGCCAAATATTTTCCATGTAACACTAGATATTTCCAGATTCAAACCCTTACCTTCCAGCTGGCAGTACAGTGCCATTCTCCATTTTCACCCTTGTCCCACACCTATTAAGAAAAAAATCAAAACAATTATATCTAAATCCTTCATTGAAAAAGCAGAGAAAGTAACAGGATTGGGGTCCTAAGAACAAGTCCATAAAATAGAGTTTGTGGAAAATCTTAAGACTTTCTTTTGTACAACTAAAATGGCACCTATGCCACAATATTTGAGATAGCTCTGCTCATTCTGGACCACTTAAAGGACTACATCGCACACAACTATTTTCTTACACAGATATTACTTTTGTGTGCAAAAAGTTGTACAGACTATTACATGCAATGAGTGCACATATGTATTCTGCTGAATAGATGAACACTGGGAAACTGCAGAGAATCATGGTGTTCTATTACATGCAGAAATACACATGGAACAGAGTACATACATTTTCCTACATGGAATTAATATTTATGCAGAGAAATAATCATATATAAAGTGGGTCTTAGAACTCAGGATTTGCAGTTATTAAACTCTCCAAAGCATTGTCCTATTAAAACCAAGAGGATTTCATGTGTTAGATATGTCTACATCAATTTCTGTCACAAATGTTGTAATCCTCTGCACACCTGAGAGTAAGCCCCATTTAACACAGTGGGACTTGCTTCCAAGTAAACATGCCTAGGATTAATTGATCTGTTAAGTAATTGTTCCAAAGCACGCTAGCAAGCTATTTATATAGCAACTGGTAATTATAATATATATATAACAAGAGAATTTGAGGAAAAACTATACTCTGTTCCATCTTCTTTCCCACTCCAGCTGCAATCATATGAGTACTTACTTGAGAGTAAGTCACTTGACATAAACATATACAGGATCAATCTACACTTAAATTATTACATAGATTTTCATAGTTCCAAAAAATCAACCCTCTACAAAAAAAAAATCCAATGTAACCAAGTGTTAAAAATATTTGGCGTTAGGATTGGTCTAACACCTTACAAACCTTTAGTTCAAAAGTGTCTCCCAAGGTCACACTGATTCTTTGAGACTCTTGGGTATTAACTTTTTAAAAATAAGAAAAATTAGTTAAACTAATTCCCTAACAGATGTGTACTAAACAAAAACACATCTGGCCATGACTATTCTCAGTCAACATCAGTTCTTGTTTTGCTCCCTAGTGAATTGCAGCTCTTTTCCTCTCCTGCACTGACTTTCAACTATGCATTTTCTGAGAACCTGCTATTATTGCACTATTGATAAATACAATAGTGCTACATCGTTTTTAAAAAAAAATTCAGAAGGGTGCTGATTAAAGATGGAATGATATACATGCTTACTAAGTGGCAGTGAATTCTGCTAAACTTTCTTCCATGTACACACACATGATCAACAGAAGTACCTGGCTTGCCCGTTTCCGTTATACCTCATTCATGCCATTTTGAACTACAGTACAATTATGTTACAGCACTTAAATCAATCCAAATATGATAACAATGGACCTGGGCTTCACAGGACTGTTTTGGCTTTTTCTGGAATACTAACACTTGTGTAAAGCAGGGGCGTTTGCCTTTCTGACCGAGAGTGGCGTTTTCTTCACTTCTGAAAATGTTGCCAACGTGGTCAGTCAGGCTCACATTGCCCTGCATGGGCAGACGTGGTCACCCACCACAGTTGCATGTCCTCCCAAACCAGATCAAGCAAGACCAGGGATGAAGGAACCTGAGAGCTAAAAGTGGAGATGTAGCGACTGGTCGAAAGGGTGGGGTGGGGGAGAGAACGAATGAGACAGAGGCCGGCGGGCCTAGCCCCATGAATTCGCCCCACACCTGCCTAGCAGCAAGATCCACAAAAGGAGAACAAGAAGCCCGGAACCAGCCAGAGAAATTCGGCCTTCGCCTGCCTGCCCTCCCCGCACCTTGACACTCTGGTCACTAGAGCAGGTCGCCATGCGCCGCCCGTGGAAGTCGAAAGAAACATCGTGGATGAGGTCGCGGTGGTCGGCCGCGATGCTACGCGCCACAAACATCCCGACGGAGCCCCTCTGTCCTGTTCGCCGACCGCGCTTCCTTCCGACAGGAGTAGTGGTAGAAGACCCCCGCGGCTTCCCTTCCCAAGGAGGAGGAGGACGCCGACACCGCCTCGCACACCACGCAGCTCTCGGTTCTCGTTCGCCTCGAATAGGCGCGCCCGGCTCACTTGAATTGCGTGAAGCGCCGGGCCTTGGAGGGGAGGAGGAGGAGGAAGAGGCGGCGACCAATCGCCTCTTCTCGTGGCGCTTGCGCGTTTATGACTTTCTCTCAGGCAGCAGCCGAGACAGCCCCGGCAGCGGCTGACGCCAGGACTCGACTCGCTGCCTCACGACTGCGTTGGAGCAAGAAAGGCACGTGAACCGCGGGGAGCTGTGATGCGGATCTCTCGCGGCTTTGGCCACAGCCTGTTCGGGCCAGCCCAGCGGCGGGCGCCGTAACTGACTGAAAACCAACACAGGCAAAACATTTGAGAAGGTTCTCTCCGAAGCACGCTCGCTTTAAGGAGACAAATTCCCGAGGAAAACAACTAATGGCTGGCTGGGAGTTGTAGGTCTTTTTATTTCTAGGGCTGCAATCCTATACGCGTTTACCTGGGAGTAAGTCCAGTTGTTCTCATTGCTGTTTCCCAGGGTCTGAGTAGGCACGTATAGGATTGAACTGCAAAGCTACAATCCCATACACATCTGGGAGGAAGTCCTATAGAACTTAACTCGGGTTACTACTGCTTAAGCGCGTGTATAGGATTGCACCGCCTGTTACAAATATGAGTTTTGAATGCTATGAGAATAAGGTCTCTCCAGAATTGATGCTGCTGCATATTTCTCAAATTTGTATATAGTTTCGCCCTACTCTTTTGTACGTGTAAAGTCTGGTCGGTGGCTGTGATAAAGTTGATGATGATATATTTTGAGATAGGTTCTCAGCCAAGAAACCTTATGCCGTAATAAATCTGTAAGCGTTTAAGCTGCGAAAACACTCCTGAAAGAGGCAGTTGAGACTTACTGACCGCAGAGTTGGCTCGTCATTAACTACATGCTTTGGAATCAGTGGGACTTCGGCTGAATTGTTTCCCATTTTCCTTACCTTAAAATGTGGTTAACTTGTTTTGATAAATCCCTTACATAAAATGCACTAAAGTTAGGTGAGCTCCAATACTAAACCCTGAGTGTCTCATTGAATTCAATGTACTTATTTTTGAGTAGACGTGCATAAGATTGCGTTTTAAGGCTGTAATCCTATACCCACTTGGGAGCGAGCCTCATAGAAATCAACGGAGCTTACTTTTCAGTAGACTTGTCTAGCATTGCGTTATATACACTTACCTGGGAATAAGTCTTATTAAAAATAATTGGACTTCTGAGTAGACATGCATAGAATAGCACTGTATGGCTGCAATCTACAGATCTACCTGGGGGTAAGACTCATTGAACTCAAAGGGAATTATTAAGTAGACACATATACAACTGCACTGTTAACAGAAGTTTTACTTATACAAAATATGTCACATTGTTGCTTTATAACATTGATATTAAAGCTTACATAGGAATGGAAAGTTTGCTTAATTAGCTCTAACTTTAGTTTAAGTGATTTTCAGTAAACTTTTTATGGATTGCATTCCTTATGGCCAATATTCAATGTGGTCACAACTGGACAACTTTGCTATATATAGTGATAACATCAAGAAAAGTGCACGTATTTCCCAACCCAGTGCGCAAGCACACAAAACAACAACAACGCTCCCTCTGGTGTGCGCAGTGAACTCTCCATTAACTTCCCGCTCAAAACGACCAGTGATGTCATCCCAGGTGCTCTTTCCCCAATCCAGGAAACGGGCGGGGCTTCATCTCGGTAGGCGGTAGTGATAGCAGTTGCGCCTGCGCTTGCCGAGAACGCCGAAGAGCCGCTGACGCTGCGTGCGTGGTACGGAACACAGTCAAAGGTAGCGCGACTGAGTAGAGTGGGCGGGTTGTCGTCCGCGCCCTGTCAGTAGCGCGAGGTGGGTGATGAACTTGTTGGCTTCCAGCGGCCCTTCTTCTTCTTCCTCCTCCTCCTCTGGCTGTCGCCGCCATTATGTCCGTCACCGCCACGATAGAGCAGGAGTTCCAGGAAATCGACGCTGCTAACGACTGGCAGCTCCGCTACCTGGTGAGTGAGGGCGAGGCACGGAGGGGTTCCGAGACCGGAGGCGAGGGAGAGCTTGGGGGACCCGGCGGTTGTCTCTGAGGTGAGGGAAGAGGTCGTCGTTGGGCCACGACGAGCTCTTTCAGGTACGCGTATTGGGACTTGGGAGAAGAAACGCGCATGTTCTAAGTCGAAGGAGGGGCCGGTGATGAGCAAGAAGGAAGAATTATTTCGAGGGTTGGAAGGAAAACGATGCTTCTTCCCCCGGCGTGGGGGTGAGGAGAGGAGGAGGCGTTCGGGCAGCCTTACGGTGTGGGTACTCCAGACAGCAGCAGCGGGTAGGTGGTCGGCTTACGTTGTTTGGCATAGCCAGGGAGAGGGAAGGGCCAAGTTCGAGGAGTGGGATTTCTCAAGCCGCATTTCGCAGCAGCCTTTCTGGGTTCGCTTGACTGGCTTCTGTATTGGCTCCCCACGTGGCTGTCACGCTGATTTGCTGGACTCTTTTATGTATTGGATATCATAACTCTCCGTTTGTCTCGTAGTTGGCTGAACGGTTCTGTGGAGTAAAACTTCCCTTTCGGAAATAGTGCTGTTATTACGACGTAAAAGGGGCTTCACTTTCTCGTTGTTGAAATGCTAGGTGTCTGCCTACATGCAGCGACAGTGTTATGCTGTAAATAGCTGTGCAGACTTAATATACCCTGAATACTGTTTAAGCACAGAATTAGTAGTAATGTAAGCCTATGTGGCAGGGTGTTGCTGTTTTAGTCTTTTACTACGTACAGCACCATGTACATTGATGGTGCTAGATAAATAAATAATAATAGTAATTGGTGGAAACAAACACAAACTGCCCTTCAAAGTTCCTGTTTGGAACATTACTTGATTTAGGAGTATGTTAGACATTGTATTCTAGGTGAGTGTAACACAGGTACTCTTATTATGGCACTGTAACTGGTTGCAGCTCCACCAGCCCTGCTACACGATTTTCATTTCTCCCCCACCTATTTCCCCCCCCTCTTTCCTTGCGTCTTGTATATATATTTTTAGATTGTAAGCCTGTGGGCAGGGTCTTGTTTAATTGATTATGTCAGCCACTCTGGGAGCCTTCTTGGTTGAGGAGTAGCATAAAGATACTTCAAATAAATGAATTAATAATGTGTGGAATGGTCCTTAGTTGTTGAGAACTGATCATTTTTAATTTTCCTTTCCAAATATGAGTGTACATGTGGGGAAATCTCATCTGGTTTAGCTTCCACATGAGAAGGCAGTTTTAGAATTGAGTCTGGATCTTGTTAGCCATAGGCCTATGCGTGTCATCTGACTCCTCTTTTTGGGAGTCCATGAAAATTCATGTGGATATAAATGGTGGACCATAAGGAAAGCTGAGCAAAGGAAGATAGATGCTTTTGAACTGTGGTGTTGGAGGAAAATTCTGAGAGTGCCTTGGACTGCAAGAAGATCAAACCAGTCCATACTCCAGGAAATAAAGCCAGACTGCTCACTTGAGGGAATGGTATTCAAGGCAAAACTGAAGTACTTTGGCCACATAATGAGAAGACAGGATACCCTGGAGAAGAAGCTGATGCTAGGGAAAGTGGAAGGCAAAAGGAAGAGGGGCCGACCAAGGGCAAGATGGATGGATGATATTCTGGAGGTGACAGACTTGACCTTGGGGGAGCTAGGGGTGACAACGGCCGACAGAAAGCTCTGGCGTGGGCTGGTCCACGAAGTCACGAAGAGTCGGAAACGACTGAACGAATAAACAACAAACAAAATATGTTATATATATGTTATATATGTTGTAAAACAGTAAAGTCTATTTTCAGATTGTGTGATCTAAATGGTGACTTTAAAAGCCCAAACTCTTTACTCTGTGTGTGTGTGTGTGTGTGTAGTAAAATGCAGTATTTTATTACTTTAGCTGTAAGTTAGGGAGAGTTGTTTAGCACTTTGAATAGCTCTAAGCATTTGCTGTAGCTGTTTCAAATTACTATGAATTACGAGCCTTTGAGGTAGAGATTTTTTGTTGACCTTTGTGAATATGCTGCTAGCAGGCTGTAAGTAAAAGATGTTTATGTTTTTCAGCATTTGGACAAATACATACCTCTGTCTTTATCTTTAACTCTTGTCTGCTTTCTGCAATACAAGTGGTGGATGAAAATAGAGCCTGAAACAGATCGATGTCACTAATGCCCATTTATAGTTGTCACTTCTAGAACTGGCACATAGTTTTACCTGTAAAGGTAGCCTAAAATAATTTAAATAGGTATCTGTTTCATAAATAATTGTTTTTAATGTAAAAGTTCTGGGTTTTATGGAGAAGGTATAGTTATTGAGGGTAGACTACAAGAATGCACAAGGAGGGAATGTAATACTGTTTTTGATGGTAGTGTTAGTTTTTTGAAAGATAAATACAATATATTGAGTGTTCCGAATGCGTTTCTTAGTAATATTTATTTATTTATTACATTTTTATACCGCCCAATAGCCGAAACTCTCTGGGTGGTTTACAAATAACCATGTATTATATAGTGGGGATGAGGGTGGATGAGCTTGAGAAATAATAGATTTCCTAAGGCTACATGATGCTCTTATGGTTGAGATGAGATTTGGAATCAGGGACTTTTGGCTCACAGCTGGTACACTTAGCTGTCACTTTAAAGCAACTCTGTACCAGGATAGGATGTGACTAACATTCCATTCTTGTGTTCATTCTATACTACATCCTTTTCTGCCCCTTTGAGAACTGCATAGAACCATGGATAGTAAAACTACCTTGCTCATATATTTTTCATAGGGCCAACTATTTGTAAGGGATTTGGCCAAGCCAGTTTCCCCAGAATCAATGTGTGTTGTTGAGCTGTATCCCACTGTGTAGAGATTTCTGTAATGTTTCCTTAATGGCTTTGTTCAGACATAAAATGAACCTTTGTCATTTTGTCTGAGCCTCGGGTTTGTCAACTCTGTCTCCCTCTGCTCCCTGGAGTGGCCATGAGGAAGAGGTCAGAAGCTTTTGCTTCAATGTTTAACTAACTGCAGGTTAGCATTGCATCCAAATTCAGACTTAACTATGGTTTAGAGGGGGAAATCAAATTTTAAAAGTTGTTCATGAAGTTGGTTTGTTTCTATAAACCATAGTATAGGTTAACTACAGTTCAACTTTGGATATAATAAGAAATTGTGGATAATTGAAGATGGAAGTGAAAGCTTTTAAATTCCAAACCATAATTTGATATTACAGTCAAACCAGGTCAATGACAAGGATATTCTGAAGTGCTGAATAAGAATTAGAAACATTAGAATATGTTAAAGTGAATACTTTGAAGAGTACTTTGGAGACTAAATAGTTAGACTACCCAGAATATCAAGAATATCCAAGGAGATAGTCACATTAGTCAGTGTTTTGGCACAATCAAACTTTTGTAATTTTTGCATTTCATTTCCCTCTGACCTCACTGCCTATCTTTTCCCTTTACCCAACTATGTGTATATGCCTGCAACTGAGGATAACATTTCATGCAGATTTTGAAGTAAACTCAGGTCCATGAAAGCTTACACCATAATAAATTCATTAATATTTAAGGTCCCACAAGCTTGTTTGTTAGAAAATAGAATAATTTTGAATGTTGCTAACAGATCTGTAGTGTATCATCCTAGATAAATCAAGGAAAATATTAATGTTTTAATGAGAAATACTTGTCAGACCTTTGACCAGGAGGTTTTGACAGATACATTTACTTACGGAAATATTTAAAAAGAGATGCTAGTGAAAATACATCCAGAAATTGACACTGAAGTTACTGCATAAAATTTCAAAGGTTCTAGGAAATGTGTCTGGCTTAGGTGTGCAATGTTCACTTTTGACTAGTTATATATATTTTTAAAAAACTGTTCCTCAAGAAGCTGCGTGACGTTTGACTTATGTAGGACACAATCCTATGCATGTTTAGACAGACAAAACTCCTTCAACTCCCAGCATTCCCTATGCTGGGAGTTGTAGGACATTTTTATCTAAACATGCAGCCTTATTTTCCCTCTTAAAAATAAATGAATCAATGTCTGGATGTTATGCCATTTATTTGATGGGTTAACAAATAGGTGTAATGTTGACATAAACCTTTATGAAAACTTGTCCTAAGCGGGTAAGTTAATGAGTGAAATTCTAATATCATGAATCACAACCCTTTCCATTGTATAGTATCACAAGCAGCATGGCAAATTGATCTATTAATTGATTCTACCTCCTCTAGCTCCTTCTCTTGGGTTTTACATGATCTCCAGGTGCCAAACCATCAACTGATAGCAAACTGAAACTTCAAACAGAGTTTTGATTCAGCTCTAAAGATAAACTTCAATGCTAGTAACTAAGATAACTTGATGGATTTTTTTCTTTGCTTCAGACCTATATCTCTTGCTTTCTATCTGGCTAAGTCCTTAAAAAAATTGTAAATGCCCCCAAGAACTATTTCAATTATATGCAATATAGCTACATAAGCATGCTAATGTGGCTGTGATGCCCTAGTGCAGGGATATGCAATTTGTGGCTTTTCAGATGTTGGACTGAAACTTGTATCATCCCTCACCATTGGATATTCTGGTTAGGGCTGATAGAAGTTGTGGCACAACAGGATCTAGGGAGCCACTAGCTGCACACCCATGTCATAATTATACACTTGCACATGATCTTGTCCATCATGTACCCTATTAAGTATATGATCTTATTCTCTCTAATAACTTGGTGACTTTGTTTGAAACTAATTTTACATCTTTGAATAAGGAGAAATGCTTTTTAACTTTCTTTTTTTAAGATATTGAAGTGAAACTGTACTCACTATATTACTAAATTTTGTACTGTTAAGAAGTTTAGCATATGGAGTTACAAATTATTGTCAACGGAAGTTACGTAAATGGAAATCCTGAAAGAATGTTCCCATTCTGGAACCCCAGTCCTAAACATTTTGTGTGCACCCCCCAAAAAACGTTCATTGCAGTCCTAATAATGCTGTGTAATGTTTAATGTAACACACACTACCACCACCGCTTAAACTTGCTCAATCAGGGTATTAAAGCAGTTTATAACAAACCACTAACAAAATTATTTAAAAACAACCTGTTCTGTACTTGTTTAATAATGTGTTGGTATAGCTCTTGAGGTAAAGCTATAAGCATGTTGTTGAAGTTTGGAACCTTGTGGAAACTGACAAACTCTAAGAAATTATTTTCTTCGGAATCTAGGCATTAGATACAAAGTACTGTAAGCAGAAAGGAAATAGCTGCTGGTGTTTTGCAGTTGCGTAAATAGTAGGAGAGACTTAGTATAGTGCTAAAGTAGTTCTCATGCTGCTGCTTGTGTAAGCAGAAGGTCCATACTTAATTTTAGTTTCATGTTTCCTGCACAGTACTTTAATGTGAGGTGTAAAACTGTGCCTTTGACCATGGAAGATGCCATCGTATGCAGAAAGATATCTTTGTATCCAGAACTAAGAGTGCTGATTTAGTCCTATTTAGCTCTTCCAGTAATTCCATGGAAATAGAAAATAATTTCAACTACTCCTCAGGTAAAGATTGTCTTGGAGGATCAGAACAAATGTCCCCTTTGTTCAGTACTGTCTCCAGCAGTAGCCTGCAAGATGCCCTTAAGAAAATCAGATAAGGGTGACTAAGCTAAGGATGACATTTCTTGCATCTGGTTCTTGGTGATATGCTGCCTCTGAACATGAAAGCTTGATTTCAAGGTATCATGATAAACAGTTACTGGTAGAGCCCCATAAATTTTTCAAGTTTGTATTTTTAGCCATTTATACTAGAAGCAATGAGTTGCATATATTATGTGCTGACTGTAGTGTTTTCCTTTTTCCTGAGCATGCTGTTAATCAATTTCATTGGATGAGCCTGAATTCTAGTGTATTCATACCTTAACAAACTTCTGTCATGTTTTCCCTTAGGGGCCAGTTTAGATGTTAACTCTCACATCTTTAACTTGGATATTTTATCCATGTTTTCTAATTGGTGCAGTGCCCAGGTTAATGGGATGCTGAATTCAAATAACATATGAACCAAAAGACCCTCTTAATGTCTATGTGCTTTAAGTGGAACAAAGGGATGAAGTGCATAAGCCCAAGGCCTATTATTACTATTATTATTATATACCACCCCATAGCCAAAGCTCTCTGGGTGGTTTACAAAGATTAAAAACAGTGAACATTAAAAACAAATACACAAAATTTTAAACCATAAAAAGCATAAAAACAGACAATATTCATTTAAAAACAACTATTCTGGGGTCAAGCAGAAAAAAACCCTCAGCATATGCTGCTAAATGCCTGGGAGAAGAGAAAAGTCTTGACCTTGTGCTGAAAAGATAACAATGTTGGCGCCAGGCAAGTCTCATCAGGGAGATTGTTCCATACTTAAATTTGTAAACCACCCAGAGAGCTTTGGCTATTGGGCAGAAGAAATGCAATAAATAAATAAAATAAATAATTGGGGGGCCACCACTGAAAAGGCCCTCTCTCTTTTTGCCATCCTCCGAGCTTCCCTTGGAGTAGGCACCCAGAGGAGAATCTTAGATGCTGAGAGTAGTGTATGGGTAGGTTCATGTCGGGAGAGGCGTTCTGTCAGGTATTGTGGTCCCAAGCCGTGTAAGGCTTTGTAGGTTAAAACCAGCACCTTGAATCAGGCTTGGAAATGTACAGGTAGCCAATGCAAGCAGGCCAGAGTCTGTCTTATATGATCAAAACTTTTCGTTATCAATCTGGCCGCTGCATTTTGCACAAGCTGCAGCTTCCAAACCATCTTTAAAGGCAGCCCTATGTTACCTGCAGAAAGAAGGTTGAATAATCTTTTTTCTGAACTAGAAAGGTACTAACCTACCCTATGGATTTCCCTAAAGTCTGATGCAACATACACATGCAATACATTTCTCTCCCTCCCCCCTTTTGTGATGGGGTGACCAGAATTGCACATAGGTCTAAATGTATATGCACCATAGATTTAGATAATGGCATTAGGATTCTTTAATTCCAGTTTCTATTCTAAAAAAAAAAAATTGTGTTCGAATTTACATTCACTTATAGCGCATTGATGTTAGTGAGCTTTGTGCTCACAATCATAAAATCTAAACTGGCTAGTAACACACAGTTTAGATTTCATGATTGTGCATGTGTGGCTATGAATTTGCACATTCTATTCTGTTAACTAGTTAATAGTTTGTAGTAACAGATGCCCTAAACAATTAACTGTACATCACTGCTCAGAATGTTTTTACTGCAACTCTCAAGTTGGTCCTTCTCAGAATTCCATTACATTTACAAAGATGGAGACAACCCTGGTCTATCCAATATTTTAAAGTAGTATTTTAACTTGACAAAAGACTGTGCCTTAGTAACTACCTAATGATTCAGCAATTTAGGACTTACAGTTTTTAATAACTGCAAAAATATTGTATGCACAGTACTGTATTCAAATTAGCGATGTAGTGTTTGCCATTGAGCTTTCAATTTATAAAAGATTAAAGCGAGCTCAGTGAGACAAATTTGAAGCCTGAGTCTAAAAACCAACTTGATTTATTTACTTAATAACTTTTGTTTTTACACCTAATAAGTAAACAGAACTTAATAAGCCATCTTTGTTTCTTCAAGGATATTCGGCACCAATCCAATGACTATCCACATAAAGTTGCAAAGTATGCAGAAAACCGAAATCGTAACAGATACAGAGATGTTAGCCCATGTAAGTAATCTTTTATTTATTATAATCTTGTGAATGACACTAGCCCAACACTTAATTGGGCTTTTATTAATTTTTAAGACTAGTCTTTCACACAGACATGTCAATTTTCATTGCAGTCATTGAGACTAAAGAGCACTGGTGTAGAAATTATGTTGCTTTCTTATGTAAATTTATGTAGATGTTGCCTTCCTTCTATGGAATTCAAGGCAGTGTACTTAGGGTTCCTAAGTAGTCTTCTGTCCAGATGCTGAACAGACTCATACCTGATTACATCATTTTTCTTCAGACTATGTCCTGGAACCCTGGGTAAACATTTTTGTCTGAATTTCTAAAGTCGTCAAAAAAGGCTGACTTTGCAATAAGCAACCGTCACTTCCTGTGTTGTGCCTGCCTGTACTTTTTCTATAATAGTAATGGCAGACTTCATTTTATGCTGTTAAGATAGTAAAGTTTTCCTGAATGTAGCTTAGTAATGCTGTTGAAATAAGAGAAGGAGGATACTTCTGGTATCTTTCAGAAGGAAGAGGATTTGTTCTTGTGGTCAAACATCTAACTGGGGATTGGGGGAGTTTCTGTGCCGTTTGCTATTACTCATCTGGTTAAAGACTCATATTTAGAGAGAACAAGCTAAGTGGTTGAAAATATCTTAAACATGTTCAGACAGTCAAAATGGGAACTGTGTTTCAAGATTTCCACTCCATGTAAGCTAGCACGTTCTATGGTATTATGAGCATTTGTTTCAGACATTCTGTAAATGTTACATTTTGTGGATGTGGTTAGGATAGTATTGCCAGTACACTAGCTTTTGCTGTTTTACTGAACTGCTGGGTAGGAGTAAGGATTCCAGGTCACAGTAACCTTCAGGACATCTTTCAATGGAAGTAGAATAAATTCAGTCTTCTGTCTCTTGAGTATTTCTGGCAAAAACACACTGGAGAACACTTTCTAAAATTCTATTGAAGTCTGTGGAGGCTTTTCCAAGTTAAGTGGCTTATGCACAATAGTGTGGGTTTCCAGAAAAATCTGAATTAGAATTTTTTTGGAAATGTTTCCAGTGCAGAGTGATCTTATTTAGCATTTATTAAATATAAATGGAATAAACAACAAAGCTAAAAAATACCCCATGTTAATTTTTTGCCCCAATATGCCACAATAATTTTACCTATAACATTTGAGGAGGAAAATTAAAACACACTTAATGTGATTTAAATGTTATATTATGTAGAACATTTTTTAATACTTGTAAAAATTTAAAGACAATAGGTAGTTCTCTTACATTGTTTAAATGCAAGAAAGGAATAAGACAAGGTATTCAAAATGGTTGACACATTAATTAGCCTTTCCCAACCTGGTACCCTCAAGTTGTGTTGGACTGCAACTTCCAGAATCACCTAGTCAACAATGGCTGGCTGGGCATAATGGGAGCTGTAGCCCTACACAACTGAAGGGCACTAGGTTGGGGAAGACTGCACTAATCAATTTTAGCTGTCCAAAGAACTGTGCATGATATGCTGACAACTACTTATCTGTTTCAGTGGAGTTAAACTCTCTTCCACACTAATGTTGCTGGGGCATCTTCAGTTTTGCTGTTACTATTATGTTTCATACTGAGACATAGATGTATTCCAATGACAGATGTATTCTCTCAATACTTGCTAGGGATAATATCTGAAAAACATTGATTACACATGTGAAGCTGCCAAGATTTCTAATATTGTATTTGCAAATGGCATCTGTTCATTGTTACTAATAAACTTATGAAACAGAAAATTTTCCTTGGAAAAATAAAGCGCTGCATCAGTGCTTATGGACAAGCTGCCAGATCATGTGCTAGTATATATTCTGTATAGCACTACATCTTCACTTATAGAAAGGATTGTTTACATAGTCTCTTAATTGAAAAATAATCCTGAGTTCTCTGTACTTGCCACCATCCACTAGTTCAGAACAGTGGCAAATAGGCTCTTTCGAACAAAGACCTTGCCCACAGTGTTGGATTCATTTATAATCAGGGCATCATTTTTCTCCTCTTGCCTTAGGGAATTGAAGCATTGCACATCGGTTTCTTGAAACTCTGGTCTGTCTTCTCTGCAGTCATGGAAAGTGAAGTTCTTGTGTGTTTAGGGTTATGCAGATATCGCTGAAAGGAGGGCTCACCATATGAGATCGCTTTTAACGGTTGTGGGGTGGTTGTTTCAGAATTAAAAGTCTTTATGGGTAAATGAAGCAGAGCTGTGGGTTGTTTCCCCTTCATGACCTGCATAGAGAATTTGTGCCTTTTTTGTTGTGGTTAGAGGTGAAGAATAGTTTGAAAAACTAGACTAGAAGCTCTCTTGTTGATATGGATGGAGCAAAGCTTAGAAGTGAGGCAAAAAAGTTGCCCTGGATATAAAATGAAAGAGCAGCTTCTTGGTGACTCAATGGTTAAAACAATACTTGCTGACATCATATTTCCGAGAACGCTAGTACCAGTATGTGTGATTTACTATAACAAGATCTTAAGTTTTTCCTGTTGGCAAATGGCATGTAGTATTTACAAAGGCTTTGGTTTCTGTCCAGCAGAAACATTTGAGTTCCAATAAATTGATACATGAAAAGAGAAACTTTAACAATTTCATTTCCAAGAAAGACTGTTTGTTTTGAAAACAATTATATTTTAATGTAGTTTTTAAAATTCTGATTTGCAGGAGCTTATATCCCCCTTGGAAAAATGGAGATCTTGCATCAGTTGCACATGAAATTTGCCTATGTAGACTACCAGATACTATGTATTTTCTGGAAAACAGGAAATCCTTTTCAATCAAAGTGTTCAATAGCCTATAAGCCTTGAAAAAACATGTATATGCCCATTCCTTCATCTTGGATACTCATATTGCATGTATTTATGTAGAAGAATGGAACTAAAAATATCCTTTATGAGCACAGTCCTCCTTTGGAGAGGGAGATGGCAGCTTGGCCTGTGAAAGAGAAGTATAATGGTTTATGTGTTCTAGTGAAACCAAAGGTAGTTTTAAATCATTTTAAATACAAGTTTAAAACAACAACCAGGTTTCAGAATAATTGCCTGATCTATGCTTGTTTTTTTTAAAAATGTGTGATTAGATTTCCCTTCAGTCAGTGACAAGAAGTTAGGGTTTGGTCTCCATTTTTCAACTACTCCTGTTTTGGTTGTGCCTATAAATCCACCCTCCCATTCCCTGTAGTTTCTTTCTGTGTAGTATCGCTCCAGGTACACTCAGGATGTAAGTCCTGGCTGTAACCCAAATGAGATGCTTATATTCGCATAAGCAAACTATTTCCATAGCCGGGATGTTTTCTGCTGTATTTCTTGCTTCATCTCCAGCATGCTATGAGGCAACCCATTGAACAGTTTTAACAGCAGGTTGCACCTGCTGTTGAGCTGCCACAGACAAAGCAACAAGGAATGCTATTAACACAGTTCCTCTGTACAATTAAGTAGTTTCTTGGATTGCCGCTATGGTTCTTCAGCAGAAGAATCCTTGTGTTTGCTTTTCATCTCAGTGGAATGCTACTCTATCTAGTTTCCAATCCTTAACTGATTACCTAGCAGTTTTTAAGAAATACTTTCATATATTATTATGGGCAGGAGACTTGCTGGTGAGTGTTGTGAGAAGCATAAGTCTTGGGGAAATTCTCAATAAGAATTTAGTCTTGGGAGATGAGACTTGATGTTGTATAATAGCTACAGCTGTGAGCCAAAAAATAATAAATGCTACTGGTATTGGGGGAAATGTCAGGATTTTTCATATGACTGAAGAATCTGACACCCATTTTATAAGCCACAGTTCCCCTAAACTGAAGTAAACAGACTCTGGGCTCACTTGCTCAGTGGTAAACACATATCCTGTTATGTGTGCATTACAGATGTAAAATTTCTGGAAATTTTGAAGCCATGATGGAAAAATGTGTTTTTCTGAATTTTTTTTTGGGGGGGGGATTGGATTGGGGGGGTGTGGGTTGGAAAACAAAACACTGAAATATTAGCCCTTTTTACAGATTAAAAGTCACTTTGTTACTTTAGGAACATCAAATGTAATTATGGACAAGTCGGTTTGGCATAAAATTATTATATTTGGTATATTGAAAGTACAGTGTATTCAAACAATTATTACAAATTGAATTTACTTGGTTAATTTTTTTACTTTTTTTTGGTAACATATGGAGCTACAAGCTCTTGAACTGTAATGAACACCTGAAATGTAAGGAACCTCTTTGGTTTTGCCAGTGTATGAAGAGCAGGCAAAAAACTATTTAAAAAACAACAGAAGAAACCATCAATATTAGTTAAAAAAAGAAAATGATGTCTGCGCTAGTCCTCTGCAGTGTCTAGCAGACATAAAGCACTCATTCCCATAAAAAGAACTGAGAAAAAGCGGGGACACCAAGATTCAATTAATATTCATGAAATTTAATCAGATTCATTTCCTGAGCTATAGCTATCACTCAGTTTCAATCTGTACTTCAATGGCAGTGCCCCCTAGAGGCAGAAATGCATCTTGCTCTTGCGTTTGAGAGTTGTAGTCTCTGTTTGCAACCTAGGACTTGCTTGTCCTTGGTGCGCAGAAATTGCAATAATCTGATACTGTACATAGTTTTTTGAAATCATTTGTAAATATATGAACACCTTGTCTTAACCATTTTATTCATCATGCTAAAATAAAACAATACAGAATCCATTTTTCTTTTTTCACTTTTTCCAATTTTCCAGAAAAAAAAGGCTTCAGGAATAACCGGGAAAAGCAATTTTTCCCTGAATTTTTCTGGGTTTTTTGGGGCCTTCACATCTCTAGTGTGCATGCATATATGATATGAGGGTCTGGTGGCAGAGGATTTTATACAGTGGTACCCTTCAGCCAGCGGAACAGACACTGCTGATGTGTTAGATCCCCCCTCCAACATGCGTGTCTTCCAAATCTGTCCTGGAGGTTTAGGAGGAGGACAGAGGAAACTCGCATTGTGTGAGTAGAAGTCTGCTGGTGTATAGTTGGATGTAGCCCAGAATTGTTTCCTGAAATGATAGCACGAAGAGGTGGCTCAGGTTTGTTTTCATTGTGTGAGTAATTTAACAGCGGTTTATGGAGATGGGAGGTAACTTGCAGTCCTAATGTGCACTGACTGCACGTGGTGTACAAAAGTGCATGCTCGCTCTCTTGCTCGCATTCTTGCCTCTGTGTGCAAAGATAGAGAAGGCCAGTGAATAGAGAATTTGGGGAGATGCAATAGATCTGAACTGAACAAGGAAGAAGAGTCTGAATATAATGCATGGGATAGGGAATAGAAAATGAAACAGAAAGTGAACATAACATATTCATGGAGTCCTGAGTCTGAAGAAACTTCTGCTCCATGTATCCTCCACTATAGAATGAAAATACCTAGGATGGCAGCAGCAGGCCATAAAAGTGACCACATTTGGGAATATTTGTTTCTGTACCTGCTGTGGTTGAAATTGCCTAAATTTTATTTTTTATTTATTTATTAATTACATTTATGTACCGCCCCATAGCAGAAGCTCTTTAGTTTTAAGAACTTTAGTTTTATCTAAAAACTGAAGTAGCTAACCATTCAAAAATCCATGTAAGTGTTTTGTTAATGTTGTTTATTCTTCTGGTTAGTTTTCTTCTTCAACAATCTTATTCACACAGTTTAAAAGCATCTTTGGTGGTTGTGATTCTGGCACATCATGACAAAAATAACATGATTAATTGAACAGTTGGAGCTGTTTCATCTCCTGAATGACTTCACAAGTTCATTCTGATTTAATACTAAAATAACCAAATTATCATTCCATTTTTGGATGAAAATTGATCTGGAAATAATTCAGAGTCATTGTTTAATGTGTACCTATTCCAATGAAACTTACATGTTTCTGAAAATATATTTAGGTTATATTAAATAATAATGAACTACTGAAAATGATCTTTAAATAAAATCTTCCTCATAGGTATTTTAAACTGATTGAGTCCTTCAGAGAAGTGATTTAAATTATGATTTAATCAAATTGATTTAAATCAAATCATATGCTTGTCGTATGAGGGGATTTTCTACTTCATAGTATCTTTCCTCCTGTAGCATATCCTTCCTTCATTTGCTTCCAAAACCGGGGGGGGGGGGGGGATGGGCTCTTTCTTGCAAGCAAAACTGGTTGCACAATAGAGTATTAATGAGGTTTGGAAGCTGGAAGGTGTGATATAAATAGTTTAAATAAAATAGGTTCCATACATGAATAGACTTCTGCTTAAACAATTGAATTTTCCCTTCCTCTCCTCCCCTCTGCAGTCCCCTGCATTTCTCTAAATGTGCTCCAGAGGGATTCCACAACCCTCTAGACCAGATGGGGGGCAACGGAAGATTCAGGAATTACCCCCTCTCCATTCTCCTGATGGAAGCCTTTCATTGGCGGAGTGGCACTAATTGGATTTTACCCAATATCTTATACCACAATTCCTTGTCTAGCGGTACTTTAAGATACTTATATGGTTAAAGTCATGTATAAAAAGTCATTTTTAATACTGAAAATATGGACCTTAATGCTCTCCTGATTATGTTTATTTCAAGATGACCACAGTCGTGTAATACTGCAGAACACAGACAATGATTATATCAATGCAAGCTTGGTGGTTAATGAAGAAGCTCAGAGAAATTATATATTAACACAGGTAAGTATTATGCATTATATGTTTAGTGTCTTAATTCTCATATGAAGATAGAGGCCTGGTTCAGATGATAATGCGTTTGATACCATCGACCATGGTATCCTTCTGAGCCACCTTGCTGGGATGGGACTTGGAGGCACTGTTTTACAGTGGCTCCATTCCCTCCTGGTCGGGTGGACCCAGAAGGTGGTGCTGGGGAACTCCTGTTTGACTCCTTGGCCATTGGCCTGTGGAGTCCTTCAGGGTTCTGTTTTGTCCCCCATGCTATTTAACAAATATATGTAACTTTTGGGAGAGGTTATCTGGAGTTTTGGGGTGCAGTGCCACCAGTACGCTGATGATACTCAACTCTACTACTCCTTTCCACCCAATTCCAAGGAAGTGGTTTCTGTGCTAAACTGGTGTCTGTTGGCAGTAATGGATTGGATGAGGGCGAACAAATTGAAGCTTAATCCAGACAAGACAGAGCTGCTCCTGGTCAGTCGAAAGGCAGATCAGTGAATAGGGATTCAGCCTGTGCTGGATGGGGTTACACTCCCCCTGAAGACACAGGTCTGCAGACACAGGGTATACTTCTGGATTCAGCCCTGAACCTGGATTGCCCAGGTTTCAGCGCATTAGCACAGTTAAAGCTAGTGCACCAGCTGTGCCCGTTCCTAGAGATGTCGGACCTGGCCCCGGTGACACATGCCTTAGTTACATCCTGATTGGATTACTGTAACATGCTCTACATGGGGCTGCCTTTAAAGAGTGTTCAGAAACTTCAGCTGGTTCAAAGAACTGCAGCCAGAGTGTTGACTGGGGCCAGTTACAGGGCGCATACAACTCCCTTGTTAAAACAGCTCCACTGGCTTCCAGTCTGTTTCTGGGCATAATTCAAAGTGCTGGTTATGACCTATAAAGCCCTATACGGCTCAGGTCCAGGTTATCTGAAAGACCGTATTCTCCCTTATGAACCTGCCCGTGCTTTGAGATCTTCTGGGGAAGCCCTTCTTTCAGTCCCACCATCATCACAGGCGCGCCTGGTGAGAACATGGGAGAGGGCCTTCTCAGTGGCTGCTCCAGTGCTCTCTTCCCAGGGAAGCTAGACTCTCCCTCCTTGATGTGCTTTTGGAGACAGGCAAAACCTTTTTTGTTCCAGCAGGCCTTTGTCAAATAATCTGGGCCTCTGTCTATGCTAAGTACTTTTAAACTTGTCATGTATTTTAAATGTTTAATGCTTTAATTTTGTAATATATTTTTAACTTTTGTATATTTCTTTTCATAGGTTTTAAAATGTATATGTTTTAAATTTTGTAAGGCCATCTTGAGGCCCAGTATTGGGCAAAAAAAGGCAGGATACAAATAAATATAATAATAATAATAATAATATAAATATAATAATGTTTATGCATCTAGTAATGAGTGTCAGAACCAAGTTCTTCCCTCACCCTTCCCCATCTCTCCTCCCATTATGTTCTGCCTTATTTTTCTGATTTTTTAACTGGCGTTAATCCAGAGGTTCCAGGTTTAGATGAAATGAGGGGCTGTGTCTTAATGCAAGCTGGTATCTTTGCAGTGTAGCTAGTGCACAATGGGAGGTGGTGTGAAAAGTGGATTTAAATAACTAATAAACCCCTCAGTTGATCAGGCTGGAATGGCTTGGACCTTATGAGGAGGAGTCAGGAAACGCAACCAGTTTGTAAAGCAAGCAAAAAATAAAATAAAATAAAGCAAGCAAAGGATTCGCTTAGGGAAATGGTGAAAAGGATTAGCAATAAATAAAATAAAACAAAGGAAGCATTTACAAATATTCTCAGAGCTTCACACACACACACACACACACACACACGCACACACTGGACTACAGTGTTACAAATATTCTCAAAGAGTTGCACTCTCTGTGAAAGTGAGAATTCTTAGCTGTCTTAGGAGGTTGCTCACCCCCTAGTTACAAGCTTAGTTACCTAACTGTGGTGTTTTGTTTGACTAAATATATGGTTAGCCTCTGTTGGATTATACAATTCTTGCCAACTGAGTCTTGGGAAATGGAGCTCGTTGGTTCACGCTTGCCCAGTGGCAAGCGCAATGCACGCCAACGAGAAACCGTCCCTCGCTCCTTAGTTGGCTGTATCACCCGAAAACCAACACATGAAGTATGGCAAAGCAAAGCCCTTATCAATGCCCTGGATGATGGATCTCACTCGTGAGATTCACCCAAAACACATTCACAAACTCATTGTTTGGCCAGAACACCGGAATGCATGTCCTTTGGATTGAGGATAATGACGATACGTGCATGTTTGACCATCGAAAGGCTATGCCCCTCCCTAATGCTGGCAGTACAAGAGGTTTTATACACTGTGTCTCTCGTTGGGGTCTATGGCATCAAATGAGGTGTTTGAAGTGTTCTTTGTTGATAATACATCATTTCTAGTTCCAGCATAAATTGAAAGATTGACAGCATCTTCTGAATCCCTAGCACTCCTCAACTTTGTTTCTGTGGTCATAAAGTACTTGTTCTTTGTTATTAAAACATCTGGTACTATCATCCCCTTTGCAGGCCCATCTCCATCTTGCTACATCAGAGAACTCAGGGTTCCTGGCCCATATCTTAATACCCTCCCTCCATCTGCCTTTCCTAGAATCTCAAAGCCATTAACATTCTTTTGCTCCTCTCCCACCAGAGCCAGGGCATTTCACATTAGATTGCTGTCTTTGCTTCCTTTCACCTCCTCCTAGTGATGTTGTCTATTGACACTTAAATGTTTTGAAAACACCAGTACATCCAGGATATTTACAATTTGTGTTACATTCAGGGTCATGTTTACACACATCTCTCTTTGTTTCTTATTGCATTACATTAGTTATATCTCAATAGAAGGTTTAAAGTTCACTATGGTGCCTGTAGTCCAGGCCTGCCTATATCAAGGAAAGCGGGGCAGAGCTCCAGCTCCAGAGGGTCATGAAGTGAAGCAATTTTTATTGCTAGTGAAGAAACAACAGGCTGAGTAGAGAAAGGTTCATTTTAAAGGAAAGATAGGGAGACAATCCTAAGACTATGCAACTAAACTATTAATAAGAGAATACCTTCTTATTTCAATTATATCGATTCTACACCAAGGCAGCGCCCTGTATTTCAGGGTGGGGGAGGAAGAGGGATGATTGCTTGGCCCTGTTCCTAGCAAAGCTATGCAACAATGAAGTGTTGTGAAGAGATTGTGCTTTCCTGAGACATCTAAACTAGTGCAAAGAAGTTATTCTTGTGCATGAAAAATAGCTCATTTGATTAGGTGAACCTCTGGCAAAGAAACCCACATGAACCATTGCTGTGCTGTGCCTGGGGCTTAGACCAGACAAATACAAATAGTCCCAGACAAGAAGGCTCTGACTCAGAGCCTTAGGTTATTCAACACGTCCTCAGCATGATTATCCATTTAGATTATTGGTAAAGGACTTCTGTTGTACATGCAGATATTACCGACACTGCACTGACGCAGATATTGCTGCTAAAAAGCCTTCTGCAAATTCTATTTTGTTCCATCACTCTTACAAGAGACCAGTAAATTTCAACAGTGCTTTTGTTTGAACTTTGTCTGCTTTCATAAATATTGGTTCAGTTCTGAGTCATGTTGGACTCCTGATTGACTAACACCTTTCTTTTACTTGTACAGGGTCCACTTCCTAATACTTGTTGCCATTTCTGGCTAATGGTATGGCAACAAAAGACCAAAGCAGTTGTCATGCTGAACAGAATTGTCGAGAAAGATTCGGTGAGTTGTCTTAAATGTTTAAAGTTCTGCATTAATATCAGTTATATTGGCACCAATCTGTCATTAACGAGTCTATCGTTCTACCTGAAAGAGTGCCTTCTCCTGTATGTTCCTAGTTAAGTTCATCTTCGGTGGCTCTTCTTTGGATGCCACCGCCCACAGTAGTGCAGTAGGCAGTCTCTGTAGTTGCCCTTTCCAAGGAGATCCACCTTGTGCCCACTGGGTACTTCTAGACATTGGGCTAAGTTCTTCCTATTCCAATGGGTGTTTAATCTTTAATTTGCTGTCTTATCAGTTTAACTGCTGGCTCTTTAATATTTTTAATGTTTTGATATCTTAATTTTTTTAAAAAAAATTTCATTTGTTATATTGTGTTGGTAGTTGTTTTACTGTTTGGAGGATTTATGATTGTAAGCTACTCCGAGGTCATTTGTCAGTTTGACAGTATATACATCTATAAATTACTATCAGTTTGAGATCTATATTTATAATATAAAATGTGTATGTATTCTTGACATTAGGAACCTAGTGACTGAATTAGCAGTAGTTGAATAGTTTTTTAGACTGCATTTGAGTAGTTTTAGATAATGAAGTGAGGCAGGTGGCTACCAGGAAAGCGGCCTTTTCTTCTGTGGCCCCCCAGCTGTGAAATGAGCTCCCTAGAGGGGTTCCCTGGCATCTAACTTGTATTCATTCCCACACCAGTTGAAGAACATTTTATTTTCCCATGAATTTTAGCATTCAAGTCTTTTAGCTGCGCTGCTTTAAATTTGTTACTCTATTTTAAATCTCTGCATTGCTGCTAGGTTTTATTCTGGTTTTACTTTAATATTGTAGTTTTAAGCTTTTATATTTGATATTGTTTTTATTCTCTACTTGTGAATTTAATTTTTGTGAACCAGTGTTTTGGCTATCGGGGCGGGGGGGTGTATAGAAATGTAATAAATAAACAATACAGAAGTTCCATTAAAATATACTGTATAATGCTAAAAAAAAAAAAGGCTGTGTAGCACAAGTATGCAGCTGATCTCCTAAATTTGCAGTCCCCTTATTTTCTGAATCTGGAAGAACTTGGAGTAAATTCAGTGAATATGAACTGCTGTACAAATGATGCTGAACATACCCATAAAGAATCTGAATAGTGTACTAAAAAAAATCTGCTTGTATATATCCGTAACTATATAGTATGCACACACCCTATTCTATAAGCTTCTGGCTTTTAAAATAGTTCATCAGAGTTAATACTGTTCCATTTCATCCATTTTTAAAACAAACAAACCAATGTTGTTTAGAATCTAGGAGCAGTGTGGAAGGATTATTTGTATATACTGGAATAAGTTTGTATGATGCCAAGTATAGTATTGTAATATAAAGTATGTGATACATTCTTATTGCAATATTATTATTTTACAACTTAGGTGAAATGTGCACAATACTGGCCAACAAAGGAGGAGGAGGAAATGATGTACAAAGAGACAGGATTTTGTGTGAGGCTAAAATCTGAAGATGTCAAATCTTACTATACAGTACGCCAACTTCAGCTAGAAAATATCAATGTAAGCTCTCATCAAAATTGTGCATACAATCTCCAAAATCCTTATGAAAGGTGTATGTAGCTGTTACTATTGCCTTGGCGTATTTAATGCAAATTGTGTATTTTTGATATCAGTCATAATTGTCTGCATCCCTATGACAGTTTTTCCACAGGAGCCAAAGCATGAGAGTCCCTTGGTGCACAAAGAGGTGGCTGTTATAAAAACCACGTAGGCAAATGGAAAAGCTCTGTAGATGCTCTTAAGGCCTGACTTAATACATGTCTTTTTCTATTACTGACCATTTTTATTTAACATGCAGTTTTCTCAAAGTGAATGTGAAAACATTAAAGACTAGTATAAATGAAATATTATTTGAATATTAGTGTGAGGGTGTACTAATAAGTTAATTAAATGTTTGCCTTATATTTAACAATAATATTTAAACAATAACTGGTAGAGAGCAAACTTTTGGATTGCTTTAGATAATTCTCCATATTGTGCATAGGCTTTTACTTTCAGAAAGCTTTTTAGATGAGGAACATGCAAATCAGGATTTTCTTCTATGCACCCTGAAGTGGTAGAATGGGTTTTATTTATTTATTTTATTTATTTAAGGATTTCTATGCCGCCACTCAGCCAAAAAAGGCTCTCACGGCGGCTTACAAAAGTATTTCTTGACAGTCCCTGCCCACAGGCTTACAATCTAAAAGACATGACACAAAAGGAAAGGGGATTGGGAGGGAGGAGGAGGAGGGGGGAAAGGAAAGCAAATTCAGGCACTATAATCTTAGTTGCAAAGTTCAGCAGTTACAGTTGGTAGCAGGAGGGAGGGGGCTCTGAGCTGGAGCTGGACCCAGGCACGGTGGAGAAGTGCCTGGCTGCTGCTTCCTCCCTCACTGGTGGCCTCTGCAGAGACAGTTGGTAGCAGGAGGGAGGGGGCTCTCAGCTGGAGCTGGACCCAGGCACGGTGGAGAGATGCCTGGCTGCTGCTTCCTCCCTCACTGGTGGCCTCTCCAGAGACAGTTGGTAGCAAGAGGGAGGGGGCTCTCAGCTGGAGCTGGACCCAGGCACGGTGGAGAGATGCCTGGCTGCTGCTTCCTCCCTCACTGGTGACCTCTCCAGAGCAGAGGGTTATACTAAGGGTTATACTACCTAATCCTGCTGCATATGTGCACAAAGCTATATCCATTCCCCAATTGTGTATAAGTTTGAAAACATTGTAGATAACTCAAAATTTGTAAAGTGGCAACACCAAGAAACATGTTGTAGTAGCAAAAAAATAGAAAGGGCCAGTACAGAATGAATTGTTTTTAGATACATTAACTATGGGACTGTAACTCCGCCTCCCCCCATCAAAAAATAAGCAAAGCTCTGAGCAAGGCTCGCCTTCCTAAGAGTTCCTGGGTGCCATGTCACACAGCATTGCCAGCACGGAGACAAGGCTATAGTGCAGTGGTAGTGGCTGTGTTTCTTGGGAACAGGTGAGCAAAATACTGCCTCAGCAACCTTTAGACAGCTGTCAGGTTTTTGTGTGTGTTGGTATTAGCAGCTCAAATCCCTTTGGGGTAGTTGCAAAAAGGAATTAAGCATTGGGCATGGGGGCAAGGCAGATGACATCTACAACTTAATAATAAAGATAGCTGGGGCTATACTTGCAACACAGTCACACCTATTTTAAAGCTATGATTTTGTGAAATGTAATTTCGCTCAGTAGCTAGGGTGGAGCCTCATCTGAGATTTTTATTGTAGTGACCCAAAGTGCTGCATTTCAAGCAAACTTTTTGAGTTCTTGTTATCTTGCTTGGATGCATAAATATGTTAAATGTGTCCCAAAGAACTGCTCTAATATTTTTATATTTGTTTTTTTCTTAGACGTGTGAATCCAGAGTGATATTCCATTTTCATTATACTACATGGCCAGATTTTGGAGTTCCTGAATCTCCAGCTTCATTCCTCAATTTCTTGTTTAAAGTCAGAGAATCTGGTTCTTTGAGTCCTGAACACGGGCCAGCAGTCATTCACTGTAGTGCTGGAATTGGGCGCTCTGGTACATTTTCATTGGTAGATACATGCCTTGTCTTGGTAAGTTAATCCGCAAACACCTATCCCAAAATGACTGTACAAATACTTTAGGGTGTTTTGGGGAAAAAATCCTAAATTACTATTCTTGAGTAACAATTGAAAATGAATTCTGCAATGAAGATGTAAAACAGTGTGTGTTCCTATATTGAGAATGAAGATCAAACATATAGTATCCAACCCACCACCATATGGTTATAGTTCAAATGTCATGTTCCCAGTCCCAACAACCCATGATTTGCTGGAGCTTAAACAAACTTGGGTGCCCCTTGTGTGCCCAGCTTCAGAAAAGTATCCTTGTTTGTTAAAACAATTTCCTATGATGTTTGAGCTGGAAAACTGTTGAGCAATCCTGTGATTTGGGTATTCCTGATTTGAGCAGTCTCTACAAAGCAGGGCAGCAAGCTCTGGTTTGATCCTGGTTTGTAGGAATCGCTTTAACCACAATTTCCTAGTTTAGACATCATATGGAGCTGGTTTAACAAATGATATCATATGAATTGGGAATGCAATTGAATTGGATGCTTCTCCATCAAATACATTATCATATTACAAATCCTTTAGTAAAACAAAGCATGACAAGAAATATGACAAAATTTGAAGATATATTATTGGACCATATAATCAATACAGAAGGATCAATTTCTAAAATGTATTCACATTTTATTGAAATAGATACGAATATGTCAGATTGATTGAAAATAATATGGGAAGACGGTATTAGGATAATAGAGCAAAAGGTGTGGGATAAAGTATAATACTATCAAAGAAAACTGTACCAACAATTCTCAGGGAGAATGCGTTGATTGTTACAGTGATGATATATCACGCCAGTACATCTAGCAAGGATAGCTAATACAATGGCCATTTCTACATCTGCCTTTTTCCCCGGGATCATCCCAATGCATCCAAATGACACACAGGGATCCCGGGAGCAGGCAGGGACGATCCCTCCATTTTCCTGAGATAATCCTTAGGTGTAGAAAGGGCCAAACAGTACAAAATGTTGGCGATATAGTAATCAGCAAGGTTAATATATCCATGTATGGTGGGCATGTCCTCTAGTGTCACAGTTTTGGAACATCGTATTCTCAGAAATGGCAAATGTAATCACACATCAAACCATACATGTTCCATCAGCATTTGTCCTATTAACAATATGGGAAGAACAAAATGCAAAAGTGACATCTAAGGACTTAATTGCGTTCATACTGATGGGAGCCCAAAGTGTCATAGCTAAAAGTTCGGAATCTGCAGAACTTCCAACATTGAAATCTTGGTGTACAGAACTGTGGCAAATAGCCATGGCATAAAAATTGACATACCAACTGAAGCTAGCTAAAATTTAATCTGTTATGGAGAAGAATTATAAAGAAAAACTCCAAGCAGCCTATGGATTCCACCTATATCTTGGTTTCTAAGGTAAAGGACATATATACATATATTAAATGTACTACTCTCCTGTCAATAAATAGATGTAATTCCAATGTGTTTCTTTTTATTTATTTATTTTTCGATTTGTTTACTCTTGTTTTGGAAAATTATATCTTCTCTGAAGTTAGGCAAACAAGGGGAGGGGGGACTTGTCAAACCTTTTAGCTTGTTCCTGCTCCAGGAAACCATGGTTTTTTGGACCAGGATTATTATGTTTTAAGCAAACCTAAGTTTTCTTTTGATTACCATGGGAGGGGGGTGGAAGGGATAAAAGAGGTGTGAATAAGATCTATGCTCTGTATTTTTTGCATCTTACATTATGTAAACTATCTGAGACTGATTTAAGAGTATAAAGGCAGAGTTCCTGCAGTTATGTATTATTTCTCTTCTATGTTGTTACAAAGGCAGACAGTGGGTTATATCCAATGGTGTCCTGCCAGTGGAACCCCAGGGAGCTTTGGGGCCATGCAGGGGAGAGGAGGGGAAGGGAAACTACTCTTGCTTGAGTGGATGTTTGCTAGCATAATGTTGGATTTCGCCCCATGTCCTGAGTTCAAATGTGTGAGGCCGGGCAGGGAAAGTCAAAATCTTTTCTTTTCACACTGTCCTCATTGGGACAAGTTGGACTAGTAGTATATGTATTTAATTTCACCTTACCACTAACTGTGTATTTTAAAATAGTTGATACTCCCACCAGTGCAAGGCCAAGTTGGTCAGTGAGGCCTGAGGGTCATTTTTTTTGTAATGGTAGTGGTATGGGACTTAAACTGAAATGCATGCATGAAAAATACTTGACTTGAAAACAGTTTCTCTCTGTTCTTAATCTGTAGCACTGCTACCAAAACTAGTTACTGTTTTTCTTTCACAGATGGAAAAAAGAAAATATCCACTTTCTGTAGACATTAAACAAGTATTATTGAATATGAGAAAATATCGAATGGGACTTATCCAGACTCCTGACCAGCTGCGATTTTCATACATGGCTATAATAGAAGGAGCAAAATATATAATGGGTGATTCTAATATACAGGTAAATCTTTAGAATGAATTGACTGCTCTTTAAATTGATCACTCTGGAAAATTCATGATACAGTTCATTAGCGAGCTTAAACTGGGTTGTTTTAGGGCTTATACATATAGATCAGGAATCCCCAACCTCTTTGGACTTGTGGGCACATTTGGGAATTTGAGACGATGCTCTGGGCACCACCACAAAATGCCTAATTAGTGGATCATCACTATGGTGTCTGCCTGTCTCGTCTGTATCTTATTCAGCAAAAACAATTATTTTTGCTGAATCAGATACAGCAATTGGACACCACAACATCATTTTAATAAGGGATTATCTAATTTGCATAGTTGCTTGTGGTGCAATACACATAATTTTTTAAAAAAAACATGTTTTGGCAGTGTCTAGTAGTTGCTTCTTTTTTGTATTGGAACAGTCTTTAATATTCACTGATGTGCATGCTCTTTTAAATAATTTACCTGCTTCACTGAAATTAACAAATAGTTAATGTAAATGGATTCTCTGCACTCTTTTGATAGCATACTCACCTGTTATAACCCAATGGGACCTTACAACACTATCAGTATTTGAATGGGTGGCATATAGATGCAGACTCCAAATGGATACTTATTTGGATATTTAGTCTACTTTCGTTGACTAAAGTCAAGAAAGTTGTATGCATTTCATAGAAGTCCATGTATGTATATTTAAAAAATGGGGGAAGTTGTTTTTTTAAAAATTGGGTGGCTGTCACGGGTGCCATTGGTGATGCCTGCGGGTGTCATAGAGCCTGTGGACACTGCATCTGAACCCCTGATATAGATGATGATAGTTAATTGTGCTCAGTTATCTGACATTATTTGAACCTTTTCTGGGTAAATGACTTCTACCAAGATTCTCATGTCCTGATGTTGAACACTAAATTACATTGTAGAATAAATATATTTAGAAATCCATGGCTTTAGCTGTCTCATCCAGGCCTTGATAAAAAAAATCTGTAGAAATTTAACAGATGTATGTAATACAGCTGAGATAATAAAATTTATTAACTCAGTGGGACTTTTGCTTCCTCTCCCCTGCAGCCCTCCATAACTTCCCAAAATCTGCTCCAAAGAGCCTCCCAATCCTCAGGCAGAGTTTGAGGGTATATGTGGAGCTAACAAAAGCTATATGTTATCAGAATGGGTTAATTGGATACCACCCATTACTACCTGTTTTATGCTGCCTTGATGCTGAGTAATAGCATAATATAAAACACTTACTTTACTGCATACCTAGTTGCCCTTTCAGCATGATAAATAATACCATAACAGACTGTTGAGGATCTGGATCCTTTTATTAATATTTAAAGAGCAGTTTTATGTGTCTCTCCTAAAAAGCACAGTGAAATGTTGATCAAAAGTATTTATATTCCTATCCTATTGCATAGTATTGTCATTATTATGTATTTTTAATACAAATAAATTGTAAGCATGTTTTTGGATATTGTTCTGAAACCAACCAACCAAACCATTCGTTTTGAACATCTTTCCCTAAAAGTCCTTAAATGCTCAGTGTTACCTTGATGTGACGGAATATCATAACAGTACATCCTACTGAAGAAGCACTTGATGAGGAAGCAATGGGTTGTAACCATTACTTTCCATCAGAAAGAATGCAAACTTCCATCAGAAAGAATGCAAACTTTCCACCAGCAGAATGCAAACTGATAGTGGAATAGATTTCTCCCTGCAGCATGCCCCCCCCCCCACTTACACCCTCCAAAAATGCTCCAGAGGGTTGGGAGCAAAACTGCTCTAGAGCAGATTTAGGGTATGTGTGCAGGGGAGTACAGTAAGTGGGGGTCCGGTTGCATGAATGGAAGCCTGTCTGCTTAATGTTAGATGTAGTCCAAGATTAGCTTTCCCTTGCATTGAGAACACTATCCTACTGTTAAAAATAACTAATAGTTTCCCAGTTCTTTGTAATAGACAAAAGGATGCTTGTATTTGCAGTCTTGTAAAGAACTAAGGATTACATGATTTCAACTAAACAGAAAAACTATACACTAAATTCTCATGAGCGCCAGAGTGCAAAAGAATACACTTGGAGTTGGATTTGGCTGATGTTGGAGTGCAAGGTGATCTTTGATCAGGATAAGGGAAAATATATGGTGGTATTCTGTGATGTGAAGAGCATATGTTATTGGGAGTGAAGAGCATATGTTGTTGGGAGCAGAACTGGAAAAATCTGGCATTTGGTTGTCTAGGCTCCAATACTCCAAATACAATATTTCCAGCACTGAATGGGGATTAAAACAGAAAAGTCCATTCAGTGCTGAAAATGGCTGTTTTTTAATAGTGCACAGATTTACAAATTATGAGTATGTTGTACAGGCAGGGATTTTTTTTACCTTTTAAAACTGCTTTCTATTTTAAAATGTTACAAAAAACACTTGAAAGAGCCTATGTGGCCATTGACCAAAAATAGTATTGTTTGTGATACCTGCACTGTAACTGGAGTTAAAGTTAGATTTTAAACTTGATTTTAAATATTTTGATTGTTTTTTTCTTTTTTTTCTTTACGGTTCACTGCTCAGGAAACTTTTTAAATATAGCGTGGTTTATAAATCTTCTAAATAAAATAAATAAATAGTGCATGGGGAAAGGTTTAGCTACTAGTGCTATTCTGCAAACGCTTTTCAAAGAGTTTGCATAGTGCTATAATTAATAGGTTTAACTGCAGTTTTCATTATTCTGCAGGCAGAAGACTTGGTTTTAGTTTCTTGTACAGTGCTGTAATATGAGGTATAAAGCAGCCCTTTTGTGAAAAAAAATGCTTTTCACATGCAGAAGGGTATCAATGATCCAAGTTGTTTTTATCCAATAAAGATGAGTCCTTTTCATGTTGCCTCCTGAACTAAAATTTTCACACATGTATGTGTTGCAGTTTATCTCTGAAAATAGTGGTACCTGTCATATTCAGATAGCTTTTTACAAAGCAGTATCTTGCCTTTGAAACATTAACAAAGTGAGATCATTTTTCCCATTCAGAATCAGTGGAAAGAACTCTCAAAAGAGGACCAGACACCAAGTTCTGAAAGCTCTCCTCCAAACCCAGCCAAGCTAACTCCACAGACGTGGAATGGGAACAGTGTAGAATTGGAAAATCAGGAGCAAACCAATAACTTAAATGCTGATCTGTCTCCTACAATACAAAATATTGTAGATGCAAGTGCTGACAAGTGAGTATCCTTTTTACAATAGCTTGAAAACTGGCCATTAACCTATTCTATCTGACGAGGACTGTTCTCTCTTCATTTTTTATGAGATTTATACTGTGCATTATCATTCATGTCAGTTAACCTTGGCATTAGAATACTGTAGTACACTCTCAGCGGTTCATACAATCGCGGGGGGTAAAAGAACACCACCACCCTCGTGCATGCCATACACATGCTTGTTGTTTACATAATTACCCATGCTGCAGCGTGTGTTGTCCAAACTCAGTGTGTGGTATGGTAGCAATGGCTTCATACCCACCCTACAACCCCTACTGCACATAGTGGGTTGTAGGGTGGGTAGGAAGCCCATGTAAACAACCGGCAAGGGGAGAAGCCACGATGATCTTGCAAACCCAGTCTCGATATGGGACTACTACTAAAGACATTTGAAAGCACCTGAGAGTGATAGTCTCGTTCTTTCTCTCTACTTTACAAATCTTACACAGTTCAGAATTTACACTAATATTGCATTGTTCTTTTGTGAGCTGTCCTTGGATCAAAAGGCAGCATAAAAATATTCATAATAAATTTTTAGAATTGAGAATTTCAGCTTTGCTTACTTATTGAGAAAGGAATCTTCTAGCCACAAAAGTTGTAGAGAGTTTTTTAAGATGCAGAATGTATCATGTTAAAATTCTCCCTCACCCAGCATAAGGTCTGCTTTAATATTATCGTGAAGCAGGCATTAATGCATAATACTAAGTACTGCTCACAGTGGTTTCTAGCTTTTATTCACCGTTATGATCCTAAGTGTATACTGTTGTCAAATCTTGCCATGATTTCAAATTACTAGTTGTGCCATGGCTGCACAATGCTTGGATAGCAATGCCAGCAAGACCTGATTACCTTGCAAGGAAAAAAGTGGGGAAAACTGCCTTAGTGCAGGTGCAACACTCAACCATAGTTAATATCCCATTTCAAGCTATGGTTTTGAATCCTAATTTGTGGTCATGCTTTATGGTTTAGGAATTCATATATAATGTGCAACTATGCAAATCATGAGTAGAGTCACTGATTGAATCTTGGTAGAAGAAATTGCATGTGCCCCACATGTTCACTGTTACGTGTGACAAATGAATGTGTATATTTTGCTGTATAGGGAGCAGCAGTTGACAGAGTCCTGTGATGTGAGAGGCAGGTGTAAATTACGCAGTGACATGTACATGCACTTAGTACAGGGATGACATTAATGAAAAATATCCATGTGTAAAATGGCCCTGTGATTCTAGGCAGCAAGGAATGGATCCGCTTTGCAAACACACTGCTCCCTCAGAGTCAACGACTTTATCTCTGAACCATGCATCTCCATTATCCCATCACGTATGTGTACTTCCACCTCTTGCTAAATAGTACTCAGAGATGAAAACTCACACCTGCTTTGCAGAAATCCTAGATTAGTGTTAGGGTACAACACAGTTTATTGCAAGGCATCCCCCTCATCAGAGATTGCAGGAAGTAGGCATAGGTATGTATCCTAGACATCACATGGTTTACATGCCCTAGTGCATGTCCAGGGTTTCTATTTGCACTTTTGAATTGGCTTTCAGGCATGAAATTGAATACATGCAAGCTTGGACCCTAATGTTTCTTACATGAATGGAAGAGGGTTCTTATTCATGGAAAGGGGCTTTCCCATCTCCCCTTTTCCTCAGCTGTGGGGTTAGGGGGGCAGTGGGAATGCTATGGGGGACCGCAGTTGAAGTGTGTTGGAAGAAAAACACTTTCATACAGAGGAGCAATTTAGTATTCAAGTTGCATATGGTCTCAGCATGCATAATATCTGCAAGAAGCACACTGATGATGCCTTAAATACCAAACCCCAGGATTATTTTTGTCTTCCCATAAAAGCTCTTTTAAATAGCTACTGTTAAAAATATGTGCAAATTTTAATTTTTTTTTGGGGGGGAGGCTTAATATTACTATGTGCTGAATGAGACTTATTAGCATAATCTTTGGAGCAGAAATTGATCCCTCCTGTGCACCCACCCCCCCAAGCCACCAGTCTGCTTTCTGTCATAGTCACTGGGATCACTTTGTATCAGCCACTCACTTTCCACGCTGGCTCTGGTTTCCAGGTACAGTTCAAGATACAGCTTTTAACTTATATACCTTAAACAGCTTGGCCCTCTTTCCCTTGGAGAACTCCCATAACAGACAGATGAGTGTCATATTAATATCTGAAGGCTACTTCTCGTTACTGACTTAAAGGTACAAAACAGTGTATGAAGGTACTTTTGAAGAGTGTCCACATCTCTAAATCATGTCTTTTTGCTTATAAACATATAAGCAGCTACAGGGGAAGGATCATAACTCGATCCTCTGTCTGCTTGCCCACTCATACAGAAAGGTATTGATGGATACTCACTTGTAAAACTCCTCCCCCATCCACCTGGAAATGTGTCAAAATTGAGAATTTTGCAGAAGCACTAAGGGCTAACTTAGTGGTTTAAGTCAAAACTTTGATTCAATACAAACTATTTTTTTACTCTCGCTCTTCTGTTGGTTTTTATTGTCTTGCTACCTGACTTTTAAGGAAGATGGGTTAGTCTAACTGACACCAGTGTTTTTGCTTTTTAGTGCTTTTCGGAAACGGGTGAGAGAGGACAGAAAAGCTAATACAGCACAGATGGTGCAGCAGATGAAACATAAGCTGACTGAGGCTGAAAGAAAAAGAAAAAGGTGGTTATATTGGAAACCTATTCTCACTAAGATTGGGTTTGGTTCAGCCATTTTCATTGCAGTTTATTCTTGCTGGAAATTGTACTTCCAAGGTGCTCTCATGTAAGTTAATGCTTATGCTACCATGCATCTACTAATATAAAAGCTTAAATCCAACTGATTTCAAGTGGGACTTAAAGTGAGTATTACTGGGTCCAAGATTGCTGCCATAGTTCATGGAACAAGTGTATTACAAAGTTCACTAGCAGGAATTTAACTTGCAGTATTGAACCACCTACATCTGAAATTAATGCAGTAATCCTGTAATGCACAATGCATGAGGACCTGTTCACTAGTCACTGTCTCAGGACTTTTCACTGCAGGTACTACTGAAACCATATTGCTGCCTGGAATAAAGTGTACACTCTTGTTAGGTAAATTAATGCACATTTTTCAACAACTATGTATATAGTACTTAAAAATTAAAGTCCACTAGATCTTGCAGACTGAACTTCCAATGCTTCAGTCTACCACCTCACGTATCCCTGATATAAGCAATAAATGTGGTGTTATACTCTGAATGCAGAAAAGCTGGATTTGTGCGTGTAATATACCATCCACTGTTTATACTATCCAGTCATAAAATGGATTTTATAACTCTCTATATAACCTTTTTGTAAATAAATGTATTTTTAAAAGCTATGTTTGTACAAGTTTTTCTGACAAAGAATATGCATTAGCTATTGGTGCATCCATCCTCAATATTTCAAGAATGATTTGGAAATTCACTGAAGTCACTATTCCCAACTTAGGAACATAGGAAGCTGTCAGACCCAAGGTCTATCTAGCCCAGTATTGTCTATACTGACTGGAAGCATCTCTCCAGGGTATCAGGCAGTTTTTTTCCCCAGCCGTACTTGGAGGTGGCAGGGATTGAACCTGGGGCCTTCTGCATGCAAAACAGGTACTCTAACATTCAGTTCAGCCTCTCCAAACATAGTGACTTAGTGAATTGCCCTTTGAGATGTTTGATGTTAGCAGATCTGGAATATTTCTCAATTTCTACCCTGACCTAGTCCACTCATAATGCCAATCTGTGGTTTGTTGATCTACCCAGAGGGTGACCAGCTCACATGATCACTGCAGCTTAAGCTACAGTATTTATTTTTTTAAGCCAGGCACCATTTGTCTGGGCATGACTTGTCATGTCATCCAAACCCAGGTGGCATGGCTTGTTTGAGGGGAAAACAACCCTCAACCCATGGCCTGTAGGGGGGTTGTTTCCCTTTCAAACAAGCCATGCCACCTGGGTTTGGGTGACATCAGCCATACCTAGCATGTGCTGTGCCTTAAACAAGCAGCCATGGCTTGTTTTAAGCTGTGGTGATTGTGTAAACAGGGGCTTTGTCTGCCAGATGATGGAGCAAACCATGGTTTGTTTCTCAATCTCTGGGTTTAGTTTCCTTTATCCTTCACCCATTTCCTCCCTGTATCCCAAATGCTTTTGTAGTGATGCAGTACTGGGATGTACAAAGGCAAGTGGCTTTTTTCCCATGGTTGTGCACCACTATTGGTGAAACAACCCATGATTCCGGATTCACAAGTAATGACAGCCCATGGTTTAAACAACCCAGAGTTCACAATCCAACAACAAAACATGGGTTCTTCTTCTGGGTTGCTTGTATAGTTTGCACTACACAACCCAGAATTCAATCCATTCCATGGGTTAGTGTTGTGTGTGAACCCAGCCTGTCAGATGTGTTTATGTATTTGTTTGTAGTTACTATTCTATTTTTAAAAAAATATTTGAAAGACTACAGCTTTTGTTGGAAATCATACCTTATGTTTCATGCCATTAAATGAGAAAATATTTTTGTGTGTCTCATTTGATTAGAGTCCTATTCTTTGTAATATTTAAGTATCCTTTGTAATGGGTGTAGACAGCACATGACAAACATATAGGTTCTGAAAATAGAAATTATAGGCCATCTCAGAAGTGTTTATAGGTAGAAGGAAATGACCATAAAACAGGATTTCTTCTTTCAGGAAAGGAAAAATGGAGATGGAAAAGGACTACTGAATATTATTTTTTTCATCTGTTGGCCTAGGGGATAAACTATGTAGTGGGAATAATAGTAGACCTACTACTTGATGGTAGTTGTAGTGTAGTGTCTAAAGTGTCAGACTGGGAGTTGGGAGATCTGGGTTCTAGTCCCCACTCTAGTCCCCCCCCCCCCCTCATGGAAGCTCACTGGGTGACTTTGGATCAGTCACAGACTCTCAGCCCAACCCACCTCACAGGGTTGTTGTTGTGAGGATAAAATGGAGCAGAGAAGGAAGATTGTTTGTTGCCTTGGGTTCCTTGGAGGAAAAAAGGCGGGATATAAATGCAATAAAAAAAATGTGATTATGATTTGCAACAACTATAGTATACTTAAGACAATTAAACTACAGTACTTGGATATACTGTAGATGCAAGTAATATTAAACAAAGTGATGGTTCAGGCCACAGATTTTTATGGTTAATGCGTCAATGACCCAAGTCAACACCAAAAAAATATAAAATTCTAACTCCAAACTTTTTATTGTGGCTAGATGAATGATGCAACTCCAGGAATCTTGAGCTACTGTACATGTTGTAAGGGTCTTAGAAGTTCTGTTCCTGTGGGAAGGGGTAGCAAGTACCGAAGTGGATACTGAGCAGCTCTGTGTATCTCTTATAGCATAAGTGTTCAGATGAAACTGCATTAAAGTTTGCCTCATAGCCTTAAAAAGTATCCATTGTAAAATTACCAGAAGTATTATTTTAATTGTAATATGAGTTACGCTTAGAGTCTTGGCAATATTTAAGTCCCAAATGCTACCATATATTTGATACTACCATTAACTCTTACTTTTCATATGGGTAACTGAATGATTGAACGGTGCAAATCAAGCATTTGAAAAGTACTGATCAAAACTTTTAGGATTTCCATGTATATTGACTTCTGTTATATAAGAAACATGGAAGCAAAATAGGGGAAGGAAATGTTTCATCTTTGAGATTTGCTAGGCTTCAAAGCTCCTCTTTAGGCACATTTGAAAGCTTTTGTGTGCACATAAAGCATGTCAGTCAAGGCATCCTATTATCTTTTACTACCCTCGTGAGATAATACGGACCTGAGTCTCACAGGGATATGCCTTTTACAAAATCAGACCAATGGTCCATCTCAGTGTTGTCTACCCTGGCTGGTAGAAGCTCTTTAGGATTTCAGGCAGGAGTCTTGGAGTTAACAGATAAGTGTATATCCCAATATTTATGTATCTTTTAAAAAAAAAGCTGCTCTGTATGGAAAATAGTATTAAATCCATCAACTTGGGAACAACCTGATTATTAAACCATGATTTTGAATTTGATTTAATACCCTGGCTTCAAGGCTGGTAACCAGGAAACTATATGGTTAATTAGAAGCTTTGTAGTTAGCACAAAGAGCCCGGGTATGCTGGGGGATTGTTTGTTCATATTTCTGCTTATTAAGCCTAGCTATGATTGTCCAAGCTCTCCCAACGTATCAGGTTCGTGTGGAGGAAGCATCTGCAGGAAACAGTAGGCCTGCTGAGTATTTGGGAGTGTGGCTGCCTTGTTGGCGAGCAATGGGCAAATAGGGGGAAAGGGAGTTGGTTCTATCCTGAAGTGGGTAGCGACCCAAACAAAACAAGATCCTGGTTGATTTAGCCCCACTTCCTGCCATTTGCAGCTTTTAAAATTTATTTATTACATTTTTATACTGCCCAATAGCCGAAGCTCTCTGGGCGGTTCACAAAAATTAATTGGTATATGAGCCGTCCAGGCTCCTGCTCCTTGATAAGTTCGGTAGCCCTTTTGTGTGAGTCTCTTCCCTCTCTGAGCTAAGCACCTCTGGAGATTGTTAATCAACTATCACTAGATGACAGATTAACTGTATTGCTTTTTCTGCCTGTGAAAGTAATCATTGAACATCCAGTTGGGGATTTGCTCTTGTAATTTAAATGAAGTTATTCAAGATACTTTGTAAACTACTATCAATTCAGTATCAAAATTATTAAACCTTTTTTAAAAACGTGCCTGTTTCTCAATGTTAGTGCAATGGCTGATACCTTGATTCTCCATATTTGCTTTTGACTCTGAAGTATTAATGGTTATACTAAGCTTTTCATTTCTAAGATATAACTGACATTGCAAGAGAGTAAACAGATATTAGTACACTTCCATTACAAAATCCACTTTTTTCCTTTTAATCAAAGTACACGAGGTTTCTCTCAGAGGGGAATTACTTGAACTATCTTGTTTTCTCATTCAAGACAGACAAATGAAGCATGGGGTGCCTTTTCATAACAAGTTCAAGGACATTTTGTTTGTGGCAGGGAATACATAAGCACATGCATACAGAAGATACACAGACAACATATCCTACCTACTATTGCAGGATCTGATGCATATGAACATGGCCTTCATTTGACATTCAGAAAACTTCAGGGGGGGGGTTGAAATTGCAGTGAGACTAAATATGTGGTTTTATTCAAAGAAGCAGCCCTGTATACATTTCTGGCCTGAGTATGGGCCTTCAGGAATTGGGGTGTTTTTATATAAATGCCTGCAGAGATTTATATTTTTAAAAATCAAATTTCTGAAGACTCATGGCCAAAACCTGTAGGTATACTTCCGGAGAGAGAAAAAACACATTTTCAGCATCCTGAGGCTTCGACTCTTTATTCCATTGAATCACACCCATTTTGTTTTACAGTGAAACTGTAAAGCATTATTATACGTCTGCATGTACTGAACCTGTGACTCTTTTGCATTATGTGTCTGTAGGCCGAGAGTGACCGACACCTAAACCACCAAGACTTATGAATATTCTGCAGCTATAAATATACACAATTGGCATGCAAAGCAGGACATCACTCCTCTTCAGGAACAAAAGTGAGGTCTGAGCAATATCCGGGTGGCCTCATAAATATCTGTTTACAACGTAAACAACCAGGGAATGAAGTACATCACCAGCAAGAGACTTTGCAAAATAATTTGTCTTAAGTGTTTTATGCTTGTATCAACTGTAGAAAGATGTAAGAGATAACATTAGAAAGTACTTTGTACTGCCATTCTTACTGTATTTTTTATACTTTTGGCAGCATTAAATATTTTTTTTAATTGACATACTGGTGTGTGTGTGTATTTTTTCCTCACCTCCAAAAAGACTATTGGTGATACTTTTGAGAAATTTGATTCCTCGCCCTTCCTTGTATAATTAATCTATTATGGTATATGTAGCATAGACTATCTCTACTACTTATGATTAACTGCTTACTGCAGTCCAATAAATATCTAGTGCTGCTATCGCTGATCCCTTGTCCTTCAATACATAAGGTTAACAATTCATGCACAGTAATTTATTCTGAATAGAAAGACTAATGTTTAGAAATACGTTTTCCTTGCGCCTCAAATCTGTTGACAATAAAAATGTCAATCTGAGAACAAATAATTAAATAAAGCCAGCCATAAGAAAAAAGGCTTGGTGAAAGAGGTCACACTTTCCCTAAAGTGAGAAGGTTTCCATCTATTGGAATCATAACTACCATAAAAATGGCACCAATGACAAAACGTATTAACTGGGCCTTTAAACCCATGCTCAACCTTTTCTCTGGTGGTCCTTGTACTTTTTAAGGAACATGTTTCTCAAAACAAAGTATCAAGCAGAACTTAATCATACTATACACAATGAAGTTGGAGAGTGCAAGATCTAAACTGTGGATTATTTATTTACAATATATACTGCTCCCCATTCAAAATTTCAGAGCAGTGTACAAGATAAATTAAAAACAGAATAAAACCTTAAAATAGATTTTTAAAAGCAAAATGGAAAGTGAATCGTGGCTGGTCATTAAGGAAAGGCTTCCTGGATCAATGACGTTTTCAGGAGGCACCAAAAGGAATACAAAGTTGGCGCCTGCCTGACCTCCAGAAGCAGGGAATTCCATAGGAGAGGGGCTACCAACACTGAAGGCTCTTCCCCTGGTGGACTCCAGTAGGACGATCTCCAGTAGGTTTATTATAATATAAAGAGAAAACCTAGTGAGAGCAAAGCTGGCCAAGCAATGCAATTCTGACTAGGTTATACCCTGATAGATCAAACCTGTATTAGCAATTAGGCAAGCAGCATGAGTACTATTGTTTTTATCACTATTACAATCACATATTCAAATCAGGCTGCTTAAATAAGAGGCACAAAGATTTATACTTCGAAATAATGCCAGATGTAAAAATAGACTGCAGCTCCTACTGCCTAAAAATGCCCTGGGAGGAATGGGTGGCTAGGACAGTCAATACACCATCAAAATAAACTTGTACACGCCACACATGAACAAGTTAAGACATGCAACAAGATGTGGCAGTGTGTAGTAGATCTGTTCACTGGTCAGCCAGTCATGATCAACTCCATGCTACTCTATTCTCCTACCACCTGGTTTTCTTACTTCAATAGGTTGGCATTCCTGAATTACTAAGCAAACTCAGTCCTCACAGGACTATATTTGGGTGGGTGGATTGGCTTTTTTCTTTAGTGTGTGTGGGTTCTTTCTGTACTTCTGCACATTTTCAGGCTTCCTCTGCTGTGCATGGATGGTGCTAAGCTCTGAACATCTGTCATAGAGAGAATTATATGGTATGAGTACAGCCTCAGTTAATATCTGTATAACTCAGACTTAAGAAAAAAAAATTTCCTTTGAATAACTGAGGTGTCTAAAGAAGTGCAGCCAGCTTTCAGTTTGTAAATTTTGGACAGTATAACCATAGAGAAATTTTGTCACTGTAGATGCCTGTGCATTTTTCTGCTCATGCACTATACAGCTTTGTGTCTATAACAGATCTTTGTATATATGTGACTAATATTTCAAGCCCCAACTCAACAAGACTGAGTTTGGTCAAATATGATAGTCTGATCTCCTTAATCAGCTCCATTACTTTGTGCAAGAATTTACAATGTTCCCACCCCTTTCCAAAAAACCCATTACCCCTTTACACACGTCAAGTCTTAACATCTGTTACTTGCCTCATATGAAAATGCCTAGGAAGAGGCATACTTTCCAAACTCAGTGTATCTAATGACTATTTGGATTTTTCTTAATTGCATTGGAAAGGCCAGAATTATTTAAATACCTAAGTAATACTGAGAAAAAGCCTAGAATGTTTCAGTAGTTAAATCAGAAATTTGCAAATTGATTTATTTAACACATTTTCAGTTTTTACACCTTTATGATATAATTGTTTTTAGCTTGCCACAATATATTAAAATATTGGGTACAATAAATCATGGTCATTTAATTTCATACAAGATTATGCCCAGCTGTTTCTCATTTCAGAATCCAAATTAGAAAACAGGTTTTATACAAGAGGGCTATAAAAAACAACAACATGGGTTTTAAAACAGTGCAGGCGGGAGTCCACTGCCAAAGAGTAGTTTCCAAGAACTTGGTATTTTCCATCTGGAACATTTAACTGAAGAACTGCTGCTCTGCTGATTTCAAAAATATAAGTTATTTTCACACAGTAGAATAGCATTAACCCAAACAAATGCCTTTGTATACTCTTGCATGAAGTAGATCCTGCACATATGTTAGTCTATGCCACCAATTTTCAAATTGTTCTGATGAACCTTGTAGTGTCTGAATGAGATCAATCGTAGCAGAGAGGTCTCCCTGAAAGATCACTTGCCCACTACTACTGATATTTTCTCTGCAGCTTGCAATGTGTCCTAAGGCCACAATCAAGTTGATGTAAGGCCTGCAGGTCTGGCAAGTGCTTCACACAGAAATGAGCATGCACCATTTAACATGCCCCAGAATCATCTGTAATAAGCAGGATTCTTAGGCAAGCAGATGTGGACTGAAGATCAGAAGTTTGATCTAGACAGCTCATCAAAACCTAATTCTTACCTTACTGTCCACACAAATGACAATATTCACAAAAAGCAACTATCCAGCCCTAATTATCACTGCCTTTGGAAACATGCTGTACTCTTTGCCCTTTCAATAATATCCATACACCCATTCATCCATCTTTTCCTACATGTTGTTTAACATTAATATGAAGCTGGTGGGAGCAGTCATTAGAGGATTTGGAGCCAAGTGCCATCAGTATGCTGATGACACACAACTCTCCCTGTGACATCTGAATCGTCTGAAGCTGTGCAAGTCCTGGCAAGATGAAAGCCCTGTTGGTGAGTCATTCTCAAGTGCAGGAGATAGGCTCATTGCCTGTTCTGGATAGGGTTGCACTCCCTCTGAAAGGTCAGGTTCGTACTTTGGGGGTATCCCTAGATCCATCATCAATGCTGGAGGCCCAAGTGGCCATCGCAGCTTGGAGAACCTTTTACCAACTTCAGCTGGCTCACCAACTACAGTATGGCCTCTTCTGGACAGAGATGGCTGGGCAACAGTAGCACAGGCATTTAACCTCAAGACTGGATTACTGCAATACACTCTTTGTGGGGCTGCCATTTTGCTTCAGAAGCTGGAACTAGTGCAGCATGCAGCAGCTTGGCTGTTGCCAGGAGCTGTCCCTTTTCAGGGTGCAACTACTTTGCTGAGGGAATGGCATTAGCCGCCTATTGGCTACAGAGCCCGGTTTAAGGTTTTGATACTAATGTACAAAGCCCTAAACAATTTGGGAACAGGATACCTGAGAGAACACCTCCCTTACCAACCCACCCGAACACTGAGGTCATTAGAGGGCCTGCTCCTGGTGATTCCACATGGACCTATGGCCTGATTGGAGTCCACCAGGAGAAGAACCTTTAGTGTGGTGGCCCCTTCTCTTTGGAACTTCCTGCCCATGGAGGTGCGTCTGGTGCCTCCTCAAAACAGCTCTATTCCAGACATCATTCTTCAACTGTGTTTATTAGTATTCTCTTTTAAATTGAACAATTTTACTATGCTGTTTTAATTTTTTTATCTTTTTACTGTTTTATTATTATATTCACCGCTCCGGAATCTGTTTTAGATATGGAGCGGTATAGTGTAAATAAATAAATAAATATTGCAATTTCACTTCGGAGCAATCTCCCCAAACTAAACCTACTATGTTTGCCATGGGTCAACACACACTTACTTGGTTTGCAGTAAGTTGGAGCCATTCATTAAGGTAGTCAGCAAGGGCGTGGGCATCAGGGATATTGTCCCCCTCTGAGCAGAACTTAAGCAAAACTACCATTGGAATTTCTTTTGAACAACTGGAATAAAAGTAATACCAATGAAGAAACTAAACAAGTTTTCTATACAAACATTCTTGCTTCCTTTGGGCTGGAATTCGTATATTTTTTCTTAAAATGAAGCAAGTATTTAATTTGGCCCCAATATTAATGTACATTGTGTTATGCTAATGTACACAACCTTTAGCTCAACACAAATAGTATTTCCTGGCAAAATATTGTTCTAGAGGTTGCTTATGCTAGCCTAAAATAATTTACATTAGCACTAGTGCCAAACTGGACACTGCGCAAAGAAAAAGTTTAGTTAAATTAACCCAGCATTTTTTCCCATTCTTGAGGCAAATTACCAAGTTTATTAATTATATTTGTATCCTACACCTTGGCCAGAGTCCAAGGCTCCCTACCCAGTGAACTTCATTACTCAGAGCGGTTTTCAGTCTAGGTCTAGGCAATCCAGAACACTCTTCATTAGAGCAGATTGACTCTTAGAAAAAAATAAAGGTAGTCACTAGAACAATGAGGATTGTGGTGCTCAACCTGAAATTTTAAGCATACAAAAAACCCAAGGGAAATAGACAACAGTAGAAGGCATGGTATATTAGGGCAGAGGCTCCAAGGGCCTTTACGAGGCTTGGGTATAAGGATGGCCAATCTGACATTCTAAAGTTTGAGTACAAAATATTATCAATACAATCACACAGCAAAGAAGTGATTGTGTTTGAACGTACAATGGTTAAGAAATCAACTATCATTAAAGCACACTGTGAAAACACAGAAAAAGCAATCCCTTAGGATCCAGCTCCTGAGAGCGAAACTTTACCAGTTAAGATCAACACACTGGACAGTTTTCAACAAGGAAACCTGTTAGTGAATAGAGCCATCTCCACTTAAAATTGCTGCTGCTACCATTTATCACCAATATGGAATTTGGCAAATTAAGAGAGCTTTATTGTGCTCTAGACAGAAGCATTTTCATGCACACACCACACTGTTTCAGTATGGTCTGAGGGCCACACGAAGACTCTTTTCAATGCTCATTCATCCAGAGTGTTAGCATACGTTAAGATTTCAACAAGGGCCACACAGAAAACCCAAAGAAATTACATGCCTCTGTTTTGTACTACTATTTTGTACACTTGTGATTTAGCATTGAGTTATGCTAACAGGAAGAAGGAAAGCCTTACAGTCCATATTAGGTTCTCTTTCAAACCAAGACTAATTTACAAATAGGCAAATGAATGTGTCAGATACTTGTGAAAGCCCACATCATGAACCTTGTGGCAAAGCTGAGGCTTAGACTCAGATCCAAGTCATTATCCACTAAAATATATTAATTTCTTGGAAGTAACGCCCACTGCAACCAAGATGGAATCTACTGCAACTGAGCTATAACACCATCGGCACATACCAAATACATTCATTTTGAAATCTAAGGCTGGGATCCAAGCAGACCTAGTTGTAGATTCTTTGAATCCAGGCCAAAGTACTTTAAGAACTGTTCAGAACTACCTATTCAACATAAAACCTCTATTATTATTTTTTAAATGGTCATTTTCAATATTAATCCTTTACCACATTCACCAACCTCTCAGTGAACAATAGTTTTGTGATACCACCTCCTGGAATGTGGAACACTTTCTCATCACCATTTACTCCAGGAAAAGCTGCTATTTGCTCCAGTTCTCTGCCACTCAGCCTCTCTATTACATTTCCAATTGTTTTCTCAACAGCAGGTGAAAGCAAGTATCGCAGTGAGGTACTGTCAATAAACCATAAGATATACACATGAGCTGCAAAAAAACTACATTTGTGATTTAATTTGATTAGCAGGCTGAAATACATCTAGCATGAAGCCAACAAAAATAGGAAGAAGCACACTTGTTAACCCAACAATGTCCCCTTTGTCCTTTTGTCATATAAGGCAATTTTACATATACTCGCTAGCTAGGAATATTCATACACAACAGGAAAAATAGCTGTAGACAGTTAAATTCCAGTTAACTTAAGATCAGATAAAGTAAAAGACAACAAGGTCACAGGAGCAATGGCCAGAATGTGATAAAGAGGCTGGGATCTTGTTTTGTGGCCATATACTATTATTTATAATGGTATAAGTCCTATTCTCCAGGACTTAAGGTAGATAAGGGTACAATTGATAGACAACTGATCATCCAATGCAGGGCAGGAGGAATGACAGAGGCAATCTTCTCCTCCTTGTCCTCACATACTGCAAATTTTGCTAAACAGGTTTTTTAGCAAGAGCACTTTGGAGGGGCAGGAAAGGAGGCTGGAAGAGGCTCATGATAACTTGTATCCTGGCCTCCTTCTCTCCCACCCCAGCAAAATGCCCACTTTCTGCCTCCTCTGAGGATGCCTTTCTGTCCTTGGAGGACAGCCAGCTGTAAAGGGAAGAGGGTCAGATCTCCAATGCCCCCTTTAAAGGTCGGAGCACTCCAAGGGGAATCTGAAAAATCCTTTGGTCCCTGGGATTGCTCTCTAAATGAGTTTTAGTACATTTCAAAAGAAACAAATTAAAATACAATGCTAAAATACACCTTGATTATTCATCACAAACACGTTAGTCCAAATAAAAACATCCTCATATTATATCTGGAAGACTCAAGCCTGGGACTGACCTCTGTCAAGAGTTCATTGTTCAAAAGAATCACACAGCTACTACTAGAAAGACCTTACATACATGTACTTATAAGTTCCTTCTAGACACCAGACTTGGAGTAGACCCACTGAAATAAATGAGACTTTAGTTTTGGCAGAATTAAGTCTCAATTATTTCAATGGGTCTACTCTAAGCATGGCTAAATCTTGATCAAAACCGACTGCATGGTATAAGATATATACCTAGTGAAGCCGATAATAGACTCAACCACCATTAGATTAAAACCTAATTATGAATGGACAAGACCACCCAGACTGCACAGGGAAGAGCTAAACCAATTTAAGACTCAAACTTTTATTGCTGTTTGTATGCGTGAGCATTTAATTGTAAGCCACTTTGCACAACATCAGTCAGAAAAAGTGGCTAAGAAAATTACAATAACTGCATACAATTAAGTACACATACCATGCACATAGTTATATAATTCACACAGACTTACCCATGAAGCTGTTGATCATTACGTTGGTAAGCATGACTGCTGGACAAAAGAACAATTTTGGAAAATCCACAACTTTTCACCCAAGATAGTAGCGTTTTACAGAAGGGTCTGTATTTATTCTTTGAACATCAAGGTAGGAAAACAACAGGTTAGAACTTTGCATGAAATAATCATGTCAATTCTTCAGTGCTTTAACATTTGACAGTTTGGAATTTTTAGAATTACTTAAGTACATTTTTTCTTGGTTATTTGTTTCGTGGTAGCCTTTAAAAAAAATAAGGCTATTTTGACAGATGAAGTTACCTTCCAAAGCATGGGGCTGTAATCCAGTGCCATCAGGCACACTGGCGCCTGCTAAAAACGCCAATGGTGCCTACCAGACCCCCTTGCACTCCCATTCCGCACACCTACCTCAGTGGAACCTCCCCAACCTTTGCCTGGGATCCCCCCACTCCCACCTCAGCACTGCTGAAGCCCTAAAAAGGAAGCAAACTGTCAGCAGATCAGGGCCAATCTGCTGACTTCCTGCTTCTTCATTAAAGCTGAGGTGACCGCAAAGGTAGGCAGCAGAAAGGGGGGAGTCTAGAGCAAGGGCTGGGGAAGATGTCCAGGGCAGGAGATTGGGGTGAAGGTGTATAGGGAAAAAAGTGAGAGAAAGAAGAGGTGAGGGTGGGGCAAGAAAAATAAGAATGTAGAGAGAGGGGGCAGAAAAGTGAAAATCCAGGGACAATCCCTGAACAAGTAAGTTGGACAGTGAGGTCTCATGGAATAGGCCTTTAAATCAACAGGGCATCGGTCTTAACTTCTTTTTGTGTTAGCATCTTGACAGTTATTTACATTCAACATTCAAGAAATCTCAAGCAATTTACGGAGTAAGAGAGTAAGTCCCACTTGACACAATGGGGCTTACTTTTGAATAGACATGCATAGGATTCACTGCACATGTATCAATGTTCAATCATCACTTTATAGTGATGAGTCAAAGTTGATGGTCATCAATTTAAACTTTTATTATGATTTAGGCTATGATGGATTCATTCCATCATATTATTTGTTAACATATTGAGAATTAGCTTGACTTTTAGTAGAGGTTCTTTTTTTTTCTTTACAAATGTTTTATCTTTCATTATTTAAATGCATTTGAACCTTTCTTAGATACAGCTATTTGGTAATCAAAATTATCCTATGAACAATTTGAAATACTATAAATGTGAATACCTCCAATGAACATACACACCTTTATGAATGGTGATCTGATCTGTAGAACCACCAGCTCTTTAGAAGGCACGGCATACACTAAAAGAAGTAGTACAAAACAATGGGCTGATTCGCACAATGAAATAGCTCACCATGGGTTGTTTAAGCTACAGTGAGCTGCAGTGCATGCTAGCCAACATTTTGTATATCCAAAATATACATTTTGTTGTTACATCCGAACATGGCCACTGTGGATTATGCGAGAGTTAAACAATCCTTGCCTAATTCTACAACTGAACCTCCACCAGCCAGGTTCACTTGACATAACAACCCACAGTCAGAGGTTGAATACACAAAATGCTGGCTGGCATATACCATGGCTCACCATGGGTTAAACAACTCAGTGTGTGCTGTTTTGATCATGCGAGTCTGGTCAATATATAAAGAACAACATTAAATTACATTTAATTTATTGTTCTATAGATAATTTCAGGTGGTTTTAAGATGGATCAGCATGTGTTCTACAAGTAAGTCTTTATTGCATTTTGACAATGTAATGAACAGAAATAAAGATAATTATTTGAGACTTAACATAGTAAAATAAAGTGGTCTCAGATCATCATTGCAATGTCCAGTAAAACATAAGACAATTTTATTTTATATGCTTTCACTATTACTGAAGTCTTCCCATTCTGATATATGATTCTGAGTCTGGGGTCAGTTGTATCAGGGATTTTGCACTAATTATTTAGAATACTGCAGGGGGTGGGGGCATTTATGTCCCTATACACAACTGCTTCCTGATTAACAGTTCTGTGAGACTAAACTTTTAAAAGTGTAGTTTGTGATCCCAAACTAGCTGAATTTCTCTTCACAGCTCTACTCAGTCTGGAAACTGTGTTTGGCATTGAGCACAAAGTACAATATTTAATCATCCATTTCCTTAAGATACTTGAAAATTTAAGCAATACTATTTACACATATTCATCAGAACCATTAGCTGGGTCACTGTAACATGTATTTCCACATACCCTATCTTTCAGTGAAGATTGGTTATCAAAATGGATTACAATTTAAACAATGCTTCTAGCATATTTTAAAGCGCAATTCATCTTCAAGAACTATTGCTACAATGAGCACCACATGAGACAACTTCAATATACAGACCAAGAGCTAGGTAAGAGGTTTGAAAATCTCCTCACATGGAGCAACTTGAGCAACCTCAGCATGTAGCCATATGAATTCACTGCTGCACTAACATTAATGAATGAATGAATACTAGAAAACAGCAGCTATAACCAGGAAAACAAGTTAGTAGTTATTTCTTTACCTGGGGAAGATGTTCAAATCCCTAAACTGACCCAAAGGAGTAGATCTCTCTAGATCAGCGTTTCTCAAACGGGGGCCATATGGTCCCCTGGGGGCCCCCAGGATCTCGTAAATGGGGGGCCACGGCACAAGACAGAGGTTTCAAAACTTGGTTTCTAAAAAACTAGCAGGGCGCTTGCATGCGTCTCTACAGATTGTAATAAAAGCAATAAATTACATTAAATCAAATGCACTTCAAGACCGCCTGTTTCAACAGCTTTGCGAGTACAATAACAAAGACTTCACACGCTTATTATTGCATACAGAAGTCGGTTGGCTGTCCAAAGATAACTGCCTTTGTCATTTTGTTGCTTTATGGGACTCAGTTGTGACATTTTTCAGAGGCAAGGAAATGGAAGAAAAGATAACCTCCGCTAAATGTGATATATTTTACCTGTGTGATGTCTTCGAAAAGCTCAATTTGTTAAACAAACAACTACAGGGCAGGAATTGTGACCTTTTTTCAAGCAAGGAGATTATTACAGGGTTTCTTGGAAAAGTCAAGCTGTATGCCACCAATATTGGACATCGAGAATTCACGCAGTTTTCCTCTTTGGCAGTAGTTAGTGATGAATTGAAAGATGATGAAATAATTGTGTATGCGGATCATTTGAAGCAGCTTTATAATGATATGGAAGTTCATTTCCGTGATCTGCTGGACATGAATATTCTGGCCTGGGTAGATGATCCATTTGCTGTGAATGCTGCTGACATTGATGTTTCTTTGCAAGAAGCGCTCATTGAGCTACAGAGCGACATAGCAGCCAAATTAACTTTCAGTCAAGAAAAACACCATTTTGGGATAAAGAGCACAATATCTAAAACGTTTCCACAGCTTTGGGATAAAGCAAAATTGTTTTTCATGGCATTTCCTACTTCGTTTTTGGTAGAATCAGGTTTCAGTCGTTTGAATTATTCAGCCTAACGCGGAATCGCCTTAACATAATGGACAGAGGTGATCTTCGGTTATCCCTCACAGCAATAGAACAGGATATAAAAAAGCTTGTTTCTGGTCATCAAGCACAAGGGTCACATTGATTGAGAAATACTTAAAGTATAAATTTTTATGTAATTGTATTTTGTATAAATTTTAAAAATTATAAATAAAACATGTTCTATTTACAAACAAAACATTTAAATAGCTACCTTTCTACCGGTAGGACAGGGGGGCCAGAGGAAGGAAACAAGTTCAGAAGGGGGCCACGTTCGGGAAAATGGTTGCGAAACACTGATCTAGATGATGATGATGATGATATTTATTTGTATCCTGCCTTTTGCCCAATACTGGGCCTCAAGGTAGATAGAGCATATTGCAGAACTGGAGCCTAATTCAATAGTGTCTTGGCAAGATTGTTTTTATAGCACCTACCTTCAGCATTTATACATAGTTCTGTTGCATTCTCTTCTGTTGTTGCATATGGATTATTTCCAATCATTGGCACAAGACAATCAGTATAAAAGTAACCAACTTTGGACATGCCCAGCGTAGAAATGACTAAATCTACAGCCAACTGGCCAACATTCCCCACTGATACAGCTGGCTGAAATGACAGAAGACACACATACAAGTTACATAATCTCAAAAAGGTTGCATATACAAAAATGAAATTTTGTGACAGCACTGAAAAAACTGAAGAGTTTCATAATATATGCTTTTTTAAAAAAAAATTAAACCCTACTTATAGAAGCATTTATATCAGTGTATAAAGAATAAAGGCTAAAATGGTATTTATGTAGCCTTAGTCCATTGTGAATGTGGCTAAATATATGATTTTGCAATGCTAAACCTCCAATAATAAAGCACTAGATAGGGAATATGCTCAACTTGGGAGAAAAGAAAAATGTATAAAATATTTGTGAAACCCTGGATAAGCATGACCAGATCTTGAAAACAATTTTAGAGTTGTTTGACTAAGAGATCAAAGATGTTATACTAGATCCTTTGACATGTTGCCTAACCTCCCCAACCTCAACTTCCCCCATTTTCTTAGTTATAGGGCAGAGGGGAGGCTATGGAAATCGATAGGAGAGAGTAGATAAAATCTGTTAATTTTAGAGCTTATAATTGTCATTTTATCGACAATTTAAATCTTTAATAACATTTAGAAATTATATTTAAATTTATGTTTTAATACAGGTCTCTTTCAGCCTGAGGGTCAGATTCCATTTTGCAGACGCTCTTGGGGGCTGCATACCAATGGTAGGGAAGGCAAAAGGCAATGGGGCAGGGCCAAAAATGCCAGCATATTTTAGCTTAACGCTCTTATAGACAGTAGCTAAGCCTTTTAGAATGGAGAAAAACTGCACAAAGGTCAGGAAACTACCAAACAGTTGGGGGAAATGGGTGTGGAATTTGGAGTGTCTGGGTGGTAAACAGTTGTGCAGTTAGGGCTGGACCTTGGGGCTGAAGTCCAGGGCCCCTTCCAGAGAATGGCAGGTGATAAGGGCTCCAGGATATCAGAAGCAAATTCCATTATTGCACTATGATTTAAGTGAGCTTGAAATACAAAACTGCGCATGCTAAGGTTTCAGGGTTGGAAACATTCTAACAATTAAGTAATGTAGAAACAGTTGTAAAGCATGGAATGGAGGTTGCTGGGGGCGGGGAGGAAAAGGTGAGTTGTGTGCTTCATAACTGAAGTAGTTCACAAGGCCATTTAAAGCTCCCCCTCCCAAAAGTCCATTCAGTCCTCGATCTAAAATTCTGCACCCCTGCTACTAAATGCCTGTTTAGTAGAAACAAAATGTATTTGCTTGCTTTCCTTCTCATCCAAATTATGAGCCTGCAGATAGCAACTCTCTTATTTTTTAAAATCTCTCTACAGCACATAAAGGTTTAGGCATTTTATAAAGAACATACTATTGACTACATAGACAATTGTGAGAAGCCTAATCAATGAATTTTTTTATTGTCGGTTTTGTAGCTTTAAACCCACCTCATGCCTAATATATTTAACTGGTAAGACTAAAGATGGTTTGGTGCTCGGCCATTCGTTCCCCCTCTCTCCACTTTGTCCCTTCTGTGCCTTCTCCTGGTTTTTTTTTCTTTTTCCCCCGCTGGGTCATATTCAAGTTTAGTCTAATTTAAGTCCCATTCATTTCAATGGGTCTACTTTAAGTAGGGCTGACATTGGATACACCCTGGTGCCGCCACTGTCACAGACCCTCGCTTAGGAGCTGTCCAGTGACCGTCTCACAGGCCTTCTTCGCACCCTCCCACTCCACACCCCTCGTCTGTCAGGAGGCAGAGGACCCTCCCACCAAGTCCCCGTTCCACGACTGACAGGCGGGCCAGTGTGGGGCGGGCCAGCCGTCCAAAGAAGAGCGACGCACTCTGCGGCGCTCCCAGGTTGCCCGGGCAACGCCCGGAGTTCTGTCCGGCAGTCGCGCGCGCAGTAAACGGAACATTTGTTACCATAAGGAGCGTGAAGCCTTGGAAGTCAGGGCACGCGCAGCCATCACAAGAAACGAACATCCCGTCCATAAGGGAGGAAGAAACAACCGCCCAATTAACACGACCCAGTGGCGTACAGAAAAGCGGGCGCCGGAGGAGGAGGAGGAGGGTGGGGTCCTTTCTCTCTCACTGGCACGGGCAGGGCCCTGGTTAATGCCTGTCATAATTTCCCTTTTCAGGCAATGGCCCCACTGAAAGCCAACTCATGGGCTTGAAACAGTAATCTCGAGAAGAGCGAGTAGGTTGGGCTATTTGCTGGACGGGGATTAAGAGAGAGGAGGGAAGTAAACCCGATACCTCCCCTCAGGCGACCGCCTTGGTTACCCTTTGCCTTGTGCTATTTTGAAAGCCCATTGCGGCGGTAGGCCGCTGCCCGGCTGTGGGCGGGGCTGCCAGTTGCTGATTGGCTGAAGCCCGAGCCAATGGGTGCTTTTCAAAAGCTGAGACAGAGAAGAGGCGGGTGAGAGAGCGGGAGTTGTAGATGCAAGGGGGTTGTGTCCCTATTTCATGCCTTCTTCCTGAGGGGTTCCGCTGAGTTAGCGCCCTGCTGCTTCCAGCGCCCCCTTAAGATACCGTAGTGGCCGCTGCCAGCCATGGCTTTGCCCCCGGAGAAAGCCTCCGAACTGAAACAACTCATTCACCAGCAGCTGACGAAGGTGAGGACTCTTCGAGATACAAAGCCAGCAAATCCTATAATAATAATAAATGCATGTCTCTGTATGTTATTTGTGCCCTTTAGTGGAGTGAAGATCTTGATAGATACGCTCTGGAGAGCGCTGCTAGTGCTGCTGCAAACTTAAGGCATGCAGTTGTAATAACTCGCCTCTGGTTGTTTTTAATGGTGAAGAAAGGTCATAGAATAGTAGAGTTGGAAAGGGACTATAAGGCCATCGAGTCCAACCCCCTGCTCAATGCAGGAATCCACCTTAAAGCATCCCTGACAGATGGCTGTCCAGCTGCCTCTTGAATGCCTCTAGTGTGGGAGAGTCCAGGACCTTCCTAGGTAACTGATTCCATTGTCGCACTGCTCTAACAGTCAGGAAGTTTTTCCTGATGTCCAGATGGAATCTGGCGTCCTGTAACTTGAGCCCATCATTCCATGTCCTGCACTCTGGGATGATCGAAAAGAAATCCTGGCCCTCCTTTGTGTGACAACCTTTCAAGTATTTGAAAAGTGCTATCATCTCTCCCCTCAATCTTCTCTTCTCCAGGCTAAACATGCCCAGTTCTTTCAGTCTCTCTTTATAGGGCTTTGTTTCCAAACCCCTGATCATCCTGGTTTGCCTCCTCTGAACACGCTCCAGCTTGTCTGCATCCTTCTTGAAGTGTGGTGCCCAGAACTGGACGCAATACTCAAGATGAGACCTAACCAGTGCCAGATAGAGAGGAATCAGTACCTCTTGCAATTTGGAAGCTATACTTCTATTAATGCATCCCAAAATAGCATTTGCTTTTTTTGTAGCCACATCACACTGCTGGCTCATATTCAGCTTGTGATCTACAACAATTCCAAGATCCTTCTCATTTGTAGTGCTGAGCCAAGTATCCCCCATCTTGTAATTGTTCATTTGGTTTCTTTTTCCTAGATGTAGAACTTGGCATTTATCCCTATTAAATTTCATTCTGTAGTTTTCAGCCTAGCACTCCAGCCTGTTAAGATCACTTTAAAGTTTGTTTCTGTCTTCCGGGGTATTATCTGTCCCACCCAATTTTGTGTCATCTGTAAATTTGATAAACACTCCCTGCACCACCTCCGCTTGTTTTAGTGAAACATGCCGAAACATAGACTTCATTTCTTAAAGTAATTATAAGATGAACTGGGTTGCTCTCCTGTTGTCTGGAACAAAAAAATAACCAACCCATATATTCATAACCCAGTTATGCATACATAACATAAGTAAGCCTCTCCCAACCTTGTGCCCTCCAGTTGTGTTAAACAACAGCCTAACTGGAAAGGGGCACCAGGTTGTGGCCATAACTGATTTAGGACACTATGCAGTAAAATTGTCAATTTCACCAACTCTTTTTTATAAATGTATGTCAAAAACCAAGAGTGGCAAATGCTCTGAGCTGAAAGTATCTTCCTTATTTTGGAATATGTTCAGCTATAGAACAGTGGTTGCTAACAGGTGGTCCAGGCCTTAACAATGAGTCAAAGGTTTTGTGAACCGCCCAGAGAGCTCCGGCTATTGGGCGGTATAGAAATGTAATAAATAAATAAATAAAGGTGACCCAAGCATACCATTCTAGACTGTCAGTAACTGGTACTGGCAATAACATTCCATAAGATGTAAACATTTTCATTTGTCAGAATCAGTACTAGCTCCCAAACAAAATACAAGGTGAAACACGTTGGGGCAAAAAAATAAATAAATCCAACTTCAAGTATAACCTGATGGAATCTGACCAAACAAGAAGAGGGATCTTGGAGTTGTGGTGGACAGCTCAATGAAAATGTCAACCCAGTGTGCGGCAGCTGTAAAGAAGGCAAACTCCATGTTAGGCATTATAAGAAAAGGAATTGAGAATAAAATGGCCAGTATCATACTGCCTTTATACAAATCTATGGTGCAACCACACTTAGAATACTGTGTACAGTTCTGGTCACCACACCTAAAAATATATATTGCTGGGAAAAGGGCAACTAAAATGATTAAGGGGCTGGAACATCTCGCCTATGAGGGAAGGTTACAACATCTGGGATTGTTCAGCTTGGAAAAAGGAGGCTAAGAGGAGACATGATAGAGGTGTACAAAATTACGCATGGTGTGGAGAATGTGGATAGGGAGACATTTTTCTCCCTCTCAAAATATTAGAACTCGGGGTCATCCTATGAAGCTGATTGGTGGGAGATTCTGGACAAATAAAAGGAAGTACTTCTTTACACAGCACATAGTTAAATTTTGGAATTCACTACGAAAATATGTAGTGCCGGCCTCCAATTTGGATGGCTTTAAAAGGGGGTTAGATAAATTCCTGGAGGAGAAAGCTATCAATGGTGACTAGCCCTGATGTTTATGTGCTACTTCTGGTAACTGAGGCAGTAAGCCTGTGTGCACCAGTTGCTGGAGAACATGGGTGAGAGGGTGCTGTTGCACCATGTTTTGCTTTGTTGGTCTCTGGGCAACAGGTGTTTGGCCACTGTGTGAACAGAGTGCTGGACTAGATGGACCCTTGGTCTGATCCAGCATCAGGGCACTTCTTATGATCAAATACCTATGTGTCTAATGCACATTAAGAAATAAATGTCATGTAAAAAGATATAAGTGGTCTGAAATATAACCTTCCAGATAAACATTATTACTAAACTTTTCTGCAGAGATAAGAAAAGAAGCAGACTTTATGTTTATAATGAGATCTGGTTTACCAAGTATTACCATATATTCATTACTCTTGGTGCTTGAAAATCAAACTATTAATAGAGTAAAAGCTGGGCAGGAACTTGTTTGGAAGAATACTATCATTGCAACTCTTTAGTTAAATTTAGTAAAAATTACAAACTGTGCTAAAAGCCTAATCCCAATTACAAACAAACACATTTATGTTTGTTGATTTCTACTGTGTGCCATTGTAAATAGCATGTGGGCTGTGCATTACAAGTATAGCGGCCTGATCTTTTTTCAAAGAAAGCCCCACTGAGTTCTATGGCATTTATTTCCAGGAAAATTGTATGTACTTTCAAAAATGAGGCAACTAGTAAAACTAGGAAGAGTTGAGAGCTATTGAAGATGGCTCTCATGTAAGGCTTCTGTGCCCTCCTCGAGGAGCAGGAAATTCTTGATCAGAATAATTGTAAGAATTGAGTTTTTGTTAGCTGCTGCTACTTAACATTTATTTAGTGCCAATAAATAGACATTAATCTACCACTGATCGAGACACAAGTTTCTATTTAAGGCAAGTTATGCTTCTACTGAGAGATCATTCATATAGTTATTAATTAAAGGATAATCAAAAATGGTTCTCCTTTTTGGAACCACCTTGTTCAAAGTTGGGCAAAATATCATTCAGGACATGCACCTCATACTTTAACAGAAACATTTCTATATAGATGGATGTCCACAGTAGGATCCGAGAAGTTCTTGCTGAGACCATACGTGAAGAACTGGCACCTCAACATCAGCAGCTATCTGAAGAAGATCTAATGAGAGCCCTAATACGGCGAGGAATCATTGATGATGTTATTAAAGAGCTTAACTTTGTAAATGTGAGTATAATTTGAAGAAAAAGTTCTCTGGACTGATACAAAATACTCATGGCATAGTGTAAGTGTACAAAATCACTTATGATTGGTTTCATTGTGGTGCAAAATGATTAAGAAGGTTGTACACATGTGATTACCTTTTTATACTATAATTAATAACAATGCAATTCTAACTTGGAAATTTGCTGGCTGGAGGGAATTAGGATAAGGCAGAGGTGTCCTCTCACCTGGCTTCTGCCTGCAGATCCCCTCCGCCAACATGGCAGCAAAACCCATTCAATTCCAAAGCGACATCCACATCGAACATGTGTAACTAAATTCTCCACAATTAAATTCAATGGGTGGGGGGACAACTTCCAAATGACCACTCCCACCTACCATACCCATCTGGACATGATGGAGCTCTGGATGCAGCTTAAGCCAGCAACTAACCACAGTAAAACACTGCCAATATGTAGCCAGGAGGATATACATGGCAGCAATGACTGCCTCTGACGGTGTTGGGAGATCTGAGCAGGGGAGACCTGTGGAGAGGGATGCAATTGGAGGAGGCTCCTGTGGAGCAGGGAAATGGGAACGATAATTGGAGGCAGGGATGTACTTGCCCCACCTTTCCTTGAGCCTCGTGGTTCTCTACCTGCCTGGTTTCTTCTGCTGAGCATTTCAGGTTGGGCAGATTGAGCAGGTGAGGATCAAGTCCAGGCTCTTTTGTTAAGAATCTGCTGCTGCTTGATGCTCAGAGCCAGTATGGTGTAGTGGCTAAAGTGTTGGACTGGGAGTTGGGAGATCCGGGTTCTAGTCCCCCACTCGGCCATGGAAACCCACTGGATGACTTTGTGCAAGTCACAGACTCTCATCCCAACCCACCTCACCGGGTTGTTGTTGTTGTTGTGAGGATAAAATGGAGAGGAGGAGGGTTATGTACACTGCTTTGGGTTCCTTAGAGGGAAAAAGGAGGGCTATAAATGCAACAACAACAACCATCTGGCTGGGGGTGGGGGGGTTGGAGGCCCTGACTGAGCAGGTGTGCTCTGTGAGTGCCACCCTGCAAGATGGAGTTGGCTAAGCTCTGTCTGCATCTCCTTGGCATGTTCTATGCAGCCCTAGGCTCTGCTGGATGTGAATAGAAATTCATGGGACACCCACCTTGCAGTAGCAATGCCCATGAAGTGAGATGGACACGGACTGTATGTAAGAATTTTTAAAAGGATAATAAGTCTAATTAAGCAGACCTCGTGTTAGTCATGGCAGGCCCTTATATCCTGCTGGCTGGATCAGACCAAGAGTCCACCTAGTCCAGAATTCTGTTCACACAGTGGCCAACCAGCTGTTGGCCAGGAACCCACAAGCAGGACAATAGTGCAACAGCATCCTCCCGCTCATGTTCCTCAGCAACTGATACTGATGGTGGAGGTATCACATAGCTGTCAGGACTAGTGACCCTTGATAGCCACCTCTTTCTTCTGATGCTGAGAAAGGCTGAGTTGTTCACAGACAGCACTTTGTGAATAGAGCCTCACATGCTATATTTTTAAACATGTATTAACCAAGAAATGTATTTAAGAACAATTATAGAAGGAAATTGATACCATTGTATTTGTTGACAAAGGTAAAAACAGGGAAAGAGAACAAGACAAAGTATAGTGCATACATTAACAAAACAGCTTTCTACTAGCAGAGGTTACCCTCTGCTGGGAACGACTCCACTCAATATTTTCTCTTCTGTAGTTTTACACTCAAACATGCTTACTGTATTGTGGCTACTGTACTCTTTTAATCCCACCTCTTCATATTTATTCATATTTGTTGATGTCTTGTTTTTATTTCTCAGTGCTATAGAAGTTTTTCAACTTGTTCTCTGTGGTTTAGACCTGTCTCGGACATGAACCTTATTGAACAAGATTTTTTTTCATAATGTTCTCTTTTCCCCAGGTCAACCTGCCTGCTAGTAATAGATTAAAAGCAAACTTTGCTTTTAATTGTTGTAAACCGCCCAGAGAGCTTCGGCTGTGGGGCGGTATATAAATGTAATAAAATAAATAAATATTTGATTCAGACAGCCTTTTTAGCTAGACCTCTTTGATATGCCTGATATGACCATTGCCTTAAAATTGGCTGCAAGGAGGTGCCATGAGCTTTCCCTTCATCATGATGGATGGTCCTGCCCGATGTAGGTGTAGTCCTATGTAGTGCCATGCTCCTTCCTGCCCTCGTTCTGCTTCCAGGACCTATTACTAGGGTGTATTACCAGGGTGGGGGTGGGATTCAGTTTTCTGTCTCATAATAAACATTTGATCTTTTGCACTACCAGATATTGTGCTTTGTATTGTCATGTAAATGGGAGGACTGTGTGCCTTTCATGGGATTTGTGGTTGAGATTACTTGGGGCAAAAATGACTGGCAGAATGGGGCTCCACGTGGGATTTCAACCTACAACGTCCTGGTATTGTGTGTTGCTGCAATAGCAAGCAGCACTGCTGTGAGCTGGCTTGCTGTTAATCTCCCAAGCCTTTTGGCTATTTGGGCAGTCTATGTGAGTAGGTGATGCTGGTGATAGGAGGATGTGTGTGCGGTGGGTGGTAGTCCCTCATTGGCATTTGCTGTTGCTTGACATGCCATGGGTATGTTCTGTGGGCTGGGTCCAAGTTGGTTGCTGCTAGTGTAATTTCTATGGACAAATGAGGCTGCCAGGGCTACCCTGGTGGAGCTCCACTACAGTGGATCTCTTAGCTTAAGATGGCTCTGTCAATTTCAGATAGTTTCATTAAAGGACCATGGTAGTAATGGCTGCATAGTCTCTGAATTAAAGAAGTCCTAGGGTCGCTTCTTCATTTTAACATTTACCTTCATTGTAGAAGCCAAGGAAATGCAGTTACTACAAATCTGTATTTTTAAGCTACACGTTTGCTATAGCAAAGTATTATGTAGAACTCCCAAATGACCATATTTCCCTGTGCTGTGACCCCTTTATTATGTCATTCTTCTTGTGTCATGTGAAGTGTCCCTTGGACAGAGCAGAATGTATTCCTTGGTTTCTCCACCCACCTACATTCACACAAAATGAAAGGATTTTAGAGAATTTGATTTGATGGATTTCCTTAATTTTGTCTTAATGTAATCCTAGGAAACGAATGACAGGGAAATGACTTCAACACCAAAACCCTCTACGCATTTTGTTGACAGACATCCAGCAGTGTTAAAAAAAAGTACGTTACGCATTAATGTTATTTTATTTACTACTTTTTAGATGCTTTAAAAAGCAAGTAACAAACATTGTATAATTAATATATTGTATAATTGATATAGTTTTTAATCCTCTTTTTTCTATTTTGGACGCACTTGTTTTGTGGACAATGTTGATGTTTTCCCTGATATATAGATGTGATGTGTATCCCTAGTGAAGTCGATCTTAACTGACCCTATTTGATCAAATTCAAACATATTTATTTTGTTCTATGTGTGTTGTAAAGATTCAATAGGGAAAAAACTCCTAAATGTTTGCAATGAATACTAGATAAACATTTTAAAGCTTGCTAACTTGCTAAGCAATCTTTCTAAAACTTATTTTGAAATGGGATCCCTGCAAGAAAAGCTTATTGTTACGATATAAGTTTGCTTCAAACTGTTTGTAACCCTTTCATATTTATTGCTACACTTTGCAGCAAATATTGACCCAACAAGAAGGTATCTTTACGTTCAGGTTTTGGGTGGAAAAGCATTTTTAGAACATCTGCAGGAACCTGAGCCTTTACCTGGTCAAAATTGTTCTACCTTCACTCTCTGCTTACATTTTCGAAACCAACGTTTTCGCTCTAAACCTGTCCCATGTGCCTGTGAACCAGATTTCAGTGATGGCTTTCTACTTGAAGTATATAAGGATACCTTAGGTAAGGAAGTGTATATTCATAAAATGAGTACTTCAGGAATGTTCAATATATAGTTTTTTTTATAATAGTAATATGATAGTCTCTCCCAAAAATTTAACATGCAGAATTTCATGGCAGAGTCTTAGAGTTATGCAGACTCTACCTTGTGTCAAAATCCACCAGTTTTCCTGATTATGAGTTACTTCACAGATTTGCAGCCCTGGCCTTGAAGGTGAATAACTCAAAAATTGTATGCATGGTAGTTAAAAACTGTGATGTTAGCAAAATGAGTGTGTATTTTCCACACTTCAAGTTGCTTGTCTTGTCATCTGGCAGATCTGAGAGTACATGTGCTCTCACTTTTTTCACATTGTTCCTGTTCAGACAACATGCTAAGGCATGGTTATGCTGCTAACCCTTTTGCAGCAAATGGTTAGTGAGTGTGTTTAAACCTTGGTTATGTAGGAGCAGTTCACACAACATGCTAAGTCATGGTTCACATGACAGCTAAGCCATAATGTTTAACTCAAAATGCTTAACTACCGTCGCTTAGCATGTCTTCTGAACATCAATGTCGGAGTGGTATCTGCCATTGGTGGGGTTGAAAATGATATGAGTACATAAGAACATATGAAGAGCTCTGCTGGATCAGACCAAGGGTCCATCTAGTCCAGCATTCAGTTCACACAGTGGCCAACCAGCTGTCAACAGGAAAGCCATAAGCAGGACATGAGCGACATCAACTATAGCCTGTTGTTATGGTGTTTGTCTGGTTTTATACAAGCCTCTTTTGTCTTAAAAATTGATTAAAAATATCACGCCTTTCTATCACACCCTTTTTCTAACTCTTCTAATGCTGGTGTTGGATAAATGTCCCCATCCATAGATCCTTATACACATAGCTGTAGGCTGTATGCATGCAGCAATTTTGTGGATCCTGTGTGCTCACCTGCAGAAGCAATGGCTGGGTTGGCGGCTCAGAAGGTACATTGAAGATACTTCAAGATGGAGGGCTCCTAGCACTACTAGTCAGAAGGCATTGTGAACAAAGTCCATCTTTTTCTTCTTAATGGATTTTCCACAGAAAGAAAAAAACATTGAAGAAGTGGTGGAAAAACGCAGGAGGGTTACAAGTGGAAGACAATATCATCTTGAGCCCTCATAAAATTTTGTGAATGAGGCAGGGCAACAGTGCTATCAAAGCCCATCTGGCAGCATCTTGAAGCTGCAACCCTATACCCACTTACTTTAAAGCAAGCCTCATAGAATCCAATGGGACAATTATGAGTAGACACATACCATATTTCTTCGATTCTAAGACACACCCCATTTTTAGAGATGTTTATTTGGGGGAAAGGGCATCTTAGAATCAAAGAAATACTACTTCCCTCACCGCCCAGCCAACCTCCTCCCCCCCCACCGCGCTTTCTTCTAATGGTTCTGTCCTTTTCTTTTTTCCCTCTGTGAGAGAAGAAGGGGGGCGTTGAAACAAAGAGTAAACTTAACTCTCCAGTCCCGCTCTTTACTTGTCTGTGCACCAGGGGACGACGACACGCGAGTAAGTCCCATGGAAATCGATGGGACTTACGAATAAATTTGCCTAACAAAAAACCAGGAGCTTACCCAACCAGCTCCTCGCTCACATGGCTGGAGGCTGCTGCAGGAGCTTCCTCTTTTCCTCTTAGCATATTGCTTTGAATCTAAGACGCCATCGATTCTAAGACGCAGTCCATTTTTAGAGCTGTTTATTTAGGGAAAAAAGTGTGTCTTAGAATCGAAGAAATACGGTATAAGATTGTGCAGTAAGTTTTTCAAGTAGACTTATTTTCAAAATGTTTGAGAAGCTCTACCCAAAGTTTCACTGAGCAGGTAACTGATAGATTGTAATCTGAATCTCACACATGCCTAATGTGCTGCTGCAGACTTTGGGGAGGACCACCTAGGATATCTGGTTTCTTAACATGTTCTAAGAACTTGCAGCCCTCTGATAGATGCTGCTCCACCATTTTGGATCCCATTGCAGTTGCTACCCACATGGAAATGTCTGTAGCAAAGCCCTTTTTTGTTTTTTGTTTGTTTTATGAAGTACAGCCTTGGGAAGTAGTGATTTTGAATGGAGGAGGGAATGAGGTGGCTAACCCATTTCCTATCTGGCTGTTTTTCCACATAAATCTACCACCACTATCACAGAGGCTGGTTTTGCTGGACATTAGTGAGCTCTGATCAGTTGGTATTGTTGTTTCAGTGGAAGTGTCAAGGTAATACCTTTCATGTAATTAACAACTATGAACACTCTTTAGGGTCTTTAATCCAGTCTCTACAAATGCATAATGGCAATATGATTAGGAAATGTTTTTAACTGAAATTTCTTGTTAACGTTATTTTGATATATCGTTGTCAGGTGAAGGAAGTAAAATGGTGGATGCAACTACTATGCTATCAATATGTGATCCCGTGCATATTGTCTTGATCAAAACAGACACATTTGGTGAGACCACATTAGTAGCATCCTATTTCTTAGAGTGGCGATCTGTCCTGAGTGCAGAGAACAGAATAACAAACGTTGCTGTTGAACTTCTGGGTGTAGGTAAGTTTAAAAACTATTTTAACAGCAGAAAAAATACTATAAGGAAGGGTCAAAAAGGAGATGGGAGCAGTAATGATTTTCACTTACTTTATGAAATTAGATCCCCCAAAACACTTTTATTTATAACATTCATGAAGAAGGAACAGAATGGCACCTCAGGATACAACTTCAAAACCTTTCCCCCCGCTTGACCTTTCATTTAGTCTGCTGTCTTCATAATAAAGGAATCCTCAGTCTGACTTGTGGAGTTTCCCTCCCCACCCCCGCCACCATTTTATTTTTTATTTTGCTCATTTCTAGTAGTCCATATTGACCTAATACAGTTTAAAATGTTGCTTTGGTAAAACTGGCTCATATGCTACAAAGTAAGACAATTGCATCAGAATGTGTGAGTTAAGTCCAATATTATGTAAGCAGTCTTCAACTCTTGCAACAGGATTTCACCGTGCCCTCCAATCTACTCTAGAGGACCCCCCAACCCTCCAGACTAGATTGGGGGGTGGGCCCAGGAGGGGAGAAGGAAAATCCGTTCCATCAACTTTTTCCTTTCCACTGGCAGATGCTCAGCATTGGAGATAATCCTATCTGTCCTAAAATTGGTTTTAAATATAAATAATATATGGTCATCGTCTTTGGTGGGCCCTTTGAATGCCTGATCTATCAAAATAATCTTTTGTATGTTATTTGAATGCCTGATCTATTACAATATCTACTTCTCTTTTTAACAAGCTATATATTTTGGTCCAAAGGTACAGAATCAAAGGTTTCTGTTGGAATACTTAACATCAAACTTGAGATGTACCCAAAGCTAAATAAAACACTTTCTCAGGAAATAGTTAATACTCAAGTAAGCCCAAATTTATATATGTACTCTTTCATATGTTATGATAAATAATGTTAGTGTTATTGGAATTCAGCTTGATTTAATATTATTCCAAACAGGACAGTTGAATTTGTGTTTGTATTGCAATCTATCATGAAATTGTCTCTTTCCTGACTGAATCAAGACGGATGTCATGTTACAATGGAATAAGAAGGCATCACTCTGGTTCATGCATGGACCTGTTTTGTTTGGGGAATGATCAGAGCAAACTTTATGTCACCTGAACTTTCTGTGGGAGTTGGTACTATTGTGTTGTGAATGATTGTAACTGTCCATCCAGACATCTTGCCCTCTTTCACAACAAAAGCATGCCGGTGTATCATCTGTGCTGTCTTGCTATTCACCTAATTCTGTCCCTCATTAATATTAACATTTTAAGACCTGTCTAATAGCATCAGCATCATTTATATAGTGCTTTATTACAAAGCACTATACATAAAATTTAGATTTCAGATGGGAAGGAAGCATCATGAGCCCTTATTGTTGTTTAATGCACTCCATTCAGGAGGGATACATCTGGAATAAAGTATGTAGCTTTGTGGGAAGTAAATGGCCTTTTTTTTGTATTGCTTTGATACTTGTACTTAATATTGTGACAAACAAGACTGGCACCAGAGGGCACTCTCTATCTGCTGTTTTATTTGTATCCCTGGTTCTACTTACTGCAGGGCTATAATTGTTATTAGTTTCAATATTAACAAGCCCCCTAGAGCATCTTTCTCCAACCGGGTGCCTTCCTGAAGCTCTGGACTACGATTCTCAGCATTCCTGACCATTGGCCGTGCTGGGACTGATAGGAGTTGTGGGCCAAAAGTTATGGAGAGCACCAGGTTGGAGAAGACTGCTCTAGCACAATAACTAAAACGTGATTAAAACAATAATAAAACAATGCATTAAAACACAATAAAGCACAATAACTGTACTGTATTACTACTGTAGCATGATTTACTTACTTCAAACCTGGGATTATTTCTTCAAGTCTGTTTATAGAACATAAATCACCTAGCCCCTTGTTCAGAGCTATTGAAATCAATCTACTGTATCTTCTTTTTAAAATAATGTCCAGGAAGATTGCTGCAGATTGTTGCTTCAAAGCCAAGTTTTAATATGTAAGTTTCTGAGTATTCTGCTAGGAGGAAAACGTGCCAGGACACATTTTAATTTTAGACAAAGCCAATTATAGCATTGGAATAGTCCCAAATAATCAACTATGTATTGAGTCTTAATAGAAAACAATAACCAGGATCTAAAGAGCTCTTTTTAGCTACACTGAAGCAGTCCTGTGAATGCCCTGGGATGTTTCTGGTTGGCCACTGTGGGAAATAAGATGCTAGACTAGATAAACCTTTGGTCTGATCTAGCAGGGCCCTTTTTATGTTATTATTTCACTTACATAAATTGCAGGCTCTCATTCTGCGTCAAAGGCCACTTTCTTGAACCTCAAGTTCAGCCTGTTGGGAAGTTGCAGGGCATGGATCCAGAAAGAGGACAAAGAATTCCCACTGACTGCATAGCAGATACTATTCACTCCTCTGAACCTGCTCAGTGATCCTAAGTAACATACTACTGGCAATACTAGATTGGCATGCTGCAATGTTCCCTATCCTCCTCATTTAGTAGTGGCACATCAAGTCTGTGAATCAAGCCATAAGCGTTCTTGTATCTCAACTTTAATTATTTTGCCACAATTGTGTCTTAGTAATAAAGGAGAACTATTCTTTGTGATGCAGGTGCAATTTTGCCTGAATAGTTAAAAGTTGAGTCAGAAATGCAGTAAGACATGTAATACGTACATTGAATATTAAGACTTGCTATACTTTTTGTTGAGTAGCACAATTTTATGTTCAGCTGTGATTTAGCTTGGCAAATATTGCTTAATGGAGAATCTAACTTTAAAAAAAGGTATGAAGAACATAGCATGATAAATATTCATTGGTGGTTGTTTTTAACTGCAGTTTACTTTAGAACGCCAGAAAACAGCAGAAAAGGAACGTTTGTTTCTTGTGTATGCTAAGCAGTGGTGGAGAGAATACCTGCAGATAAGGACTTCACACAACACAAGACTGGTGAAAATTTTTGCACAGGTTTGTCAGCTCCATGTTTTCTTGATTCTTACTGTAGACATAATTTGTGGATGAAAAGTACAACCCTGAATGTCCTGGTTTTCTGTACAAGCCGATATTATATTTATTGATGGGGAATGGAATGTTTTGAACTGTGTCTTGTCAGACTGCTATGTTTCTACAGAATATACTACCTCATAAGTCTCAGCCGTTTTAATTTTACTACTTTGAAACACTTTTCCTCTGTTTCCTGTTCATTTATACTAATTGACCACGATCCAGATAATTGAGAAAACACATTAGAAGGGAAGTTACACTTCTGGGGTAGGGCTTCCATTGCAGTGTTGGTAAGATGTGATCAGCATAGTTTCTTGTCCTTCAGTCCCTAGTCCATATCAATGTATTTATTTCTTAATAATAACCACTAGGTTGGATCTGGATTTGAGCTCAAGAGTTCTGCTCACACTGCAGGAAGGGGGTAATGCAGTGGCACCCTGACTGGAATGCCCTCCCCCTGGACGCCCGATTGGTGCCAACACTGATTTCATTTCGACGCCAAGTGAAAACATGGCTTTTTAACAAAGCCTTTGATGGTTAAACTCACTGGCACATTGTTTTAACTGCTTTTACTGCTTTAAAATTATATATTGTTTTAACTTGGTTCATGGTTTAATTAGTTTTTAACTGTGCATATTTATTGTTTTATATTGTATGCTTTTATCTGTACACCGCTCTGAGATCTTAATAATATAGGGTGGATATAAATGTTTTAAATAAAATAAATAGTGCAGCCATTTTTGCCAATTTCTCTCCCCTGCTTGCTGGTGTCTCTTGAAGAACTGCTCTCAGTGATACGGGTTTTCCTGGAAATTTTGAATTGGAAAATTCTCTGGAAAATTGTCCAATGCAAAGTAGACTAATTTGCATTGGGTCATTTGCATCAGCAAATGTTCAGTTTACATCGGAAAATTTTTCTGATGCTCTTGAGAGGTGGGCAAGTTGTGCCCCTCCAGACATTTTGGCTTTTAACTGCCACCAGCACTAGCTAACAGCTAATGGTGAGGGATGCTGATAGTCGTAGGCCAAAACTTTTCCACACCTACTATAGATAATGATCTAATTTAGCATCTTTATTTTACTTGTATTTAGTAAACAACAAAGCTTTTTTAAAAAAAGTACCTCAGGTTAATATTTTGCCCCAGTACACCACAAGTATTTGACCTGAAGTATTTGAGGGGGGAAATTAAAGTACACTTAATGTTATTAAAAGGTTAAATTACATAGATTTTTTTTATTCCCATGCGTGTAAAAATGTAAAGAGATTTGCATGTACTTCCATTGTTTTAAGTGAAGAAAAAAACCCAAACTGTTGACACACACTCATTTTAGCGATTCAAAGAACTGTGCATGATATGCTGACAACTACTCATCTATTTCAACAGAGTTCAACTCTTTCGTAAGGTTCTGGAGCATCTTCAGTTTTTCTGTTACTATTTATTAGTTTGATTTCATATTGAGACATAGATGTATTTCAATGACATGTATGTATTCTCTCACATACCAGTTACAATTTTGAAACTAAAAGGAAAAAAAGGGAAGGAACCCCAAGAAGGAAGCCAAAGGCAAAGGGGTGAAAACAAAGATGTGGTTTATTTAAAATAATTACCAGTGCGTTTCAGACTCTAAGGTCTTTCCTCAGGGTAGTTCGAACAAAAGTGAGATATCAATTCTCATATGGACCCACAGCCTCCTATGCTTTACAACTTTGAAACTGCCAAGCTTGCCTAATATCATATTTGCAATTGGCATCCAATCACTGTTACTAATAAACATATGAAACAGAAAGATTTCTGTGGAAAAATTAAAAACTGGAAAAATTTCCACCCCACATCACTGGCTATTCTAGAGAATTGGGGATCCTCCAGAAGTGTGGATAGTAGTGCTGGGTGCTACAAGAGGATGGGTTAATAAACCAAGGTAATTGCTCTCTTCCTCCAATGGAAAGCCTTTGCTGGATCCCAGTTCTCTCTGCAAACAGAAGAAGCCCTTTCCATTGCAGAGGACAAGTCTGGATCCAGCGCACTGAGGCCATTTATCCTTCTCGACAATAATTTGACCAGAAACTCACATGGTGGAACCATGAAGTGAGGGGAGAAATAGACTAAGGGAACAATATAAGCAAGTAGTAAGCCCCACTGAATCCTACTTTTGAAGTATACTTTGTTCCAGTAAAGAAATTTGACTTTTCTGGTTACATAAAAGAGTCAGTTTGGTGTACTGGTTAGAATGTTGGAATAACATTAGGGAGATTCAGGTTCAAATTTCGGCTCAGACGTAAAGTTCATTGGGTGACTTGGGCCATTTACACTCTCTCAGCTTAACTGACCTCATAGGGTTGTTGTGAGGATTAAATGGGAAAAGAGGAGCATGAGCTCCTTGAAGGAAAAGCAGGATATAAATGCAAGGAATAAAGCAATTTGCAATACTTTGGTGAAAAATATATGGGCATGAACAGGGCTATGAGAGAGATTACAGCCCTTGCCTTATTTTCATTTTAAATCTTTTAGTAAGAACAAAACATTTCTAGCTCTTTTTTTATAGCAGTATGTCATAGATCTAAATAGGACATTGTGTAATTAATTGTCTCTGCTTTCTGAAAGGATAGTTTGTGACATTTATCTTAAAAGCCCTCTGGAGTATGATTGTGACCATAAAAACTGATGTTGTTAAAACTGCTGTAGAATTGCACACCTTGATCCATGTTTTCAGTGGAGGCACGTGTAGAAAAGAAAATTATAGAGCAGCTGTATAGAATAGTAGAGTTGGAAGGGAGTCCAACCCCCTGCTCAATGCAGGAATCTACCTAATTTATTTATTATTTATTTATTTAGAATATTTATATACCGCTCCTCATTGAAAAAAATTCGAAGCGGCGTACAAGGTAAAATGAAAATAAAAACAGAATAAAACAGTTAAAACAAAATTTAAAAAGAAGCAAAAAAACCCAAAAACCTTAAAGCACACCTGACAGAAGGCTGTCCAGCTGCCTCTTGAATGCCTCTAGTGTGAGAGCCCACAACCTCCCTAGGTCATTGGTTCCATTGTCTGACTTCCTGTAACTTGAGCCCATTATTCTGTGTCCTGAACTCTGGGATGATTGAGAAGAGATCCTGGCCCTCCTCTGTGTGACAACCTTTCAAGTATTTGAAGATTGCTATCATGTCTCCCCTCAGCCTTCTCTTCTCTAGGCTAAACATGCCCAGTTCTTTCAATCTCACCTCATAGGGCTTTGTTTCCAGACCCCTGATCATCCTCGTTGCCCTCCTATGAACCCCCTCCAGTTTGTCTGCATCCTTCTTGAAGTGTGGTGCCCAGAACTGGACGCAGTACTCAAGATGAGGCCTAACCATTACCGAATAGACGGGACCAGTACTTCATGTGATTTGGAAGCTATACTTCTATTAATGCATCCCAAAATAGCACTTATTTTTTTTGTAGCCACATCACACTGTTGGCTCATATTCAGCTTGTGATCTACAACAATTCCAAAATCCTTCTTGCTTGAAGTATTGCTGAGCGAAGTGTCCCCCATCTTGTAACTGTGCATTTAGTTGCTTTTTCCTAGGTGTGGAACTTGGCATTTATCCCTATTCAATTTCATTCTGTTGTTTTCAGCCCAGCGCTCCAGCCTATCAAGATCACTTTGAAGTTTGCTTTGTCTTCCAGGGTATTAGCTATCCTACCCAATTTTGTGTCATCTACAAATTTGATAAACATTCCCTGCACATCCTCATCTAAGTCATTAATAAAAAGGTTGAAGAGCACTAGGCCTAGGACTGAACCCTGTGGTACCCCACTAGTTACCTCCCCACAGTTTGAGAAGGTACCATTGATTAGCACTGTTTGGGTCTGATTCTTTAGCCAACTGTGGATCCACCTAATAGTTGTTCCATCTAGCCCACTTTCAGCTAGTTTGCTGATCAGAATGTCATGTGGTACTGTGTCAAAAGCATTGCTGAAGTCAAGTTATATTATGTCCACAGCATTCCCACGGTCCACAAGGGAGGTTACCCAATCAAAGACTGAGATCAGATTAGTCTGGCAGGATTTGTTCTTGACAAATCCATGCTGGCTTCTAGTAATCACAGCATTGTTTTCAAGGGGCTTAGAGACTGAGTTCTTTATAATCTGCTCCAAAAATCCCCCAGGGATTGATGTCGGACTAACTAGTCTGTAGTTCTCAGGTTCCTCCTTTTTTTGCCCTTTTTGAAGATAGGGACAACATTAGCCCTTCTCCAGTCGTCTGGCACTTCATCCGTCTTCCATGATTTTGCAAAGATAACAGACAGTATTTCTGATACAGCTAATCTTTATTTATTTATTACATATATATCCCACCTTTTTCCTCCTTAAAGAATCCAAGATGGCATACATAATCCTCCCCTCTCCATTTTATCTTCACAGTAATAATCCTGTGAGGTAGGTTGGGCTGAGAGTCCATGAGTGATCCAAAATCATCCAGTGAGCTTCCATGGCCAAGTGGGAACTAGAACCCAGATCAAAAAGATTTGTTTTCTGTTGAATTTTGTTTAACTGCCTCTTCATATATATTCAGGATGAAAATGGGATAAACAGACCAGTTTGTTCGTATGTCAAGCCTCTTCGAGCAGGCCGGCTTCTGGACACGCCCAGGCAAGCTGCAAGATTTGTCAGTGTGCTTGGTTATGAAAAAGCCCCTATCATTGGCGGAGGAAATAGTAAACAAGAACAGTGGTGTACCCTTTTGGCTTTTCTGTGTAGAAACAAGGTATAAACTTATAAGTCATACCTAATTATTAGAATGTAAACCTATGTGGCAGGGTCTTGCTATTTTATTGTTTTACTGTGTACAGCACCATGTACATTGATGGTGCTATATAAATAATAATAATAATAATAATAATAATAATAATAATAATATAATACCATTGCTTAAGAGAACATGTTAACTGAAATTCAAAATGGTTTAAAGCAATTTTAAAGGTGATGGCTTGTATCCAGAAATCCTGCACTTCAGCATATACGTAAATTGTTAGAGTGATACAATGACCACCATTTGAAAGTCTTTTATGTAGCTTGTTTACACTAGAGTTGCAAATTGTACTTTCCAAGGTGTTGCTCATGTAGGTTTTAACAAACTAATTTCTCTAGTAGTGCTAGATAAGAGCAAAAAGAAGTGCTAGTGTACAACTTCTGTATAAAGCTGTGAAACGTTGGCTTCTAGGAGATTGCTCCTAAGATTAAGGATCTCCTGGATTCTTAAACTTGCATATTCAATAACGTTTATATTAAGTTATTTAGTATTTGATAGCATTTAAGTCATGAACTTAAAACAAATCATCTCATTCCTGCTTGGCTTTTTTACATCTATAAATCTGTGGTTGTTGCCATTACTTATTAAATCTTAATCTTAAATGGATACCTTACTTTTTTCTGTATGAACTCATGTTATATATATATATATATATCATCTTGTTCAGGGTGACTGTGAAGATCATGCTAACCTTTTGTGCAGCCTTCTACTGGGATTTGGGCTGGAAGCTTTTGTTTGTGTAGGAACAAAAGCTAAAGGTGTTCCTCACACATGGGTAATGACTTACGGGATTGATGGAATAATCACTTTCTGGGAGAGTTTAACAGGACATAGGTAAGTAAATAGATTTTATAATAAAATTAAAGCAAATTCTAAGAATGTTGAGGCATAACACTATGACTTGGCATTATATCAATATATTACCCTTTTTAAAAAAATAAATTCCTGGTTATATCATGTGCAATTCTGTATTTTTTTCTTTATTTGGATAATATGTTTTGTTTCTCTTTAAATGTTCATTTCATGGACTATTGTTTGTCTAAAACAGGGGTGGGAAACCTGTGCCCCCTCCCAAGATGCTGTTGGACTGCAACTTCCATTATCCCTGACCATTGGCAATACTAGCTGATGACAAGTTGGAGTCCAACAACTTCTGAGGGGTCCAAAATGTGACTGTCAGCCAGAACATAGAAGTCCACTAAAATGGCAAGTGCTGTGCAAGCTTGTCAATATTCTGTGCTCAATAAGCAGCTGCTCAGCAAACACTACATTTTAAAAAAAATAGCACCAATTACAGTTACTTTTCCCAAAATTAGTAGCCCAACAAGTGATATGTATGGCCCATAGTCAGATCCCTGGCAATCACATATTGAAAACACCAATCATGGCCAACAATGTCACAACTGCAAGGCTGACAACTCTTAGTCCATCTCCAGAATACGATTAGGGAGTATTGCAGGCGAGAGAGAATAGAAGTAGCCCAGTAGGGAGGATTACTCCAATAAGAGCTGGGTGACACATACAAAACCTATGTTCTTCTCCCTGCTTTAACTCAACCAATGTTTTCAGTACAATGCACAATTGTCATTTGTAAAGGCAGTTAAGCAATAGAACGATCTGTTTCTGAATGGAATGTATAGTGGCATAAGGACCAAGGAGAAAAACTTCATCAGTGAGAGCAAAGTGTGTAAACTCTGCCCTGATGGTGAACGTGGACTCAAATGTTGCTCTTGGCCACATGCATTTAACTACTAGGCCTGGGTGTGTGGGATTCATGCTATAGAAAGACATGAAAGTGTGAACTCTTGAGGCTCATGTTCAGCTTCTCAAATAGAGATGCACAATTGGCAGCATTACATGTGTGCCAGCCCAATGTCTGTAGAGATTTAAAAGTATATTATACAGCTTTATTTATTTTTATTTTGGGGGGTTGGGGGTTAGTTTAAAACTAAAATGTAAAGTAATTCCTTAAAGCATATCTGTTAACTTTCAGGTACATCCACAATCCTATTAAGCCTGATGACCCTCCAATTGTTGAACAGCCGAAGCCACTGTATCCTTACCGAACAATAGGATGTGTCTTCAGTCATCAAAAGTTTTTAGCAAACTGCCAGCCTTCTGATGCTGTAGAAGTCTGTGCCTTTGACTTGCATGATGAATCCAAATGGAAACCGATGAGTGGAGAAGCAATCAAATCTGTGTGTTCTCCAGGGGCCACAACGGCACTTCCACCTTTTCCTCCTCTCTGTGCTTCCGCCATTGATGCTGCAGCAGCAAGCAACGAACTGGAGTTACAGCTTAGAATATTAGTGGCAGAACACAGGAAGGTACATGTCATTACATGTTTGCTTTGAAGTGGGGGCTCGTTGTTAACCTATTTAAATATAGAGGTTCAAGTTGTCAAGAAAGTCTAGTCTAAAGATAGCGTCACATAGATTTAGGCTGTATTTTGTGGTTTTAATTTTTGCGAACCGCCCAGAGAGCTTTGGCTATTGGGGTGATATAGAAATGTAAGAAAGAAAGAAAAGAAAAGATCCTTCCTTTGCTATTCCGGGTATTTACCATTGGCTTTATGCTAACAAGTGAAATGTTTAAAGGTGGCCTGTGCATTGTCAGGCCTTTGCAGTGTCCAAAGCAAGTGTAGTGCTACTATCCACACTTCAATTAAATGCTGGTTATATATCAGCACAGCGTTTTGTAGAGACTGAAAGCAGCTTGTTTCCTACTCAGACTTTCGTTTACCTGTAAACCCTTTTACTTTTTATATTTACGTCAGACCAAACTTACTTGGCTCCTGTTCCTTCTGTACTCTGTTCTGAACTAGTATGGGTTGTATCCAGTCATGGTCACCTGCAAACTGAATGGTTTCTCTCCTCCCCAAATTAGCTGCAGATGGTTGGAGGACCTCTGAAACAGATTTAAGGGCTGTATAGTGAGGAGAATAAGAGGAAGTTTGCTTGCATGAGACTGGATTTAAGCTTATATCTGTACTTCCTAAACACTTCTTGTGGCTTTTAAACTACTCCTATCTATGCTTTTTACCTTTAATTTCCATATTAATACCTTTTCAAGATGTTAACTCTAGGATATATGTAAGTTACCTATTTTGTGTGATCTTCAAATTTTATTCGTACTTTTTAATATTTAAAAAATATTTAAAATCATATTTATTTTAATATGAGTAAAAGAAGTGTTGGAAGTGACCATGGCCACAGTAAGGTGAGATTCAAACTATACCATATTATTCTGGTATATCATGGTAGTTAACTAGGTCAGTTTGAGAGACTTACCAAGGAATTAATTTTCTTGAGTAGTTAGAGTAAATCTGATTCATAGTTCATTTCTTCCTTTCTTTTTTTAAATTTAGGTAAATTCTAGTCAACAAATCTACATAGAAATATAACAGGGAGGGCTGCAAATGAATCACTGTAGCTTCAGCTAATTGATGTTAATGAGAAGTGCTCAGTAGATTATTCAAAAGAGCCAAAGGACTGAGTTTAGAGAATGGGGGTCAGGGAGGAAAAGCTAAACACTGCCTTTTCCCTACAGGACAGTGAAGTACACATCTGAGAATGTACTCCAGGCAAATACTACTATGCTGGATTACCCACTAGGGTAGGAAATGAAAAAAATTGTTTAGTCAACGGACTCTTCAGGGTGCATTTAAATTTTATTCATATAATTATCTTAAATTATCTCAGCCAAGAACAACAGAAAGCTTCTGCTTAAAGCATACCATATCCTCAATTGCGCTTGGTCATCAGATATCTAATTTTCCATACACTACTAAGCATTTCTTCATCAAGTTTTTTTTAAACCTTTCATATTCACAGGAATGCTGTTATACTAATTTTCACATAATCAGATTTCCCACCACCAATGCCAGTGTCTTAAAGTGGCACAGCAGGAAAAAGAATAATAAAGATTTTTTAAAAGATTATATCTTAGAACAGTATTCTGTTCAGCATTTGTGCTGACATAAATTATGTTGCTCTAGTGTAATTTACCTTTAGCACAACATCAATAATGTTTGCTGGCATGACGGGTTTTTTAGCTATTGGACAGTAATAGAAATGCAATAAATAAATAAATTTCCAGAAAACCATCACAGCAGCAAGCACTATTGGTGTCACACTAGAGTTAACTTACGCTAGCATAACATAATTTACATTAGCACTAGTGCCAAATGGGATACTGCCCATAATCTTTCCTGTATACAATAAAGCAAAGCAGTTTGCTGAAGAATCGCATTTAAAAAGAATTCATCTGTTCTGGTTCCTCTTTTCCAAGTAGCTTTTGAGTAAATCAAATGTTTCTCATAGCTCCTAGTTGGGGACTTATTTTCTTATGTAGTTGATACCTTAGGTTGTTTCAGTATGCTACAAAAACATGAGGTAAAGTTCCTTTACTGTACCCCTTGAGATGAAAAGTGGGTAATCATGTCTTTCCTATGAATTAGCTAGCTTGTTTGGGCAGAAAGTTTTAGTGTATTCTTCATCCTTGAGAATTCAGAGGTGTAATGCTGGTTTCAAGTAGCAGAAGTTTACTTGTGTAGGATAAGGAGTCATGATTAGAAGCAGTAGTTTCCCCCGTTAACTTTCCCCCTTCCTCCTATTTGTCAGTGGCTTGTTCCCATTGTAATACATCCTGGTTGAAATGAGCAAATGCAGATGATGCATACTGCAATTTTCTCGCCTTTTATTCTGTCACTTGTTGCTTTTATTAACCCTTGTAACTTTTTAAAAAAAACACAAATCTGAAGAGGTGAAGAAACCCACTAGAGTAATCTGCCTAGACCAGCCTTTCCCAGAGGTGCCCTCAAGAGATTTTGGAACAACTCCCATCAGCCCCAGACAGCATAGCTAATAGCAAGGAATGCTGGGAGTCGTAGTTCAAAAGTTCAGGAAGGCACCAGGTCAGGTAAGGCAGGTGCAAAGGTTATTTTGTACATGTGACTCTTCCCTTGTTCCTTCATGTAAATACATCCCAGCAAAGTCAGCAATTATTTTGTAAATTAGACCTTTTTAAAGTCCTGCTATGTAGTAATAATATTCTGAATACGTATTGGTGGAATTCTAATTAAAAGTGCAGTTTTGTGGTAATTGTGGTACCTCCTGACTTCCTAGCTTTAATTTCTAAAATTCTCTGACTGAACATATTCTTGCTCCTTTTAATCCATTATGAATGTTAACCAACCAGTTATGTCCTTTGATCCTAATTACCCCTTATTCTTTATGTGATTCAACATACAGGACCTTGGACTTGCAACAGTCTGGGATGACCAGCTATCTTACCTCTTGTCACCAGCTTTGGCAGCCTATGAACTTGAACGTACCACAAGCATTTCTTCAGGAAATGAAGAGTTTCAAGATGCCATCAGGAGAGCAGTACCAGATGGTCATACGTTCAAAGGATTCCCCATCCACTTTGTGTACAAAAATGCAAGGAGAGCATTTGCTGCATGTCTTCGGTAAAACTTCCCCTTCTGCATCACTTTTTTATATATAACAATGTATATAGTTACATATAATAGAAATATCCAGTGTCGACTTTTGTATGTAATTCTGTAAGGTTGAATTTATAAGATTCAATATTAGTTCAGACAAAATAGAAAAAAGCTAATATTATTGTCGTACAAGAGAAAAGAAACATAAAATAGCATGAAACTTAAGAATAAGGTTATATATTCGTATATCTAACCGTAAGTTTAGCAAACAAACAAAAGAAAAATAACTTCATCATTCGGTTCTCTTTCCATGAACATATGACACTCCATTTAATCATTATGATTTGAAATATAGAATTGATCATTTTTGTGTGTGTAACTGAAGGATGTTGGTTTTGTACTCATAACCACTTGTTTTTAATTCCAGATTTAAATCCTTTTCTGGTCAGTTGATAGTTATTAGGTGATGTGTCAGCTGTCAGTCATGAGTCAGCTATAAGTCAATTGCTATGACAAAATGTTACAGCTGACATGGTATTATTGACAGGCCATAAAACTACATTATGCTTGGTATGGCTTCATTCACAGTAATGGTCATAGAATTAGGGTATTCATTGGCATGTCAAAGATATGGTATGAGGAGAAAAACATAATGGTTAACCATTCCTGTAGTGATTACTATCCTCACCATTTTCAAAATGTAATAAATCAAATATAACAAGTGAGCGACAGCGGTTATTCACGTTTCTGTTTCTTCACATAGGTCTCCTTTCTGTGAAGAAATAGTGTGCTGTAGAGGGGACCAAGTGCGGCTTGCCGTCCGTGTCAGAGTATTCACATATCCTGAATCGGCATGTGCTGTTTGGATCATGTTTGCTTGCAAATATCGTTGTGTACTCTAAGAACTCATTTTCACTTTTAACTGAAATCCTGTGCACTTGTGCAAAAGCCTCATTGAGGTCGAAGACTTTTGCATATTACTGATGGAAAGCTTGCATCTTGGTCCTGAACACATTTACTTGGAAGTAAATACCATTGGTTTTAGTGGAACATATTTCTCAGTGTGCTTTGGATAATTGGACAATACTAAAATACTATTCTAATATATAATAGTACACTTTTGTTAAAGGCTACCTGCTACAATAATGTTAGAGTTTTGACTGTGTGATTGTGTGTAAAATATCATGAGAAACAATATTTGTATAAAGTGTAATTAATGTATTATAAATAAAATATGCATTTTTATTGTAATATAAGCTATGTTCACAAAAATAAAGACTTCCAGAAGCTTAAATTCTTGTCCAGTCCTTCTATATTTCATATCTCTAGACTGGAAAAAGAAAAAAAATATCAGTTGCTGTCAGAATTATAAAGCTGAAAGACCATACTGTATTTTGCTTTTGAAAGTGTTTTGGTTGTAAAAAGCTATAAAATAACAAACTAAATAGAGAGTTTTTGTAGTGCATGATCATAAACTTATAGCTGCCACTCTCAAAATATTGTTTTAACATTTTGGTGGTTAGAGCATAAGACAGATTAAGACACTGCATCAAAATTGGTATCTAAAAGGCCTGGTGAAAAAAAAGATCTTCACCAGGAACCAAAAAGAATCCAGCTTGGACCAAGTGATCCTATGTGAGGGGATGTTCCAGGGTTGAGGTACCACACCTAAATAGCCCCTATCACTGGTAGCTACCCGATAACCTCTGAAGAAGTGCCTTGGGAGGAGTTTAATAGTTCATAGGAGTTCATAGTTACTGAAGCTGGACTAGTAATACACAGGGTTCAGCACAGGATGAAATAGATGGAGATGGCTTGCAAAGGTTGGGTCTGCAGTAAATCTAGAATATTGTTATTTTAAATGGGTACTGCAGTTTTTATACTGTTGTTTTTATGTCTGATAGTTTTTAAATTTTGTATATTTTTAATGTTTACTGTTTTTAGCTTTCGTGAACCTCCCAGAGAGCTTCAGCTGTGGGGCGGTATATAAATGTAATTAAATAAATAAATAAATATTGGGCCCTTTTCAAAAACTACATGCAGACGTACCTTGAATGAAATATGATTTATGTCAAAAACAGAAAGCTACCAAACAGTAAAGCAACTTGAGTTCAAGCAGTCCCGCTGATGAAGCATGGTACATACAGCACCATGTACATTGATGGTGCTATATAAATAAATAATAATAATAATAATAATAATAATAATAATTTCAGCCTCTATGACAAAGCGTCACAGCCCCAATGACACAACCGAGTTAAGCACCAGCGTGAGTTGTTAAACAAGGCAAGGTAGCCAGGACAGTCAACTCTTCCTTGCCTTCTCATTGTAAGTAACTATAAATAAATTCCCCACCTTCTAGTAAATAACTTATTTTTCCAGGTAAACAAACCCAATAATAGCAATAAAAACCCTTATGAAGGTAGAAAGCCTGTAGGGGCTATGCAGTGTATTGCACTGAATGCCACACGTATGACTGACAGCTGGACAGAAGTTGTGGATGTGTGCTTGCTGTAATGAGCTCCTAGCTCTCAGGGAACAAGTTCGTTCCCTTGAAGTCAAGGTTGCTGACCTGGAGAACTAAGTGAGTCAGAGAGGTTATTATTTATTTATTTATTTATTTAGCACCTTCAGTGTACATGGTGCTGTACAGTGTAAAACAATAAAATAGCAAAACCCTGCCACATAGGCTTACATTCTAATAGAATGTAAGGCTACGGTGGATAAGACCTTCGGGGACCTAACAGGGAATCTCCAAGTCAGTGGGTGACAACTCCTCTGCTGCCCGGGTGAATGGGAATCTCGGGGAAGGAGAGTGTCATTATGATGAAGAGGGAAATGATCCCTTAGAAGGGACCCATTCCTTGAAAGACAAGCAAATGTCCTCTCACACTGACAATATGCCTCCAGGGGGGCAGGGGGTCTTGTAGTAGTGGGAGATTCGATTGTTAGTCACATAGACTGCTAATTTATTTTATTTTATATTTTATTTATTTATTTATTTATTTATTTATTACATTTTTATACCGACCAATAGCCAAAGCTCTCTGGGCGGTTCACAAAAATTAAAACTATAATAAAACAACCAACAGGTTAAAAACACAAATACAAAATACAGTAAGTTTGCTAAGTTTGTGATGGGTGTGTAGACCGCACTGTAAATTGCTTGCCTGGCATGAAGGTTGTGGATATCATGTACTATCTAGATAGCTTTGTAGATAATGCTGTGGTAGAATCAGTGGTCATGGTCCACGTTAGTAACAATGATGTGGGGGAAATATAGTTGTGAGGTCTTGGAAGCCAAATTTAGGTTGCTAGGTAGGAAGTTGAAATCCAGAACCACCAAGGTGGCTTTCTTTGAAATACTACCTGTTCTATGCACAAGGCCACCCAGACAGACAAAGCTGAGGAATCTCAATGCACGGATGACAGTGGTGTAAGGAGGAGGGGGTCAGATTTATTAAGCACTAGGGAACGTTTTGGGACAAGCGGGATGGGACAGGCTCCACTTGAACCAAAATAGAACCAGACTACTGGTGTTAAACATTTAAAAAGTGCCAGAGCAGTTTTTAATCATTTTGGGGGAAAGCTGAGAGGAGCTGGGAAACATCTGGTTCCGGTTGAATAATCCCTTGGGGATAATGTTGAAAATGTCTCCAATTGCCCAAATGGAGATGGGGAGGAAATAGGCAATGAGTATATGGTGAAACATGATAGCCACTCAAAGAGGCCTAAGGGCCAAAGTGGATGATGCACATGCCAAAAACATCTGGAGAGGGACACCATGTATAGATGTTTCTATGCAAATGCTAGAAGCCTCTAAGCCAAAATAGGAGATTTGGAATGCCTGGTTTTAAAGGAGAACCTAGATATGGTGAGCATTATGTAAACCTGGTGGAGCTGAGAAAACCAGTGGCATATGGTTATCATTGAATATAAACACTCTAAGAAAGACAGGGAAGAGTGTGCCAGAAGAGGTGTTGCTCTGTACATCAAAGAGGGCAGACTAGAAAACCTAAAAGGGGAAGACTCTTGTGTTGTGGGTGACAGTACCAGACTCCAAAACTAATTTAATACTAGAAACATGCTATTGTCACCCAGACCAGAACCCTCAGGGTGTTTTTGAGATGGATAATGAAATCAGGCATTCCTCCAAATGAGGAAGAGTTGTAATAATGGGTAGTTTCAATTACTGGAGAAATGCATGTTCCAGTGTCAAAAAGTGGTTATGTTTCTTGGTGCCCTAAATGACTATGCCCTAGAACAGTTGGTCATGAAACCAACAAGAGGGGAGGCAACCCTGAATTAAATTGTAAATGATGTTGCTCCGGACCTAGTACAAGATGTGAGTGTTGTTGAACCAATTGGAAACAAGGAACACAGTGCTATCAGAATTAATATATATTTAAGTGGAAAATTGCCAAGGAAGTCCAACATAGTCATATTTTAGTTCAAAATAAGAAATTTCTCTAAAATGAGGGAACTAGTAAAAAAAAATGAAAGGGGAAGTCAGGAGAGTTAAATCTTTCCAAAATGCTTGGAGTTACTCAAAACCAAAATAATAGAAGCACAACTAGAATGTATACCTCAGGTTAGAAAAGGTAGCAATAAATCCAAGAGGTTTCCAGCATGGTTAATGAGCAGTGTCAATGAAGCTATTAGAGAAAAGAGGATTTTCTTCAGAAAATTGAATTCTTGCCCAAATGAAGAAAACAAAAGGGAGCACAAGCTTGCACAAAGGAGATGCAACATCACTAACAACATCAAGGCCAACCATCAAGAATTCTTTAAATATATCAGAAGCAGAAAAACAGCTAGGGAGACGGTTGGACTGTTGGATGACAGTGGAGTTAAAGGAGTACTAAAGGAGGATAAGGAGATTACAGAGAAACCAAATTAATTATTTTCATCTGTCTTTACTGCAGAAGATATAGGACAGGTACCTGTGCCTGAACTGATGTTTTCAAGAAGGGAGTCTGAGGAACTGAGACAAATAATGGTGACGAAAGTTGAAGTTCTCAGCCTTATTGAGAAATTGAAAGTTAATAAATTACTGGGCCCATATGGTATCAATCCTAGACTTCTTAAAGAACTCAAATATGAAATTGCTGATCTTCTGACAAAAGTATGTAACATCTCCCTAAAATTAGTCTCTGTACCAGAGGACCAGAAAATGCCAAATATAATACCAGTTTTTTAAAAGGGATCTAGGGGAAATCCAGGAAATTATAGGACGTTTAGCTTATGATACAACCAATACTGGTAACTTTTTAAAAATCCATGTTCAGGCATAACTAACCAGGCTATTTCAAAACAGTGGGCAAGCTTTCAAGTTCAACATCAGGCTGGGTTCATAAGAACATAAAATGAACCATGATGGATCAGACCAAGGATCCATGTAGTCCAGTGGAGGCTGGTGGCTCCAATGTCAGTGGGATGGGTTTCAGTCAGAACTCCAAAGACGTTTGTACCTTGGATAGCTCTTTTAGAGTTCTGTCTGAAACCCGGAACAGGTTCACCATCCACTGACATTGGACTCACCATCCTCCACTGATCTAGTCCAGCATTCTGTTCACACAGGGGCCAACCAACTGCCCACGGGAAACCCATAAGCAGGACATGAGTGCAACAGCACCCTCCTACCCATGTTTCCGAGCAACTGATATACATACTGTAAGCTCCTGCTGGATTTCTCCCCTGGGATTTAGCTCCCAACTATAAGTTCATAAAGAATTACCCTTCTGGGATTTAGCTCCCTTTGTTGTGCCCTTGTTTTGGCTTCAGCTGATGGCTTATCAGTTTATATGAGTTTTAAATGATTACCTTAAGTAATTTAATAGATAAATAAGTAAGTAAATAGCACTTATCTTCTCCTCACACAGGTGCTTAACCGGCTTGTGTGCTGACATAGCACATGCCTTGCTGTGACCATTGGCCTTAGCCATGCTATCTGGGACTGATGGACATTGTAGTTCAAAATATCTGGAGGACACCAATTGGGCAAATCTGGTATAGATTGTTATAGCTATGAAAAGCAACAGGGAGAAAAGTGTATATAGACTGCATGTTACTATCTGAAACTGTCTTTCTAAGCCAGGCCATGGGTCTTAGCCCAGTGTTGTCTATTCTACCAAGGGATACTCCCCGTCCCCCACAACAAGGCTTAATCCTGCAATCTCCCCAACATTTCCCATTTGTAACTCTCCCATGTCTTCCCAGTGCTTCTTCCATGTTTTTCCTTACTAGAAAAAATCAGTTAAAGAAGAAAAGATGGAATAGGTGCACAATGCCTTTTGATTGGTAACACTATGAGCTCTCTGTCTGGAAGCTCCCCAGTCCTGCTGCCAGAGAGCCTGTTTAACTGAACATGCTAGAAATTAAGTCTAGGACTTTCTGTATGCAAAGCGTGTCCTCTACTGGTAAGCTATGGCCTTCTCACCTAGCAGCATGGTGTTGTATCCAAGGAATTCTGGCCAGAATATGCAGAACAGGATGAAAAGCCAGACAGGACAAAAATAAGTTACGAAATAAGCTGGGACATGGTTCAAGCAAAGGGTAAGAAATAAAATTTAGGAAGGCAAGGCAGAGAGCATAACATTAGTTGGTTTGGGTCTCTTCACATATTATTTTTTTGTGGGGGGAGCTGCTCTATAAAGATTTTTAATCTAAAATATATTATATGAATGTGACAACAAGATTTCAGATATTGCACAGCTAAGGACTGAATGGCTAGTTGTGGTAAACTTGTTTTTGTTGTCTGTATTATTTTCAAAGGAAAGAACAGCCGGAGGAGCCTTTAGCATTATGTCTTTCCTGAGATAATGTTTTGAGCTAGGGGTTTAAATAGTGAGACAATATGCCTTTAACGTAAGTTAATGCTCATCTATGCTTAGATTTCCATTGCGGTTCCTAACCCTGGACCATGTGAGAGAGTAACAAAGAACATCCTTTGAACTGTTGTAGGTTAGGATGTCCTATCACCACATTTACATTATCAAATGTAAATTTCTACATGAATTGCTGTGGGCACTAATTAATCATAGTCTCTCTCTCTCACTCACACACACTTTTACCATTATATATTTATAACGTTAAATCTTGAGAGGTAGTGTGAGTACCTAACCTTCTGTTCTGTATAGTCTACTGAGTAGACTCTACCTTAAGGGTGGGCAGAAGCTAGATCAAGTTTTCTGACTCCCAAAGGTCTGGCAAAATGCTTATCTCTCTCGTAAATTAAATTGCTGAAAAAGATTGATTGAGGATGGGGGGAAACCAGGAGTAGATTTTTGGATGAAAAGATTTGTGAACTTAGTTCTGGACTGACTGGTCACAACTTGTTGGGCCAAGCATGGGCCTAGCGGGCATCTCTCCCCCCCCCCCCAACCTGAGCCACTATTTTGCCCCTGGCTCCCGTTGCTGGATCTCAAGGAACAAACCAAAAAATGAAGGCGATCCTGCAAGTCTACCCCAGATCTACCCCTACTGGCTGGCATTGATTTTAAGGTCTTGGGCAGCTGGCTGCCAGGAACTGAAGCTGCGACTTTCTGCTTGACCATCGAGCAATAGCCGCTCTCCTTCCCAAATCGACTTCTGAACGTCTGAAGACGCATTCAGGAACTTGTACACAGTTCGGCGGGAAGGGATTAGAGGCTCCTATTAATTTAGGAACGGAGCACTGCGACCGGGTTTGCCATATCATTCCGCCTGGCAAATCTCTTCGCGGAAGGCTTCGGTGTTTAATTGATTTTCTTCTTTGAGGAGGACGCCGGACCCGCGTGCTTGAGCAGAGAGCCCTATTCTCTCTCCTCCCACCCTCTTCCGTTCTTTTCTCTTCTTCTTGGTCTCCTGGTTTTCCCGCAGGCAGGAGGCGGTGTAGCCCCAGAAGGGTGGGGGGAAGAGGGACGCCATTGCGTTGCTATGAGGTGACTCCCGCCCTTCATGCTCAGCTCTCCTCCCTCGCCGTGACTGGCTGACTGAGCAGTGAGTCGCTCGCTCTCTCGCTCGCTCTGTGGCCGCAGGGTCGGCGGCGCTTGGATTCTTTGCCGGTGACTGGGACTGTGCTCGGCCGCTCACGCGCTCGGCGGCGGTGGTGGTTGGGGGCGGGGAGGAGTTTGGAAGAAGATGAAGGCAGCGCGCAATGGCAAACAGCGGCGGCTGAGGTGAGGCGCAGGCAAGTCGGAGGACGAAAACGGCAGCCCAGAGGCTTTTCCCTGCAGAGGGAATGGCTCACGCCGGTGCTGCGGGAAGCGACGAGCCCGGGCCGGGCACCTCCGGCCGCAGAGAAGACGGGGGATGCGACGGGCCGGGCCAGGCGCTGGCGGCGGCCGCGGCGCTGCAGAACGCCCTGTCGCTGGAGGAGATTCTCAAGCTCTACAACCAGCCCATCAACGAGGAGCAGGCGTGGGCCGTGTGCTACCAATGCTGCGGGTCCCTCCGTGACCGAAGCCGCCGCGGGGAGTCCCCGACCCACAGGGTGGAGAGCCCCGCTGACATCCGTATCTGGAGGGACGGAGCCGTCACCCTGGACGGCGGCGGCGGCGGCGGCGGCACTCGGAGCCCGCCAGGAGCAGGTAGAATGAGCGCGTCGGGGCAGCCGGCCGGCTCGCCTCAGCCGGTTCTCGTCCGAGGCTCCTCGTGGTCCTGGTGCCAGTTTCTTCCTGGGCTGTTTTCCACCTTGTCACTTTCTTTCTGTGGGGGATGAATATGCCCCTAGCAACGCTCCCCGCCACCCCCGTTTCCATCCCACCTGCCATCATCTTGGATGCTGGAGGTTGCACATCTCCAGTTATGCGATGCGGGGGGGGGGGGGCGGGGGGAGGAGAGGGATCTTTACCATAGCTTTCTTTCTACCATTTTTTCATCTCTTTTCTCTGTTTACATGAATGTGGGCTGACGCGTCTTGTCTCAGGGTGACGATACTCCTCTCCCTCCCCACACCAGTACAAAAGCGCTTCTGTTTATCTTGTTTATACATCCTCTCCCTAAGCTACTCCTTTTATATGAAGAGTTCAGTATTTAGCATTTCTTTATCCATTCTCAATGAATATAGCATTTTCTCTGTTGGTTTGAAATCTAGAAATCTCGTCATATCAGCAAAAATCATTCCTTCCCTCAAATACTGCATTATGGCCGGTGTATGGGTGAAGCAGGTCTGTGTCGGCAGGGTAGCTTAATTAACTTGAGCAGATGCCTTGATTTGTGTTTGAGAGAGGTTTCATTTTTGGATTAGAGGACCTAATAACATCTTGCTGTTGCATTTCTGTTTACAATATAACAACATAGATGGGTGTATTTGCTCTCAGCAGACAGCAGATAGAGAATGCATCTGTGTATTTACCAGAATTGCTCTGGCTCCTTCCCAGCCAGAATTTTCTCTGTTCTTGCTTGGAGAAAGCTTGTAGAAAAGAAAATGATGCAAAGCTGCTCATGTAGGTCAGCATGACGATGGGGGAGGGCACTGCAAAGCAAAACAAAGAGAGCAGCTGTCAGAGCCCAGGCATGCTGTTAGCAAGAGGTTTTAATGTCTGTTGGCTTTGTGCCTTTGTTTTGTTTTGTTTTAAAATCCAAAACAAGTGAGGCTGCTATCCTAAACCAAGATATTTGGGAGTAAATTGCATTGATATCAATGAGACTTACAGTGGGACTCCTGCAGTCACACATCTATTTGTAAGAGCTGTTTATAGAAAACAAGTGAAAATGCATATTCTGATGTGTACAAATCATTATTGTATTTGCAACCATCAGTAAATGAGGATATCAAACCAATTTAAATGAATACAGGAAATAAAATGTGACTTCGTGTATTCCTTTTCCTTGGAAGTGAGTACTTATGTACAATACATTAAACAGACCCTGCAATTATATATAATATGCACTTTATGTACATGAGTAAAGTAATACCATATTGCCTTAGTGTTGCATGTGTTAGCATGTGCCTTCAAATATCTCTGATTATGAAGTCAGCATCCTAAACTACGTTTCAAAGCCAGCTCAACATAATTGCATTCTAGCAGTAAACAGATTATGGCTGTCATTTTACTTGTACAGTCAACAAAGCATTACATATGAAAAATGGCACACAGCATGCATCACAAATCCTTATTTTGCTATGGATTGTAAGTGAACATAATAGAACCAGAGGTAATATTAAGACTTCAAAATGGGAGTAACTGATTTTTAGATTGTAGGACATGGTGTGGAATTTGCTTCTTCTACAGTTATAGGGAGAACAATGGAGAGTGCTATACTGTTTAATATCCACCTGGCTTTGGATGTTGGGCCCTTCATAATGTTTTAAAGAATTCGTCACTGGCTTCTAAAGTTCTACAGCACATGCAAGATGGACTTCCTTTCCATTAACTGGCTGGGGAATAGGGAATGTTTCACATAGCAATTTAGTGATAGTGAACTCCCACATATATGGGATTAAGGCACAGGGTTTTCAGGTTACGGAATGCAACTCCTAGACAAGTTTTTAGTCCCAACACAATGAACAACACAAAAATATGACTGGTATTTTCTAAAAGTTTTTGTTGGCATGCAGTTGGGAGCATTCGGTATTTGGAAACTCTTCTTAATGTTAGCTATAATTAGTGAAATGAAGATAATGTTCTTTGTCTCTTCATTCCTTAGCTATGTTCTAAACTCTTATTGATCTCAAAATGTAGGAGATCAAATACAATACCATCCGTTCTATTCCATATGCATCTGTGTGGAAGATAGTAGGTTTTGCAGTAATTTTGGGATGTCTTCAAGTGGGGATGATCACAGTTAACAAAATATTGCTAGCTGCAAGTAGTGTAGCTTTTTAAAACTACTACAGGGAGGAAAGGTTTATAAAAGTAGAATAGGAATCTATTAGCACTTCAGCTAAGGTTGTACCAGAGCAGCAACCTGTTCACACAGCAATTTGAGTAGTCTGTCATAGTATTTTTCCATCTCATCTTTGGGAGTCATACCCAAAGAGGGGGATGCTTGGGGTCCAATTTATAAGCAAAATGCATATGAAAGTGACCAGTGGAGAACATTCCTTCTACCAGCAGCATATCTTTAGGGTGGATTCCTGCATTTAGCAGGGGGTTGGACTCAATGGCCTTATAGGCCCCTTCCAACTCTACTATTCTATGATTCTATGATCTCTCCTCAGCATCTTACCCAATCATTTCTTCTCAAAGTCAAACCCAGGAAAGCATCTTTTAAAAGAAAGCTGCAGGCACATTGGAGTTAGAAACACCTACCTGCATCCACCTTTTGCTGTTAAAATCAGTCCATCACTTTTTTACATGATTGGGACAGATCTAGGTTTAAACAAACTGCTCTGGTGCCAGTGTATCTACTTTTACACTCCTTATGGTGCAGCATAAGCGAACTTACTGACATAACCTCCACCATTATTTGGTGTTAGCTGTGATAACACTGTATCTGATTATGCAATGCTGTAACATGTACAGAGATGATGGCATGATGAAGTGGCCTTGGTTAAAGATCTGGTAGGTATATCTCAGATGATATGGAATGGAGCAATATTAAACTTTACATTTGCAGAACATATTCACTATGTTCTTATTAATCCCTTCAAAACATTTCAGCATCACTAAGAAAAAAAGCCTTTTTGATTATTTTCTTTGATCTGATCCATTAAAATCACCCATTTAAGCTTATGGGGTTCATCACACAAGCTGAAATCCTGCATTTTTACTTGGGCTTTCTGCTACCAGATTTTTTGCAGGATCGACTCCCTTACACGGACAAACACATGCTTTGAATTGAGAACTTCCTTTCTTGAGAGCTTCGGCTATGGGGCGGTATATAAATGTAATAAATAAATAAATAAATAAATTCTATAGGTTTTATTTTACAACCACTAGATGACAATGTGGTTATAGCACAATGGCATCATTACACACAGTTGATATATCAGATTATCACCTTTTATCAGGTTATCTCCGATATTTTTAAAAGTGGAATGAAGGTCAGAAAGTGCAGGAGAGGCCCTGGAAGTTGACGATGTAGTGTAAAGGACTCACAGACTTCCAAGAGTGACCAATAGCAAGCGTACAATAAAAGCCTTGTGTAGAAATGCTCTATGACATACTATTTTTGTGCAACATTAAAGTTTAAAATTGGCAGTGAGACATGTAAACTTATATGTGTTGCATATAACCATTAAAATAAATACTGGATATTGATATATAATTTAAGTATTTTAGTCATTCAATTTAATATTTGTTTCATTAGTTAAAACAAAGTATTAAACATTTGCCTATTGATCTAGTAAGAAAGAACTATGTCCAGAAGCAACAAATTGGATGCAGGAGTATTATTTTCATCATGATATTCATCCAGTTCCTATCATACAGGGTGGTTGTGACTTTTGTCTCCTATGGTCATAGTCATCCCCACCCAAAATCAGTAGTCATCTATAATACAGCTGCACCTGTGCCATTGTTAATAAGAAAGCAACCAAATACTAACTATTGAGTATATTAAAAATATTTATCTTCTTGTAGTGAACATTCAAACTTGGTTTATAATGGTGAAAGAGGATGTGATCAGTCATGATGTCATCAGATAATGAATAGAAAATGTAGCAGACATTTATTTAGGCTGCAGCCCTATTTAACACAGACTAACTCCCTTCTGAGTAGGCACACATAGGATTGTTCTAATGATGTCCAACTCTTCCAAGGAGAAATATATAAATATTGTGTACATTTATATTTCTGGAAGAAATTTAAGATCAGATAGATCAACCCTTTCCCTGAAGAAAATTACACCTAGCAGTTAGATTATGATGTTCCTTAAACTGGGTGGATGAAGGCAAACAGTACTAAATAAAACAATGCTAAGTAAACCAAATTCAGATAGTTCAAACAAGTAAGCTATGTCGTAGTGCAATCTCCAAGAGGAAGTGAATAAACTTTAGAACTGTTAGCAAATATGACCTAGGACAATATATTTCTGCAAATATGGTAATGAATTGAACCTTGAGCATGAAGTAATATATAGTCAATTAACCTACTTAAGAGCCTATCTCCAGTTTTAACTGTCTTGGAACTTCCAGCCTCTGTGACCTTTGGGCTAGATAGAAGAGTTGTATCAAACAGTGTCCTTCTGCAACGGAATGGACACAACTGATGGATCAAATACCCCCTCATCTTCAGCCTTTCCCTATTCCCCCAAATCTGCTCCAGAGGTTTGGGGGACCCTTGAGTGGATTTGGCAGCTGTAGAGGGGAAGGGAAATGCTTTTGTGCAAGTGTTGGATATAGCCCAACACTTGTGCAACAAGTTAGTTCTGACTAAAAGTCCCATTGATTTCTAATTATGACTAAATCTGGATCCAACCCTATATGTAGAATAATGTTTTTGTATGGAAAAGCGATCAGTCATGTGAGTTCCTGCCCAATGAATGTTGGTGGCTCTGAAGTCAGTGGTGCGGTCAGAACTCTAAAGAAGCTATCCAAAGTGCTTTATAAGGTGCTCTGAGGTTATTATTATCCTTCTTGTCATTGTCATCATCCTACCCACGCACACTCAACTTTGCAGACATGTTTTCTCAGTGTTCCCTTTTGCAATAGGTTACAATGGATTGTTTTTGTTGCTGCTGCTATTTTATGTGATTGTGTGGATTCCTCCACTGTTTTGCACCCATGAACTTACCATCACTTGATTCTCTGTGGTATGGGCATATTAAAGGAGGATAAGGGGACTGCAGAGAAGCTGAATGAATTATTTTCATCTATCTTCACTGCAGAATAACAGATAACTGTGAAAACTGATGTTTGCAGGAACGGAGTCTGAGGACCTCCTAAAGCTATTGAATAGGAAGTATAGGGAATTGTACATCTATTAGAGACTGGGTTATGTTAAAAATTTGCTGAGGTGAAATATTAAAAGACTGTTAAGAAATACTTTCATCCTCAGCCAATAAATATGACAAAGTTCTGATTCTGATAGCAGAATTCAAAAAGCTATGTTCAGTGGGGATTTTTAGTTAGCTTATTCTGTATATGCATATTAAGTTAAACCTGGAAACAATTGTGGTATCAATCTAAGCCTAAGGCTCTGTTATTGCTGAAGTTATATTTTACATACCCCTTATGGGGCTATGTAAGAGTGTCGGATGTCTTAAATCACAATTTATATAGTGCAGAAGATTGTATACATTATTGCATTAGTTTGAGTAAAAAACAATTATTTCTATTCATATTTTTCAGCTAGACTGCTGCAGCTGAAAGATTGCACCTTTCCTAAGCACACTTTCTAGATCTACACCTAATATTTCCCCCAGGGCCATTACTTATCTAAAGATGTGGATTTCTGATAGATGTACATATGATTTCAGTGGGCATCATGTTTTATTTTATATCGAAAAGAGATTGGAAATCAATTAATATGTGTTTCCAGTTAATTTATGTCTTTAGTTTGAGGAGAAACCATGGAAAGGAATATGAATGAGGAAGGAAAGTGGGAAAGGTCCATGTTTGCATTCTTTTTAGGTGCTTCTGTTGAAATTGAGCCATAAATTTGTATGACTCACTTTAATGTCAAGTCTTCTGTTTCTGCAGAGCAGAATGTCAGACATATACTGTCATAACTTCCTGAACGGTGGGAAAAATAAAAATTGGGCTAGAATTGTAGTACAATGAAAAACTTGACAAGCAAGATTTGCAGTCTTGTCACTTTAAAACATTTTTTATTTTTGAATTTAAAGACAGGTGTCTACAAACCTGCTTATCATGAAGATGGTCTCTTTTGACATAAAGAGTGACCCCTTCCCATCCACCTAAGTGTACTGAACTGTGTGGCACTTTTCCCCCCCTTGCATCTAATGATGAGCACATGAGCTTCTCTTTTTCATTTCCTTTTAGCTCTACACATTGCTTAGTGCATGAAGTGCTGATGCCAAACAGTCCCAAGTTAATTTGAGAGAGGCAAAAGATGCCATACATTGGGCAACAGAAGTGGCTAGTGAGAACTGGATAGTGCTGGAATATGCTAAAAAAAGGAGGGAGAGGTGGGTTGTATGCTGAATGCTCCTGCGATTGTAAAGGGTGGCACTAGTTGGGTTCTGAATTTAGTTGGCTTGCTGACCTTCAGAGAGCACCTCACAGTGAGACATGAACAATGTGTCATATGTTTTCTGAACATGGAGCTGTGGATGGCATTAGGGGAAATGTTTGACTCAGACTTTCAGCATACCAGCATCTTATTCCTATGAAGCAAGGCCTAGTACAGCTTTTGGCTGGTTACCAAGGCCAACAAAAATTTTACAGGTGCCTTTTTAAAGTTCATTTTTTATTGCTTCTGTTGATATCTATTTTTTCAAAAGCAGAATAGAGTGAAGATTGTAAAATACAGACGAAAGTAACTTGTCAAACAAATTAATTGCGTCTTCTCATTGACAACCAGGATTTCCTGTTTATGTCACAGTATGTGACATATAAACAGGTATAGGCCTGCTTACGTCTCATAGTCTGACTTAGTATAAGGCACTTCCATAATTTTCTTTCCCCTCTCAATGAGTCTAGGCGTGGGTGGATATATACATGGTGCTTTTACTCTGGTTCTACTGCACTCCTAAGTCGATCATGTCAGATGATACCTGCCCCTCTCCATAGCTAGTACGGTGTTTCTTGCTCTAACTCCATTTCCCCCCAAAACTCATTTTGTGACAGATTTTCCAGTCACTGTAGATTCAGTGCAGTTTGGAAGTCTGTCTGTGTGACCTCAGCTAGCTTCGGTGTGAACTGGTGGAAGCAGTGCTGATTGGCTAAAGGGAAACTTGTGTGGTGCGGGATGATTGCAGAGGGCTAAACATGGCTACCCAAAAGTAACTCATTGCCTTCAATTGCACTTTGCTGAGTACACCCTCTCTCAGCTGTGCTCTGTAAGCTTTGAATCAACAGGCTTCCCCCACTTCGTTTGTGTGCTCATAAAGTGAAATGGAGGAATTACTTCCGTATGAACATGTAAACATTCACCCTTGTGCCCCTCTCTCCTTACAGTGGGAAGGGCACCCCTAAGTGCACAACTCCAAAATAGTGCTGCGGTAAAGAGTGGGAAAGCAGCAATTGAGCCCATGTTCTCAACAATGCAGTTTCAATATAGCAGAGGAAGTGGCTCAGTGGGAAGATGGAGGACAGATACAATATAATATGTTTTTAAATGCATATATTAATTTACTTATCACTGTGAAGCCTTACCATGAACAGCAAATGCAGTGCCTGGGCCATGATAATTGCCCCCTGTTCTTTCGATTCACAGCCGGAGGGAGTACCCTGCAGCAGAGGTATAATATCACTTTGCACAGACAACCTAGAAGGGAAGAGGCTGTGTCCTCTTCCAGCTAATACCTGTATAAAGTAAATGGTTTAGAATTGCTCCTGTCTACATCACAGAGTAGTAGGAAGATCATGCATTGTACTGAGCTCTTGGGAAGTGAGAAGCAGCACAGTTTCTTCTCTTTGGATCATCCCTCTCTCCCCCACCCTATCTGCAACATGCAAATATAAGGAAAAGGCAGCAATCCAGAGCACTTGCTTCACTTTGTCTCAAACTAGAGAAGGAGGAGTGGCAGCAGGTCAGTATGGAGGCAGGTAAATTGAGTTGGAGGAATTTCAGCTGGAAATCATGACATTTCTGACCTTCAGTGCAGCTTCCTACAAAGTTTCCTCAGTCCTTTTTGTCCTTGTAGATTCACAGGGGTTGCTGACAGCTGTAGCCATGGAGTGTGTGTCTCAGAAGCAGTAGCTTTTACCTTTCCCTTTTCTCTGTCCAGAATAGCTAGATGTTCTACCCTCTGCACATTTACTTGCATCCTAAACATTTCCATTTTTCGTAGGATGCATGTACCACTGAATTTAATGGAACATACTTCTAAGGAAGTGTGCTCCAGTTGTAGCCTTAGGAACTGAAGTGTTCAAAGAGGAGGATGCAGCTGGAATAGGTTGTTTTTCACATGCCAATTGCAACCTAAAAGCCACATCTTTGTGTGTGTGTGAGAGAGAGAGAGAGAAGGAGAGAGGGAGAGTTTACACATATATGCACACTCACACACAGAGTAGTTACTGCAGAATGCATTCAAACCTTAAGATTAGTGACTCTTTTTAACATACTACTATGAGTGTCTGGAGGATGCAAGTGAAATTGTCTAATTTTGGTTTTGAGTTTATATTTGCTTTTGTAAAAATGTGGAAGTAACACATATATATATATTTAATTTCAGGTAAATCAGAACATTTGCGCTGTCCAGAAACAGAGGTAAGAAGAACTTATATAAGTGTTACTTTTTGTGTTTTACACTCAATGAAACTTAGGGCACTTTCCCATGGCTTTTTCAGAAGCTTCTGTTAAGTGCTAACTATCTGCAATGATAGCATTGCCACAGAAGAGAGAGATGTGTTTTTAAAGAAAGGTGTGCTGTCTGTCTGCATAAAGCGTCTGAATTGAAAAGGAAAAAAAGCTTGAAGAACATAAGAAGAGCCCTGCTGGATCACATGAAAGGACTATTCAAGCAGTGGGGCTTTCAAAATGCCACGGGTAAGCAAGGAAAGGACTTCCAAGATGTTTTTGGCTTATGGCACAGGAGCCATACAATTTGCTCCTATGACATATCACAGCCACTTTACCATAACAATATGCCCCAATTGCTCTTGTTTCATTGTGGTTAGGATGCAGAGGAATGGATATTTACCAACAACTTTGCTTAGATATTTGTTTCTTCCATACCAGGAAGAATCAATATTTTCTAGCAATATTGTTTGGCTAGATGTCACAGCCATGTAGCCCCCCTCCCCGCACATAAACTCCAGTGTCAGAGGGTGTGGGAAGTAAAGGGTCAGGAGGGTTTGATATTATTTGGGTTTTTTAAAAAAGATAATTTTGTTTTTAAAGCAAGTTTTATGTTTGTCTTCTTTTAAAAAATATTGCATGAATATGGTTGACAATGGGTTGTATGTAATATAGTAAGCTCAATCGTCCTAGTTAGGCTTTTGAGTGTTGTTCTTTTTATATAGTTTAATTCAAACAATGGCAGTTTTTTTTACTTTACCATGTCATTTGCAGTGTTCTGATATTGGTTATATTTGGGGAAATAAAGTGTAATAAACACACACAGGTACTCACGTTTTTAATGCAGACAGACTCCAAAGTATGTAATATTTTATTCTTTGGCAGGAATGGATGTAGACACAAAAATGTTCTATCTTTGCAGTGTTAGGTATAGCTGACAGAGTTTAACTGAAACATTATTAGAAGTTTTGTCCCAAAAATGTTCCCTCATTTTGTAGGTTCCAAAAACTTATTTACTAATTATTTCATTTATATTGAATAAATAATACCCAGCAGTATTTGCTGATGTCAGTTTGCAAGTTGTTTATGGTAATTCCTGTTCTTTATAGTTTACTACTACTATCCCTAATACTATTAGTCTTTATTTTTAAAAAATCATGAAAATGAGGTAATCCCCAAGATGTGGACTTTGATTGGTTTGACATCCAGTCTGTGTATCATTGATATAGATATAGATATAGATTTAGATATATATGTGACAATTTAACCCTACCTCTTCAAGATCCTTCCAAATGGAAAGAAAGATACTGATGGTGTACATCAGAGGTGGGCAAATAATGTCCCTCTCGATATTTTGGCCTATAACACCCATCAGCCCTTGCTAGCACAGTCAATGCTGAGGTATGTTGGGAGCTATGTAAACTATTGGCAGTAGGGAATAGGAATATAGTAGCTTCTGTCAGTTTTGTTTTGACACACTGTATGACTTATTAGCTGCCTGATTGTTTAGACAATCTATACATTATTAGTAAAAATGCTGAGAAATGGATTGATAAGAGGCATTTACCAACAATGAGGCAATGTTGTGAGATGCATTTAAAGTTAGATATACATTTCTTTCTCTTATGAAACACTAGTATTCTACATACAGATATATTCTCCTTATTACAATTGAAAGTGCCTTTTCCCCCAGTCCAACATTCTATCTCACCTTGGCTTGCTTTTACATTAGAATTCTGACACTTGCTATGAGTTCAACTAACTCAGGTTTTGATTGGTATAAAAATATTAATACTCATTTCATACTGTCCTAGCAAACAGGGTTTTGGGGCCGGGGGGGGGGGAGATTTCAGCTTTCTGGGTGACCTCAACGTACCATAACCATTTGTTAATGCATGTTGAGTTCCCCATTTTGAGAGAGGTGTACAGATGCCATATTTTCGGGTTTTTCTAGTAAGTGGGGTGGTCTTACATTATATGACCCATTCAGGTTTTGAGGCATTAGCTCACTGGGAAGAATATTTCAGCAATTTTGTTTTTGTTTTGCAAATGTTATAATAGGCCTAGCTCTGCTCAGCACTAATTACACATTCGCTAGTCTTCACAGCTAGATAGATGCGGTGAGGGAGGCAGGGCAAGGGAGCCACCATCAGAGCAGCCCTCTTTCCTTTCCAGTTGCCCCTCTTGCTGCCCTCCTCAAGTAGCACCGTTGCGGAGATCAGGTAGCCCTGATGCTCTGTATCTGTGGTAGTCTTTAGTTGTAGTTCTTTAATTGGAGAAAAAGAAAGCAATAGTTAATGATTAGGGTTGTACATTGAAGTGTAGATTTGGCTCTTGAATATCTAGCATTTAGAAATCCATTCCAATTGTCAGGGAGTTGTTTTCTTAAAACATCTGGAAGACACAAGGTTGCCTAGCCCTGATTTAGATGTTTTGGACATACTGCTTCTGATTGGTGCCCTTGGCCTCTGCATCCCAGTGCCCTTGGGCTTTCCGTGGTACTGCTGAGATTTGTCACATTGCTGCATCTTGCTCCTGTCGCCATTTTTAATTAAATTAAAGATATGATTGTGATGGTGGACACTGTACTGGGTACTGTGTAGTGATCAGGAGCTCCATGAGTAGCACCTGAATGTATCTCTGAACAGGTTATAGGATTCAGCTAAGAGTCTCAAATTAGTATGTTGTTTCATCTTATCAGTATCAAAATATGATATATTAAGTGCACAGGAAGGTTAGCTTTAAATATGAGGCAACACAGCATTTCTTGGCTACTAATTTTATAGTTTTAAAGCTTTTATAAAACATTTGAGAAATATTCAGGTCATATAATTTAACAAAATAACCAAAATGCTCCAATGCATTATTTATTATTTTAAAGATAAATGGACTAAAAACATGGAGGGAAAAGTAACTTTGGTAGAGAGCAAAATCTGCCTCAACCGAGTATTTTAAGTTTGTGTCCCCATTAGAACCGATAATACTAGAATTAGCTGTCTGTATTTTTTGATGATAACCATCAGTTTTATTTACCAGGGTTTGGAGAAGACACAGAATCATTCTTTGAGACCTTAAACCAGACTATTAACTACTTTAGTTTCTGTCATCTGACATGCATAAAATCCAAAATAGCCTCTTACTTAAAAAAAGACAGAGACAAAGCATGCCATGTGAGTGGAATAGAAACACTGTTTTTAGATCCTTTTATAAAGCAAAATAGGTGTAATCTGCTAGTGCTATCAAAACTGGATGCTTGAAACCAAACATATGGACAGCTACTTCAAATCAATATGCAAACTTCATGTCTCTTCAGCTTCACAGTACCTGGCCATGTGCAGCAACCTCTCTAATGATTCTCTCATTTTTCCTCCCTTTCTTAAGCCTTTCCTCTTATCACTGTGGTCTTCTGTCAGTCTTTTCAGGTCCTTATCTATCATTTGTGAGCCTCTGATTCTTTTGTCCTTTCTCCACTGCCTGCCTTGCTCCTTTTTAGGATCAGAGCAATTCAGCCAATGACAGTCAAAGACACTTCTGCCTGACCTATTGCACCATGTTTAGGCAAATTTTGCTTAGCCATTCACTACTGGAAGCTTTACCACTACCAAATCCCTAAGTGCCAAGATGGGCAGGATCTACTTAGTTACTAGAACCAGCAAGCCTAGTACAAAAGACTTACGTTTAGAATTAAACAATTCTAAACTAAACCAAGATCACAGTCTTTACACTCCTCATTACTCCAACCTTCCTTCATTTCAGCAGTAGAATTTAGGGTGGGAAGAGTCATTTTGTTGTTATTGTTAAATAACTGGGAGTCAGAAATCCTTGGTGAAAGTACTGCAAATCACCCAGAGGTATACCAGTAGATCCAGATCTACCGCATGCCCACCCCTGCCTTAGTGCATTGCAGTACAGCTATGGTATATATATAAAAATAAATGTTTATATTTAACAGGCTTGCCTCTGAGATTGGAAGAGTGACCGTGGAGAGGGGAAATGGGGGCATTTCAATGGGCAGGGACGGGAGGAAACTGGAGAGGCCAGGATATGAGCTATTTGAGGCCTCTCTAGCCTCCTTCCCTCCCCTGCTGAAGCCCTGAAGATAGCCTCTGCTGCTACTTCCGCCCTGCATTGAATGATGGTAAGCCTCTAAGTTTGGGGGCTTTCAATCATCAAGGGTGCAATCAATAGTTATTTTTGAGTAATTGAATGCATTCAACTATCTCCCAAGTTGGTGACTTAGCTGAGATCAAACAAGACTTGATAGAGGAGGGGCAGCTGTGTTGGTTTAATCAAGTTCTCCCCTGTTCTTGTATATTGTGAGGGACATGTGCTCTAATTCAGGGCAGGCAGAAGATAACTTGGGATCTACTGTTAGATATCTGGGTAGTTTAGTTCAATAAAATGCAATGTACAATTCAGTTTGACTTTTCTTCAGCATAGACATTCTGCTTGGCTTTTGAAAGGAGGTAGTACATGATGTGGCAATTAGTAGAAGTAGTCCATCCAAAGTACTTTTAAGGTTCAGTTGAGAAGGATAGCTGAATTGCCCAAGTGTTAAGAGAATGTCCTACCATTATTTCCAATTTTCAAAACCTTCTGGCAAGTCTAAATATAAAGGCTATTCACTATATAGTTCTGCTTGGATAGTACTATTGTGTTTGTCGTTATGCTCAGAAATCTTTAAGTAAAGCAGACTGAACTTCCTCTAGGGAAAGAGTGGAGGAATGAAACCTAAGTTTTATAAAACCTACTCTTAAAGAATTGTAAAGTAAAAGTAAAAGTGCACACATTGTGAATTAAAAATGTAGGCTGAAAAAAAATATAATTGAAAACTTAAGTAAGAAGAAAAATAGAAAGTATGAATAAAGAAGTTAACATTTTTTTAAGAAAATAAACTACATCCAGGCAATGGTTTAAAATCCAAAGAGAAATATAATGTTCATTGGCCAAAAGGAATTCTAATTTGTGTTGATTTGACCAGTATTGGTGGTCTTTCAATAACAGTTATAGAATCCTATTTCATGTATCATTGGTGATAACACAATAATAATGTTCAGCTGCTCTTGCCGTTGAAAACAAGTGATGGCAGGTAGTAGGCAGGATTATAGAGACCATGGTGGGAGACATAATGGCATCTACAAGAGGTACAGTGGCCACCAACACCCTCCTCAACCCATTGTTCCTGAATACACTTGTTCTGAACCATACCAAGTCAAATAATAAGGATCAGTTCTCATATAGTCAGGTGCACATACCCAAGTGCATATTGCACATCTATTCCATTAGGTGTGGAGATTTTAAGAGTGAGAAATATTTCTCTGAAGTAAAACCCTGAATTAAATCACAGTTGAGCAGATTTATGTAGTCTTAAGGGTTTTTTTTTCTTTGCCAAAGTCCAGATATTTGCTTTAAAAGCCTGAATCTGAATTTACAGAACACAAATTGTGGGCATGACTAAAGTATATGCAATCAGTCCACTCCTTAAAAAGCAAGCATTCCATGCCAGGAGTGGGAGTAGCTGGTATTTAATTGTGCTTCTGAACTGACACTGTAGATGACTACATTTCATATTTAACCAGGTCTAGCTTGGCCGTTATCCTTTATGTACATTCCAATGTAAGTCAGAGATGGAATCAAAAAAAGAAACTTTCCCAAGTCTGACATGTTGGCATTATGGCTGTATTCAGACAACCAAATCCTGTCTTAATAAGCCAGGATATGCTTGATCTTTGGGTGCCTGCACATAATCCTCTGATGATGCTTCACACAAGCAAGAAACTAAGTTAGGAAGTTGCAGTTAATAATAATTTCCTGTTAACTGCCAAATTAGGAAACTATGATGAATACCTGTCAAACAAGCCAGGATATGAAGCCATGTTTAATGCTGGCTTGCAAATCCTTGTTTGGAACCCATTAACCATAATTCCTAGTTCAGACATAATGAGAAGCTCTGGTTAACTGCTACTTCCAGGTTTATTCCCTCACTTGCATGAAAGGAGGAATGATACAAGAGCAAAGGGACTTTGTGCTGATTTGATCATCTGAACACAGCCATTATATTAAGGCCAACAGGACATGTTCCGCTGAAATCTGGAGTACTGTGGGAACATATAAACGTTCAGAATTTTTACCTACTCCTATTTGCAAAATTATTGTTCCCTAAGAGAACATTCTCAGTGATCAGGTGAGGTGTTCTATTTATATGAAAATATTTTAGAGAGGAAGAGGTTTCTAAAATTAAACCTAAAACAGAATAGTACTGTTAGGGTAAAAGAAGTAAATAAAAGGGGGAAAATAAAAGCTTAATGTTCATTGGATGTAAACATATGTTGCCTTTGTTTTTTGTTTATTTTTGTTTCTAAAAGTGAATTGAACAGTAAGAGTGTTGAGAAGGGCATTTTCTCCTGTGCAATTGCAGTTAGCTGAAAGTGGTTGGATTCAAGTTGCAACTAGTCCAAGGGATATCTGAGCTTGACAGATTAAAATCCTGAAGAACAGGTGTAGACCTCATGAGATAGTATCTCATAGTCTGGTCATTGTGTATTAATTACAATTGGCTATTTGTATAGTAGGCTTGTAATTCATTTTTACACTATTAGCCAAATCTGTGGTGGAGTGTTCTTTCTCTTAATGTAGAAGGCTTTGGCAAACTAGCGATATGGGGCAAGCGCTGCTTATCTGCCAGAAATACACTTTACCTGAGTTTCTTGTGAAAAAGGCATGGAGACTTGTTTTCCATAACAGTCTAAATCAATATGGAGCCAATTGCAAGGGCTGTAAAGATAATAAAGTGTATTATCTAGTACCCACTTCTATTATTCGTGGATTTAATTAGAGCAGTCAGCTGCTTATCTTCAGCAATCATGAAGTGTTGTGCTTTCAGCTTCATCTGGCAAGGAGATTATTCATCTGTCTGACTTGGTAGGCACCCATTCATCCTTCTGCTTACTGTGACTGCTTGGCTTACTACTCAGATACCATCTTTCCTAGGGATATTGGGGATAAAGTGACAGACTGGATTAATGCTAGGAACAGACAACTGCTGGTTAAAATCCATGATTATACTTTTAAAATAGAGTTGATGGCTACTCTCATCAGTTCATTTTTTTCATGACCTTGGATGCCCTTTGGCTGGACATCCAAAGTTTTAAGAGTGAAAATTTACATTTTAATGAACATCCTACAATATTTAACATTCTGGATTTTATATGTGATGTGACAAAAATGTCAGATAGAATTTAAACACACATTTTATATCAAGATACAAGGTCATTACATATGCTCATTGATACTTCTGATTTATTGCCAGTTCTTGTAATATTAGGGCTCTTCTCAATTTTTGATTGTTACTGTATTTTTTCATCATTCTAGAAAGAAAACTTCCACTAGATTTCTGACATTAAGGTAGTGGGGGTGGGGATAGCTTGAAAACATGATCAGAAAATTACTAAAAGGCATAGCAACAATGATATTTAGGCTAGAATTCAATATCCACTTCCCTGGGAGTAAGCCCCATTTAATTCAGTGGGACTTCTGAGTAGATACGTATTAGGATTGCACTGTTAAAATGAGACAGAAGCCTGTTATTAAAAAGCGCTATGGAACTTCTAGCCCTATTATGATGAATGTCCTGAGTATCTAGTTACTGATGTCAAACCTTAGTAATGCCAAACAGCGTGTGATCCTATGCATGTTTAGGCAGAACTAGCTCCTAAGACTCCTAGCATGGCTGACTGAGGCAACACTGGGACAGGACTTACTTCCGTCTAAACAAGCATATGATTATTTAATTATTTAATATATATTAATGTATGATAATGGTAAAATAATTATATTTGATGTAAACAACATAGCAGAATGCATTGACTATGTTTGCATGAACCAAGTAGTAATATACGATGCTGGTTCCCTGAATTATCTGAAATTACAACTTGATCTCTCCCTTGATATAGAACATTTAAAATCACGTCATAGCATTAAGCACAATCCATTGCAGCATTAAGGATTTTCCTAGCTTTTATTGTCACTTAGTAAAAGCATCATGCAGTTAAATTATGTAATGGACTGAAAATGCAATATTATTAATGAATGGTGTGTGTATTATTGAAACTTGTTTTGGACTGTATATATTAATGATGGCTTGTGGAATACTTTTTTTTTAAAAAAATGATCACTGATGCAAGGGATGAATAAACTATATGGCTAGTGTCCATTCCCACTCTTTAATTTAGGACAATCAAAATTACTACAACTCCTTAAGAGCAAATGTTCTGATTTGTGTGTGGATCAGAGATTATACAGGTTCATCCATGGAGGACTTTAATTAAGACCCTGCCGGCATAGGTAGATCTCCATCAGTGCAATCCTATACATTTCTACTCACAAGTAAGTCCCATTGAGTTCAGTCAGGTAGGTGGCTGTAGGATTGTAGCCTAAGTGTGCTTTTGTAACAGATCTTTGATTTTTTGATTATAAAGATTAATAGAAAATAAATTTGGGAAACTATATTCAAATTCCTGTGTCCACTGGTTGCTGTTTTGCAGAACACTTACATAATGTCATCTCTTCCTTCCTCCCCCTTTCAAATCCCTCCTCCACTCACTTTTTCTCTGAATCATTTGTTATACCCCTTAGTTACCATTGAATAATGAAATTCAACCTAAGTATATGCAGTTGAACTTAAAGCATATTCTACTCATTTATCCTTGCCCCATGTGATTTCTCCTTTGCTCTGATTGTCCTTGCTTGAGTTGAATTTTAGATTGCAACTTAGAATCATAGAGTTGGAAGGGGCCTACAAGGCCATCGAGTCTAACCCCCTGCGCAATGCAGGAATCAATATACATGGGGTTCCCAGGTAGTCACCCTTCCAGAAACTGACTAGGCCTAGACCTGCTTAGCTTCATCAAGGTTGCAGCCTCCCATGCCATCACACCAGATAGGTACATGCCTTCATTAAGGTAAGAACCTATATTTTGTTTCATTTAGTGAAGCAGCATGCACATTGATGACACTAAAGACATCATCATCATCATCTTAAGCCTACAGTGTCTCAGAGCTGTAGCCTAAGCCCATCTCAGGAGCATGCTGGGATGCTCCATTTCCAAAGCTTTCCATGCTCACCTGACAGCAATGCTAAATATTTGATAATTTACATTTATGTAGCCACCACATACCAGAGCATTTGTATGTATCCAGTTATAGGTTTCGTTTGGAGCAACTTGCTGAGTATTATTAGCCATGTTTGTATATCACACGAAACCGTACTTTATCACAACATTAATATACAGGCACAAACTGCAGCAAGCATTTGCCTTATGTACTCCCCTCTCTTCCTGTGCAGCCAAGAGAAGAAATTGGAAGATTTTGTTTATGTTTTAGATTAACCACATAATCTAGTGTGAACTCAGAGCTGTAATGACATTAATTATGGTTAGTTTCAAACAAGTCATTTTCCGTAGCTATGGGTTGAACCTGGCTTGTTTAAAACTAACAATAGTTAATGTTAACCACATGTTTTTGGTCTAGACAGAACAACAAACCACAGTTAAGCTACAGTGTAAATGAAAGCTTCTGAATGCATCCTGGCCATGCAAGCTTGCAAGCCCAAATCTCATTGCAGCTTCTTTCTGGTTTAGTGTGGCAGGCAATTGTGGCTAGTTACAATTTGTTTTGTGAAGTTGACTTGGCTATTGGTCCTCTTTCACACCTGTGGTCCCCCATCCCTATTCTCAGGAAGGGCAAGGCAACTCTAGAGCTGTAGCCAGGGAGCTAGAATTCATACCTTCTTCCATGCCCAATATAGTGCTTTTACTGATGGCAACGGCCAACAGAAAGCTCTGGCGTGGGCTGGTCCATGAAGTCACGAAGAGTCGGAAGCGACTGAACGAATAAACAACAACAACATGTACCTCAAGGAGTACAATGAACACCTTCCTGCTCACTTATCTTTTTTAGTACTATATTAGCAGCATACCAAATGTGCTCCATATTATTTTTGCCAGTAAGTATTGATAATCTTTCCTATTAATTAGGGAGCCTCCTTTTTTAGTTCTAGTCTTGTAGGATGCCATCCCTTGTTTTTGTGGGAATTTTTTCTCCTTCCCGCCCCAATAGTAACGTTTAAATAAGGGTTTTTAAAAATAGATTGTATATAAAACCGTCATTTGTTTCTGAAATATTGATTGTTTTTATTCTCTTTATAATAGCTTATCTGATACTCATTATCTGCTTTACTGATTTTTCTCTGCCTTTCACTATAGTTATTTTATTTTATTTACTACATTTATATACCGCCCCATAGCCAAAGCTCTCTGGGCAGTTTACAGAGTTGTGCAGGTATTCTTAATACTTAACAAAGGGATGTTTCTAAACTTAGTTGGCTAACTAAAAAAAATCACATCTCTTCTAGCCCTCTCATCTCTCTGGTTGAGGACAATTAACAGCTTTCTGACTGCCTCACATCCAAAGCAAGAGCAGTGCAGTATTGTGTGTTAATCTATAACTTCTTACATTAAATTAGAATTATTCCAGATTTTATTAATACAGAGCATAGTTGAGCATCCTACAATCTTCTTAATGTGGTTTTCCATTATTGACCAGATGTGTAGAGCAGTTTTCAATTGTTTTGCCCAGCAGGTAGGTTATTGAACAATTCAAAGAGACCTTGATTCCTGACCAACGTCAGTGGCCTAATGTTGTGAAACAGAAATCATGACTTAGCCAACAAATAATAGAAAAAGATTAACAACAAATTTACTTAAGGACGAGGTATGTTATGATACTGGGAACCGTAATGTTCTATAAGGGGGTGCACAGAGAGAAGCAGTTTTGGCGAACACAGAGAAATAAACCTCTAGGCAAGTAGTTATTTTGCATTCAATTGTAGTAAGGGTTGCAAAGTGCCAATTACAAATTGTTCTACTTTTCAGTAGCCTGAAGCATCATTTTACAAAGTTTGTAGCAGCAAATATTTCAGGACCAGTAGCTCAGAAGTAGAACAGTTGTTTTATGTTCATGAAGATCCAGATTTAATCTTAGCACTTCCGGTTGAAAGACCTCTAGTAGCTAGATTGAGAGAGATTCCTGCCTGGAAACCAGAAATACAAGGCATACTATTGGGTTATTCTGTATTATTATTATTATTATTATTATTATTATTATTATTTATATAGCACCATCAATGTACATGGTGCTGTACAGAGTAAAACAGTAAATAGCAAGACCCTGCCGCATAGCCTTTTGTCTATCATTTAGTTTCTTAGAAAATAATCTGCACAGAGGGGTTAATGAAATGAAACAGAAAACTTGTGTATTCTATAATTCAAGAGCTGGAATTATTCACTGATATTTAAAATATCAAAGAGTTGAGTCCCCAGAGGCAGCCTTGTTAATGGACTTGTTTTGACATCCCTTGCTGCTTCCATATTAATTGTTTTTTTTTCTTTTAAGAGGTTTATTTTTATATTCCCTACTATTTATGCAACAGTTACTGAAAGCTGCCTTTGTTTTGTCCAGTCCCCAGTTCTGCTTGCCTTTATTTGAGTTTTGTCTGTGCAGTGAAGTAGTGTTTCTTCCTACTTTCTCTGATCTCTTTTTTTAAATTCATTTCGTTTGGTTTTGTTTCCACCAGTTCCTCTAACAATATTTGTAAATTTATTTTTGATTCAGGGCCGTGATGTTCACTAGAAAATTAGTAAGGATAAATTTGTACGTAAGAAGTGGTTCAAGTCTGCTAGCAGGAGATGAAATGTGTATCTGATTCTGTTCAGCAAATACCTGCTGCATGCACCAGCAACCATATGCCAGTTCACATGATCAAAACGAGCCAGAGTGGCTTACTTACTTCAGAAGACATTGAAAGGGTATTTTATTTGCAATAACAGTTCTACAAGACAGTTCATATAAAACGTAAACTTTTATTTATCGGGAAGAAAATTATGTGCAAATATCTAGGTTCTTGGTTGTATGACACAGGATAAACCACCCCTCTTTATGCATCATGTGGTTTCAAGAGTTTGAATGTGAGGGACTTAAAATGCTTAGTGGCACGATTTAGCATTATCAGCTTTATCCTACATGGCATATGGACATCCATTCAGAATTTGCATGGCAGATTACATGATACTTCTCTCATTCCACAATACTTTGGCATAATGCCAATGTACTGCTTTATTGGTACGTTTTATTTCTGATAGGAGCATTGGTGAATGTGAGCCTGCACGGATTTCTGTGCAAGTCAGCAATCTGAATCTCCTTGATTGGTTGCACCACAATATATAGCCTATGCTTAAGTATTCCATAGCGTAATGACATGTGATATGTGCATATTATATTATTATTATTATTATTATTATTATTATTATTATTATTATTATTATCATCCCACCTTTTGCCCAATACTGGACCTCATATATCTTTAAGAGGCCTGTAACTGTTAGTTTCCCTTCCCTTTCTGGAGGCCTGGGCGGGGCATCTATTTGTTCTCTCTTTGTGTGGGCTTTGGAGCAAGGCAGTCTGGTGTGTGGCTCCTCAGGAGTTAGTCTTCTCCAAAGTGCTTAACAAAGTGCTTAATTTTTGTGAACCGCCCAGAGAGCTCCGGCTATTGGGCGGTATAGAAATGTAATAAATAAATAAATAAATAAATAACAATAAAGGATACTGTTGTGGAAGCTTCAAAGTCGTTACTTGGCAAGCAAGGCCTAGGGTGAACTACAAGTTGAGCAGGTAAGCTCACCCCCATATTGTCTACACACGAGGGATATTACATGAAGTGGGCTACTCCAGTGCCCACCCCCATATTAATAGAAAAGGTTAGAACATTTTAAACCTCCTTCTGAGCTAAGCTTTACTGGGAATCCAGGAGAAAATTGGAACAGAGACTACAAGTAATAAAAGCTGAGGAAGAGTCAGAGGACTACAAAATTGCTGTAATACTGCACTGCATAGGAGAAAAGCCTTTAGAAATTTATAACATTCCTAATATCTATGCAAACCCTGAAAACAAGACACTGGAAGAAACCATTACGGCATTCAAAACTAGGGTGACCATATTCACTGGTGAAATTCACTCTTCATCACAATTAAAGCTGCAGGTGCCCTGCCCTCTTTTAAATCTGGTCACTCTAGTATAGCTCCTGCAGCTTTAACTGTTGTGATGAAGAGGAAATTTCACCAGGTTCTCCATATATACAAATGACACCTGCTGAAATTCCCTTTTCTATGCAACTGTTAAAGATACAGGATCCTTGTCCTTTTCACATGGTCATCTGTGAGCCCAGGAGAAATCCTGTTTTTGAACAGTACCAGTTCTGGCAACTTCCTTACAATAAGGAAGAAGGTATAGACTGTTTTGTCACAGCTCTCAGAGAAAAATCCCAGCATTGTGAATTTGGAATCTCCACAGATCTAATGCTCAGAGACAAAATTGTCTTCAGCATTTCAGACCGCAAGATCAAAGAGAAGTTCTTGGAAGACCCTAGGTTGACTCTAGAGCAAGCAATCACCATCTGTAGAGCAAAGGCTTTCATCAGAGCCCAGGCAACAGCAATGACTACAGAAACCAACATCTTTGCCATTCAGTACAAGAGAGGAAGCTCCACGAGTTATCAAGACAGCAAAAAGGGCCCTAAGCAGTCTTCTGCAGCAGACAAGCTAGTATCTGCGAAGGGCAATTCCTGCAGTAGATATGGGTATATCCACAGGCCCAGGCAGTGCCCAGTTTTTGGAGAGACTGCAATAAGTGTGCAGGAAGGAATCATTTTGGTAAAATGTGCAGGACGCAACCTGAGTCTTCCTGTCTCACCGAAGACATGAATGCCCTATTTATTGGAGTAATGACTGGGAACGGCAGGTTCCTGGTATAGCACAGTAGTTGAAGAAAGACTTCCAGTTGTTTTTAAGTTAGACTCTGGAGCTGATGCCAACACAATCCCCAAAGACATTACAGAATGTTTGCAAAACAAAGTGCATACAGTGATGACAAATGTGACACTAGTTGCTTTTGAAAGAGCAAAAGTCAAACCAAGAGGCACCATTGTAGCTCCCTGCAAAAATAGCCCCAACCTAAGTCACAGACACTGGAGATCCACCACTTCTTTGCTGGTCAGGCTGCGTAGCCCTTGACCTGATCAGACGTGTACACGTTGTATCAGTGCATTCTCCAACCAGTACAGGGGACCTCAAACATTCTAATGTTTTTGAAGGCTTGGCTACTTCCCAGGTGTGCATCACATTTATGTGGATCCCACAGTATCACCTGTGGTGCATGAATGCCGAAAGATTCCATATGCTGCCATTGCCCCCCTGAAAACAACCATGGAAGACCTAAGTCAAAGGGAGTCATCACAAGGGTGATTAACCCAATAGCATGGGTCAACAGCATGGTGATAACACAAAAGAAGAATGGCTCACTCAGATTGTGCCTCGACCACAGGGATCCCTATGGTTGAGGATGTGCAGAGAACCCTCGCTGTCAAAAAGTTATCCACCATTTTAGGTGAGAAGGATGGTTACTGGCAATGGTCCTAGATAAGTCTGCAGAATTATGTACTTTCAACACCCCATGGGGGAGGCACCACTTTAACAGATTGCCCTTTGGCATCAAGTCAGCAAGTAAGGTCTTTCAACAGAAGAATTATGAGTGCTTTGGGGACATGCCTGGTATCCACATCATTGCAGATGACTTGATCATTGCAGAATCCAGCGAAGAGGAGCATGACAAGATACTCCAACAGGTCCTTGACGGAGCACAAAAAAGAGGTGTCAAGTTTAACAAGGACAGTGTCAAATGCATGGGCAATATCTTCTCTAAGGATGGTGTGCAGCCAGCTGACAGCAAGTTGGAAGCAATCACCTGACTACTTGCTCCTGCAGACAAAAAGGGACCCCAAAGGAGCACCATCCAATACTTGTCCCAATACATACCCAATGAGTCCAGTCTAACAGCTCTCCTCAGGACTCGTTTTCAAAATGATGTTATATGGCAATGGAGGCCTGAACATCAGGCAGCTCTTAAGGGACTGAAACAGGCCATCACAACAGCACCAGTCCTACAGTATTCTTGACCCCAAGGAGCAACTATGGGTCCAAGCTGATGCTTCCAAGGATCGTTTGGGGGCATGCCTATTCCAAAAAAGAAACCGATTGCATATACTTCCCATGCTCTATCCAAGGCGGAGCAAAATTACGCACAAATAGAAAAAGAACTCTTGGCAATTGTCTTTGCAGTGTCAAAATTCCATCAGTATGTTTTTGGTGTCCAAGTAAAAGTTGAATCAGCCCACAAGCCACCGGAAGCAATTTTTGCCAGGCCACTAGGGAAAGCCTCAGCAAAGTTACAAAGAATGTTATTACAACTGCAGAAATGCAATATTCAGATTCATTATACAAAGGGCAAGGACGTGTTCATAGCTGACACACTTTCTAAGGAGACTACAGGTACCCTCCCCACAGACATAGGACACTTGACAGAAGACAGAGTGATTTACAGCTTGTCCAGCACAGACCCACAATGCACTGGGGATCTCGGGGGCAGGGACGGAAGATCCCACCATTTCCCCAGGATAACGGACGGCTTTTTTCCCCGCAGTCTTGGGATCGTCCCAAGACTGCGGAAAGTGTGGGCAACCGTCCCGGTTTCGTCCTGGCTCCTCGTGAGTAACTGCGAGGAGCGGAAAACCAGGCACAGGTCACGGAGCTCTTCAAGCTCCGTGCCCATCGGGGGTGGCGAGGGGAGCGGGGGTGGTTTGGTTTTTTTTAACTTACTCCTTTTCTTTAAAAAAAAATGGTTGGCGCAACATTCTCCTTCGTCCCTGGATGTTGCATGCCGCGTGTAAATGCAGAGGGAGGATCTCGCGATCAGCATATCACGAGATCCTCCACCCTCCGCTGGGAGGTGTAGACATGCCCTAAGTTTCCTGAAGTTCTCCACTTGATGGACAAAACAGCCAAGACTGTTGTTGCCAGACTGAAAGCAACGTTTGCACATCGTCATGGTATACCTAAAGAGATAGTTGTGGCACTTATCATTTGCCAGCCAGGCTGTAAGACAATTTGCAACTGAATGGGGGATCACCTTGATGCATTCAAGCCCGGCTTATCCCAGTCCAATGGGCAAGCAGAACGCACGATACAAACCATTAAGCATATGCTATTGAAAGCTCTATAAGATGGTGCTGACCCTTATCTAGCTCTGCTGAACCTGCGTAATACTGAACCTGCATAAGTTTGGTTTTGCTCCTGCCCAGCTTCTCATGGGACGACGGCTGAGACTCACATTGCCAGCCATGACACCTGCCTTGAAGCCCAAGGTGCCATATGGAATGGACTGCATCCCAGACTACAAGACCAACAGAAGCAGCAGAAAGCATACTATGACAAGCATACAGCACCTCTTCCTCCTTTGCAAACAAGGGATAGGATCAGGTTGGAAACAGCTTCAGGCTGGATGCCAGCATCAGTAGCTCAGGAAAGAAAGGAGTAGGTTTGTAAGCCCTAATTCACTGTGACCTCAAGAATCACCAGTGCAGTCATACCTTAAAAAAGAAAAAAGAAAAAAAAATCAGGTATATTTTCTCTCTAAAATGTTCTCTTTCTGGAGTTGTTAATGGTATAGTAGACTGAACAACACATAATGAACAACGTATAATGCCAATGAACTTGGTACTAGATAAGACACGTAAAACATATTATTTTCCATTTGCTAATATTTATAAGACTGAGAAATTAGAATGAGAAATTTTTGTAGGCTCATTGCATTGAACATTCTTTGTGTACTACCATTTATTAACTTTCTTTGGACTTCTTTTGTTAATATCTGTAATTAAATAGGCACTAGGCTTACACTATGGCATCAATGGTAGAATAACAGTGAGATAGTAATTTTAAATATGTTTCACTCCTTTCTAATAAAAGTCTTTGGTTTCTTTCTTGGTTTACTGAGGGAGTTCACATGAGTACTTTCCAAACATAAAGATTAGCTGTCCTTTAGTTGGAAGTGTTTAAACACAGCTTTTTTTCCCTACTTGCAGCTACTGTTCTCAAGGATCTTGAAGAAATGTCATGTGCCAATAAAGAGAACTATGTATGTATTGGAGTAGCTGCTTTGATTATTTTGTTCTGATTTTATACATGTAGTGCTGTCAACATTCACTCTTTGCTAGCCTAAATATAGTGTAATCCTACCGTGTTTCCCCGAAAATAAGACAGTGTCTTATATTATTTTTTGCTCCCAAAGATGCGCTAGGTCTTATTTTCAGGGGATGTCTTATTTTTCCATGAAGAAGAATACGGTACACATTTATTGTTGAACAAAAAAAAAGGTCTTATTTTCGGGGGGATGCCTTATATTACAGCGAGAGGCAAAACTGGAAGTAGGTCTTATTTTCGGGGGATGTCTTACTTTCGGAGAAACAGGGTATATATCTACTTCATAATAAGCCCCATTGAGTTCATTGGGACTAACACTCAAGTATGTATAGCATTGCAGTTCTAATCATGGAACTCTAGAGATTGTGTTACATATTTTCCCCAAATACAACTTTATCACACCCTACTCACTAAATGGAAACACCATTGAATGGAAATTAAATCTGTTACTAAATGATAGTATTCATCCACCTATTGTAATATAAATGTTTTGCTGGAGTGTGGTAATTGATTGGAGAACAATAAGAAAGCAATTATTGTAAGGACATGTGAAACCTTCAAAAGATTTGTAGAGAATTGGGGTCGGAGGAATACCCAGAACATTTCAGTGCTTTAAAGAACTATACAGATGACTCCCTCGGGGGAGACTTCAGGAAACTATCTTTCCCCTCCTTTGCGGTGACTTGAGGTTGTGGTTTACATGTACTGTTGTACCTATTTACCCAGTTTTACCAGGTGAAGGAAATTCCAATGAATAGAATATTTCTTTCACTCGCAGCCCTGTCATCTTACTACAGACTTTTTAATTCATTGATATAGGTCACATTCTTTCACACAGTATCCCAGAATATTAAGAAATTAATTATCATGAATTCATTGTCTCCTCCCCCTTATCAAAAAAGATTCTTTAAATATCAGAAGACTTTCTCTGTTTTACCAGTGCTGTTTCACATACTGAACTCATACATATTCTAAAACAGTGCCAGTTCTGCTGGAGCTATGTGTCACTCCTCATTTTCTAGTCCAATAAGGAGTTTCTGGCAGGAAGATGATTGGCCAGGGATACAACTTCGTAAGTAGATCCTGGCAAAATTAAAAGAAGCAGTGGTGAAAGCTGGCATCTAATTTTGGTTTTATTTTAAATAAGATGTCTGTGCTAACTAATTAAAGGCAGTGTATCTTGAGAAAATGTGCAGGTGTACAGACAGAGAAAGGGAATCCTTAAAATTAGATGCTGCTGTGAAAAAAAAGATCAGAAATTTTGAGGCTAGGAACAAAGTGACATACTTCAGTTTAAGGAAGACCTGCAGCTTGTCTATATACCCCATCGTTGCTGTACAGTTGCTAGTTGTTTATATGACACAACTAGCGACTTGCAGCCACATTGAGCTTTTCCCTGCGAAACTGCACTTTTGCAAAGTGTTGTTTTATCACAATGCCATTTTCCCATTGCTGTAATGTCACCACAGTTGTTTCTTCATCTGTCAGTGATGGCTTCAGTTTGGGTTAAGAAAGTGGACGTAGCAAGGGGTGTATCCAGTGTAGGGTAGACTATGATGGGCTGGGGTTGCGGTCATGACAAGGCTAGTAATGACTGTCATGGCAGTGTTAAAGTTGAAAGTTAGGGCAGTTATAATGCAGAGATTAAATGAACTGCATCTGCACTACTCCAGGCTTTCAAAATTGTGCAGAGTTACCAAGAAAAAAAAAAGTTTCGTGGTTTTCTGTTCCCTTGATATTTGTTCCTCCATTCCCACCATCTGACAATGGCACTGCGATTTTTCGTGCCTGGAAGCCCACACCCATTGTATCGATTCCGCTTCACAGCAGCGATGTAGGGTTTTGGAGGAGTCAGCTAGCAAAGTGGCATTGTATAGACGCCCCTATACTTTCCATTCTCTGTTGCGGTTATGCTGCTGAATCCCACACTAGGGCTCTTTGCATGTCTAGCATACGCATAGAGAGAAGCAGGACTTTGTTCCCACCCAAAGTGCCTACACGTTTAGGGGACTTGGAAAGGCAAGCCTATGAAAATGCTGTCTACCTAGTGGGGTACTGATTCCCAACTGGATGGAGAGCTTCTGACCATCTGCTGATTGCATGAACATAGCATGGCGGCTGGCTGACATGGTCCTACCCTTCCCCACACTATGTCCATAGGGGTCTCACAGGTGCGTCTTATTACACCCTCCATGCTCCCTCCTGGTTTTTATTTTATTTGTTAAGATTTTTTAAATTTATTTTGTTTTTAATTAAGAGGGTGACATGCTTGCTGCCCTTCCATGGGATATGGGTATTTTGTGACTGGCCACTTCCACCATGGTAGCCATTTTATGAATTGGCGAGGCACCCCATGGCAGCCATTTCCCACTGACTGAGAAAGATTGAGGTCCCTGCTATGCCCTATGAATGGAGGGCTAGCAACCGAACAATGCTTGACATCTCAAGAACTGGAGTGTTACCAGTCGCAGGGTACTGTGCAGCTCTTCCATCTTTCCTTCCTTAACCAATTGTTGAGGTAAGAAAAAAGATGGGAGAAGCATTGGAAAACACAGGAAGATTACAAGCGGAATATGACGATGTCCTCCATAAAATACAATGAATTAGGCAGGGCAATTTCATAGTAAAAGCATAGTCTGGAAGCACCCTTTAGGAACTTACTAAAAAAAATTATTGAGTTACTTTGACTTTTTGCTAGCAAGACTATTTGCACTACATACTCATGAAGGGATGACTAGCTCTGAAAACTTGGAGAATTACAAGTGTGACAGGAATTTGGCTGGAAAATGGCCTTTTTAATGTTTACGAGTACAGCTATGCATTGGAGCTTTGTTACTTTATTTATGAACATGAGGAACCCCAGGAAGAAGGCAGGCGTATAGACAATGTCCTATTATATTTCGTAAGTGTGGGAGAATGGCAAGCTTGATAAATATTGCACTTTAGAACAAATTATATTGAAATATAGAACACAAAAAGTAAAAGGCTTCAATAGAATTGAAAGTAGAATTAAAAATCCTCCTATTAAATAGATATCAGCCATCACCCCTTACACAGTAATGGGGACCTGGACTGGCCAACAAGTGATCAGAGTTGACAGTGTTAGTTATGCTGCATGTTGTTCTGCACATGCAGATGTAACTCGGGTACTGGAGGTGGGGGGTCTTGTGAAGGTGGCTTTCGTATTGATAGTAAGGCAAAATCCATTTCCACTCATGTATCAGTGTATGGATTAGAGGTGGAATATGTACAATATTTGTTTGGGAACATTTCTGCAAGCTTATATTTCAACTGTCATTTCCTGTAAAGTCAACTTGAAAATTTGCACGAAGCACCAATGAAGTGTTAGTTTGCTTTAACTTCGTTGCAGCCTTTTTTAAAGAACAAACTCTGTAGTAATAATAATAATAATAATAATAAATTCCAACACTTTAAAGCTGCTTTAACCACTATGTAAAAATAAAATAATGGAGAGGTTAAACATATTCATACCTAGTTCTCCAAGTATCTAAAAAGTGCAAGAGAGGGTGTAATTTGGTGAAGGGAACAGGAGGAATCCTTAAATTATGGAAGAAATGGCAGGGGAAGGATTAACCATAACTATTAATTGCATCTTTCCTTTCTGCTTCTTAAATGTTTAATTTTACCATCAAGCAGTCCTTGATTCCTCAAGTGCCTTTGATCTAATCCAGCTTGACTTTATAGTTCTAATTCAAACATAAATTTGGAGTGAGGAACGAAAATGTAAGCTAGGAATGATCTTTAATGTAAAGAGCCATTCCTGTTATAAAATATAACCCTGTACATAAGTTCCACCTCACACTTTGGAGTTTATTTTATGACAATCAGCTTACATTACAGTTATTATACAATTTATTATACAAGTGGGACCGCACAAAAATCTTCTGTGGAGGGAGGAGGAGAGAAACAGGGCAAAGAAGAGGGATTTCCCCTTTGCTGCAGGCCCTCTGCTCAAGCCAAAATGCAGCTGGCTCCACCAGAGGGACTGTGATTGATCTTCCTGGGTTCAGCTTTACAGAACTGGTTTTGAGCTGCCACTGCTTAATTCAGAGGGGACTTTCTTTCGTTCTTTCTGTACTTGTTTTCACAGAGCTGTGTCCCAGAAAAACGACTGCTTCCAGGAAAAACCTCAGTGCTTCATTTGTGAAGGAAGCTCCCAGCATAAGTAGAGAGACTGTAGCAGTGGCAGCTACCCATAGAGCAGTCTCCAGTGAGGGCAACCACAATCCTTCTGCTGAAGCTGGGGCTTGGCTTGCTAGCGAACAGCTTTGTTTTAAAAGGCTGCTTCACGTACTACCAAAATAATTACACATGCTTGAAAAGCTCCTTCTCCTCCTACCACCCCCGCTCCCCTTCATGCTTCTTGTTTCTGTCCACTGGTCTCCATTCTTAGCTGTCACATATACAGTGATGGAGATCAACCATGATATGCAAATTTCAAGGCAAAGCAGTAAGATGGATGGGTAAAGATACACACTTTTCCAGGCAGAATGGTGACGGATTGGTAAGGGTATGCAAATTTCATGGCAGAGCAGTAAAGTGGAGGGGGAAATTATGCAGATTTCATAGCAGTGGACTTTCGAATGTGCGCACTTGTGCAAGATCTAAATAAATAAAGTTTGTGAATGTATTCAGAACACTCTTCATTGTCCAGTCTTAATTTTAGGACCATGGAGTGAAGGTTGCTGAAAAGGGATGAGGGAGGATGAGGGTAGTACTAGCAGGACTGTGAGAAGCAACAGTGGTTTTATATTAGAACTATAAAGTCTCTAACCATTCCTGATAACCCATGATAAAGTTGTCCTGTCAGGGTCGGACGCCACAACAAGCCAGTCAGAAAATAAGTCACCCTGAACAACCCAACAACAAGCCATGGGTTCTCATGGTTGCTTGTTTGCGGAAAATAACCCATGATGAAAAAAAACATGGCTACTAGCCCTGATGGTTGTGTGCTATCTCCAGTATTTGAGGCAGTAAGCCTGTGTGCACCAGTTGCTGGGGAACATGGGTGGGAGGGTACTGTTGCACCATGTCCTGCTTCTTGATCCCTGGCTGATGGCTGGTTGGCCACTGTATGAACAGAGTGCTGGACTAGATGGACCCTTGGTTTGATCCAGCATGGCAGTTCTTATGTTCTTATGTCATGACAAGCTGTTCTGAAACAACTCACAGTGACAACCCACCATGGCTTATCATGTTGTTCAAACCAAGTCAATACCTTAAGATGCTTCCACACTAGCATTTACGGTGGAATTGCTGTGTTTCGGTCAGTCACTTTTTATGGGGAATCTACAAAATGTCTCATCCAATCATTATCCTGTATTTCCCCTGTGGTTCTTTCATCTTTTCTTGGACTACAGAAAGTCCAGCTTTTCCTAGAAGAATGAAATAGTACAATCTCCATGGGCGTGGATACCTTTAGTGCTATTCCTGTTTCTTTCCAAATGTCAGGGTTTAGACATGGGCAGTGATGGTACCGGGAAGGTGAAGCTGTCACAGTTCAGCACATTAATTATAAACGTTATGCACCATTTTATGTGCCTCTAATTATATTTTTAATGAAAGAAGGGTATAAGACCATAATGGTAAATAGTGATAACCCAAATGTGTTTTTTTAACTTTTTACAAAAATTAAGATATTTGTATTAAAATGTTACAGAATTATAACATCATAATGGAAATATTAATGTAGCATTATGGTGTTATAGTGGTATGCCTCTTTTTTAAAAAAAAAAAAAACACCCAATACCAGATAAGTGTTTAAAGCTAATTAAAAACAATTTAAAAACTAATGGCACGTAAAAGGCACCCACTACAAAAGTTATATTGAATGTGGGCTGAGCTTCAAATAGCCCTGTCCAGGACAGCGATATCATGCCTGCAGATGTCAATGGAACTTACACATAGAATAGCACAGTTCTCCAAATCATATCGGAAATCAATTGTAATTCTACGTGTAGCTTGCAGTGGAAGAGCAATGATTGGGTAGTGCTAAGAACCACCTGTCTGGAGCAACTTTACTGTTCTGTTCTGGTGTTTTTAGAACTACTGACACAGGGAGCAGATTTAGATGATTTAGATATTAGCTCCTAATTAATAGTGATATTTCCATTGTTGTGGTTATATATGTCTTCTCCTTCTGCAACACTGATATAGCAGAGACTGTTTTTCCTTAGTTTGCTGCTGATATCGTATAAGCCACCTTCCCCAACCTGGTGTACTCCAGATATTTTGGATTACAATGCCTATCAGCTCACAGTAGCAGAAAAGAATAATCATTTATCTAAAAAGTGATATAATTTTTCTTTTCAGGTAATAGAATCTTTGGGAATTATAATTTATAAAGCACTGGATTATGGCTTGAAAGAAAATGAAGAGCGAGAGCTAAGCCCTCCCTTGGAACAGCTCATTGATCATATGACCAATACGATAGAAGCAGATGGAAGCAAAGATGAAGGCTATGAGGCTTTAGATGAAGGTGGAGTTGATGAAAATGATAAAGAAGTCATTGAAGTTGTACAGTCTTATCGAGATGTCATGAAGGTACAGTATTAATCTAGTTATCTGATATTGGTGTTTTAAAAACAGCTCATAATTTCACTAGGTTTTAGCATATGCCTAGCATTTTGTTGCGTTGTAGGCACTGATGTGTACACCGCTTTCCTTAGATGTAAATAAAAAACTAAAAACAAAGAATGAAAGCTTGCACAATTTTTGTGATCTTTTGGTTGACCTAATTAAGGTCTTACACTGATAGGAATTTTTCTTTACACGTATTTGTGGATAGTTCCTATACTTTTGCACTCAAAGATGATCAGCTAGTTAACAGCTAATGAATGTCTCTGATATTATGGTATTCTATTTATACTCCATTCTGGATTTGACTATTTCATATCATTAAGTTTTCCTCTATAATTATATAACAGCTTACTAAAAGTATTATTTTTTTAATTTATTAACACTTTGGTCTTGTGATTTGTTTATTTATTTTCTTGGAAGATATTGTACAACAATATATTTGGGTGAATTGCTAATGCTGTTCGTAAAAGTATATGGCCACAATCATCTAACAGAACTGGATATGTGGAATTAGTTGTGTGACACTGATTTTACCACATGCTCTGTAGGTAGAACAAAATACAGTGTGAGTGTGTGTGTGTGTGAGAGAGAGAGAGATGATAAAGCATATTTCTAGCTGGTTGTAACTGCGTATACTTTCTCTTACTCTGTAACTATCTCCTAGCAGCATGTGATCTCGTGACATACTCTTATAGGCAATTTCCATCAGCAGATCTTTCCCCTTTGCTGGTAGAAGTTCCTGCAGTGTATTTGCTTGCTGGTTTGAAACCTTCTATTCTTCAAATATTTGCTTTTAAAGGGACAGAGAGCTCTATTTTGGCTCCATTATGTTTTTCAAAAGCTTATTGTCTGAAGCTCAGACGGAGTCACTCAAATGGAAGTCCTCTTAGGAATTTCACCACTGCATTGATGTAATATTCTTCCTCAACCCACACCCCTTTAATCACATTCCACTTTCCTACAAACTCCTGAGTCAAATTAAGATCCTAAATGTACGCATTGTGTGGCAGCAAAGAAGTAAATTTATGCTGCTTTGCACTGTAGTGGTAATTGATGGTATTTGTTTTTTGTTTAGTTTGTCTTGTGAATTTTGTATCAGTCCTGTTTTATTAAAAAATATATTATTGAAGAATGTGCTAACAAATTTGGTACAGTTGTGAATAAATACTGTAAGTAACTGATGGTATGAGAGCCACATGCCACAGGTTGCCTTCCAGTGGGTTGAATCCCATTTGTGGACAACTGCATGAGTCACTGAAGGCAGCATGTGAGCAGTAGAGAAGAAATGTGGTCATTTACACTGTAGAGATGCAAAAAAAGCCGAGGGCAAAGGGGTGGAACAAAGGATGTAGATCATTTAAAAACTATTGTGATAAACAATGATGACCATGTGGCTTTGTAAATATTTTCTTAGATTACCCTGGGGAAGGACCCTTAGGGTCCGAAACTCATCAGATTTTGGTTTTTCAATAAGCTACATCCTTTGTTCCACCCTTTTACCCTTGGCTTTTTCGGCATCTCTTCTGGGAGTACTCCTTTTCTTGGCATTTATGCTGTATAGCCAAGCCAATGCCACCAGTATTGAGCATGGTTAGCTATGCCATTAGATGAAATACAACAAAATGCATAACAGTTAAAAAGCCTTGTGATTATAGATTTTTCTCCATGGTCCTCTACACCAAGTCTGCTTTTGAAAACCGATATGTGTGACTGCAAAAATTATCACACAATGAATCACAGTTAAATGTAAGCAACCTGGTTTTTTACTGTATTTATTTAGTACTGTAAATTTATCTTCTTTACGTCAGGCATATAGAATTTCTCTGCCTGGGATAGTGTTTACATTGTCAATGATGACAAAAGATTAATATATCAATCTGTAGGTTGATGTTATTTACTTTGTATTAATGTAATACTTTGGGCTAAGAAATCTCTGAAATGACATATGTTTTATATTTACCACTGAAATATTCCAATATTGCCTATACCAAGGTGGACAACAGATGGACCGTATGCTCCCCCCAGCTGATTTTGCAGCCCCTAAAGCATTTTGGTAAAGACTCAGTTTTGCCACTTCTTGATCCTGCCAGCTGTCTGCATGGCGGGTTGGTCGGCCAACCATCCAGGCAACCGGAAGGACCAAGAAGCAGCTGCTCCCTTGCACGCTGCACTGCTACTCCCACTCCACTCCACTCATGCAACTCCCCTGTCTACTTGTGGGCCAGCTGGCTGGCTTACTTTTCTTTGCATGCATATGCCTCCCCAGTGCACTTCATCAGCTGCATGAGGTCGAGCAAAGTATCACAAGAGGTTCCGAAAGTACTGGGATTCTCATGATACTTTGTCTAATGCACAAGCGCCACGTGATTTCCTGAAGGCAGAAGCACTTTACAAGCAGCCCATGGGCAGGTGGGCCCGTGTATGCGCGCAAAGAAAAATAACCCAGCTGGTAGTTGGGCAGGCTGTTGAGGCGCAAGCACTCATTTGCACACCCACAAAGGTAAGCTGGCACATGGGCAGATTGGGAGGGGGGCAGCTGTGGGTCCCTGCTTCAGGCGGCAACCTGCCTTGGGCCAGGCCTGTATAGGAACATAGGAAGCTGACTTATACTGAGTAAGATCATTGGTCCATCTGTCCTAGTAGTGTCAACAGTGACTGGCAGCATTCTCCAAGGGTTTTTTCCTGCACTATTTAGAGATGCTGGGAATTGAACTTGGGACCTTTTGCATGCAAAGCATGTGCTCTACCACTTGTGAATAATAAATATGTGTGACATGAGGCCAGAGAAAGAGTCACAGTTTCTGCTAGCATATCAGGGACATTCTGTCAGTATATTTCTCATGCTAGGGGTATATCAAGTCCTACCATCAAGGCAAGGCTTCCACGACTTCCAAAAGCCCTTTAGCCAGCAGATCTTAAGTACCGACTTGCACTATAAATTTGGCAAAAAACATTTCCTTTTCCCTTTTTTTTTGATATTTTCTATGTTTAGTGTATTTGGAATATATAACCTAGTTATATCCTAAACATAGTGCCATTGTAAGGAGCTATTATGGAGACTTTACATAATGTTATGTAAAGGAATCTGCTTAATTGTCCAGTGCAATTTGCTTGATCAAAGGAAAATTTGTTTTTTCTTTCAACTATACTTCAGCCTTCCCCAAGATGGTGCCCTCCAGATGTTTTGAACTACAATTCCTGACCATTTGCCATGTCGGCTGGAGTTGATGTTAGTTACAGTCCAAATTATTTGGAGGGCACCAGATTGGGGAAAGTTGCTGTAGTTCCTTTGAACCACTGTTGGTTTCGGTTGTTAACAGTTAACTTTCAGAGATGTGTTTTCAGAAAGCAAGGTCAGACTGCAAGTTAGATGGCTCATAAATTTTAAAATGTTTCAAGCTCATATGTGGCCTTTTCATGGATAAGGGTTGAAAGGAATGAGAGGAAATACTGCTCTCTATGGGAATTCTAATGTTATATTAGGTTTTTATCGTAGTTTAATCATTACATCCTCCGCTCTAGATATAGATGTAATTATTCGACTTTATTCAGAACAGTGCCAGTATTCAAAATAGTGGAGAATTCATTTTATTGACTTAAAAGGATATGATTTCTTGAATGACTTTTATTATAGTGGGAGAAATTGCAGGTAGCTTTTAAGACACATCAGAAAAGGTTGTTTAAAAATTGGTAAACCATACATGTTAATTAAGAAATCAAAGACTACCGCTGCAGTGTGAAGGGGCCTTTCAGTCTAGGTTTTCATTACAATTTATGCAGCTACTAACAGTTGATGTGGCACATTTTGAAACCAAATTGCAGCATAGTTCCTTTGGGATTGTGGTTTGAAATCTTCAGTTGGCAAATTAGATAGCCAACTTTATTTTTTTAAGAGTTGCTATCTGACATTCCGTAAACTAGGAGCTCTGCACTACTCCCTTGCTGCCAGTGTACTTTTCACAGAGAAAATGCTGACAGAGAAGAAGCAAATTACACCATAAAACCCAGGTTTCTAAATATGTACTGAACATGGGGGTGGTTTGGTGGGAGGAATCTTAGTCTTTCTGTCATTGGAAGAAATTTAATTCAGGAACTAGATTAAAATCCATTTTAGAGAATTGAGGGCTGAACTAAACTAAAAAGGGCATACAGCTGAGTAAAGCAGACCTGGTTCAAAAATTAAAAGTTATTGCTGTTGCAGGAATTATTTGTGCTTCTGAAACTTTATATCAATATAATGTCTGAATTTTAAGTCCATTTCCTACATTAGATGCAAGATTTCAGACAGACAAGTGGACTGACCAATGTGTCATCAGTTGCAGATACTGCAACCTGAGGAAATGGATGAGGTGCTCGCAGCTGTAAGGTTGACCATATACTCTCTTGAAACCTGACTGTCATGGTTAATTGAAGGTGGCTGGAGTATGGTTAGCTGGGTGTGTCCAGAGCATGTGAATGCGTTGTTGCATGAGGGTGTGGTGCCAACTGCACTTAAAGAGGAAGTCATACAGTCACACCTGAAGAAGCCTGTTCTGGACCCAGAAGTATTGGACAACTATTGCCGATGCCCCCTTTTTCAGAACGTACTTGAGAGAGTGGTGGTGGCCCAGCTTCAGGCACTCTTGGACGAAATTGATTTTCAGTCTGGGTTCAGACCTGTTTTTGATACTTTGTCGCCCAGTGGATGACCTTTATCAGAAAAGAGTCAAGGAAAGTGCAATTCTTTTGTTTCTTAAAAACTTCTTGCTTTCTTGGGAGACAATAACGAGGCCTGCTAAGTAATCCACAAAGTTTTACTTAAGCAATAAACATCTCTTCCTGACTGAAGAGAGTCTAATCTCTTGGAACTTTCCCCTAGGCAAAACTATGCAAACTAAGCGAGATATTTGTCTGTTCAAGAAGAATGGAAAGCCTTTTCTCAAAACGCATTAACTTCAGAGAGACTAGTTCTGAGGTGGCTTCTGATGTGATGTGAGCTGGGCCAACTTTCTCTAGCCTTCCTTTCACTCCCCCCATTTTAGTCTGCGGCGTACTCTAGGAACGGCTAGTCTGTCAGTGTTCTCTCCTTCGGAAGAATGTTGGCTTCCCGTTGACTGTGTATTATTTGCCCTTGAGATAAGCTCTGGAGAGAGTTCACCACCAGCTGATAAAGATCTCATGAATGATTTCTCCCCCACTGGTACAGGCTGGTCTGTGTCTGGCGCCAACTACTCTACTTCAGAGTCTGATTCTGATTGTACCTGAAACACCTTCTTCCAAACTAGGGGGAACAGGGCTAGACATGACAGCGATCCTGTTAGTCTTGCTCAGTCTCTCTGAGCAACTTTTGATACCATTGACCATGCTGTGTGAGCTGGGGGATAGAGGGCACCATTTTATGATGTTATGTTCCTACATGCAGGGCTGGTTGCAGCAAGCAGCATGGGGTGACTATTTTTTGCGACACTGGTAATACTGCCAGGGAGTGCTACAAGATACTATCTTGTCCCTATTGCTATTCAACACACATATATATATATATATATATATATATATATATGCCATTGGGAGCAGTTACCAGGAGATATATTTCTCTGTTACATCTGAATCAGGAGATGCCATGCTGATCTTAGACCAGTGTCTCGATGCATTGATGGGCTGGATTGAGGCCAATAAATTGAGAATGAATCCTGGTAAGCTGGAGTCCCTGTGGATGGACAATTCCTAAGTCCAGGAATTGGGCAGGTTACCCATTCTGCATGAGATTGTACTCCCTCTGAAGGAGCAGGTATCTATTATGGGGACACATCACTGTGTCAGGAACTTCAAGTGGCTGTAGTGACAAGGAACGCTTTCTACTAACTTTTTGTTTGTATGCCACTTATGGGCATTGCTGGATAAGGATAGCTTAGCCATGGTAATCCCATATACTGGTAGCCTTGCGTCTCAACTACTATAATGCACTCTATGCAGGGCTGCCCTTATGCATATTATTATTATTATTTATTTATATAGCACCATCAATGTACATGGAAGCTGCACCTAGTGCAGAATGCCATGGCAAGCCATTGTCATATAATACTGTTGTTGAAAGAACTGCCAACATGTCTGTCAATTTGCTACTGATTCAGTTTTAAGGTGTTGGTATTGACTGAAAAACCTGTATACACATCAGCCCTTCTAGATGTGTGACATCCTTCATCTGGCAACAACCAGGAAAAGGGCATTTTCTGTGGTGGCAGATACTATGGAATGCCCTCCACCCAGAAATAACACATGTGCCAACTCTGTTGTAGTTTAGGCACATGTTGAAAACTTCTTTACTTGCTTTGATATTTGTTTCTTTAGCACACCTGTTTTTTATTTGTTATTTGTGGGGGCTGATTAAACTGTATAGCTTATTCTTTTAGTTATAATGTATATTAAAATTATGTTTTATTGTACATTGCCTGGATATATTTATACATGAAAGATGGCACAGAAATATTCACAAAGATTAGTGCAAAAGTTGTTAAGTTCCCAACTTGTTTTGAATGCATCTTTATCATGGAAAACATTTCATTTTTAGTCTTAACATCAAAGCTACTCAAAAAGGCAGTATGCTATATTTACCCTAAGGAAACTGCTTAAATTTTCATGAAATAGATAATACCAAAAAAAAAAAAAATCCCACGAGAAAGTTATATTTAAAATGCATTGGGAACTCACCAGTCTGGTTTTATTGTGTGTACCTGTATGTTTAACTGTCATGGGAAGATGTCAATTTTGGGGGTGATTTTAAATTGAGAAATTGGCTTGGAGGAAAGTGCAGATCATAGTCCCAATCTGATTCTGTGTCCCCCGCTGTCACTTCTAACTTTTTTAATTGTGGGAGATAAGATCATAGATATCTCACTGTCTCATCTAGTTTCCCCTTTGTGACTTAATAGTGTTAAAGTAATTTATCATAACAAAACAAATAAGATGAAAGCTGTTTCTAATACTAAAGCAGACAGTAATGCCTGGCTTTTAGACAGACAAGTCAGACTGATCAGTTCCAAAGCTGAACTGATCTGTCTGAGTTCATCTCTTGGTACAAACACCTCTGCTATCCAGCCATTAATGCTAATGAGTTCAGTGTGTGGTGTGATGCATTTTTTCAGTTTCACTAGCAGCATAATGATGGCATTAAATCTACCTAGGCAAATTGGATAAGACAGCAAATAATCTGGACTGTGGATCAGCAAGTCAATCCGCTCTTTTCATTCTTGAGCATAGACTTCACTGTCCTTAAAGATTTAGCCTTAGTGATTAAAGAGATGCCGTGGAGAAAAACATCACAGAAATAGATAAAGGTAACATAATAATCTTTTGGTGATTACCGCTATGACTGACATAGTGATTAGCATTTTATTTGTAATATGTATATTAATACGCCTATCTCAAAAGTAAAGTCAAAGTACATTATTTAGCTATGCTTAAATAGTTTGTTTTGTCTGCTCTATTATTTGTGTCATAGCCACTGCATACATTACACTCAAAGCAATTCACAACAAGATATGGAAAAAATACATGAACAATACATTATTAATCATTATATCAGCAGCAGACTGGTTGCATTGTTAAACAGGATATATTTTTCACACCTTCAGTTACAGACAGAGGTAGGCAAGCTGTAGCCTTCAGCCTAAGCTCAACAGTCCTCTGCAGCTATTATTCAGACCTCTGTCAAGAGCCATCTGTCCCTTTCCTGGCAGTCTGCTGGGCAGGGAGGAACCGGGGTGGTGGTGGTGGAGGGGAAGCCTTGAGGGAATGTGACTGTCGACAGAAAATAGCTTCCTCGTCATTTAGAAAGTCTCCAGTCTCCAGGCAGCATATTGAGCATATTTGGCAAAACGGAAAAAAAATCCTGTGAAAGTACTAATGACCATAAAATCTTGACTATGTACCTTGAAAAACTATCCATCATAGAATAGCAACAGAATAATTGTCTATGAAAATGCCATTCTATCTGAATATTCCTGTTTCATGCTCACATCTGTAGTAGCCTCTTTTCTGAAAACAAAGCTAGTTACAACTGATATGTTTTCGTGACTGCTAGTAAAAGACAGAAAGAGAACATATCAAAACAAGTTATATCTTTTTTCAGAACTTATTTGACCTTTTAGAAAAGGTTGCTTGTTGTTCGTCATCGTCTTCTACCCTGCATTTTGCTGCTTGATTCATATTATCTACATTATAAGATAAACTTCTGTTTCTGATTGTTGTTAATGCCATTTTACATGAACATTAATTTGAAATCAGTGTGCTATAGAAGCACGTAGAAAACTCTAGCCCTCAGCGTAGGGTTTTGGTGCTTTTTCTTCCTCTGGTGACATAGTAGACCACAGTGTGGCTGACTCTGCTGCAGCTCTTAGCTTGGAGACGAAGATTTCACACAGTGTGGAAAATTACACTCACTAATCTACCAGTTCAAACCTGCTTTTCTGCTGTTGTCCTTATTTCTTAAGTAAATAAAAGAGGAATGGAGCCCCAATGTTTCCAGACAGTACGGCAAACTGTGATAGTTCCCCTCTTGTATTTAAACACCTTACAGGCCAGCTCAACAGGCACTGCCTAAGTTCCATACCTGACTTTCAAGCTTAAGACCAAATTAGATGTGACATTAAATGTATGTTTGTATTTAACATGCATGTTTATTTAAATGCATATAATATCCACTGGAGTGGAGGGAGAGAGAATAATAATTATTGCAGCAAGTGAGGTGAGAGTGTTTAACCTTTTCTTCTCTTGCTGTGCACCCTGAGGAAAAAATGCTCTTTTGAAGCAACTATTTACATTTGGAGGAAATCCCCCCCTTTGGCACTTAGCGGGGGATTTTCTTCCAACTGCAATAGCTTCAGAGAAAAGATTTTCCTCAGGCCTGCAGCAGGAGGAGAAAAGGTTAATTTTCACCTGCCTGCCTGCTGTGATCCCAGTAATTATCAGCGGTAATTATCAGCAGTAATTATCAGCTCTGAGGATGCTACATATATTAAAATGTGGACATTAAATGCAAAGACACATTTAACGACTATTTTTTTCTCTTAGTTTCTATGTAATAATGGATTCAGGGCACAATCGTATGTATGTTTAGTCAGAAAAAAAGTCTTAACTCCCAGCATTGTCAAGCCAGTCATACTGACTGGAGAATGCTGGGAGTTGTAGGACTTTTTTCTGTCTAAACTTGCATAGGATTGCACCCTTAGTCATTCAATTTATGTATAAAGTACTAGTAACAATGATTTTTTCCTGTCCATCTTAGAAAATACATTACACTTTGAGGCAGAGTAAGTAGCCTAGTGCTGTGATACAAATAACTTCTTTACGTGTGCTTGAGGTATTGGATGTGTGCTGACTGGTATTTTTTTACTTCCTTTGAACAGTACACCTCAGGTCATACCATAATTTTCTTTAAAATTTGGCTCAGTTTTCAACAACTACCATGCAGTATGGCAATGTTCTGGTAGATAAATAGAAGTTCAAAGTCACTTTGGATCCTGGCCTAAAATAAAAACTTAGAAATACTGGGCGAATTTAGCAACCCTGCTCATAGGGCAAGAGATTGGCTCCCTCTGTTTGTGTCTGACTGAACCCCAGAAGTACTCTGGCAAATCATAGATAGCCCCGTCTGCATATGGAGAGATTATGAGCCTCTCTACATGAAGCTTTTACCCTGTGATTGAGATTGGTTACTCACAGAAGTTTCCAAGTCTTTTACACGACGTCGTCAGCCTCTGGGGCCTCTCCTGTGTCTTCTGATCTTTATTACAGTTTTTTAAAAAAAGATTTGGGATAATGAGCCATTAAATACAGAGTGTTGAATTTCTCTGTGAAAAGAGAAAGTCGCACTATAATAGCAGCTATACCTCAATGCCATCTAGTAGCTGTATATAATGAAATATATAGAATTTACAGATAAAGGAAAAAACAGGGAGAAGGGAAGTGTATGTTAAGAGCCAGTCTTAATCCCTCAAAGGATCCGGAAGCAGAAGCCCCCTAAAATTGTGGGAGAAAAAACCTCTATGTATAGAAGCCCTATGAGATAAGCATGTTGTTCTGAGGTTTAAGTCACAAGAAAAAATCATGCTGTAAAATATACTATGAGTGTACATCTGCCATTGTTCCTCATCTGTATTTATTGCTGTGAAGGGAGGAAAGTTCTTGAGTCCTGCCTCTCAAGGCTTGCACCCCCATTAAATCTTCCATGATCTGAGCCTGAGAGGGCTCCTCTACCAATAATAGTTGCCTAGGATGAAGAATTTCATCAGGTGTGTTCTGCCTGCCACAGTGGTGTGATTTCAGGATAAGCCACATATGGTAGAATTTCCCTTTCTGTGCTACATTTAAACACATTGGAATCTATTGGAAACCTGTGCTCCTTGACACATAGCACTCCAGCGTTCCTTGCCTGTCCACTCCTTATTTTTACATGATGTTTTGCCTCAGCCCTACTTCCTTTTTGCTTCCGTGACTCTACTACACTTTTCCTCTAGGTCTTTAAGGACTTTTTTTCTGTCTAAACATGCATAGGATTGCACCTTAATTTTAGGCTGTGTTTCCTTTGGCTTCTCTACAGCATTTGTTTTAACAACACTGATACTAAGCAAGCCCTGCTCTCTGTTCAGCACTCTTCTCCCCCTCTTTTCATGCTGATAGCGTTCCTGTGCTTTGTGATTCTCCCCCCCCCCTTACAGATGCCCCCATTTCATTAGCCTCCTTCTTCACAACTCTCTATCTGCTATTGTTCTTCTCAGGCATATCTTCTTTCAGGTTCTTGTACTTTAGACCACTATCTGCCCCCCTTCCTCTATCCAGCTTCTTGTCCTTAGTTCTCTTTTTAGTTAACATTTGTCTTTGCCCATACTTCTGTATCTCGGCTCTTCAAAAGTTTTTTTTCTTCTTTTCTTTCTCTCTCAGCAAAATTTGCTTTTCAGATTCAAAAATCTGAACTGGTTCTGATATAACACTAAAAATGAAGCTTTGTTAGCCAATATGCGTTAGTAACACTGTCACAAGAACTTTTAGTACATTACAGTGAAGTATGTAATCTAATTTTAAAACTGACTCCCATTTTTTACTTGATATGTACCAGTATAAAAAACTTGGGCTTCCTTGTGTTAAAACATTATGAAGAGACTTTGCAATTATGAAGTTCTATCTGAAGCCTGCAATATCCTGCTCTTAATTAAGAAAGTATAAATCATATTTTATATGGTGTACAAAATTGTACGTATTTTAAAATCCATATTTGTAGCACATTATCATGATACATTATCATTAACACACACATCTCAAAGTGATAACTATGTATAATATTAGTTAAATGCCTTTTTCCTTAACTTGGGGGGCTGTTTAAATGCACAGAAAGCTCCAGTGTGGGTGTGTGGTGGTGCTGCATCAATTATACGATGCAGCAGCCACTGCACACCCACCCCGGGGTTTTCTGGTGAAGCTGTGGAGAAAAAAAGTTGGGGACTTAGCCCGACTTCTTTCTCTGGAATACGGCAAATATAGTGCATCGATCATCTATCCTCACTCTGGAGTCATGGCAGAAGTGTGGCTGGGTGGATGGCAACCTTGGATTGGTCAGCCTTTGCCCAGGCAGAGGGCAAAGGCCTGGCGGGCCTACTGACTGCCAGAAAGCCCACACTGCCTCCCTCCATGAAAATTACTCACTGCCACCCTGGACCAGCAATACCGTGGGGTTTAGTGGTGACAACTCAGTGCCATGAAGACAGCCCCAGGGTCAGATCCAGAATTAGCCTCCTTTGGATGAAAGGGCTTCTGATCCAGCAGAGTATTGCTGCTTATATAACAGGGAAGGAGGTTATTTTCTCTGACTACCCCCATTGCTGCCCTCTAGATCTGCTCTGGATGGTTGGGGGACCTCCAGAACAGTGTGGAGCCTCTAAATTAGGGGGGGAATCAGCAATTTTTTTCTCTCCCCCCCCCCCCCCGGTTTCCACTGACTGAAGTGGCCTAAGTGGAATTCCCCTGTTGGTGGGAACAAACACTGGATCCAACATATTGGTAGTTTTCAGTGCCAGAAAGAATTTATACCAGTCTAAAAATAAGATTTTAGGTGGTACATTCTGACAGTATAAACTCCAATACAATAAAAACTGATTGCATTTTACAAAATGTCTTAATCTGATCAATCTTTCTCCTAAATTCATGAAACCTAATTAAATATGAAAGTTCTACCATATGTAATGAATTTTGAATTATTTATTTGTTTTTAGTGTATCACATGTTCTATATATCATAATAAAAACCACAGAGGTAAGAGATAGATAGTGACATCATTAATAGATTCAGCTACATTCATATATATATATATATATATATATATATATAATATAGCTTTACCACATACATATATCATTAGCTCTGGATGTTGTGCAACACCAGCAACTATTCAATACTCAATATTCAATTTACATATTTTACCAGAATGTGATACCAGTTGTCAAAGGGTTGGATCCATTGCATTAACAAAAAGTGCTTCTATTCGTGCAGGGCACCAGGTTTTCACCAATTCTTCCCTACCCAGTGTAGCCCACAGTGGTGATATCCCATACTGTTTCAGAAAGTCCTGCAACCCTCAAGAGCAGTTTTGTTTGGTGGGGAGCACAGGGGGGTGCATTGGGCAAAAAGAAATTAGTGAAAATCGTGGGCCCTCCTGTGCACAAATGAAAGTGGTTTCCACTAGTGCAAAGCTACCATTGAATACAATCCTAAAGCAATACAATTATTATCTCTCAAACCACTGAATATATTCCAACTATATTAGTAAAGGTGCCCTTCTAAATTTTCTTTACAAAATTGACTCCTCTTTATTTTTAACCTTGGGATTTTTTCTTTGACTTCCAAATCTTCTTTTAACAATAAACTATATATAATAGGTAATAATACCTTTGTGGGTTTTTAAGTCTTTATAATGCTTCTCAAACTTTGTTGGATTCCTAGTTACCCCATGCTGCCTTTTTAATTGCAGATAGAAGATGCTGTATCAGAAAAAGTACATCTGATTTTAGTGCGCATATAATTAACTGTATGTGGCACATGGAGGCAGAACCACAGCCCTCTGTGGCCTTCAGTGCAGCTCAAGCCCCACCTCAGCAAATTGCTCTCCTACAAGACTGTCATGTAGCTGGACAGATTTTCCATCAGAGGTTTCTATATAATGGGGCCATGTTAATTCTTAGATAGAGGTAGCCATTTCATCCCATAACCATAATGTTATTACTTGACATCTACTACCAGGACAGTTTCTACACAGCTATATCCTTGAGTTAATGCTGACATTGCTTTCTTTGGATCCTCTTAAGAGGGGCTCTGTACACCATCTGCTATGTCCTTGGTGGTTAATCCTTCTCTCCATACAGAGAATGCATCAACTCTGTCTGAAACAAAGTGTCATGTTATTTGTTACCAGTGTTGTCTGTCTTTTCTCCAGGACCTACTATGTCTTAGTCATTTTGTCACTGTAAAGCCATTCAATCTACAAAACATGTTTAGGGCAGTAGAATTCAAAGTTTAAAGATTTCATATTATTTTCAAAAATCACATAAGTAGGGATACAATATTACTGTGAATATTATAATATGGGAAGCAAGTTTCATAGTTACAATAACTTTGTTTTTTCCCCATAGTTTGCTTCACAAACGCTTGGGTATTTTCTTTTGGAAGCTAGTAACAGAATTGGAGTGAATAAATTAACCTTCCAGACAAGTGAAGTGTTATCCTGTCAATAAAGAAATTGGTTTCTGTTGTTCTGATGTCCTATGTAATGACTTACATCTGGACATGCAAATGGGAATCTTGTCTTTTGGCTGAGAGGAAAAATCAAGCTGAAGATAAAGCATGAGAGCAGGTTGTTCTACATATTGAGAAGCATTTGAGTGTCTTACATAAGGATACTTTTGCCAGCTGTACTTTGAGTTTTGAAATGATAGAATATAGCTGCATTCTGAAGCTATATTTCTCACACTTAATATTACATTGGTATTTTCATTTTTATATTGCATTCTAATAAAAGTCATCTTAATCTGATAATTGGCCTCTCCTCTAGAAGACTAAATTTGTACATTTTAGCAATGAAATCAGTGGGAGTTTTTGAAGTATCTTTTTATCCTCCCATTGCCCTTGCACAATAACCTGGTTTGCACAATCAAAATAAGCTATGGTGGCTTATTTAAATTGTGGCACGTGCCAGGTACAATTTCCATAATCACTGCCTGGGTGTGGCTTGCCATGCTGTCTGAACCCAAGTGACATGGCTTGTTAGAAAGTGGGAAACAATTCTCCAATAACCCTACAACAACTCAATTAACTCTACAAAAGTTTGTCCCTTGGTTATTACTTACTTGTACAGTATCTGGAGATCTAGGTCTTCTGCACAAGGGACACTTGGGAAGAGTTTGTGTGGGTGCTTATGTGTGTATGTATGTACATAGGGAAGAAAGCAGATTAAGATAAATGGCGGCTGCCTGCTTTTCCCATCATAAATGCCAGTGTAATTGAATGGTTGAGTGTGGCATTTTTTTATTATCAGGAAAGGCAGGAAATCGTAAATATTGGCTTTGTAGATAAAGAGCACAGCATGGCAGGTGTGTGGCAGATTTCCATCCTCCAGAATTGAAGAGAGGTGCTCACATAAGGCCTTTGCTTTGTCTCTTGGAGCAGAATTTGGGTAAAATGTTTGGATTTCCCCTTCCAGGACAAATGCATCCTAAGCATTCAGGCCACTTTATATTATTTTATTTTTATTTTTTGCTGCTTACTTAGAGAATCGTCAATAGTGTTTTGGCTCCCATGGGAAATATTTTCTTCATTCTCCAGAGAAAAGAAAACAGTGATACAGATCTTTTCAGATTACAAATAGAAGTAGAAACAAGTGTGTATCTCTGATCCCAGTCAGACTGAGTTGTTGTGGTGCAGATTTCAAGTCTTTATTTGAAAACACTTATGTGGAAGCCAAGTGAGCTCTGACAGGTCAGTCAGTTGTGAATATTTTGGTGTAATTTGGTTTCACTCTTGATGGAGTATATTCAAATGGAGCCAGAAGTTTTGTTTGATCTCTCCTGATAGTTGTGATTTCTGTTAACACCAGGCTGCCTGGGTGAGCTCTGCTTCCTACTCAAATGAGAATGAACCAAGAGAGGAGCTGGCAAGATTCCCCGGTTTACATAATGTTTTTGTTTTTTTCGTATGACCTCTGAATGTAGATGGTAATGCTCTAATCTTCTTAGGGATCTAAGCAAAAACTGAAAACTGCAACCCAGTTTCTAGGCAGCCCAGAAAATAAACCTTCACATAGAATACTTTGTCTCTGTGCTAATTAACTCACTGTAATGTTTCCCCCCTTCTTTTCAAATGTGTACTTCTCCTACATTTGTTGAAAATAGTGCAAGAAACATGAATACTACAAGCAACACTCTGGATGCTCCAATTATTCTGTCCTTTCAGTTTTGGCTTTGCCAAGGCTATAGTAGTGAAGAAGAATAAGTCAGTGCCAGCCTCCAGTCAGCACCCAGCATAGCTGCTATAGAATCCTCTTGATTTCCTTACTCTCGAATGTCTACCATTTTCCAAATGGACTGAAATTGTTGATGTTTGTGGTCTGCCATCCTATGCTAGCTTTACATTTTGGAGGATATTTGGTTAAATCCAATGTTATGTGAATGGAATTTCCCTTTCTCTCCTCCCCCTATGCTCCTGGATTTGCAAACACACGTACTACTCCCTCCAGAGTAATTTGGAGGATGTGTGGGTTCCTCAGTGGACTGGGGAAAGCCATTCTGCCAGTGTAAAAGCTTGACAAGTTTTGATACATTGAAAACAGGAATTGAAAAGCGTCCTTGTAATAAATATCTCAAAACATTGATGAGCTGGTGAATTTCATTTACATTTTTTGGCAAGAATTGTGTAACTTTGTCCGGCTCATTTTTCTTTGTTTAATGGATCAACTACTCCAATAAAATCTCAAGTTACATATTCATTCTCATTGAACTCTTACATTTCTTTAATGTATCAAAATCTCTCTAATGAGCTTTTGAATTAATATAATACACTGTGTCAATTATAATACATTTTAACTCTGAGTTTATAGAGAGGGTATGCGGATATCTAAATAGGTAACGGTGTTCTTGCCTTCTTTTTACCTGCGATAACTCTAAACATAATTCTTCATCTTCTATTGTGAATCTGTTCCAAATGCTCTTCCAGACTCTCAATATTTTTTTCATTTACTCCAATATTTTTTTCAGGTAAAGTCACTTTTGTGTGGATACTAACTACATTTTCTTTTATCTTGTTCTGTTCTTCACTTATGAATTGTGAAGTCTGTATTCCATGTATCAGTTGTCTTTTACAGCCTTCTAACTCTTCAAACCTTTATTCTAGACTACCAAGTCTACAATCAGTTTCATTTTTCACTTTGTCAATCTTTTTTCTTTTTCTTTATTCAAATACTTTAAACTTCTCATCAGATTTTTGGAATTCATTTAGTATTGTTTCTTTTAGCACATATAAGGCTGGTTGTATCATTTCCATTGTAGCATAGGGTGATTTTTAATCTGTCTTACTTCCATCCATAATAATAACAAAGAATGTGGAATGTCTGTTGTCAACACCATGAAATGTAAACACCTGACCCTTAGGATGCAATACTAAGGGGACCAGAACATAGCTTTGCATTCAATACAGTTTGATCCAGGGGAGATTAGTAGTCCTAAAGAGAGTTATAAGGCTGCCCTCCTGCTGTGGGCCAGCCCGCTCTCATGGGAATGGAGTGGATAGTGCCTTCCCTCAGGGAGCAATAGGGGTGCACTATGGCAGGGGTTCCAGTGGGCATGGTTTCACTCAAATGGCAGGGGTTCCAGTGGGCATGGTTCCACTCAAATGGCAGGAGTTCCAGTGCATATGGTTTCACTCAAATGGGATGGGCACAATGGGTCCAACTTTTACAGCTGCATAGATTTCCTAGAAGGCTTTGCTGTATCAAGCTAAGTTCTATTCCAACTAGCCATGTCAGTTCACTTAATTACATAATTTCATCTAACATCCCCAAAAGGTGATAAATACTGAAATCAAAACTTTATAAAGTGCCTAGTGCAAGTAAAGTGCTTAGTAAGCTTAAAAATTATAACATGTGAAACAGTGCAGAATTGACCTTAGAATCAGGTCCTCGGATGAACACATGCCAGGAGCATGCTCCTCCAGCTGTGCAGCACCTGGCTCTAATAGCTGATTTATATGGTATCCTTTCTGTTCATCTCTCAGTCCCTCATCAAAATCGGTCCTATCTGCTTACATTTTCCACTTCTATCAGGTTTTGTGGATACTGAAATGCAGTTCTGTATGGTAGTAGGAGTCAGTACAGCTGCAATTCCAATGGGGGTTAGTAGATTATTTGGGCTTCACCTTCTTTGTTGCGTCTAATTGTCTACCTTTCTAACCTCTGTATCTAACTCTCATCTCAACTTTGTGTTTTTCTCTCAGCCTAAAGGCTGTCCAAACACTTGGAAAGCCCTGGGGTGGGTGTGCGGTGGCGTCGATTATATAATTCCGCTGCAGTTGCAAACCCACCCCAGGGCTTTCCGCTGAAGCTGTGGAGAAAAAAAGTTGGGCACTTACGCCGGCTTTTTTTCCAGAGCAAGACAAAGACATGCAAGACAGTATCAAGACACCCCCAAAGCCTCGCTCCAGAATTGCAGCAGAGGCGTGGCTGGGCGGTGCCTGATGGAAGGTGACCTGCGAGGAGGATCTTTCTTAGCCCATAGCAGATCATGGCATTGCAACTCTACACATTCCTGGAGGGTGTACAGTTCTGTAACCCATTCCTCCAGTTCTACTGGGTGGCAGAATAATGAAAATGTGTGATAAACCTATATTGCAATACAAATGGTGTATGTGTACAAAGAGATTATATTCCTCTGGTATATTCTAAGTATAGGCATTTTAAGTTTTCTGTCTCATATAGAATAATTAAAACCATTTTTTTCTCCTAGCTCTGTGCTGCCCATCTACCAACACGATCAGATGCACCAAATCACTATCAAGCAGTATGTCGGGCACTATTTGCTGAAACAATGGAGTTGTATACGTTCTTGGCCAGAATTAAAAGTGCAAGAGAGGTAAGCAGGATGAATAACACTTTTGTTTGGTTTACTAATTCCTGAGAATTGTTTTGACTGTTGTACACTCATATAGTTTTCCAGACTTTTTTAAATATATTTTTATAGTATACAAAAGAATGTACTTTCACAGTTTAATATGCAAATTAACTTAGGCAACAATCTGTGCTGGTTCAGACATTATTTTAAGTCATGTCTGTTTGTGATGGGGACAAATCGCAGAGAGCTTCAGGCTCACCCACTCCTCCCCTCAGCGGCAGCCTTTAGGAGGAGATGGAAAGGTTTCACTTCTGCTTTTGATTAAACCCATAGTTTTGTGTTACATCTGAACCCTAAACTGTAGTTTGAAGTCAAATAAATCATAATAGCCACAGTTTATTAAGCTTGGAAGAAATTAAGAAGCTCGGCATAATCAAAACAGAAGCAAAAGCTTCCAATCTCTTTAGAGGGGGGCGCATGTGAGCTCAAAGCTCTCTGCAACTCATTCCTATCATGATAAACGATGGTTTATCATGGCATTCCCGATGTTGCAACCTCTGAAGAGTAGCCACCACACTTCTTTCTGTGGCAGCTGTGTGGGGGTGAGTGGGAATGGTTAGATTTCATATTGCCCTTCCTGAGATCATAGCAGTGTCTATGGCCTAGGAGGTGGAGGATGCTCTTCCAGGGACCATAAGATTGCTCTGTTAGATATTAAAGTGGCAACCTGATTATAGTGATCATAGTCATTGAAGTATAACAATTCACTATGAAAGCAAATACTTTACTGTGATTTAGGCCTTCTGTGTAATGAAGAATAAGTTATTTTCTTTAAATTAATCAAAATCCAGTCAGCATTTTGTTTTCCTGCTATTCAGGCTATAATGAAAAATCCAGAGTTCATATAGATGTACATAGTTTAACTGATGAATGCTGAAAGCCCAGAAAAATTCAGGGGAGGGAAACGTTCCCTCTCCCCACCCCCCAAGGAACTGGAAAAAAATCCTGTAAAATATTTTCTATTTTGGAATGAATTAAATGCTTTTGGGGAAAATTTCTATCTATACTGTAGACCAGCAGTCTCCAACCTAGTATGTGGAGTTGGACCTATAGTTGCATTCGCAATGTCAAAGTTGGATCCAGGTTCTTTAAACATGCATATCATCAGCATTTAAACCCAAGTTGGCAAAGTGCATTGATATTCGCTTCCATTCGGACCTAATCGTAATAGAGCTGGAGTATGGGCAAAGTTCTTTATCTGACCTTCCAGCACAAATGTTTGTCTTTATTTCCGCTGAGTGAGAATTGGTTCTACAACTGTGAAATACAGAAATAAATCTTTTTTCAGTAGACTTTGCTCAGCAAGCCTCTAACCAATCTATTACATGTCTGTCCTGTTGTATTTTTCCCAACTAAGCGTTTTCCATGAAGATTGAAAACTGCAGAACTAGAGCAAATGCTCTTTAAAAGAAAGAAGGAAAGACAATCTCTCTCAATGGCACAAGCTTTCAAATGATCTCTCTAGGGAGATTTTCCTGTATCGTCTTCTCCCAACAGATGTTAACCCTTTTTAGGGTCATTAATTTTTTAGGAACAACTTATGACCTATTATTAGCAGTACATGATAGAGACAGGAGGTCCTTTCTTTACATGAAAAAGCAATGAGTGAAAATTTAGTTTCACTTAGGTGAATTATAATGGAAAATGTTGAAGTATATAAGCAGAACTTTAATGTGGCAGTGGTACTGAGACTTCTAGTGTTAAATAGAGCAAGGCATAATCAAATCTCCCTGTTAAAAATATGTGTAGGGGGAAAAATAAAAACTGATAAAGGGGGAAAGAACCTTCACAGCCTCATTTGGCAAAAAAATGTAACTGTTGTGATGCTGACATGCCCTACTGCATAAGATAAATAAGATACTTTTAAAATGGTCTGGTCTGGAAATCTGTAATTCATTTGGTGACTGAACTAATTGAAATAATAGTAGTAAATAGTTGACCTACCTTGTAGGCTTGTTGTAAGGATTACAGCTAGATAATCCATATGAAGTACTTTGAACACTTAAAATATTATACAAATGTTAAATATTATGTGAGTAAGCTGTAGTTGGGTCAGGAAGTTCAAATAAACCCTATATTTCGTATTAGATTCATGGGTACCCCACCAAGAAGGCCCTCCTCCTAAGCCCATATACTTCATTTCTTTTTAAAATATTTGTATTGATTTTTTTAAAAAAATATAACAATACAGAATAACAATGTGGAATCAAATTCAGATAAATTTTGGAACTTACATACAAAGTGAATTATTCTAACAAGTTGTCTCCAATTAACCTAACAAATAATTCCAGAGCACCACATATGTTTGTGAGGGTTCACTTATTTTCTGTGTTGAATCATATAATCAATAAAGTCTTTCAATGCAGCATAGAAGTCATTTCTAAAAACTTTTCTTATATTAGCCAATTTTTCCATAAGGGCTATTGATCACGGTCTGCTTCTCCAATGCTGGATATTTGGCCAGTGTGTTTTCCATTTTGCAGCAATTTGTAGCCTAGATGACACCCAAAGAATGTTAACATCTCCTTGCTTTGTAGTTTTCTGTTTTCATTAGAAAATATTGAGAGCAGACCTAAAATTGGAGAAAAGTATATTTCTTGTTTTGTAATTTGTGCTGCTTCTCTAAGCAGCTCTTCCCCAAATCATTTGATAACAAAACACAGCCACCACAAATGTAAAATATAGATTTTATTTCTTGGGCAAACAGAACCAAACATATAACTTTGCGCTCAGATATTAATGGGATGAGGGGAATACATAGAGAAGAATGCTGTCCCTATTGTACCCAGAAGCTATTCCGCATAAGACTTGTAAAGGTAATAAGCTGCACTTTTTTTACTGTGCCTGGAAACTCACCTAGTGGCACAGTAAATAATGTTTGTTTTTTTGGTGACCTGAAGCCATTTCCATGGGATAAACAGGAGACAGTGCTCAGAAACATATATAAGAACATAAAAAGATCCATGCTGGATCAGACCAGGGGTCCACCTAGTCCAGCACTCTGTTCTCACTGTGGCCAACCAGCTGTTGACCAGGGAACCACAAGCAGGACACGGTGCATCAGCACCCTCCCACCCATGTTCCGCAGCAACTGGTGGATATGGGCCTACTGCCTCTGATACTGGAGGTAGCACATAACCATCAGGACTAGTAGCTATTGATAGCCTTCTTCTCCAGGAATTTATCCACCCCTCATTTAAAGCCAATCAAATTGGTGGCCATCACCACATCTTGTAGTAGTGAATTCCATCATTTAACTATGCACTGTGTGAAGAAGTAGTTCCTTTTATTTGTCCTGAATCTCCCACCAATCAGCTTTATGTGATGACCTCGGGTGCTAGTACTATGGCAATCATAATTTTGTGCATCTCTATCATGTTTTCCCATAGCCGCTTTTTTTCCAAGCTAAGCAATCCGAGCTGTTGTAACCTTCCATCTTTGGGAAGATGCTCCAGTCCCTTGATAATTTTATAGTTTTCTTTTCTGCAACTTTTGCAGCTTTACAATATCTAGGGTGACCATATTTTGGAAACCAAAAAGGAGGACAACATGGTCGCCCCCAAGGACCAGGCGTGCCCACCCGAACATAGCCTTGGTCACATGTCTGATTTTACAGTACACATTTAAGACAAATCTGTTCTACATAACATCTTAATGTTAAAATCACTGAAAGATTCAATGTATCTGAAATTAACTTCACTCACTCCTACTTTTGTAGGTTTTGCTGTACTTTGAAGCTTTTGCTATACTCTCTGTGTTACATTCTCCCCTTCCCTCAAATATCTTTTCTGACTGTATCTTCACTCATTGCAAGCTGCTGTTGTTGTTAACAGGGTTTGCTACTGGCCCCAGATCTGTTTCAAATTTGGTATGGCTAAAGCTCTACCTAAAAGCTATCATGGTGCCAACTTTCAGCTCTTTTTCTTTAAAAATGACAGTTTTAAAAATAATAATTTTAAAACCTCATTTTTTAAAAAATTCCTAAAAAATCAATGGATGAACGGATCTGTTTCAAATTTGGTGTGGCTAAAGCTCTACCTAAATCCTTTCATGGTGCAAAGTTTTATCTCTTTATCTTTAAAAATGATGATTTTAAAAATAATAATTTTAAAACCTCAATTTTTAAAAAATTCCTAAAAAATCAATGGATGAACGGATCTGTTTCAAATTTGGTATGACTAAAGCCCTTCCTAAGAGCTACCATTGTGCCAAGTTTCATGTCTTTATCTTAAAAAATGACAGAGTTATAAGCATTTTTGTTAATTCCCATTAGAGCTGCTCTTTGAAAAAAAATCCGGATTTCCCCTCCCCCTCCCGAATTTGCCATCAAAAAACCAGGCAAATCCAGGCAAATCCGGTCATATGGTCATCCTACAATATCTTTCTTTAGGTGTGGTGATCAGAATTGTAACAGTATTCTAAGTGTGGTTGCACAATAGATTTGTATACAGACAGTATAATTCTGATAGTTCTATTCTTAATTCCTTTTCTAATAATGCTTAACATGGAGTTTTTCTAATAATGCCTAACAGCGATCACACACTGGGTTAACATTTTCATTGAGCTCTCTGCCGCAACCCCAAAATCTCTTTCTTGGTCGTTAACTGCCAGCTCAGATTCCATCAGGTTACACTTGAAGTTGGGATTTTTTGTCCCAACGTGCATCACTTTACACTTGTTTACACTGAACCACATTTGCTATTTGGACGCCCACTCTCCCAGCTTGGAGAGATCCTTTTGGAGCTCTTCACAATCCCTTTTTGTTTTAACCACCTTAAATAATTTGGTGTTGTCGGCAAACTTGGTCACTTTACTGCTCACCCCTAATTCCATATCATTTATGAACAAGTTGAAAATAATTAGTCCCAATACATATCTTTGTGGGACCCCCACTACTTAATTCCCTCAAGTGGGAGAATTTACCATTTACTACTACTCTCTGCTTTCAGTTCTTTTAACCAGTTACTGATCCTCTTATTCCATGACTACTAAATTTGCTCGAGAGTCTTTGGTGAGGGACTTTATCAAAAGCCTTTTGGAAGTCAAAGTAAACTATGTCCACCAAATCAGCCCTGATTACATGTTTATTGACATTGTCAAAGAACTCTAAAAGATTAGTGAGACAAGACTTACGGAAGCTGTGTTGATTCTTTTTCAGAAGCACTTGTCCTTCTATAAGCTTACTAATTTTATCTTTAGTAATCTTTCAATGAATTTACCTGGAACTAACCGGCCTGTAATTTCCTGGATATCCTCTGGATCCCTTTTTAAAAATTGGTGTTACATTGGCCATCCTCCATTCCTCTTGAATACATACATGCATTAGAGTTAAAATCAGAATTACAGTAATTAGTAAATCAGTAATCAGAAATAGAGAAGGCATATCACTGGACATTGTGGCAGATTATGGCTTGGACTGAAATCAGAGCTCTCAGCTCTTTTGACCAGCTTCCTAAGACATTCAAATGTTTAGATTTTGTTGTTGTTGTTCTGGCAGGTATCTTGCATAACTTTTGATCTTCCAGCTGAGTCAGATAGCACACGTTCCTATTAGAGCAATTTCCTATCAGAGCAATTAAATCTACTTAAGCATTGGAGCAATTAAACATAGTTGACTGCTTAAATAGTAGAAAAACCTAAGCAAAACCATCCATATTTATTTTCCTAAGAGGAAATATCCCATGATCTGCAGTTCTGCATATATGAGAAAAACCTTTGTAAGTTTCTCTAGAAACTTAAACATTAAAGCGTTATGTTGTGGTTTTCTCCTTCTTTGATAATTCCATTAATGAATGCACCCAAACATGTTATACTGGTTTAATAATTTGAACTTTGGTACTCTCTCCCCCTAAGGAGGTAGGGTGTGTGTGTGTGGGTGTGCATATATATATATATATATATATATATATATATATATATACACACCTGACTTCAGATGAAAGGTAAAAATATCTTCATTTAAATTAGTGTTTGGCTTTAATGAGAGTAGTCTAATTGACATCAATGGATATGTATTCCATAGATAGAAGCATGTACTTATTTATAAATGAGATCTAATTCTTTTAATCTTTTAACATAAGTTCAAGATGTTTAGTAAGTATACTAAGTAGTAATAGTTTTAAGAATATGTTTTCAAACACACCATAATAAAATGTTAAGTGTTTGGTGGCTCTCAAATTAGGAAACAGCCATTGTGGTCTTCTTGGTGCCGGAAGAAGCTTTCTGTTCACCTAGGCCTTTTAAATAAGACATGTAGTCTGGGCCTCTCAATTTTAAAATTTGGAGGTTAAATCCAAAGCCTCCACTAACACAACAGGACTTTCTCCTCCTCTCTTCCCTACTATAGCCCCTCTGTCCTGCCTGAAAAATTGCTCCAGAGGGTTTCCAAACCTTCCAGAGCAGTTTTTGAGGGTATGAGGTAGGCCGTGGGGGAGTTTGATCAGCAGAATGACATCATGGGATCCAGCCATGTGTGTTTAAATTTGGAGTGCTGTGAGTCGTTTTGTTGTCATATATGATGTTCCTTTAGATTGTATGACTTTATGTTCTAATTTGTATTTAAATTATTTTTATGTTTGTGTATTGTAAGCCTTCTGGAGAACTTTGTTTTAGGGCAACATACAAATGTCACGAATAAATAAATCGTTTAAATATTGAAAGAGAGTTGCTGCAGTGTAGAAGATGTAAGGTTTCAAAATATCAGGTCTAATCTATGGCATAATTCACATCATGGCCGTGAACCGATGATAATCATCAAATCAATACTAGTTGAGTGCTCAGAATTATCACATGCAATAGACTCAAGATAGTGAATTGGTCCCTTTTGCATGCCTGGTTCTTGAGGCAGCAAGATGATCAATGCACAAAAGTCTTCTATGTATAAATGTCCCTTGCTGAGCTGCTGCACATTTCAGTGGTGGTATTGTTTGTTTTAATTAACTTTAATATACTTTGAAGAGTTTATATTGTATTAATAGTATCCACATATTTATCTTGAAGGTTGCAATGTATATTGACAAACATTATTTGGAATTATATGAGACATTGTTTAGAATTATATGACCTATATAATGAAAGTGATAAATATCAGAAGAAACATGACAGACTTCTATTAAGCACTCTGTTTTTCTTTCCTCTAATACTGACTGCACAGCTGTTGCCTTCATTTAAACAAGTATATACATTTTCTTTTAACTAACAGAATTTGAAAAAGATGCAGGAAATGGACAGAGAAAGGAATGAGGAATCCAACACAGATCTTGATGATTTAAAAAATGCTGATTGGGTAAGATGGCATTTGGATAATACATTGGCAGAATAATGGCAAATATTATATGTGATTGTGAGGAGAAACATTACCTGTACATATAGTCTTGCTATTTTAATTATATGTGTATGTTTACCTAGAGAAAAAGAAAAATGCATATTTCATTTTGAAAATGAACTTCTGAAGCTTGTAAAAAACAACAGCAGCATTTTATTTTTAGACAAACTCTGGCTGTACTTATTTTCTTTCCAGCTACAGCCCTATTCATTGCATTGAATCTTTTTCTAGAGTGTCCCAGACATTCAGGGGCAGTTCTTTGGAGAGAAAGAGTAGGTGTAGTCGGAAAGGTTGAAAATGCTCTGGTATGTGTACTGAACGTTGTGTGGGCCTTTGGATATGATCCTCTAATTCTTATGGCAGCACCATTCTCTAAACCTTTGCCATTTCTCTGCTATTATAAACATGGCCCTGGATAGAAGAATGTTTAACTAACACTGCAATATTTTGCTTGTTTACTCATTAGTAAGACCCATTGAATTCACTTAGATTTATTCCTAGTAGGGAGTAAGTCCCAGTGAACACAATTGATTGTGCTTCTAAATAAACATGTTTAGGTTTGCACTGATAGAGAGGAGGAAAAGTTTCATAGCTTTTGCACACTGTGCTCTAGAAGTTAATTACAGAAATGAAAGTTTGGAATCTAGGTTTTCGTTATGTGGTGATGGAGTAATAGAAAACTTGGTTACTATCCTGCCTTTCTACAGGCTTTTAAAGAGTTATTTGGTTCTATTCTAGGTAGGATTTCTTACTAACTGGTACACAAAATGAGTTCATTCTTAATGGAAAAGATAAAGAAATAACTTATAGAACAGAAATATTTGTTCCAATATCTACTGAACTAAGAGCTAATTTTGGAACAATTACATTGTTTCACCACTTTTATGATATTTCAGGAGTGATGTTTATGTTGAGGTACATAAGTTATTTTATGACATATAATTAAAATATAAATAATGATGCAAACCAACTTCTGTAACTGTTATCTTGATAATTTGGCATCACTTTGTTACCAGCCTCACATTTTGGCTTGCTCAAAAATTGCATTGTCGTCTGTGTTTTGTTGTAATATAGAACTGCAAAATCTGAATTGGTTTAACACACCAGAAAAATGGACAACAAAGTAAGGGGAAAGAGGGTTTCCCCCCCCAATTTTCAGGCAATGTTGGATGCCATTGTGTTTTCATTATGTTTCTTGTAATTAGAAAGCAAAAAAACAAGTAGACTGCAGTTAGGGATGGACAGACTCATCTGTGTCCGGCTCTGTCAGATGCCCACCAAGCTGCCTCCTGCAACCCTTTGTGGAGCTGCCAGAGCTTTCTGGTGGCCCAGTGAGCACCCAATGAAGCCGCGAGGCCATCCGACCTTGTCCGGAGCCTCCAGTGTGTCAGAAAGCTGAGCCTGACAGTAACATTTTGTAATTTAAAAACATAAGCATGAAAAAGTGATCAAAGTGAATTTATTTAGGTTAGCATTTGTTATGTTTTGGGTCAGTTTAGTTATCTTTCTTAATAGCCCAGAATTTGATTCTGAGAGATATTACTCTTCTTGATTCCTCAGGCCCAATTTTGGGTACAGGTCATGCGAGACTTGCGAAATGGTGTGAAATTGAAGAAAGTTCAAGAACGCCAGTACAACCCTCTTCCAATAGAGTATCAGCTCACCCCATATGAGATGTTGATGGATGATATTCGATCCAAACGCTATACTTTAAGGAAGGTTATGGTAAGTTAAGATAACACAAAAGTAAGTCTCCTTTCACTGTGTATTTCAATAAAAGTCAATGGCCTGTTTAGACACCTTAAACCACGGCTTTAACCACAGTGAATAAGGCAAGGACCTCAGATCATATCACTTCCTTTGAGATGTACCTCAGTTTCAAAAGTAGTTACCGTGTGGTCCAGTGGTCTGCTGTTTGGGAGAGGCATGTTTTGTGTTTCCTTGGGCATATGGTACTACTTGCAGAGGTTTTAGGATGCTCTCATATGCATTCAGGTAAAAATAAAGCCAAAATGTTCAAAATATCTGCATTGAAGCTTACAATGGCCCCGTTCAGACATCACACTAAACCATGCTGCTTAACCACAAAATAGTTAATGGAATGCATTAAGGTTAATGCATTCCCTTAAGCATTTTGTGGTTAAGCAGCATGGTTTAGTGTGTTGTCTGAACTGGGCCAATGTCTCTTTTGGAAGCTGTTAGTTTGATTTATGTGTCATGTGGTTCTTCCAGCCTTAGAAACCCATTCTATGTGAAGTCAGACCAAAATATCTTCCCCCATTTCACACACCCCATTTCACAGCAGTGTATTCGCTCTGTGTCTGAGTGTGTGTCTGTGTGTGTAATGGAAGCAAAATGGGAGACTGGCTGCAAGCAGAGCTCTTTTTATCATGCCCCGCTTTCCATCAACTATTATAGCAAAGGTGGTGCTGGAACACTGAGACGATTCAGGAAATTAATTCTTATGTTCAGACAAAATGTTCTTATCTTCAGTATTTCCTACTTACTGAAAATTGTTAACACATAATCATGATTGTTTTAAGATGTATTGCCCTGTTTGGATTGTTAGACTGCCACAGACAATTAGATGTACAGACAAAACCATAGTTCTCCTTCTCTTTCAGGTCAATGGAGATATCCCTCCACGATTAAAAAAGAGCGCCCATGAAATTATCTTGGATTTTATTCGGTCTCGACCTCCATTAAATCCAGTATGTAATCCAGCATGTGTTCTCCTCTACTTCTAGTAAAGATACAGCTTTTAATACATGTTGCTTACATTAACCACTTTTTAAATAAAGCTTCTCCCCTTTCTAACCTGCAAAATGCTTTCGAATACAAGGAAACACAAATATTTTCCATATGGTCTACCTCTGTAATCCATAAAATGCATTTATGGCAAGTTAATAAAGTTTCCAGGAATTCTTTTAAAAGAAAGTGTTCAGGTATTTTTGCTTTCTTTGTAATCTGATTTTCCTTTATATTTTGCTGTCAGTAGGTTTTCACTCCCTCGGTTTCATACTCTTCCTCTCTTCTGTGCCCAGTTCCTGACCAGAGTATTTCTCTTAACTCTTCACACTCTCACAACGTATTTCACACAACAGCCCACCATAGCTTAATTTACTTACGGGCAACCAGTGATGCCTGGCTTCCCTGCATATGAAGAGCTTTTCAGTTCTCTTCTTTGGTGGCTCTCTCCCAGAAAACCCCTTAAGGCCAGGGCTCCCCCAAGCAGCTCACTCGAAGGAAAGATCCATCAGTCAAGCACAATGCACTATGCATACACGTCTTCCAAAATCTCAGCCTAAATATAAAGAATGAATTGTGATATATTTTTATATGTACAAAATTGCTAATATAGTCATATGTATAAAATTGCTACTATAGACTTAATGGAAAAAGAAGCTTATAGATGTTTTGATGACATAGTTAAGAAATGTCTAATATGTGTGTAGATTTTCATTTAAGTAAAACTGCACCGTGATGATCTGTTGATGGACATCCTGTGTGTGGCATAATTTTTCTACTTTTGCATTTAATATTCTCAAGGCATCTGCAAGAAAATTGAAACCTACCCCACCACGACCACGTAGCCTCCATGAAAGAATACTGGAAGAAATAAAGTCTGAAAGAAAGTTGAGACCCGTCTCTCCTGATGAGATTAGGCGTAGCAGGCTAGGTGAGTCTTTTGAGTTTGACATCAGTCTTGTATAATATTGCACTATCGCTAATCTATAGATAAAGCTTTCATCAACCTTCCCACTTAGCTGAACGTGTGCCCCCTATTTTTCTAATTTAAAAGAAATTGGTTTCTTGAAATGATATATTTCTTAATAGGTACTGAAATAAAACCTAAATAAACTCTGCTAATTTTTATTGGTGATGATTGCACTTAAAGGCAATGATTTCAGATGTGACTGCTCCAGTATATATGCAGAGCTTCCTTCAGAGAAAAGCAAAATGGAGTTCCTTCCTCCCTGGTATTGAAAGCAGATGCCTGCCAGTTCTGTTTGCTTTTAGGCAGGCACATGGCACTCAGGATTAAGGCAAAATATTCTGTAATTCAACACAATGCCTTCAATTTGCTGATCTCAGCCTAGGAAAATATAATTGCCATAAGATTGTGGGACCACAAGGAGTAATATTCCACAAATTTATTTACAATTAGCAGCAGTTGTTTTCCTACCATGTGAAGGATCATATTACTTAATCGTTTGCATTTTATTTAATTTATTAAACCCTTTTTGGATTGCAGTGATCAATTTTACCTTATTCTTGGTTTTTCATCAATCAATGATTTTTACCTGTGGGTATTGGACTCATTCTGAAGAGTCATTTTTGTTTCCTGTATGATTGTTTATTTATGCAAATTGTGTCACCAGATTATTTAAGATTTATCCAGAAAATTAATGAATTAATTAATTAACCCTAAAACTTTCTATTCAAAGGCACTAGTATTGTTTCTTGTCCACATATAATGGATTGTAGAAGGAGAGTGTATATCCATACTGCTTTCTGCCACTTAATAAAAATCAAGGTAGATAAATGCTTAAAATAAAAAGCATTTATTGTGCACTACTTACAGATTTTTTTAAACAACTCCATGAACCTCGAATTTTGCTTTTGTGCCTAGCAAGCACTTTTAGCAAGTTCTTGTAGAGCAGAGAAAATGTGGCATTTGATTATGAAATTGAAAGAACTTGCGCGTTTCACTTGTGTACTAGTGCTATTCTGCTATATCATAGTGCCTTCTAGAGGTTATGTAGTGGAAAAGCAGGCAAAGAAACATTTTGATGATCATAATAATGAGAGGTATACAAGCCTAACTGGAATTTCCCCAGCATGATGTTTGTGGTTTGATTGCTTGGAACATGGAATGTCCCCATAAGAGAAGTTCAACTTCAAGTGGAGTTTCTGAAATCTCCCAAAGTTTTTAAAAAACAAAGATATGGCACATTAAAAACTAAAAATGGATTGTGGCATTAGCTATCTGGGCTTGAGCCCTTGGAGACATGAATTCATTTTTTAAAAGGTGTCTGGATATTACAGACACTGGTTCTATGATTCTTTCCAAAAATGTTTTGAACTTAATGTATGGATGAGTCGCTTCAGATCTTTGCTCATGCAGAGATTATTGTTATCTAAAAGGGATTATAAACTAGTTTAGTGTTTCTTAAACATACTAGTGCAAAGCCCATGTCACTGTGGGCACTAGTAGTCCTGCTCATTTCCCGCTTCCACCCCTCTGTCTCCCTACCACAGAGAGGCTCATGAATAATGCAAATAGGAAGCATAGTGAATCTCCCCTCCAAGATTCCTCGCCTGCCCCAATTGGCCCCCTCTGTCCCTTTCCCCTCCCCATTGGCAACGAAGCCTGACAATGCAGCTGTATCCTGAGCCCGCCTTCACACCACACTGATTGTCTGAGCAGGGCTGTCCATCATCCTCCAGGCCCCCCTGCCTGTTTTGCACAGAGAAAATTAATTGCTATTAAAGCTCGAGCTTTGAACTGTTTTGAACTTTCAAAAATTCTGCCAATCTATACAGCTTAAGTTTCAGTTTAAAACAAAAATGAGCAAAATCAGTTTAGTAGATCTCGAATAATAAGACTTACACTACCTTATTCTTATATAAATAATGATTTAGCTTTAATGTATTTTCTGGAAATTATCTTGATTTATTCTACTAGATAAATCTGTTTCTGACAGATTAAAATATTTTGAGCTTCAGAGTTTATTTTCCCCTCATTGAGTTAAACTTGAATCTGCTCAGGTATCACTTCTATAGGCTAAGGTTTCTTGTAACCAAAATAGGGATAAGTAAAAATGGGCCTGTCAGACACTCCCCATGAAATTATACGTCTCAAAAACAAAATGTTAGAACATGACCACACTGACAAGGGAGTGTAAAATACAGGTTGCAGTAAAGCTAGGAAGGTTCTGGAAAATGACCAAAACAAGGGTAAATGTTTTGGAACTTAAAGAGAAATCTGTTTCACATGAAGGACGGGGCTCACCTAGCAAATTGAAAGGCATAATTCATTCAAATTCATTCCTCTATTCAAGAGCTAAATTTAAGTTATTTTAAACAGAATTTGCACTTGGAAAGAACAGATTAAGTATCACATTCTCAGAAGATACAGATTGACCTGGTTCACAGAGATAGATGTTTGCACATGGTTTGGCAAAGTATTTATTATTGTTACTACTATTTAATAATTAATGCAAACAGATTGCTAGGAGAATTGACATGATCTCTGCCCAAATTTTTAATATTTAGCATTAGATGAATAACACAATTTGACATGACTTGCAGTAAACATGAGGAGTTTCAATAAATGTAATATGGTTGATCGCTCTGTGACCTGCTGACTGTGCAGAAAAGTGGCTTTTGAATAAAACAGTGTAATGAAATTCATTTGTTAAAAGTTTTGATGAAATGAAAAATATGAGAGATTTGAAGGGTTGTGTTTACCAGCAAAATGAGCAGATACAGCTAATTTAAATTTAGAAAATCATTTTGTCTGATGAGGATTTTTAATTTACATGTTTCATTTATTTTATATTTTTTCATTGAGGTTTTGACTTGTAATGGTAACTAATTATTTACAGTTCTTAACACAGTACAACATAAACTTTAAAAGTGTAACCCAATCCTACTCACAAGTAAATCCTACTTAGTACAGTGAAGCTTCTCCCAAATGTGTGTGCATAGGATTGCTGCCTTTTGTAGCAAATACACAATTTTGACTTGTGCATATGCTACAAAAACCTACCTCCAGCTCCCTTGCTATGTCTATATATGATGCAACAGAAACATATATTTTCAATATATGACAATGTACAGAAACATAAATGTGCAATTTTGTATACTCATATAGGAAATTTGTCAGGTGTTAAATAGCTCTTACTGGAATCAGAGTGACTTAGGTCTAAATTAGAAGATGCTCATCCTTGAAGGCTGTAAGAAAGCCCTTTTTATAGCAATGCTTCATGCAGGCAGAATAATATTTAAAAGCATAGCATCTGGGCATTGGCAGGGATGTGTAGCAGTGGCAAGTGTATGGTGAACATGTGAACGATGTACCTGTATTAAAGTTGTTTTAAACATTACATTCCCGATATGTAGAGATGGCCACCAATTTGGATGGCTTTAAAAAGGGGGTTGGATAAATTCCTGGAGGAGAAGGTTGTCAATGGCTACTAGCCCGGATGATTATGTGCTACCCCAGTATCCAAGGTTGCTGGGGAACATGGGTGGGTGGGTGCTATTGCACCTTATTCTGCTTTGTTGGTCCCTCGTCGACAGCTCGTTGGCCACTGTGTGAACAGAGTGCTGGACTAGATGGACCCTTGGTCTGATCCATGGCACTTCCTATGTTCTTATGCCATAAGGGATTTCTTGTCTGCATGTGGAATGAATAACAACTAAACTGGCCCTTACTTCCTGGTATTAATTGGTTAGATCCAGAGTTGTGTTGGACGGAACCCATCTAACTGGTGCTTCCACCAGTGAAAGGTGGGGAGGCCATCTTTGCCAATTAACCCTTCCCCTAACCCCCCATAACTCCTGGAAATCCCCTCTGGAGGGATGAGGGACCTTCCAGAATAGTATCAGAGGTTGCACTGGGGGCTGCAAAAGGAAGAGGAAATATATAAAGATCGCCTCTCTCCCCTTCCTCCGGGGGAATCTCTGCTGGATCAGAGTCACTTCTGGGAATGGAAGGAGCTCTTCTGTTCATGAAACAGCATGTCTGGATGCAATCCAAAGTATTTGCACATTACATTGGTGTTGTTGTAGTGTTTACACTTACACCTTTACTGCTGTAAAGAAAAAGTGTCTGACATTTCATATTTAGATTGGTTGGTATATTAGAATTTGAAATGTCTTCATAAAACTAACGTTTATGTTTCCGTAACAACAGAATTGTTTTTCTTTTGTCATTTTTATTTCTTTTTCCTTTCTTTTTTTTCCAGCAATCCGGCCTCTTAGCATGTCTTACAGTTTTGACTTGTCAGGTAAAAAATGCTAGAGCACCTGACGTGGTTATTGTGATAAATGTAAAATGTGTTCCATTCCATTTGTTTGTTTTACTTTCATGTAATAAAGTAACATGAAGGTCACCTAATTGTAGTCCATTTAAATACTAGCTGATGCAAAACATGCACACTTTCACACTCAGATGAGAGCAGAACCAGAATAACATATTTTAGTAAGTACCCGTTCCTAAGACCTTTTCTGAGGTCAATTTTCTGACTTCAGAGTGGCAGCTGGAGCTGTTCTGTCCACTGCGAAGGGAAAGGGGCGGATCTTTGACACTCTCCTCGGAATTCAGAGTGCTGTCTCTGACCTCAGAGGGGGTCATCCAAGCCATTGTATAGTCTCTGGGACGCTTGCTCAGGAACCATAGGATTGCTGTCTTATGAATTTAAAGTATCCTTTGGCTTGACTGATCTCTGAAAAGCTCTTTGTTTTTCTTACTTTAAATGAATGTACTTTTATAACAAACATGTGATTCCCACAAAAATGTGATGGTACTTTATTGTCTAAATCTACTTCTGAGTTGTCCTTTTTAAAAACAGATTGAAAGGGTTTAATGAAATATCTCTCGTGGGGAGGAATAGCATAACATATGATCAGCACAAGCTTGAATTATGATGTATGAAGAACGGGATATGTTCAGGAGTTTTCTTAAACTGTGTTGAAATTAGGATTAACAGAGTAAGTCAAGGGCCTCATGGAAAAGATGCATTTAGTGGAATAATTTGAAGAAAAAAATAAACATGGCACTGCATACAAATTCAAGAAAAAGGCTCCGGGCATGGGAGACGGAAAAGAACAAATTGTGATAGAAAGCAAGAGATCTTGGACAGCTGAGGCTGGTAGAGTTGAAGGAATGGAATTAATAGGAAAGGATATAACAGAAAACAAGGACTGAAACATATAATGGGACAAGACCATGGAGATCTTTAAAGACATGTACAAGGAGTTGTGCTAGATGTAGAAGGATTTTCCTATAGCCTAAGCAACAGACGTGAGTGCTTTCAGTAGCACTGTTTTAGAATTATAGAGTTGGGAGGTGACATTTTAAGCCATCAAGTCCAACCCTTTTCTCAGTGTAGGAATGCAGTTTAAAGCATCCTTGACAGATGGTTGTCCAGCCTTTGCTTGAATATCTCCAGTAATGGAATGCCCACCACCTCCCTAGGCAGTTGGCTGCATTGTTTGACTGCTCTGACTATTAGAAAGAGTTCCAGCTGTTCTTTCCAATCCCATTGTTACAGAGGCCGTAAAGATTTGGGGCAGCAGTTAATATCTAAATTGACACTTGGAAAAGACCAAAGGTATGAGAATCTGTCTGCCCAACAAGATTGGAACAAGGGCTTGCAATTTGATGAGGCCTTTGTTCTGTCTTCACTCAATTGGCTGTCTGCAGAACCTCAGCTCACCATTTAGGCCCTCAACATCAGATGAAAGACACTGGGCAGTATCCAACACTGTCTATATGCCAGAAGAATCTACTTCTAGCACAATGGCAGCTAGTGCTTCCTAAAGCAACTGGAAACAAGGCAAAAAACTAGTTTCCTGAATGGAACAGAAGGGAGCTTGCTGACCTATCCCGTTCCAGAAAATAGCATTTCAGCTCATTTCTAGGGTTGCTCTCAGAAGCGCTGGCTTCCTATTGTGCTGACAGTGGGCCCCGACAGTGCAACACAATCAGCAGAGGTGCAGGATCAGCATTGGATGCTGCCCACTGTAGTTGTCAGGCAACAATTTATGCAGCTCCATAATTTTCACCACCTGATTGTACTTGTAATTGATATTTCTACCTAGTTCTAGCACCTGAGGAGACAGAGGTGTTGGGGGTATTTTTTCTAATTTAAAAAGTATGTCTTTGTCCAAGTCATTGATTTTTACTATTTTTGAAGCAGGCTCCACTTTGGCTCTAAATACTACTACTGAAGCTATTGGGGGGACGACGACACACACACTATATTTCTTCTTACTCCAGTAAAACAGTGACTCTGTGCACTGAACTTGGCTGGAGGTCCACCAGCCAACTTACAGCTAAGGTGCAGCAGGTTCTCTGACTTCCTACTTTTGAAGCCTCCTCTGGTAGTACAATCACAGCAGCTGACCCACTGCTAAAGCAAATAACAAAGCAAAGCTAGACAGTCCCTGCTGAAAGTGAGCAGCTACTGAGGGAGAGAGAGAGAGAGAGAGAGAGATGAGACAGAAATGGAGAGCTACACTAGAGATAATTGGGAGTGGCCAGTAGCTTTTGGGCCTTGCTGTGATGAACACTAGTCTAAGTATTATTATCTATAAGTTTGTATTTTATCTTATATATAATTAATAATACTTCATATGTGTTGAGTGCTTACCTAGCAAAGCTATTATTGGACCCTCCTTCCTCCAATCTAATCAAAAATCCATTCTATAGAGCTTGTAGATGGAATACTTCCCCAGTCTGAAGCTGCAGGCAGTTGTTCAATTGATCTTCACATGGTTCAGATACACTACTTTAATTTGATATTCAGAACAGCAAGGAAGATTCAGTAATTAATAATTTAACAACTTCCTCACTGGGGAACTCTTATTTTCAGAGGAAATGATAACTCTTTTGCTGTGAGTCCTTTGTATATTTACAGGGAACCAGAGGGAGTGGTTTGTGGAAATTAAGTGGATTATGCAAACATTTTCTGATAATGCACAATTCCAGGAATTAAGCTACTTAATTGAATCAGGAATTTTAACTTCAAATGTGAAAGATCTGAAGACCAAGCCCCCACTATTATAGATATTCCAACTTCATACTGATGCAATAACAAATAATAAGACTGGATGCCTAAACTAGAATCCCACCTTAAGGAAATGGGTTTGAGCAAAGAGCTTGATGATACCAATTAAGAAAAAAAATCTCACCAGTATGGTATTATCTACTCCTGCACTGGGATCCCCTGCTTACCACCCAATGCAGCTTGTTGTCCAGCTGAAAGATGAGGCTGCTAACTTCTCTTCCATTCAACTGCTTCATCATTAAGGAGCAGAAACTACATCTAGAACAAGTGTGGGGAACCTTTTTAGGTCCCTTGCCCAGACCTCCTTTGGCTCCTGTGGATTGGATGACACCAGGATATGGGCTCCCAGCACCTGACCTCATCAGATCCCTGGCTAAAGCTATGGCTGGAGGAATGTGACCTGTCTAGCTTGGATCAATGTTCCCATTGCAGCCAATGTGAAATAGTTGCAATTATCAGAAGGACAAAACAGAGCAAAGCAAGTCTGGCTATGCAGAATTACCAGGCCTGTCAGTACCCTGGATAGATCTATGCTGGCTGGAACTCACTCAGGAAGAGCTGTTGTCTCAGTAACATGCAGAGACCTGCTGAAATCTTATGAAGGCCTGTGGGCTTGAGTATTTGTGACTGGACTAACAGCACGGTCGTATCTATATCTATATATCTACTCGGAAGTAATCCCTATTGAACTCTAGGCCTTCTCTTTTGTGGTTAAAATTCCTAATTCAGTTAAGTAGCTTTTACCCAGAGATAGATGGAGTCTAACTCCAAAGATGTGTCTAATGTGAATGTATGTCTAGACAGGCCCATCAAACATATTTCTACAAAATAATTTGAAAAGAACTAGATTCAGAACACAGACAACTTCTTGTAAGGAGCAAGGATGCTAGAACTTAGCACTCCATAACATCTATATTCCCAAGATAATCAGTTGCGTATGAAATTAGGTACAGTGAGCTTTCTCCTTTCCTGCTCCAATGTGGCTGTAAAGATACCAGAATTTTCCATTTATTATTTTGTTAACTGCAATTTAGCATTATGTGTGAACCCTAAACTGTGGTTAACCTTAACTATGGTTTTTTGAAACAAGTCAGCTTCATAAACCAAGGTATGAAATTGATTTGATTCCGTATATAATTCTGAACTTTTTCTTGTGTAAGCTAGCTGCACAAGCATATTGAAAATGAAAACAGATTTCACTTTATTCCTATTTAGGCTGTATTATACTCTTAGTGTAAATAGGGAGAGATCTGCATCAATTCTGAGACTTCTTTTTATTTTCTGTTCTGCCCAGATTGCATATATTTCTAGGCAAACATGATACTATACACTGCCTAAGCTTCTTTCCCCATTGTGTGTCAATGGAAGCTAGGATTGAATGCAAATAGCATATGGTTACATGCTTGCTTGTATTCATATTACAGCAGCCACGGGAGTGGCTGCTGTATGTTAAGGCCCGTCAGTAATCTGAAGATTCTACAATGTTATTTGCAATTGGTACTGGGGTGGTAAACCTCGCAGTCTAAAATGAAAAATATTTCAGAAATCTTTCTGAAACGCGGTACTCCAAGAAAGAAATGCTGGCTTTACATTCCCTGAGCGTTTCAGGGAGATTCCTGAAATATTGAGGTCTGGGTGGGAGTTTAAAGTTGAAAAAACAGGGAAAAGCATGTCTGTCGCAATCTGCTTTGTTTCCTCCGGGGGGTGGCGACTTTTTTTTTGCGCAGTTGTAGAGCAAAAGGGGAAGCCTCCCGGAGGAATCCATAATCAGAATTAAATTCCCCTATCCATCCGATTGATGGAATGGCCTTTCTTTTTTTAAAAGACTGTTGCATCAATTTTTAATTAATTTTTTAAAATCCCATGTTTCTCAATGGGGAATCTGATAAGCTCACGCATGCGCGTGAGCTTCAGAATCCCCAGAGGGAAACGGAGAAGCAGGGAGAGCGCAGCCGGCGCTCATCCCCAACCGGTCAGGTAAGTGGGGTGAGGGAGCTTGCCTGGAGCCGCTGCTGCATTCGTGCAGCAGCGGGCCCAGGCGTAGCGGGGGGGGGAAATGGGGGGGGAAGTCGCCCCCCACCCCCACCCCCGTTTCACTTTCTCCGTAGGCTGCAGTCCCGGGTTTCAATTGAGCGCCCGGCTCCACCCGAAAGCAAGCCGGGCGCTCAGTTGAAACCCGGGTCTGCAGCTGACTTGGGCGGGGGGGGGGAGGAGAGGGGGGCCCCGCATCACTGGGGTGGGGGTGCGACTAGGCGAGGGAAGCGCTGCGCCGGTGGTGTGTGTGTGTGTGTGTGTGATTCCTGGTCTCCGCTGCTGCCGCAGCAGCAGCAGCAGGCTAAGGAATCAAACAAACACACACACACACACAGCCTACTTGGGCGGAGGGGGGAGGAGAAGGAGAGGAGAGGACGTGCTTACCTCCTTCCTCGTTCCAGGCAGGGCGGGAAATGGAGTCCTTACAGTAATAGGAAGTGTCGCAATAGCCCTTTTCGACACTTCCTGTTATGGTGAGGACCCATTTACCACCAAGCCTGGAACTAGGAAGGAGGTAAGAACCTCCTCTCCCCCCCCCACCCCCGGCTAGGGCCCCCTCCCCCCGCCCGCGCGGCCCTCTCCAGTCCCTGGGACCCGGCCTTTAATCAGCTGGGCCCAGGCTTCCTCCAAGCGGCCCTCCCCCTCCCTGCCTCCATGGGGCCTTGTACTTGGCTTGCGCGATTGTGCAGGGCATGTACAAGGCCCCATTGACGCTGAGGGAGGGGGCTGGGGGACGTGTTCTGGGACTTCCTGGAAGCGTCTCCACCCCCTCCCTTCCTCTATGGGGCTTCAGAGAAGGAAGAGAAGACAAGAAAAGGAAAGGCGGGGAACAGGTCACCGGGCGAGGAGAGGCTTCAAGGAAGGAAGAGAAGACCGGAGAAGGAGAGGAGGGGAACAGGTCACCGGGCGAGGAGAGGCTGCAAGGAAGGGAGAGAAGACCCGAGAAGGAGAGGAGGGGAACAGGTCACCGGGCGAGGAGAGGCTGCAAGGAAGGGAGAGAAGACCCGAGAAGGAGAGGAGGGGAACAGGTCACCGGGCGAGGAGAAGCTGTGGGGAAAGAAGAGGTCGAAAGAGGTAAGATTGAAGAGGGGGGGTGTTTAAAATGTCTTACCTTGCCTTGTTCCTGCCTGGGCCATTAATTCCCCCTCTCTTTTTCAGGCCGTGTCATACTGGTGGCAATTTGGCTGTCCTGGCCTTCAGAGCAGCCCCCCTCTTTGTTCCTGGGCTTGTTTCTGACTGCTCGGACATCCAGCCCCCCCCCCCTTTTCCAAGCCGCATCAAGCAAAACATGGGGAGGTTTGTTTGTTTTCAGCTGGGCTTGCCTGGGCATGTTTTCGATCCTCTCAGGCTTCCGGTTTCTCCATTTTACTAGCTGCAGCATGTGCAACAGGAGGCTTGATTTGGCTTGCTCCCCAGGCATATTTCTGCCTGGGTGTCCAGCATCCCCATTTTCCAGCTTGATTTGCTTTCAGTTGAGGGCAGAGAATATTTGTTTCCTTTAGTCTGTGGTCCAGCAAAAAGGGTAAGAAATCTCTGATATTGTAGGAAAATGGACCAGAAAGTGGGGGGAGTTACAGTGTTTTTACTCCCTGCACCTGGCTGCTCCATGGGTCTCTGTAACATTAGGTGCCTAAAACTAGAAAACTCCTTTTGCAAATCAGGAAAATTTAGGGGTATCAATGGATTACAAAATAGTGATAGCACCCTAGGGAAAGGACTCTGCTTTTGTTTTATAATTCCCCTTTTTACATATATCCAGTTTTTGTTAACAGTTGTTTCCTGGTTGTAGCCATAGTTTGTATGTTTGTCTGGGTTGTTGTTGTTGTTGTTGTTGTTTTAAGAAAAAGGGATTTATTACTTGGATCATGCCCCTCTTTCAGTTTTTAAGGCTGCTGCTGGCCCATCTTTTGTGAGCTAGCCTTTTGGGACTAGATGCTCTGCTCCTGAGCAGCTGGGTTCAGTTTTTCCTCACCATTTTATTTTATTTACTGTTGAGGCTCAGACTTCAACATCCTTTTCTATTTTAAAACATTTTCTCCATTTCCTACCTGCATGTGATGTTCTTTTGCATTTACACTTCTCTGTCAATTATTTACTGTGTAGCACGTGTGTGTTTTTCATCTAAATATTTACTGTGTGGCATTGAGCAGGGGTTTGGACTTGAAGGCCTTATAGGCACCTTCCAACTCTACTATTCTATGTGTGTTTTTATAAAAGTGTAGTCAATGTTTTCCTACTTGGGTTTTAAACATATATTTCCTAATATATTGAACTTTTAAATAACGTTAAGTCAGCTCTGGTTACACTCTTTCACCCCTTTGGCCAAAGAATGTCATTTTCAGTGCTCTTGGATTATGGAGAGCTATTCCTTTGCTTTCTCTTTGTTGGGACCTCATAAAATTCCATTTTTTTATTCACATCTACACACAAGATGACACCCAGCTCTATCTCTCTACTCTAGAATGTTCTCCTCCTATCCAATCCAACTGGTTTCTAAAATATGGTCACCCTACATTAGAGAAGAGGGAGGGTGGGGGCGGGGGCCATCCATGCCGACTGGGAGCAAACAAGGCCATCCCCTGGGCCTCAAGGTGGCTTACTATAGAGTAAGCTCCAATGCAAAATCTTATGCCTGCAAAGCACAGTTCAATTCTGTGCAGGATATTTGGATTGGAGGAGGAACCATCATGTGCATCGGTCCCAAACTGCACTGCAATTTCCCTTCTATCCAGCTGAGGATTTACAGGTAGAAGCCTGCTTCCAGTACTGATCACAGCCCTGGTGAAATTCCCTCTTCATCACAACAGTGAAAGCCGCAGGAGCCCTGACCTGAGTGTGTGTGATGTAACAGCCATGTCCTGTTTGCATTCAGCATCTAGCTATGAGGTATACTGCATCTAATCATGGATGCTCTCTTTGGCTTGCTTGGCTGGACCTATCTCCCATTAATTTGTCTACACTTTAGAAACAAATATCTAAGCTAAAGGGAATCTCTCCATTTTGTGGTAATGAATTCTATAAGTTAATTTATTATGTATTGTGTGATGAATTACTTCCCTTCGTCTGTTCTGAATCTACTGCCAATCAGTGTCATTGGAAGAAGGAGAAAATGGTCCTGGTTTACTCACACATTGCTCACAATCTTGTACCCCTTTCTCAGGCCCCCTCAACATATTTTTTAAATTTTTCTTTTCCTTTCTCTGGTTGGTAGCTGGATCTATTGCAGCAAACCCACAGCCACACATTTTGGCAGCTGGCTTTTAATACTCCCACTGCTCCTGATTAAGGGTAACTGTCTATTCATCTCAGGTCTTGGCCAGTGTGGGATTCAAAGCAATCGTGCAGAGAATGTCACACACACACACACAATCACAATCTCTAGACTGCAGGACCAGTTTTCCTTCTGCCCACGTTGCTATATTTGTATGACTTTGGACATCCTGGCATGCATGTAAAAACCAAGAGAAACAACTTAAATCTAACTCAAGAGATCTCTGGCTAAGCTCAGAGTAACTAGGATCTGCCTAAGACATTTTGGTACGCAAAGCAGAACATCCAAATTGTAGACTTCTTCTTTCTGCTAATTAATACGAGGCACAACTAACCAGAACATTGTCCTGCAAAGGACCCATTGAAAGGAATATGAGGAGCTGTGCAAAAGCACTGGGAGTGCCCTTGTGCAGCTTTCATTCATTCAATGGGGCGTGCACAAGAAAATGTTCTTGTTGATTGTGCCCCGTGGGTCAGAACCGTCGTATGGCTAGGGTGACCATATGAAAAGGAGGATACGGCTCCTGTATCTTTAACAGTTGTATAGAAAAAGGAATTTCAGCAGGTGTCATTTGTATGCATGCAGCACCTGATGAAATTTCCTTTTCATCACAACAGGAAAGCTGCAGGAGCCCTGCCCTCTTTTGTATATGATCACTCTAGTATAGCTCCTGCAGCTTTCACTGTTGGGATGAAGAGGGAATTTCACCAGGTGCTGCATGCATACAAATGACACCTGCTGAAATTCCTTTTTCTATAAAGATACAGGAGCCCTGTCCTCCTTTTCATATGGTCACAGTGGGGCTGGTGACTCTGATGTCAGTGGGGCTATGAATCCGTGCCAAGTTTCAGTTATAGCCAGCCAGAATTCCAAAGGAGCTCTCCATGGTGTGGAACCCCATCCCCAAAATAGGTGCAGCACTTTGAAAAGCTCCTTTAGAGTTCTGGCTGAAACCCAGAGCGGATTCACCACCCCACTGACATCGGAGTCACAAGCCGCTGCTGGATTCAGCATGTCTCGCTCCTGTAGAGTGACCCTATGGAAAGGAGGACAGCGCTCCTGTATCTTTAACAGTTGCATAGAAAAGCCTTTATTTATTCCTATATACTTCAGTCTTCACAGTAAGCAACTGAATAAGGAAGAAAGTACTTCAATAGTCTCTACACACACCTCTCACAAAGGTGTGAAAGTTGTGAGTGCTGTTGCATTCATGTCTTGCTTGTGGTTTCTCCATGGTCAGCTGGCTGGCCCCTGTGTGAACTGTACTTTGGACAGGATGGACCCAGGGTCTGATCCAGCAGGGCTCTTCTTATGTACTTACGTGTTGTTTCAGATTTAAAGCCTATATCTGCCTGCCGAGGCATGTCTGAGGAGCCTTTCTCGGTGCCCTACCAACACCAGATATATGCTATGGTGGAACATGGGACAGGGCCTTCTCTGTTGTTGCACCCCGGCTGTGGAATTCCCTCCCCCTGGAGGCCCAACTGGTGCCAGCCCTGGCTTCATTTCGGCACCAGGTTAAGCATGGCTTTTTAAAAAAGCCTTTGATGGCTAAATCCACTGTTTCGTTTTAATTGGATTTTACTCTTTTAAAATTTCATATTGGTTTTAACGTATTAATGGTTTAATTTGTTTTAGAATTGTATGTTTATTGTTCTATTTTATATGTATACTTTTATCTGTACGCCGCCCTGAGATCCTTGTGATATAGGGCAGGATAAAAATGTTTTAATAAATAAAGCCGGAGTCCTTAATATGGCCATGTGGAGCTTTTATTTTTTTAAAAAAATGCATTTTATTTATTTCATTTCATTACAGCATTTTATCTCAGAGCTAGATTGGAAAGAACATTAGGAATTTATTAGAAAGGTCAGAATTCCCTTCCTGTATTTTATGTAGTAACTAAAAAGAAAAAGAAAACTTCTGGGAAAAGAAGGTCAAATTGTCCATGAAGAGTGAGAACTTTAATTTTCTCCATAGATCAGCAGCTTGGAGACCTGCAGCAATACAGAAAGTATCAGAAAGCCTAAATAGAGGGGGGAATTCAATTTATGCCAGCCCTGAATTAACGTACATACATTGGCAGCAGACAACAGAAGGCACTGAAAAATATCCTGCCTGAAATAATGATACACCACAGGACAACATTTTGTCTGAATCTCTACCAATCACTTCCATGGACTACTAACAATGGGATTTAAAGGCTATCAAGGGCTACTAGCCCTGATGGTTGTGTGCTATCTCCAGTTGCTGGGGAACATGGGTTGGTGCTTGCATTTGCAATGTGTCCTGCTTGTGGGTCCCTGGTCAACAGCTGGTTGGCCACTGTGTGAACAGATTGCAGGACTAGATGGACCCTTGGTCTGATCCAGCATGGTTCTTCTTATGTTTGTATGATCCATATCAAACCAGTCCTGCTAGTTTCCATCTCCTAAGAGCAGGCTTTTTGGAAAGTGAATGGGGCTTAATTGTCCAGGCCACCCCAAAATCCTTTACAAATTCCCGTTTCTATCCAACTGTTAAAGATACAGGAGCCTTGTCCTCCTTTCCATAGGGTCAACGTAGCCACATGGAAAGGCGCACAGGGCTCCTGTATCTTTAACAGTTGCATAGAAAAGGGAATTTCAGCAGGTGTCATAGGTATGCACACAGCACCTAGTGAAATTCTCCCAGCCCCACCCAACAGGACTTTTGTATCAGAGGCTGGTATGTGGTTTACATAGGTGGCTTACATAGTTCTCCTCTTGTCCATTTAATAGCCATAACAACCCTGCGAGGGAGTTTAGACAGAAAACCCTACAATCCTATGCATGTTTACACAGAAAATCCAACAACCCTATGCATGTTTAGACAGAAAACCCTACAATCCTATGCATGTTTACACAGAAAACCCTACAATCCTATGCATCTTTAGACAGAAAACCCTACAATCCTATGCATGTTTAGACAGAAAACCCTACAGTCCTATGCATGTTTAGACAGAAAATCCTACAACCCTATGCATGTTTAGACAGAAAACCCTACAATCCTATGCATGTTTAGACAGAAAACCCTACAACCCTATGCATCTTTAGACAGAAAAACCTACAATCCTATGCATGTTTAGACAGAAAACCCTACAGTCCTATGCATGTTTAAACAGAAAATCCTACAACCCTATGCATGTTTAGACAGAAAACCCTACAATCCTATGCATGTTTAGACAGAAAACCCTACAATCCTATGCATGTTTACACAGAAAACCCTACAATCCTATGCATGTTTACACAGAAAATCCTACAACCCTATGCATGTTTAGACAGAAAATCCAACAACCCTATGCATGTTTAGACAGAAAACCCTACAATCCTATGCATGTTTACACAGAAAACCCTACAATCCTATGCATGTTTACACAGAAAATCCTACAACCCTATGCATGTTTAGACAGAAAATCCAACAACCCTATGCATGTTTAGACAGAAACCCTACAATCCTATGGATGTTTACACAGAAAATCCTCCAATCCTATGCATGTTTACACAGAAAATCCTACAATCCTATGCATGTTTACACAGAAAACCCTACAATCCTATGCTTGTTTAGACAGAAAATCCAACAACCCTATGCATGTTTAGACAGAAAACCCTACAATCCTATGCATCTTTAGACAGAAAAACCTACAATCCTATGCATGTTTAGACAGAAACCCCTACAGTCCTATGCATGTTTAGACAGAAACCCCTACAACCCTATGCATGTTTAGCCAGAAAACCCTACAATCCTATGCATGTTTAGACAGAAAACCCTACAACCCTATGCATGTTTACACAGAAAATCCTACAACCCTATGCATGTTTAGACAGAAAATCCAACAACCCTATGCATGTTTAGACAGAAAACCCTACAATCCTATGGATGTTTAGACAGAAAATCCTACAATCCTATGCATGTTTACACAGAAAACCCTACAACCCTATGCATGTTTACACAGAAAACCCTACAATCCTATGCATCTTTAGACAGAAAAACCTACAATCCTATGCAAGTTTAGACAGAAACACAGATGTATAAAATAGTTGTAAGCACTTTTGGAAAAATCTATACATAGGGTGACCATATGAAAAGGAGGACAGGCTTCCTGTATCTTTAACAGTTGCATAGAAAAGGGAATTTCATCAGGTGTCACTTGTATGTATGCAGCACCTGGTGAAATTCTCTCTTCATCACAGCAATTAAAGTCACAGGAGCCTTCCCTCTTTTGTATCTGGTCAAGAGGGCAGGGTTCCTGCAGCTTTAACTGTTGTGATGCAGAGGGAATTTCACCAGGTGCTGCATGCCTATGAGTGACACCTGCTGAAATTCCCTTTTCTATGCAACTGGTGAAGGTACAGGAGCCCTTTCCTCCTTTCCATATGGTAACCCTATGTAAACTTACAGCAAAATCTTACTTCTACTCAGAACTAAGTCCTGACTTTCCTGGGGGCTGTGATGAAACAGACAACAAGACCCCCCTCTTTTGCATACATGCCAGGGAGGAAGGCACTCCCTCAGTTCAACAGCAGCAGCACCCTCCATGCCTTGTCGCCCTCCTCCTCCGTGTAATCTAGCTCATACTAATCGTGCCAAAGAAACAGGAAGCACAGCAGTGACGGGTAAACAATGGCATTTTCCTTAATGTAGAGAAGCTCTCAATCCTCCAATCCTATGCATGTTTACACAGAAAATCCAACAACCCTATGCATGTTTAGACAGAAAACCCTACAATCCTATGCATGTTTACACAGAAAATCCTCCAATCCTATGCATGTTTAGACAGAAAACCCTACAATCCTATGCATGTTTACACAGAAAATCCTCCAATCCTATGCATGTTTAGACAGAAAATCCAACAACCCTATGCATGTTTAGACAGAAAACCCTACAATCCTATGCATCTTTAGACAGAAAATCCTCCAATCCTATGCATGTTTACACAGAAAATCCTCCAATCCTATGCATGTTTAGACAGAAAACCCTACCATCCTATGCATGTTTAGACAGAAAAACCTACAGTCCTATGCATGTTTAGACAGGAGCCTTTTGTATCTGGTCAAGAAGGAAGGCTCCTGTGACTTTAATTGCTGTGATGAAGAGAGAATTTCACCAGGTGCTGCATACATACAAGTGACACCTGATGAAATTCCCTTTTCTATGCAACTGTTAAAGATACAGGAAGCCTGTCCTCCTTTTCATATGGTCACCCTATGTATAGATTGTTCCAAAAGTGACGACAACTATTTTATACATCTGTGTTTCTGTCTAAACTTGCATAGGATTGTTGGATTTTCTGTCTAAACATGCATAGGATTGTAGGGTTTTCTGTCTAAAGATGCATAGGATTGTAGGGTTTTCTGTCTAAAGATGCATAGGTTTGCAGGGTTTTCTGTCTAAACATTTTCATGTTTACACAGAAAATCCTCCAATCCTATGCATGTTTAGACAGAAAACACTACAATCCTATGCATGTTTAGACAGAAAAACCTACAGTCCTACGCATGTTTAGACAGAAAAACCTACAATCCTATGCAAGTTTAGACAGAAACACAGATGTATAAAATAGTTGTCGTCACTTTTGGAACAATCTATACATAGGGTGACTATATGAAAAGGAGGACAGGCTTCCTGTATCTTTAACAGTTGCATAGAAAAGGGAATTTCAGCAGGTGTCACTTGTATGTATGCAGCACCTGGTGAAATTCTCTCTTCATCACAGTAATTAAAGTCACAGGAGCCTTCCCTCTTTTGTATCTGGTCAAGAGGGCAGGGTTCCTGCAGCTTTAAATGTTGTGACGTAGAGGGAATTTCACCAGGTGCTGCATGCATACAAGTGAGACCTGCTGAAATTCCCTTTTCTATACAAGTGTAAAAGATAGAAGAGCCCTGTACTCCTTTGAAGTCATCACCCTAGCCACATGGAAAGGTATATGGGAGAAACCTTTTTTCCCTCTTGCAAGCAACCCAAGGTGGCGCACATAGTTCTCCTCTTGTCCATTTAATAGCCACAACAACCCAGTGAGGTAGGTGAGGCTGAGAGTCAGTGATTGGTCCAAAGTTAGCCAGTGAGCTTCATGATCAAGTGGGGACTAAAACCTGCCTGACACTCTAACCATTGCACTACACTGCCACATATTTGGGTTTGAGTGTGTGTGTGTGAGAGTGAGAGAGAGAGAGAGAGAGCATAAACTACCCCAATCATAGAATCATAGAATAGCAGAGTTGGAAAGGGCCTACGAGGCCATCCAGTCCAACCCCCTTTTCTATGCAACTGTTAAAGGTACAGGAACCCTGTACTCCTTTGAGAATGGTCACTACAGGAGCGAGACATGCTAAATCCAGCAGTGGCTTGTGACTCTGATGTCAGTGGGGTGGTGAATCCGCTCTAGGTTTCCGTTATAGCCAGTCAGAACTACAAAGGAGCTCTCCAAGGCACATATTAAATATAAATATAAATATAACATACATGTGACCATAAAATAGATGGGTATATAAAGTCACATCTGTGTTTTGCGAAAAAGCAAGTTGAGATTTTTTGGAGGGAGGTGTTGTTTATTAAAAACACTTTCTGCATACAGTAAGTACACCCGAACGCAAAAGTCCGTGACAAAAACGGCAACAAACTCAGCTTTTACACTAACTAATACATTAGTATTCTATCTAACTTACCACTAATACACTCATGAATCTAAAACTAAAATTTATAATTATTACTTTATTAACATTAAAGAATCCATCCCCCTTCTTAATGCAGGAATTTAGCTGGCAGTTTTGGAAAACTTTGTCCCTCCAGTTATCGTGGCATGTTTGAGTCACATCAGCCAGAGGCAATGTACTCTGCTCATGTTCAGAAAATCCCAGAATAGCAGAGTTGAAAAGGGGGCCTACGAGGGCATCCAATCCAACCCACTTCTTAATGCAGGAATTTAGCTGGCAGGTTGGGAAAACTTCCTCCCTCCAGTTATCGTGGCATGTTTGACTCACATCAGCCACAGGCAATGCACTCTGCCCATGTTCAGAGAATCCTAGAATAGAAGAGTTGAAAAGGGACCCTGAGAGGCAATCTAGTCCATCCCACTTCTTAATGCAGGAATCCACCTGGGATTCATCACAAAAGTGAAAGCTGCAGGAGCCCTGCCCTCTTTTAAATCTGGTCAGTCTAGTATAGCTCCTGCAGCTTTAACTGTTGTGACGAAGAGGGAATTTAACCAGGTGCTGCATACATACAAGTGACACCTGCTGAAATTCCCTCTTCTATGCAACTGTAAAAGATGCAGGAGCCCTGTACTCCTTTGCATATGGTCACAAGGGGGGGCTGGTGACTCCGATGTCAGTGGGTCTATGAATCCGTGGGTATATGCATAGAATTGTAGGATTTTATGTCTAACCTTGCATAGGATTGTAGGATTTATGTACCCATGGATTCATAGCCCCACTGACATCGGAGTCACCAGCCCCCTGCCCCTGTGACCATATGAAAAGGAGCACAGGGCTCCTGTATCTTTAACAGTTGCATAGAAAAGGGAATTTCAGCAGGTGTCATTTGTATATATGGGGAACCTGGTGAAGTTCCCTCTTCATCACACCAGTTAAAGCTGCAGGAGAAAAATATATTTTTTACTTAATTAACATTAAAGAATGCACAACGGTGCATTCTTTAATGTTAATTAAGTAAAAAATATAATTTTTTTACAGTTATATTTATAAATATAAATTTCAGCAGGTGTCGTTTGTATATATGGAGAACCTGGTGAAATCTCCTTTTCATCACAACAGTGAAAGCTGCAGGAGCTATACTACAGTAACTGCATTTAAAAGAGGGAAGGGCTCGTTATCCTTTACAAAAAGCCATGAAATTCAATGAACAAAAAACCTACGGTTTATAAAACAACGTTAAGGCCCTACACTTTCCCACCAAGCACCAAAAAGCGGGGAAATTGGGAGTTAAGGCTCGCCAGCCTTAACGCCACATCCTCCCTAAGGAGGCAGAAAGTACCAGTGAAATTCTCATTCTGCCAAAGCAGATAAACCATGAGGACAGGATGGAGAATAGGATATGCAGAGGTGACTGTGGGGTTGTGGAAAACTGATGACGAACAACTTAGAGCCACCTACTTCTTTTTTTGTTTAGAGCAGCCCTTCCCCAACCTGGTGTCCTCCAAAGGTGTTGGACTGCAACGACGGAGCAGGTAAGAAACCCCACCCCCTCTTGCCTGGCCCTGCTGCCAGGTAAGCCCCAACCCACTTACGTGTTCCATCGTCACTGGGCCCGGGCTTGAACTGAGCACCCTGGTCCATCCGGAAGCTCAATTCAAGCCTGGGCCTGGGGACGACGGAGCAGGTAAGCAACCCCCTCCTGCCTGGGCCATTACCTAGACCCACTGCCACTGCTGTGCAAACTGCAGCAACGGCTCCAGGCAAGCCCCCACCCCAGCCCACCCCACTTACCTGCTCCGTTGTTGCTGGGCCCCGGCTTGAATCGAGTGCCCTGGTCCACCCGGAAGCAAGTCCGCACCTGCAGCCTTGCTTCTGGGTGGACTCAGGGGCTTGATTCAAGCACGGGTCAGGCCATGACGGAGAAGGCAAGTGGTGGGGTGCGGGGGGGCTTGCCTGGAGCTGCCACCGCAACAGTTTGTGCAGTGGCAGCTCCAGGTAAGGGGCCAGGCAGGAGGGGTGTTGGCTGGAGCTGTTGCACTTTGTGCAGCGGTGGCAGCAGGTACAGGTAAGGGGCCAGGTGTGTGTGTGGGGTGTTCTTACCTGCTCTGTCGTCGCCTGGTCCAGGCTTGAATTGAGCCCCTGGGTCCACCCAGAAGCAAGGCTGCAAGTGTGGCCTTGCTTCCAGGTGCACCAGGGCGCTCAGTTCAAGCCCGGGCCCAACGACGACAGAGCAGGTAAGCGGGGTGGGGGTGGGGGGGCTTGCCTGGAGGCGCCCCCCTACGTTCCCCATCCTGCTGTCCCAGCATTCCTGACCATGGGACATACTGACTTGCAATGATCGATCGTCGTAGTCCAACACCTTTGGAGGGCACCAGGTTGGGGAAGGGCTGCTCTAAACAAAAAAAGAAGTAGGTGGCTCTAAGTTGTTCGTCATCAGTTTTCCACAACCCCACAGTCACCTCTGCATATCCTATTCTCCATCCTGTCCTCATGGTTTATCTGCTTTGGCAGAATGAGAATTTCACTGGTACTTTCTGCCTCCTTAGGGAGGATGTGGCGTTAAGGCTGGCGAGCCTTAACTCCCAATTTCCCCGCTTTTTGGTGCTTGGTGGGAAAGTGTAGGGCCTTAACGTTGTTTTATAAACCGTAGGTTTTTTGTTCATTGAATATAATTTATGTTCTGTATTTATTTGGTAAGCACCGTAATTGGGTTGTATCCAACCCATGCCATCTGCCACCAGAACAGAAGCTGCTGATGGGATGGATTTCTCTTACTCCCCATATGCCCCCCAAATCAGGTCCAGAAATTTGGAGAAATGTCTGGAATAGATTTGGGGTCATGAAGTAGGGGAGAGCAAGGGGAAGTCCCATTTCACAGGTAGAAATCTGCTCATGTAATGTTGGATTTAACGCTTTATGACTGGGGTGGGGGGAAAGATAGATTCCATTTTGTTTTTATGTTCTCTTGGTTTACACCTTAATAGTGGTCACTGATACCAAAGTGGCACAGCCCACATTTTTTAAAAAGAGTATAAAGCTGCAACCTTATACACCTTTATATCATGTGGGACTTACTTTTGAGTAAATATACATAGGACTTCGCTGTAAGGCTTCAAACATTAGTTAAGCTTATTTCTATTTGGTTTACCAAATTTATACTACATCTGGGAGGCCATCTAAGACTACTTGCAATAAAACCAAAATACAGCAATAAATTAAATTCTAAAACATACTAAACATTAACAATTTTTTCAAAATCCATCACAGTAGGCTTCCAGCTAAAAGCTGTCATCCTCCAAATACCTCACCCCAATTGGTTTTGGCTATATTGTCAAAATGCAAGCAGCAAAGGACCTTCTTTAAAAAGGAATTTCAAGGAATGGTGCTTGCACTGAAAGAAGCATGTTCCTTGTGACCACCGGCCTAGTGTCTGATTAACAGGGCATGCAGAATAGGGCTTTGTTAGATGATTTAGGCGTACTTGGAGTTAGGGTGGTAGGTGGTGGGGTGCTAATGTAAGTGAGGTCCATGCCCTCTACACTGTTCTTAGCTCATTGGCATTTTTATTTTGAATACAAATGAAAATATCAATAAATAGATTGTGCTTAAAATATAGGTTTATGCCTGTTTACATATTGAAAATGTTGATTTTTTTTAAAAAAAAATTTTTGTGTGGAGTTCTCCAGGTAGGTTTAAAAACTTCACATTACTCATTATCCATCTCTAAAACTGAAGCCTGTATTTTTCAGCTGGATGAAGATACGCTTTGGTATCAGTGACCACTATTAAGTAAAATATTTTGTTTCATCAATTCCCTCTGGGGACAAACATTAACATATAGATGTAAAATACATTTTAAAAGGGTAAGAATTATGTACCTACCTCACCAAAATAAACAGCAATTTCTCATCATCCTAATTTTAAGATTAGGATCAGCTTTAATGAGTGAAGCTTACCTATATGTTAGATACACATCTATGTCTGCAAGAAGATAAGCATTTTTCTGTTCCTTTCTAAAGTCAGATAATTTGGTTGTAAAATCATAACCCCATGACTCTTTATAAAGTGTTCAGTGAAATAAATAATGCACCAGATCCTCTATTAATTCGGTTCACAGAAGTGCTCACTCCACAGAGTGTTTCTATATTTGTTATTTAAGAATGCCAGAGAAATCGAAAAAATAATCTGGTAATTATTCTGATAACTCTTTGTGTGTAATGGTTGATTGTAACAATAGCACCATTGCAAGAAAACACCATGTAGATTTTTTTCCAGGGCCGGAACTACACCTTGTGTCAAATCATTACAAATGTGGAATAAAAAGCAGGAAATAACACTAAGAAAGCAGTATGTGGGATGTATCCTGTGCCCCAACAGTTATCAGTGCACTTCAATACCACTATAAAGCAGTAGTGTAGATCTGGCCCAGGTCTACATTGGCAGCAAATTTGAGGATTTTACCTTTGAGTATTTTTTAACCGTTTTCTTCTTTGGCATGGTTACGGGTTACCAATCTAACAATATCTGCCAATAAATCATATCCCACTGTTAACTTCTTGCACTAGTTAGTTCATTTCCATCTAGCTGTGTGTTTTGAGAAACACTTTGTGCTGTATATCAGCTCTCTGGATGATTTTTCAGTCTCCATCAGAAAAGAATTAACTTTACAAAGAAATTGATTTTCCAACAAAGGTAAGCCTACCTCACCTCTCAGTATTGGAACTGAATGTGCCATTGACAGGACAAAGAAGATTTTTAAGGAACTGATTCTGTCTTAACAAGACAAGGATCTCTAAATCCACATATCTGCAACATATAGTAACTAGGATAGAAAGATACAATTTTCCTGCAAAGAGCTTAATGGCCTAAAAATTGAACTCCCTTTCTTCCATTATATTTAAAGAATTACCTTATCACTCAAGCTACATTTATCTTATATCTGTTACATTATTTCCCCCCAGAACAAATATTGAACAGTATCCTCACAAGTTTTGAACTTGTTCTGTCATGAGCCTGTCCATCAACCCTTTATGGCAATGGGGTCTTCTCCCAAATATCATGACTTTGGTTATTATAACTGTTGTTTTCTAACAAGCTAGGAAACTCAGAGCAGTTTCAATACAGTAACATCAATGCAGTATTATACAATAAACCAATGTAAATATATTTTAAAGGATCAGCCATTCCAGTTAAATCTAGCTATATAATCAGAGATTTGGGGTGGAGGCTCTAAATAAGCAAGGGTTCATTTACATTCTGGAAGATGTCTAGTGGACACAAGGGAGGGAGATCTAGAATTGCAGTGGCACAACTGAGAAAGCACTTGATCATAAATCTTAATGGGCAAAAGGGTTCATGTAGATAAGAGTCCTCTACAAGTCTTAATATTCTATTAGTTTTATTGAACTTTGAGCTTAATGTTATCTGCTAGAAATTCAAATAAATACATAATTTGGATGAAGGTACCACATGTTTCTCATCACTTCAGTTCCACTAATACTTTTCTGACTCATTACATCTGTATTATACACCAGTGTCTGCAATTAAAAAAAAATCACAGTTGTGGAATTTATGGATTGTCTTATATATATTAAGGTATGATAAGTATAGTATGCCGGCTGTTTCTAATGTGGCATTACAAGCATTTCTGTATTGTTGTTTTAGATGTATCAACACCAGAAGCCTCCAAAAATCTGTCAGAAAGCTGTGTAGCAAATGGGAGCTTGGCGTCTGATGCAAAGTTGAATGGTATTGGTACTACTAAGTTGGCAGTGCAACGGAAGAGACTGTTGAAAGCTCCTACTTTGGCTGAACTGGATAGCTCAGATTCAGAAGTAAGGTTTTAGACAGCATTTTCTGTTAGTTTATTTCTGTTTTACTACTACTTACCAAGGTTGGCTATAATAATATTTTATAATCCTCTAAATAAACACTTAACAGAGATAATTGCAGAGAGACCAACTGCATCAAGCAAGGAAGCTTCATGTTTCAGTAGGCCAGGTGACACTTCTTATCTATATAAAAATGTCCAGGTCAGTCTGGCTTGCTGTAAATCATAATTACCTCCATCTCACCACACCCTTGTTATATAGAAGCTAGGTTTGACAGGCTTGCAGTAAATATTGGAAACTATGGTGTTAAGCTAGTGCTGTAGGCAGATGTACCAGTGTGCATATTTACCCCAAGAGTTATAGCATAGGAGTCGGGCATTTGAAGACCAGGCATTATTTGATTGGGTCATACTGAATATCCCTGAAGAAAGACGTATATGTGGTTCAAAACATGTTGGAACTATTTATTTTTGTTGAATAAACATCCTTTTTGCTTTTCTCATTTTGTTGGCTTTCCCCAATGTGGTGCTTACAAGGCCCCTTGTCCCTATCACAGGGATGTCAAATATATTCTAACTCGAAGGCCAGTTCAGTTTTGGAGAAGCCCTCTAGAGCTGCATTCCAGTGGTGGGGGTAGACAACATTGGCAAAATGACAACATTGCCAAGATAAGTTAGCTTAAACACCTCCTGCAAGTGCTTAGCCTTAGGAGAGACATTTCAGGAGGAGGGGTGAGGAGATCACACAAAAGCCAGGAAGTCACGAAACAATGGTGGGAAAGAGGGTGGGGTCATTTGGGGAATCCTGAGCCCTTTCCACACCTAAGGATTATCCCAGGAAAATGGAGGGATCATCCCTGCCTGCTCCCGGGATCCCCTGTGTGGCATTTGGATGCACAGGGATGATCCCGGAGAAAAAGACAGGTGTAGAAACGGCCCTGGATGCCGAATTGAGAACTCAAATGACCAAATTTGAACCACAAGTGAGAGGTTCAACATCCTTGCTATACTGGATTTACCAAAAAAAAAGAGATGTGCTGCTAGACTGGCCTCCAGCTGCCTGCCATCATAGTTTCCCATGGACACCAGAGGCATTCTTATGGAGTGAAGATGGCAGGTGGCTGGAGGCTAGCACTTTGTTTTGCAGTATGCCTGGCCAACCACTAATAAATGCTTGGGGTGGGGTAGAAAAGGGACCCTGCTGCTGCTGGGTAAGATGAGCTATGTTGGGGATTATTTCTTTATTTGGACCCTGTTCAGACGAAAGCATGAGCTAAACATTATGTCTATGAGATAAAGATTATGTTTTAGTGTGTCATGTGAACCGTTCCTAACCATGGTGGCTACATAACCATGGTTTAAACACATTCACTAACCATTTGCTGCAAAAGGGTTAGTGGCCTAACCCTAGTAGCTTAGCATGTTGTCTGAACACATCTTCAAACAGGCCTCAAGCATTTATTGAGGTATAGTATTTTACAGCTATAGTTGGAAATGCCTCTCTGGCTTTTGATATAAGAAGTAAAGGCCATAGGGCCATTAGCACCAGACTATTACTTGGAAGTTTGGGGCTTTGCAATATGGTAATAGCTCAGAGGGTCAAAAAAAAAAAGCCAGGGGAGCAGAAACATTGGAAAGCCACTGTGCACTAGAAAGAGAAGCGCTGCACCAGCTGAGGCTGTATCCACGCACCATTTTAATTGAAACACTTTTCCCCAGAGTGAGGTGAAAATAACCTCGGCTAATCGCAAGCCACCTTTTGCTGCTCCAGTTGTCTCATTGACCCTGCACCCTAAAAGATGGTGCCTGATTGGCTGAGATTGCTGCCACTCTCACTTTGGGGGAAATTATTTAAATCAAAATGGCATGTGGTTACATCCTTAAAGTTAGCCACACAACATTTTGCAGTATGCACTGGGAAGAAGCAGCCTTGCTAGCTAGCCATGAAGAAAAATGAGCAGCAGGCAGGCAGGGAATGAGAGGCTGAGAAGTAAGTTGTTAGATAAAATACAGTGTTATTTTTGTAAGTTGCGAGATGCAACAGATTGCCAAGATTTCTAAATCCCTTAATTATTTACTTTTAGGAGGAGTCTATGCACAAATCAGCGAGCAGCAGTAGTATTTCTCCTTCCCAAATGGAAGATACATTTCCAGAGACCACATCTGGGAAAAAGGGTAAGAATCCAACACTCAAAAGGAAGAAGAGTGTGCTGAATGTGAAATAGAAACCTTTTGAAGCAAATTATTCAAACAAGGGATTCCAACTTACTTAGTGAAAAGGAAGTTCTGACGTCCATGGAGTCTGTTCTGGAGGACACAAAAGGAAAAGATAGCTACGATATTAGAAGTCATAGCTTAAAAACTTGACACTTAGAATCTAGTGATAGAGATGTAGTGAGGAAATGTTAGTTTTCTGATGGTTTAAGCATATATGGAGAGGTGTATTGGATTGTGAAGAAATCGTAGCGTATATGTACTGAATATAGTAGAAACATACTAAATTTTGGCTTGGAAGCTGTTTTCTTTTATTTGAATTTTATTTATAAACAGAAGGATGATCTGGTTATCTATCTTGGCTTGTAATGTCATGATTTAGTTTTACTTAACAAGGATAATTCACACCATTATAAATATGTATAATGGTTTAATCTGTGTTACCAGTATACAAAAAAAAGTTACATTCACCAGTTGGTGCACCTCATTTGTAGGAGCATCGCAACAGTTTCATTAGAATAATAATGTTCAGTTACCTGCATTCTATCCCTTTGATGTCTTTGGTCCTATTTTTAAATGAAAACACTTCATTATTAGCATCTGATTAATGCTGATTGAATTTATAGTGCCTCCAAAATTCTTGCCAATATCATCCACACCACAGCCAGAGAGGAGACAACCACCTCAGAGGCGACACTCCATTGAAAAGGAAACACCAACCAATGTACGGCAGTTCCTGCCCCCTACGAAACAGAGCTCCAGATCTCTTGTAAGTACTGTGGTAGATCATTTTCAGCATTGGTTCAAGGGTACAAATGTAGCAACTCAACAGCAATGAGGAGAGAAAAATGAAATCTAAAGGTAGTGCTGTGATGAAATCCCAGATGCAATACCAGCTCGAACTGTGTGAGAATTTGGATCAGCGCTTGAGTTTTGTCTCCAATGAATAGAAGCTCCAAAACGAGACAACTCTAAACTTTCTGGTTTTGGATTTTGAATATTAATTGTTCTAACAAAATAATAGAACTTAAATAGCCATGTTCCAATAAAAATGAAATGAATGTTTTCTCTGTTTTACAGCATTTTAATCTATTTTTGAATTTTGAGATTTTTTCTCCACCCACATGTTTAAAGTTACTTTGACTGAAGAGTCCAGAATAGCATGTGATCACATTACAATATTGAATCTACTGAAAACACACACACAAATATTTTCTTGAAAAGAAAGTAAAGCACATTAAATCAATTGGCTTTAATTGAAAGCAGTTTTCCGGCAGCACATAAGTGTCATGGGGGAACAAAATGCCTGTTCTGAGGCTGGCACAGCATTTTAAATGCCTTAAAATGTCATAAGAGAGATTCAAGTTTACTTTTTTGTCTCTTGTTCCTTGCTAAAAGGGCCCTAACATGTTCCTCAGAACTGGGAGAGAGTGAAAGAATTCAGGTTTTGAGAGAAAAGGGCTACTTGCCAGCTCTTCAAGTCAATTGAGTGGCATTGATTGGCTTTAAGGAGAGTCCTTCTTATTTCTCCTTGGCTCAAGAGGCTGTGATTTGGGTGCCAAGCCTTCAAGATGCTGAGCTTAACTTGTATTAAATAATACATTTCATTAATACTGAGAGGGAACAGCCTCTCCCCCAAGAAGATATAAAATGGCTTTTTGTCATATGACTGTAAGTTGAGTACAGCTTGTGATCCTAGCTAAATGGCATTTCAGCAACCTTAAGCTCATTTGTCAATGCAATATACAGAGTTCAGTACAAAAGGAAATATTTTCCAAGAATTTCTTTAAGGGAGCAATTGTTTTGAAGAGGGTTCATTTGAAGTATAGTTGTGGAAAGTAATTAGCATAAAGAAAACCTGCAGCAGTTATTTTTCATGTGGTACAAAATCTTTGTTTTCTTTGACTTTTGCATGCTAAAGTCTTCAGAGACAAATATACCTTTGAGGTATTTCTGATTAATGTTTTGTATTTCTAATTAATGTATTACCCTATTCTTATCCTAAAAAATTGGAGACTTTTTGTGCTTTGTCTTATCCTTATTTAAAATAATTTGAAGACATTCTTGATTTTTAAAATTCATGTATTTTACTGTTTGTTTATGGATTTATAAGGTCTCTTATGCTGTGGTTTGAACACAAAACAGTAAAGGAAACCATATCTTTCCTTTTTACATTACTGCCAGTTGAAATCAGGTGCTTGGTTGGTTTTGCTTTTATAATTCAGGAAATATGTTGTTTAGCAACTGTATTATTATTTTAGTTCTTGAAATGAAATTAAAGTACGATTGTTGCAATTAGTGTGAATATAATAGGTGATAACAAAATTACAGGAGACATGATGAACTGGTAAAATATTGTTAGAAAGAAATCCCCTAAACCTATAAGTATTTCTGAATAATGATCTTATATTTTATATCTTGTACCATTGAAAGGTAAATGAGCACACCCTAGTACTGTTGTTGTTTGGCCTTATGAAAATGAGGAGGCTTCTTGTAAGTATTATTTTTTATTCATTTTAAACCTTTATGTCCCGCCTTTCTGGTAAAACAATACAAGGCGGCTACAAGATATAATCAAAGCTACAATATATCAAAATACAAAAAATAAAACTAACAAGAAAAGGCCAAGTCAGCAGGAGCAACAAAAAAACCCAGCAGGACCCATAATAGGACCATAACAGTTAGTCAAAACACAGAAAGCAGAAGGAAATAAAAATGCAAGTTTAAACTTACCTGAAAGGCTTCTTAGAAGGACCATGATTTAGCCTGGTGCCTGAACTTTTAAAACATCTTGGCTTGATGGGCCTCCCTTAAGAGAGCATTCCACAGGATCAATGGTACAACTGAAAATGATCTGCTCAAAGTAGATGCCTGCCAAGCCTCCATTTGGTGATGGCACAGATGGACAGAATGCAAGGAAGCAGCACATTATTATTATTATTTATTTATTTATTTATTTATTTATATAGCACCATCAATGTACATGGTGCTGTACAGAGTAAAACAATAAATAGCAAGACCCTGCCGCATAGGCTTACATTCTAATAAAATCATAATAAAACAATAAGGAGGGGAAGAGAATGCACCAAACAGGCAGTATAAAAGTCAGAGCAAAATCAAGTTTTAAAAGCTTTAGGGAAAAGAAAAGTTTTTAGCTGAGCTTTAAAAGCTGCAATTGAACTTGTAGTTCTCAAATGTTCTGGAAGAGCGTTCCAGGCGTAAGGGGCAGCAGAAGAAAATGGACGAAGCCGAGCAAGGGAAGTAGAGACCCTTGGGCAGGTGAGAAACATGGCATCAGAGGAGCGAAGAGCACGAGCGGGGCAATAGTGTTTGATGAGAGAGGAAAGATAGGAAGGAGCTAGACAGTGAAAAGCTTTGTAGGTCAACAGGAGAAGTTTATATTGGATTCTCTTTAGGTGTGCCAATCCCAAGCCATTTAGAGCTTTATATGTTAAAATCAGCACCTTGGATTGAACCTAGAAACAAACAGGGTCAGTGCAAATCTAATAAGATCAGTATGATATGCTGCTATTGACACATCCCAACCGGCACACCAGCATTGGGGGTTCTGGATGCTTTTCAAGGGCAGGCACCTGTATAGAGGTAGTTGCAGTAATCAAGCTAATCCAAAATATATATAGGAAAGGAAAAGCATTAGGGGAGATAGCTGATGAATTCTGAATGAAGTACTATACACAAATATTTTAAAGTTTATGTATGCCACAAGTTAGTTTCCTCTCTAGCCTGTCATTTTGCTTCTGCGTGTATAGAGTGAAGGACTCCTTTCATGTTTCATTTTTGTGTGCGGATATGTTTTTATATACGGAGATTTATACTTGGGGGGGGAACATGATTAATGTAATAAAAGAATGTCTACATGAGTTTCTTTGATATGTGCATCAGAAAGCAATACATATATTAACACTTAAATATAGTTGTGTCTTAATACTTGCAGCCTTATACCCTATACATACATTTATGTGCATGAGTATGAATCATGCTATACAAAAAGGTTATTTAAAAAAAAAACAACTGAGATTATGGTGTTTTGTTCTGTTGTGCAACAGTGCCTCCTAGGGGATATACCTGAAAAAATGATTATGAAACGTCAGAAAAGCTGTGAAAGGCTGTTCCAAAGAGGCTTATTATGTGCAATCTTCATGTTACATTCACAAAATTTTACAGGGAGTCCAGATGACATCTTCCAGTTGTAATTCCCCTGTGTTTTCCCACTGCATTTTTTCTTACCACAAAAAATTCCACTAAGGAGAGGAAATTGAATAGATACACAATGCCTTTTGATTGGTAGCTCTAGGAGCCATCTAACTGAAAACATCCAAAGTCATTAAAGCAGATTCTTCAAACTGTCATTGAGCACTTTCAGCATCATTCAACATTGTTAAAAACTGCACTGCCTATTTCTAATATATGCCTCTAACACCACAGCTCCATGACAAGAGCTGCTCAAAATAAGAAGAAAATTACATAGATTTGCTCAAAATGTTTCCTAACTTAAATTTAACAGCAAACTTCTTCATCCCTTCCCTCAGGACTGATGGAATTACATTGCTTACCTTCTGCTCCAATGATGGCAATTGGTCCCCAAGGAGAAAGAAAGCCCATCTTTAAATGTTCCTCATTTCCAGTGAACAGAAAGTTGCTTGTTTTTTCAGCAGAATTAGCAGGGAATTTGTCCTATGAAGCATACTAACTGTGGTTTTATTAAACTGGCTTCCTAGTATGCTGAGTTAATTAATACTGAAGCTAGAGTTACATAATCCAAAGTACTAGATAATCATTTTATTCATGTTCAGCATTCCCTTTTCTACTTCCTGTCTGTTGTTCAGGTTGCCAGGAAAACAGGTGTCTTTCCAAGGATGATGCTCAAAACACTTTTTTCAACCATAGCCTCTCAACTTAGCTCCCATCCTTTTGAAGCAGCCCTATTTGGGGTGGCAAGAATTATATATTACCTATGTGAGAGAGCTTTTAACAACAAGTGGAAACCCTCAAAGGTTTGCCTTATGCTGCTGACTTTATAAATCCTATCTATTAGTCTTTCTGTCCCATCAAGAAGGGGGAGAGCTTCCTAACCTGTGGCAAAATTTAACAGCTTAGGTTATCTCTGGATTCTGATTGAAATTGATTCCAACATCTGTAGAATTCTTCTGTGCATGTGTAGAATCTCTAATCAGTTTGCCGGGTAGCAGAAATTACATCTGAAAGGACAGCAAACTAAAAAATGCAACATCACAAGATTATTAGGGAACGGGTTTTTAGAATCTGTGGTGCCTAAAAAAAAGAACATGGGTAGAAAGAAAGCCAGTTCAGAAGAATTTAAAATTTGTTTACAGATCCTCTATTTGAGTGGACACATGTCCACTTTGCTCAAATTAAGACATTTATAAATTGTGTGTGTGTGTCTGTGTGTGAACAAACATGCACAACATGTGTAAAGCAAATTTTAATCAAACGCAAACCGATGTTTATTAATCAAAGATGTTTAAGAGGCATCTTTGATGATGAGGGTTCATTAAGTGTATCTGAACTCTTGGACATTTTTCTCCAGAAACTAATTAGTGCATATCATCATCATCATCATCATCATCATCATCATCATCATCATCATTTATATACCACCCCATAGCTGAAGCTCTCTGGGTGGTTTACAATGAAATTTAGTTGCAGGAGATAAACATCTTTGGACTTATCATAAATGTATTTATAATATAGAGGTTATATCCAGTGTTACAGTAGCAGAAAAAATACTTTTTTTTTGTACAACCTCTAGTAAAACTCTCACAACTAGTGCAAGCAACACCTAGCCTAATGATTATTATTATTATTATTATTTATTTATATAGCACCATCAATGTACATGGTGCTGTAATGAATTGTGAAACACCTTGTGGAACGGCTTGCAGAACACTTCGTGCAAGTAGAATGAAAGTGCTGGGTTTGACTATTGCACAAAGATGAAAATGGGGCTTCTACAAGTCATAGAAGCTTTGTGTTAACATTGGATACCTCCATAAGGTTTTATTTAACCAGACCTTCATCTATTAATCTATCAGAGATATTTGTGATATTTAATAACATTTATACCTATCTTAGTTTTAATTGGGTGCTCATGTAAGTGTAAAGGACCCCTCTGAGATACTTTTAGTCCAGTTCATTAAGCCACTACACCATGATAGCAGTGCTAAAGGATTAGCTTGAAAGCTCCAGCTCACTAGGAAAACACTACAGCTGGCTAAATTTTCTCTGGTGCAGTAGAAACTAACAGTAGAATAGAATCAGCAAGGATCCTATCCCACTGTCTCAGTGCAGCGGGGCCATGGAAGAAGATGTACTAACAACAGCTGATAGGTACACTATCCTAAGTTCCTTTTCGTCCCACTGGGAACTTACACTTACAGAAAGTTCCCAGTGGAACTTTGCTTGAAATGTAGGGCAGAGATGTATGGATCCAGAGATATCTCTAGCAGCACCATCATGAATCTGGTCACTAAGCCTCTGTTTTTACTAAAATCCTATGGCACATTCTATATTGAAATTCTCATACTCAATAAAGATTGAATGCGTTCAATATTTAGAAAAAATAGTCATACACGTTTAATATGTACACTAACGTTATTTGTATATATCTAGTTGGTGGTGGGAAAAGAGTCTAGAGGCAAAAATTACAGGAATTTCTCCTTAATTTTCACATTAATTAAAATTGTGCAAAAGCATGATGTTGCCCTGATGCAACGCGTGAATTTCAATGGGTATTGTGCAGGAGGCATTACAGGTAGATTACATTTCCTGTTTCAACAACTATTTTAAATACATGGTGATAAGTTGCAATTAAGTTGCACTAAAAAGTAAATGGCCAGGATCCAAAGAACTGGTTAAGGTCACCTAAGATATTTATTTATTTATTTATTTATTTAAAACATTTATATCCTGCCCTATATCATTAAGATCTAAGATCTCTTAGAATAGCTGATCCCCGTGCCATATCAAAGATTAATTTTGAAACTAATTTCAGTTTCCAAAAAACTTTGCTATGCATAATGGGAGCCTGCCGTTGGGGGTGAGTGGGGAATCAATAATGCCTTTAGACTCAAGGAAATTATTCCCTGGTTCTTTGGATCTGGCCAGTATTAATAGAGATATGCAGAGTGATTCAGTAAAAACATAAAACATAAATCCTTTGGATGTGTAATATATAACTCCCTAGCCAGCATAGCCAATGGTGAGGGATCATGGGAGTTGTAGGCCAAAACATTTGGAGGACCACAAATTGCCCATCCCTGGTTACATGTATGTCCCAATCACATGTGACCAACTGTTTTTGCAATGAGGTTCCTTTGCAGATAGCTGTGCTTAACATGCAGATGTTGGAAGAAAGAGATGCCAGGTCAGGGGTTGGGCTTCAACAAATAATGTGTGAATAGGACTATACTTAGAATTGCATGATACAATAACCTCCTTCAAGCACTAATGACTTTGTGGCCCTTTTGACATTAACATCCCAATAAACATCTTTTTCCCTTCTGGGCCTTCAGATTGTGTTATGCTCTGGGAATACAAGCATTTCTAATAGATTCAGTGATATTTTAAACTCATAATTGCTTGTGATTATATCAAATTGTCTTCAATATTAATATAGTTTCAAATCCAGCAAATAATGGAGTTTCAGTAGTTGTTTGCTGAGCTTGCTAAATTCCACTAAATCTGAGAACTGAAAAAGATCTTAGGTGGTGTTGATTACTCAGTTACATGTAATCCTTATGACAGTTGGATAGATTATGTACAGAATTGGTAATGCTAAATGTTACTTTTAATAAACTTTAGTCAAATTCTTCCATGACTTGGTTTCAATAAAACATTTTTTAGCTAATATGGAATCTCATTTCAGCATCTCAAATTTTATTCTAGAAAGCACTCTTTTGTACTTGTTTAATGTTGCATTACAGTTTGGTTGTCCTTATGTAAGTTCATAAACATGAAAATATTAATATTTAAACATTAAATATTACTCATTTGTGTTTCACATGTTTAATGAAAGGTAATTTTTATGGCACAACAAAATTATATTTCTTCACTACCTACTCTAATGGAAAACAATTACAGAATAATATACCTTCAAGAAACAAACAAAAAGACATCACATAATTCACATTTCCACTTATCAGCTTGACAAATGAGGCTTTTTCATAATTACAGTGTAATATGTAGGAAAGTAATGTCATAAAATATGCATTAATTGGTATTTTAATTGGTTGCAGTCAGTAATGACATCCAAGGGAATAATTTTAGTAAGTAATATTAGACTAAAAGTCTCAGTTGAAGAGTAATATTAAGGCTATTCTACATATTGGCCCCCTTCAGAAGACACCTTAAACCACAGCTTTACCGACGATGGTTAAGTCAGAAAGCCAGGCTGTGTTCAGAAGACACCTTAAACCATGGTGTTAATCCCAGTGACTAAGGCAAAAGTTAAAGCCATGGTTTAAGGTGTCTTCTGAACATGGCCCAACTTTTGGGCTTAACCACTGTGGTAAAAGCCATGGTCTAAAGTGTCTTCTGAACAGGGCTATTATATGGCAGAAAAGCAGTTTATCCTGACCCTTGAGTAGAACTGTATGATACAAATATTTCTAAACATGAGATTTTCTCATTCACTCATTAATATTGTAGGTGTTCACTTAAAAAATAATCTTAGGTGTATTCATAAAATTAAAATTAAATTGTGAATTAACCCTGAGGCTGTAATTCTAAGCATGCTTGCACAGACGAAATTATTGAGCCAATATGGTGAATTGTTTAGAGTGTCAGGCTAGGAGATTCAGATTAGGACCATAGTATTATCGATACTGACTGGCAGTGGCTCTCCAGGTTTCAGGCAAGAGCTTAGCTGGCCTTACTGGAGATAACAGGAATTGAACCTCTAGGACCTTCTGCATTCAAAGCATGTGCTCTACCACTGAGCTGCAGCCCATCATCCTTCAACTTACCCATGATATTCACTGGGTGATCTTGAGACAGTCACTCTCTCTTAACCTTACCAATTTTATAAGGCTGTCCTAATGATAAAACAGGTGGAGAAAGAACTCTGAGCTCCTTGGGTGAAGGCTGAGGAAAAAATGTAATAAAATGATAGGGTACTATCCAAGACTACCACTCCATTTACAACAACATAAATTACCTCTAGCACATATGCTGGCACAATGGGTTTCCCTGGAAAACCCATCACATCAGCATACACTTATTGGGCATTGCGCTAGAGCAAGGGTGGGCAACTTTGGTGGGCCCAGGGGCCACTTTTGACCCATCCACCCTGGCTGCACTGCTGAATTGCTGTTTTGCCTTCACTGCATAGTGGTAAACAGGTCAAATTTAGCTTGTTATAAACCACTGAACTTATTACCGCTGCGAATTTCAGCAGTGCAGCAGCAGCAGTGCCGGCACTGGTGTGAGAGGCTGGCACTAGAGGTTGATTATGCTAGCACTATGTCAGTTGTATCAGTGGAGCACAACATTGGATTCTCCATAATATATCAATTCCCATTGAATTCAGTAGGGCTTGCTTCCAAAAAATATCCAGGTTCAAAATAACTCTTCACTTAGTTTGGCATGTCAAAGTAGACTTTGGTTTCTGCTTCTTAAACTTGAGTTTCTCGGCCTTATGTTGCTTGGCAAACTGCTTTTGAAACGGGGCAGTCAAAAGAGTGTGGCCATGGAGTCTGTTGTTAAAAGGAAAAGGTTGAAAATCTCAGTAGATTGGTAAGAATTGTTTTTGGGGAATGTGGACAGAACTGCATGGGAGTAAACCACAGGCGGAGGAGGCTTTAGTGTCCCCACACATATACCCCTTTTGTGATAAATAATAATAATAATTTTTAAAAATCAATGACAAGACCAAGTAAATCTCTTGAGAGAGAGTTCCAGAGTGTTTGGCTCTGGAACATGGCAAACATGCGTCTTCTGATAGCAAAAGTTGCAGCAAGGCCTCTAATGCTTTAAGCAGTTGGTGGGCAGCTTCATGTAGAGGAAGCAGGCCTTCAAATATCTTAGTCCTAAACCACTTACAGGTGGGGCAGACACAAATTTGAACAAATGGGCCTACTGCATCATATTTATTCATTTTCTTATTTAGATCTATACCCCACCCTTCAAATACATTGGCTTGGATCCAGAGTTCTTGTGAGTGGAACTCTACTGATGGGACAACTCTTACTGGAAGAAATAGGAAGAGGCCCTTTTTGCTGATTTTTTCCTTCCTCCTGTAGCCCTCCTGAAAATCTGCTCTAGAGAGTTGGGGGATCCCCTGTAGTAAGGGCTGCAGGAAGAAGAGGAAAGCATTAAAAACTGTCCATACCCTCATGCTTTAGAGGAAGGCCAGATCTACACCAAGCAGGATATTGCACTATGAAAGCGGTATGTAAAAGGCAGGAGCCACATCAAGCAGGATATAGCAGTATAAAAGTGGTATATATGTATCTGTCAAATATCCCCAACAGTTGTCAGTGCACTTCAATACCGCTATAAAGCAGTAGTGTGGCTTCTGCCTTTTATATACTGCTTTCATTCCGCTTTCATGGTGCAATATCCTGCTTGGTGTAGATTAAGCCGAAGTCTCCACTGAATTGCATGCATTTCCACAAACAGAAGAGTAACTCAGGATCCAATCCTGTATTAGACAGCTTACAATAAAATATTTTAAACACCATAAAGTAACTAATACATTAAAATAAGCTACAAATAACATCTATATAAAAGCAGCATCCAAATAAAACAAATCAACAAAGGTCTAAAAGCTAAAAAGCCTGCGAAAATAAAAAGTTCTTCATCTGGCACTAGGAAGACATCACAAAGCTTATTGGTAAGGAAAGGTATTCTATTTGCTTTGGAGCACAGTATCCTTCAAAGCAAATTCTATTAAATTTTGGCTTCCCAGAAAACAAGGCCTCTTCAGTGAGGGAAAACATATTAATGCTTGCAAAGGCAGATTTAACTCAATTTTAGACTTTCTGTGGGCATCTTAAGCAGGATGAAGTTTCTGTGCATGTTCCATTTCTAGATTGGTAAGACAGCAGTTCAGTTCTTAAAACTATGGTGTCTCCTACATGGTCATTTTTTCCAGGTCTTCATCCTAAATGATTTTTTCCTTTCTAGCTAAAAGACAGAATCATCCTAGAACTATCTAAAATCAAATAACTTGCTGTTAATCTAAATTTTGGCTGTTTATTTGCAATTTACAGCATTATTCTAGCATTCACAGTGAGATTTTCTTCCATTTTTCCTGAGACCTAATACTATGGGACTTAGATTAAAGTCTTAGCTCAACCATGGACTGCTGGTTGCCCTTGCACAAGACATGGTCTCTCAACCTCAGCCTTGCGATCTGTCATGCCATGTTGCATAAATTACATGCCAGATTGCAAAGTATAATATGGTGAAATATTCCAAAGATTTCTGTCTTTCAGCTGGATTTATGCAATCAATAAACTGAATTATAATTGGGAATATGCATTTTTATTCTGTGGTACCAGCATTACTGATGGTCTAACTTGCTGGTGAGTTTTAGTATCAGAAAATAGTTCTACCTAATACTAGTTTCTGACACAAAGCTTCAATTCTGGATTAGTATTTCTGCTATTAACTGAACTTTATAGATGTTTGAAGTTTTAACATTGTTTTAACATTCTGTGGGGATCAATGAAATCTCTCTGTGATGGTATTTAGAATTGTATGTTACCTACATATGATACCACAGAATAAAGATTTCTTTTGGATTGGGCTACTAACCATTTCGCAGGCTGCTCTAGGCATCACAGAGTATCAAGGAAATTTAAGTGAAAATGAGCACCTGTTTTCAGAGGCAGGTGACCTTGTTTTGCATATTTTTGCATCAAATCACAATTACAACATGATGTTCATAACAGTGATTGGCTTAACAGATAACAGGTTTTTAGTGAATATTGGACTGCTTTTGATTGCACATCCACACTCTGAGCCATGTTGAAACATGTGATGCCTATAGATCAGGAAATGCTCTTTCGATCTTTTCCCCTTCAAATTACTAACCAGGTGGCTGACTTTCTAAGCTGGTGGCTGGGAGATACTATGAAGTGCATATTAATAGAGGATTTTGGCTTTCAGGAGGAGTTCTGTTACCCAGTGGAATGCCTGGCTCTCACTGTAGAAGAAGTAATGCATATCCGTCAAGTTCTGGTGAAGGCCGAGCTAGAGAAGTACCAGCAGTATAAAGATGTCTATACTGCCCTCAAGAAGGGAAAGGTATGACTGATTCCACTGATTTTACAGAGAACTGATAGTGGGTATGGAGAAGAAACTCAGTCAAGTGTTACTAAAGGTTCTAAAATAGCAAGTTAAAATATCCCCAAAGCACATAAAAATAGGTTTCTTAAATTCATTAATTAAATAAATTAAGGGTACAATCATGTTGAATATGCCCTGATGATCAGAAGCTCCCAAACTTAGAGACTTCTGATCATCCAATGCAGGGTGGGAGGAGCAGTGCAGGCGATCTTCACCTCCCTGTCCTCCTGCCCTGCATATTTCACTAGACAGACTATTTAGCCCATCTAGCAAGGGCTCTTTGAGGGGGAGGAAAGGAGCTGGCAGAGGCTCAGGATAGCTTGTATCCTGGCCTCTCCGGTGTCCTTGTCCACAGAAACACCCCATTTCCCCCTCTCTGAGGACACTTCCCTTGCTTGCGGTATCCTAGCCCCCCTCCTTCCGAGGTTGGAGCACCATCTCTGACGGAGGAATCCCCAGTATCCTGTGGTACCTGAACAATGCTATACATGTTTAGACAGAAAAAAGTCCCAAAATGCCAGAATTCCCCAGCTAGCTGGGAGCTATAGGACTTTTTTCTGTCCAAAAAAGTCCTATATGCATAGCGTTGCACCCTAAATTAATTAGTTACCTTGTTCCCATCCTTAAACCATTTTTTGTATACACAATCAGGTTGTTAAAAGTTTCACAAAGGTAGACTTTGCTCTTAAAGGAGTGTTGCATGTAATTTAACTCTGTTTGGAATGATGAAAATGCTTCAGGGTGCAAGCCTACGCACGAGTGTGAAAGACTTATTCAGTTGGATTCAGATTTGCTGCTCCCCAAGTGGAAGAGTTTCTTCCATTCATGTAGGAAACTGGGATCCAATAGAGGCGTTCTGCTGGGAAAAGGGAGCAGAGTGGTTATTTTTGCCCCTTCCCCCTGCAGCCCCCTAGCACCACCTCCCAGTTCTATAAGGTCTCCCTGGAACAGCTTTTTAAAAGGCACAGGGGATTGCAGAGGGAAGGTATGATTGGCAGAATCCGCCACCCTGTCTCTTCCTTCCAGCACCAGCAGAACTCTACTAGGTACAACATTGGTCCAACCCATTGAACGTCTGAGTAAGCATGCTTTTAGAACAATGCAGTCAGATTACTTGAGCTAGATGAAAACACTTGAGTTAGCAAAAGATTGCAGAAACATTTTACACATGAAGAGTGGGGAAACTTCCCCATTTAACATATTTGATTGCACTGATTAAATCAGTTAGAAGGGTGATTCAATCTCCAATTCAGACAGTTTATCTTTATTGAGGTTCCTATATGGACATATAATTTGGTTTTCACAAAGATCTCCTAATGCTGTGTTCTCTTCTTAATTTTTGTAGCTCTGTTTTTGTTGCCGAACAAGAAGGTTTTCTTTCTTCACCTGGTCGTATACCTGTCAGTTTTGTAAAAGGTAAACTTTTGTCTGTAGCAACAGAGTCCCGGATAGAGCACTGACTTTTTAAAAAATATTTTCACGTTTGGTTATATAACTGAAGGAGGAAAAGTGGTGGTGTTTGTAAGTTAAAGAGAACTTGAACAGGTCATGTTTTTGCACTTTTCTAGCCTTGAGGACTAGGACTTTTTCCCCAGCTGATGATGTTCATAATGGCATTTGACATAAATGCTAGTTAGAATAAAACAGTAGATGTTGAGAAAGAACAAAGCTTGAATTCTATGGTGACTCAAGTTTCTCAGAATCACTCTAAGAATAGAAAATGGATTAACTATTTTTCCCCTGGGCCTACACACTAATAGAAACTGTTTGCATGATAAGTGCTTTAAGAATGAAAAAAAACCAACCATAAATAGTATACTGATTGCCGTATTGGAACCAAGCTGGATGTTTCTGTGAGTTTCTCGTAAATTCAGTTTAAAATCTGCAATCTGCACTTACATTAAATAAAAGAGACTGCTGCTGTAGAATGGAACTCTTGGGCCTGTTATTATTTTTCCTCTTATTAGGAGAATGGAAATGCAGCCAATTTTCATTCATTCCACTTCAGTTTCTGATTTCCAGATATTGGCCAAGATCTGTAGGACTGCTTATGGAAGCCTGCCCACCATGGCTTCTCAGTGGGGCCATCCTTCCTTCCAAGCCATGCCCAAACATTAGGCAAAACTCAGGAATACACTTTATTGCAGCACAAAAGTTGCATTTGGAACAGGAAGTCAAGCAAGATCCAAGTGATGTGCACAAGACCCTTTGGATCCCCTCCCTAATCTCAATCCTTTTTCTGGCCTCCTCCTGAGTTTGGGGTGTTTAACTTAAAGGCGAAATAGCTAGTTAAATTAAAAATAGTATGTAGGTCTAGCTCTTAAAACATTTTAATGAGAAAAATGCAATACAGCTTTTAAAGAGAGACGCACAGTAATACTACTTTCAGATGGGTAAGCCATTATTTCCTTTCTCCTATACAGGCCTGTATGCTCACAGTGTTGTAAAAAGGTAAGAAACCAATAAACCCTTTCCCTTCTTAAAGTCCATGCTGTAATCCACCAGGCATGACTCCTTCACTACCTCCACCCCAAAACTACAAAATCCAAAAAAACACCTGAAATTAAAAATGAAATACAAAATTAAACTGAAACAATTCCACCAAAACCTGTTTATAATATTCCCTCCTTTGAATCCAATAGTTGTCATATATAGACAACAGTATATATGTGTTCATTTTACTATTCTGCTAACATTTGCAGTATTTCTTTTTATGATATTCCTATAGAAGTCTCCGTTGCAAATGAGTGGAGGCCATATAGCTATAGTACTTTGCTATATCTACAATTCACTTGCTTTGGGTTAATACTCTTGGAGAAATGCTAGACTAAGTTGTTACAAAAACTCAGGTGATGGCATATTATATATCATTGTTGTCTTCTTGTGCTTGTGACAGATGCGCCTACCATCAAAACCATATTCCACTCTTCCCATCTTTTCTCTGGGACCTTCTGCTTTACAGAAAGGAGAGAGTTTTATGAGGCCAGATAAACCTTCCACTAGCCATCACCGGTCATTGAGGGGCTTGCCAAGGTAAGTGATGCTTCTGATTAAGATCAGAGTAGCTATTTGTCTACCAGGATTGTCTTCCACAATTTATTACATGTTTACAAGTGTATTTTAGCAATGTATAACCATTTCAACAAATGTCCAGGCATGTATCAAAGGGCCATATGCAATCTACAGAAGGATTTCAGCCTCCCCTTTTCAATGACAGCCCCAGCACTCCTTGACAAGGTGGGGGGCTCATGGAAGTGGCATTTCATGAAATATGTGAGCTTGGTGCTGGAAGGAAAAATCGGCAAAAACGAAAAACCTTTAGTACATGGAAAGCCTTAGTCCCCATATGGGCCTCCTTGGATCCTGGCCTGTGTATTTGAAGAGGTTGGATAAATTGGATTACCTATGAAACCATACAGTTACATCCAAGATTTTCATCTGCTAAATAATCTAGCATTTTTCCAGTCTGAAGTAGGTTGAGAGAAATACTTTAATTAACTGGACTAATTTTTTTTTCCTGTGAAAAGTTCATGCCATAATAAATTTGTTAGTCTATGAAGTGCCAAAGAACTTTTTAGGCTTTTGCTGCAAGAAACTAACCTTACTTGTTTGGAACTGAATTAAATTATAAATTATACTTTATAGATGGGGTTTTACAAAAGAGTTGTTTTTCTGTAAAATTGTTTCAGTGACCCTGTTCAGACGACAAGCTAAGCCACGGTAGTTAAGCACTGGCTTATTGTGACATGTGAACCATGCCTTAGCGTGTCGTGTGTACCATTCCTAAACATAGTAGCTACATAAACACAGTTTAAACATGCTCACTAACCATTTCCTGAAAAAGGGTTAGTGGCGTAACCATGGCTTACCATGTTGTCTGAATAAACCCATCATGTGTTGGAGAAACAGATATGATTCACTTTCCAAACTTCTGTTTGCTATTCCAATTATAGATCTAAAATGGAAAAAAAAATTGATTTAAGCTAGGGTTGGATCTAGGATCCTTCTTCTATGGATGGAAGGCCTCCACTCCACCAATTTTTGTGGATCCTCCTGCACCACAGCTCACCCAATTCAGCAGGATTCCTCAATCCCCTGTGTAGGATTTTCAGAGGGTTGGAGGGGCAGGGCAGTCTGCTTCCACCAGTCCAGTTGCTCTATATTGCTTGTACAAGTCATTTTTCTAAGATCATAATGCCTCCACAAATGCTAACCGAATAACAGAACAGTTTTTTTTTAATGACTTTTGACTACAAAAAACCCTAACCCTGGTTTGCACAATCATGGAAAGAATATAAGCCACATGGCTTATTTTCCCTCCCCACGTATGCTGGTTGTGAACTGCCTAATTAGCATAATTACCCTTGCCAGGCATGGATTGTTGTGATGTCTGAAACCGGCAAGAGCCAGTGGCTTACAAACCGTGCTGGACCCCTAGAATAAGCCATGTGTTTCATGGTGGTTTGTAAATCATCCAGACCATTGTGCAAACGGGATAGTGCAAACCTGGTCTCTGTTTCTTCTCTTTCTCTTTACTCTTTGACCTGATTCACATGTAACACTAATTCATTAAACAACCCATGAATTGGCAGGGCTGTGCCAGAGTGAGTGAGTGAATGGGTGTCTTGCACCCTCACTGCTTCTGCTTTGCATTCATTTACAGCAACAACCAGGAACACCCTACTGGGTTGTTTGATGTGACGTGCAAACCCAGAAATCTGGGTTGTTGCAGGACAACAACAAACCATTGGTTCAAACTCTTGCTTGTTTGTTCCTCAACAACTCAGAGTTCCAGGTTCGCAGATTGGATCAAATAATCCACATTTGTTGCTGAAAGCAGATGCAAACTGAAAGTGGCAAGCAGGCAGGAGGCAGTACGCTCGCTCACTCCTGTGCAGCCCCGACAACCCATGGTTTAAATAACCCATGGGTTGTTGTTACGTGTGAACCAGGTGTAACTGGATTGACTTGAGAGATAAAATGTTGGTTTGGGGTAGGCAGAGTTCACACCTCTTTAGTATAATTGAAAAAAATATGACACTAATATGAACAGAATTGTACAATTGTTTTCAGGTTGTCCTCAAAGTCAAAGTCTGTCGATAAATCAGATGAAGAATCACTATTTCCAAAAGAGCTAATGGAGGACTGGAGCACCATGGAGGTGTGTGTGGACTGCAAAAAGTTCATTTCAGAAATCATTAATTCAAGCCGTCGCAGCCTCTCCCTGGCTAACAAACGAGCCAGATTAAAAAGAAAAACCCAGTCCTTCTACATGGCATCCCCAGGCACCTCAGAGTACTGTCCTTCTGAGAGGACTATCAATGAGATCTGAGACATGTGCCTTTCTCTTTGTTTTGTCTTCATGAGGTCCTGAGAGAACTCGATGAAACCAGAATGTCTTTCTTTCCTCTGTTCTACTTGACAGCTTACATTTGCATTATGTCACTAGTTTTGCCACTCCATATAATTTACAAAAAAAATGAGTCAGAAATCGGGCATTGCAGCAGTTCAGCCAATAAACTTGTTTGCACTTGAAGAAAACAACAGTTAGAAACTGTTGCCTTTTTATATGTGTGCAGCATACAAAGAAAGCCTTTATTTGAATTTTGTTTTGATATTCATTCCTTGATCATTTTCAGGAAGAGCGTTATATGGTAATAGTCTTAGTACAGTTGTAATCATTAAACCCCATTAGAATTTACCACCAACTAATATCATCTATATTTCAGTGTTTGAGGTACACATGCCCATGTTGTACAGAAAATAGATGGAGGCCATGGCTCTTAATGCCTTATAGTATAGCACAAAGTTCAAAAGGATTTGCTGATGTGCTTAGAATAGTTATCAATCCAAGCTAGAGATTTTATACTGCCTGAATTTTAGTATAAAACACTGAATAAGCTGGATGCCTGAACGAATAACTATTTCCCCTCAGCTGCTGCTGTTTTAGTATAATGATTGATGTGTTCTGTTGAAGTAGTAGTAATTTCTTCCCCATCTTGAATGTTCTGAATGTTAGTTGATGTAGTTGTTAGTTGTAGCTTTTAGAAATAAGCAAAGTCATACTCTTTATGGGGAGGATGCAAATAAGTATAATCTTTTAATATTAGTGAGTTTTTGTAAAATAAAGAACATTCTCTGGGTGACAATCCTGAGAAAATAAACAATATGTATATTTGTATTATAGTGGAATACGTAAGTACTGCTATAACTAAGAGTCTGAGCATATCTATTATAAACCCCATTTTTACAGGGGTTTGTATCTTGGCTGTAAAGAAATTTTATACCCTGGAAAAATTTGAGACAGTATTGTCTCAGATTGAGAGGTTTTTTGTTTTCTTTTTAAAAAAGGTTTGGAGAAACACTGTCTAGCTGTTTTGAAATTCCAATAATATTACCAAACATCACATTTTTTGCACTCTTTTATATTCAGATTTTTAAATTTAAACAAAACTGGAGCTTAGTGTAGATTATTGAGTGGGTTATTTTTGTATTTATAACAGCCCAGTTATAAATATTTGCAAACCATCTGGAACAATAACCCTTCCAAGTTTCTAATGGCTAGGCCCATATTTAATATCAGAATAGAGTATGTGATAGGAAAGTTTAATATCTTTGTATTTTCATTTTCATATTGTAGGCTGATGAGTGACATCTCAGCTCATTTCCAATATAGGCAGAATCTGCTTAAATACAGTGTCTAATCACATACATTTAATGAAAATATTGTTGAGAAACTAATCTACATATTTTAAACAAAACATTAGTGTCCAAGAATTAGTACTTTAAGACCATTAATCTGATTTTAAGATTTGCTGCTCTAACATATAAATGTTTAAGTAGATATGATAGCACAAATATTTGGAGTCTTTGGATGCAGTCTTCAGTCCAGTAACTCTTGAGGGGTTCAACCACAAGTGAGACTACTCTGTGTCATTGGATTGAAGACTGTGGTACCTATCTGCACTACAACCCTAAATTTCTCTTTATTGAAACTCTTTTGGTACTTGGAAACTGATTGAAAACAAGAGACTAATAGAGATGTCTCAGCACCCAAACAAGATTTGCAGTTCCATGGGGAAACCATAAATATTCCATCAAAATAAAACCAGTTTAGATGTTTTAGTGTAGACGTAGCCTTCGGAGGACTGTTGCTGTTGTTGAACTCCCAACTGATTCTAATGCAGTTATGGTTCAATCCTATACTGACTCCTATGGTATTTTATTGTTGATATATTAATGGCTCAAGGAACACAACTGAAATTACTTTGTCCTAATTTTTCTGTTGTTTTTATGTGGCAAAATCACGTCTTTTACCATGTTAAATTTGCCTGGTGAATATTTGATCTATTGGCCTCTCACATAGGCCATGGTGCAACAAACTCTCAATTTAAAGGGTTTGCCATGACATGATAAACAGTTTGTGAATTGTCCTGATAAAATTACCTTATGATTATTTTATCATATCAAGAAGTAATATAAAAGTTGGGCTGCAGTCTCTTTTTTACATTGAACAAAATTGAAAATAGTGGACTGAAATCTCCTGTACCTTAAATTGTTTTGTACATTTCACTTACAAATTCTGCACACAACTCTGGTGTGAAAGCAAGAGGTCATCTTATAGCCCACAAACACGTCAGCAACTGTTCTTCTTATTTCTGTGCAATAGGGTGAGGCATTAGCCAGAAACTACTCACCCTTACAGGCTTTCTATGTTGTCTGTTCTCCTTCCATGTAGCCACGCTCCTTTAGTTCTGCGGGCTGGATCCTTTGTAACAAGGGCTCAAGCCAAACTGTAAATAGAGATATAGGTAATTTTCTAGAGAAATAATCAAAGGGCATTTCAAAGCTAGACTAGGATTCTTTTCCCCATATGTTATTAAATAATCTTTATGAATATTGTAAACATTTATTTTTGTGCTTCTATGGGTCCAAGGAGAATATAGGGAGCGGAGTGGAATTTTTTCATGGAAAACATCCCTGAAATTCTGGGATGAGGAGTTTCTGATGTAATGGGAGCAGTTATAAACCACCGTGAATGCTAGAGATATTAGTGAAAGCTACCTACCTGGCTGGAGAAAGCCTTCCATCCAGGCAGACAATTCCCTCTTTCACTCTCTTCCACCAGGACCTACCACCTATAAGCACAAATAATGTTATGGCTGAATTTGCAGATGAGCAAACTGCAGCTTGTTTCTCCCAGACTTCAGAGCAGTTTCATTTTCAGGCTATTCTTGCTGGGGACCTCTGTTTCAGGGAGGACAACAGTGCAAATAAGCCAGGGATAAGCCAAGTTCTGGGTTCAGATATGACAAGCCATGGTTTAAACAAGCCAGACTTCACTGGCCAACAAATATGGCTTTTAACAAACCATGCCATCTGCTTGTGGTTTGTAACTGGTTAACAAACCATGGTTTGTTGCAGGGATGGGTTCGGAGACATTGACAAGCCAGATTTCAACAAATCACACCATGGCTTAGTGCTATGTATGAACGGGGCCAATATTGTACTAGAAATTTCCCCTACCAAATCTGATATTCTTCAGTCATCCTTTTCTAATGACATTTTCCAGGTGCCCTTTCATTTTCTCTTTATTTTCCCCATGGTTAATCCTCTCATCTTTCTGAAGAAGAGGACATATATCACCATTCAGTTTGGGAAAGGACAATTCAGTCAGTTCTGCTATGTTGCTAGTTTTCTTGATTTTGGAGCCTTGATTACTTGGTTCTTGTGTTAAGTGTCATAATGTTGCTATCACCTTGCCATTAATATTCTGAATATGTTCCAAGTAATAATAATATGATCTGTGTCTCTCCATACCTCAAAAAGGTGCCCTTGGTGTGAAGCCTTTTGGTGCCCTCCTTACAGTTTAAACATGTTCATATGTCACTGTCAGAACAACTTGTAAATATGTGTAATATATGTTAAGTTTGGAAAGCTTCCACTCTGTGTAAAGTGGGTATCAACCTTCTTGTGAAGACTAGAAAATAAATTATAATAAAAAAAGAAAGCCTGACAGTTATGTATTTGTCAATTATCGTAAGTTTAAAATATGGAAATTCACAATTCATAGCCATGTTTGAGTTTTTAAAGGGGATAAAGGATATCTGGCACAGTAAACTGGTCACCATGGCAATTTAAAAACTTTTATTTTTCTAACTATTAAGAAACCAAGAAAAAATCCAAAGTGTGCTATAGAAGGCCTGCATCCAGTGCAATGTTTGTGCTTTTTGTACATGATTTTTTTTTCTATGGGAAATTTCAAGCGAGCTCAGGTCTGCCTTTCCTATGGCTTGATGTGCAGAAAGTTAGTTTTTAATGCACCCCTAGTGACAACGTTGCTTTGTTTTTGTGGAAGTCATCTATTTAAATATAAAATATCTGGGGAAATAAAAATGCCTTTCTGTCATAGCTTTTGTCTGTGTTAACAATTTATTAAAATTCTATTATTACGATAGCTTAAGGATATACTTCGTTTTCCCTATGTTCAAATGGTTAGTTACTCCTTTTGGTTTGTTCATGAAATTGAATGAATTAAAAAATTTAGTAATTGGCTGCATGAAAGGAACAAAATATGTCAACAGAAATAGCAATTGGTGGAATAGCAATAAAACAGGCTTTTCTTCTTCATTGAAAGAAGCACTGAAGTCAGTATGTAGGCAGATTACCAATTTGAAATTAAGAAACATTTATTTACCAAATATGTTTCCATCCTTCAAGCTTGAAAGTGAGTAGCTAATTTTACTGCCTTTCTAAATACATATCAGTAAGGATTCAGTTGTGCTGAATTCTTACAGTTCCTGCAATAACTACTCTACGTTCATTGAATTGAATTCATAGTATATATGCTGTCAGAATTAATGGAGTTAAATGGATTCCTACTGGTAGAAAGGGCTATAAAGAAGAAGAAAATACCAATTCAAACTTAACATTCTCCCCACCCCTTTTTTCTGCCTGTCCCTGTTCATAAATTCTTCCCCTGTGGTTACTTATCACCTGCATGTGATATGATTCAAACCCAGCTCCAATTTAATGTCTCATGATTGGCATTGTCATGCATTACGGGAACATCTTCATCTGTGATTGAAAGCTTGTTTGTGAAACAGTGACATTGCATAGGGATTAGGCAAAAGATTGTACTACATCTAGATACTTGGTTAGCACAATATTTGAATTCTATTTGCACAAATATTTGAATTGTAGGACATCCATCCCCCTCCCCCAATTTCTAAACTTGTTTTTGCAATTTATCACAAGTCTTATCTTCTTGATAAACTACAAGCTGTTACTCTCTCCCTCTTAACAATTGACAACAGAATTGGGAGCCAAAACTAAGGTTTCGAGCAAACCATATCACAACTTATCAACCACATTGCTAACTATAGAGAAGCAGTTCCTAGTGGGCCTTACATGATCATTAAAAAGACTAAAAATACAAGATGTGCAGCCCAGTCCTATACATGTTTGTTCTTCTGTTTTTACTCCCTAGTAAATGTGTTTAGGATTATATTCAACAAGGCCACTCTGCTTCCACTGGTTCTGTTGCACTCGTGGGGAGTTACCACTTGCACAATGGGGTTTTGCACAAGCATGAAAGCCCTGTTGTGCCAGCACATGGGCACAATACATGCCACCCTTAACATTTGGCTGTATGAGAGTAAATCATTAATACTCTTGCATGTACTTATGTTTTCAAGATTTACTTCTGAAAAGTAACTTGTTAGCCCACATTTAAACACTTGGTTTTCAGAATTTTGAAGGTTCAATATTGTTAGAAAATTTGTTCAAACCACATACTAAAGTTGATCATATAAACTACAGCAACTACAGAACTCCAAACTACTTAATTTGCACTTTGTTATTTTCTTAGGAAATGTTTTGTTTTTCTCATTTTGTTTCACAAGATCACTCACACTTGTATGTGCTGAGACCCACCCCAAACTGCAGCTAGTTCCCACCTAAGTGGTTTGAGAGAGGGAATATTAAAGAACAACTTCCACAATCACACGCCACATTGATTTTTGAAAACACCAGCTATATTGTTTTATTTGATTTCTGGTGTTACAAAACTGGAAATGATCAAATATGAAATCATACAGTCAAAATAGCAAATAATGTGACTAAATCTGATGGTGATACTAAAGAGGAACATACCTGACAATAAACTGTTTAAGTTGCATGTTTCTATAATATAAATTGGATAGTACACTTAGGGTGCCATCGTATGCATCTTTAGACAGAATAGAGTCCTACAACTCCCAGCATGGCTAGTTGAGGAATACTGGGAGTTGTAGGAATTTGTCTAAATGTGCATGCAATTGCACCCTTCACTATATTCACTTACAATGGCCATGACTACACCAGTCCTATATCCCAGGGTAGTATATACTACAGCATAGTATACTTTCAGAACTAAATTAAATAAACAGCTTAAAGCTACCCAATGGGAAACTCTAGGGGAGTTTGGTTTTTAGTCCATGATTTTAAAAAAATTGAACATATTTTATAACTTTCTTTACAGTCATAAGTTAATGCCTTGTCAAGTGGACTTAGTAAAGTTCAGAAAAGAATTCCTGCTCATTTACACACAGCACTTTATGCCAACCCATCTCATTATAGTTACTTGTATTACTGTGTAACTGCATATTAGAAAGGGAATCTGTCTCAGTAGGACATGCTACATCTCAAGGTTTTCTTAATTGTGTATATTTGCAGGGTTCAAGAAAAGCTGTAACAGTGTTGTTTTTAAAGAAAGCACAAAATAAAAGTTCTTTATCCCGTCCTATGTGATGTCACTGTGCATGTCTTTTGTATGGCTTCTAATGCACCGGGGTAGCCATTTGTAAATAAAAAAGCAATAGAAATTTTCTGCTTGTTTTCCTGTTATGTAATACTGACATGCAGTTTATGCATTAATAATAAAAGCTCTTCTAGAAGTTTTATTGATGCCTTCAGTCCTTTATTTAGCAGATTAACAAGATTATATGCTATTACAATGAGTAGAACCCATTGTGAGTCCCTCCTATAAAATATATACATAGAAGTAGAAAGCCGGGTCATCATGCCTTGAAGCATTTCTTCTTTCAATCAGTGGGAATATGACTTTTTCCAAAGGTTAGGATGAGGTTTTAAGGAGTGCTGTACTAAAGTCATTTGATGTCTGAAGAATTAAAATGAATCATTTGTCTTCCTTCACTTTATTGTACTTCCAGTCAGTCCACCTTTTTCCTGCACTAAACAACTGTAGGCAAAAAGCTAATGCACAAGTTTGAAGTCACAGTGCAATCCTATGCATATTTATTTAGGTCTAAGCCCTTGCAATAAATATTGCTTGTTCTCAGGCAACTGTGCAGAGGTTGCTAACTTTTGGAAGAGAAGAAAAACAGGGTCAGGAGTTGTTTTTTCTTAAAAGGATATGTGTCTTTTCTAGGAGCCTTGATCTTCTAAATGCGTCTCTTTCTCTCCATGTTGCACAGATAGGAGGAAGATCCCTGCAGTAGTGCTTATTGGAGAGAACAGCTTTTCAGTGCTGTGTGACGATAAAAAAAGCTCCCTTTGTCACCCAAAGCACTAAAAGGCTGATCAACGGAGCTGGCAAAAAATAATAGCTTTTCCTCATCCTGGGAAAGGCAGCTGAGCCAGATACAAAAGCCCTGCAGGTTCTCCCCAGCCCATGGGACAGTGCTTCCTAACACCTGCCTTGAACCAATAGTTTGCCACAACTAATACACAGATGCTCTCAAATCTCTCAATCAAGATTATAGGTTGGTTAGTTCCAGGATTACACCTGCTACCATCCTTTGTGTTATTTTTGGTAAAAAAAAAAAATGACTCAGTTATATATTACATAATCACCCTGTTTAACAATTAACACAAAAGCAGGCTTTGTTTTACCATAAAGAAAAACAAGACAAAGTTTGCTATTTTTAATTAAGCCGTGTTTAATTAGTCCCCAGATGTCCATGATATTTAACATTTCAGATAAAGACTATCTGCACTGAAGAGCTCACAGTTTAAACAGGTTGATGAAGGAAGGCATACAGGCAGAAAACACTTCTGTTTTGATTGCAATTGATTTCCTTCCCACAAAGGCAGCATCCTTTTATATTAATAAAACTTACAAGAAAGCAATGTTAATCAGATTGTCTTAAAATCGGTTTTTCAAGATTTTTTAAATCATTTATCTGATTGCCAGCATTAAAATAAAGGCATGAGCCTAGAAAACATGATTAGCTGTCAATGAAAACAGGGTTCCTGGACCTTTAGTAGTTGCATAGAAGACGCAGTTTGCATCTGTGTGACAAATGCCACCTGTACCAACTATTCTGTTCCATGGTTCATAAAGGTACAGAAGTTTTGTCTTCATTTGCACAGAGGAACTATAGACGTAAGGAAGAATAGGTGGTGATGAGGTTACAACGTGGCCCTAGAAAGAGCAATAAAAGACACCGTAATAGAACTAGCAAAGTTCTAATGAGGTGTAACATGCAATTTCCTCCCACTACAACAGATAAGCTAGCAAAAAATAATGAAAACTGAAGTTTTGGATGAAGAAGGCTGAGTTTTCTGCAAATTTCCAGTATCGTATTCAAAACTCTTCAGAATGCTGTTATTAGCAGAATAATCTTTTTTGAAGCAAAGCAAGTTAATGCCAGTAGTGCAAGGGGGAAGAGTACAAATCTGGATAGGCAGGTTCTTGCCCTCCTTTCCCTTTTGTAACCTATTTAGGCTCCAAATAAATGTGTTAGCGTGAACCACAAAGTCAAGCAGCATGCCCTAGTAAAGAATCTCCAAGGGTGGGTGAGGAAGGGCGAGAACTTTTGCCTACTAATAATAATGGATGATGGTTTCATCCGTCAGTGGAGCAAACAAGACAATTAACATTCCACTTATTGGTGCGATTTCTCTCTCAACTTAGACATTTTAATGCTAAGCAGCAAATCAGGAATGTGTGCAAAATAATTTGCACATAATTCTAGCTATGAACAGTGCTGGGGACGTGAGCTTTGAAGGGAATCTACAGCAGGGGGTTGGGTCAGTGACAGGAAGATGGATTTCCTAGCAGAGATAAAAGCAGTATTTTGTTTGATTTCCCTTTGAGCCAGGAAAGTCAACTTCACCAAAGATGGAGGAAAAGCATGGAGTGTTGTTTATTTTACTGAAGGTACCTTAAACTTGAAGGGAGAAGAAGGGGGGGCAACCTCACTAAAAATAGCAGAGGCTAAATACTATTATAAATATTGCATTCTGCTTGGTGGTGAAGGTGTAACATTTCTATGCCCTACTAAAGTTCTATGGCAGCCCAGTAAATGGAGAACTATGATCAGTATTTAGTAGCTAAACACTATGAAAGCAGTGATTAAAATCAGACCTTTTTGGAACAGGGCAAATAAGCAACCAGATTTCCCCCAACCTTTCACATTCACGGCTTGCCTGCCCAGGAGAAGGTGGCAGTAGGACTGCCAAGAAAATCTAGAGTGATAGGAAAAGAGCTTCAGAGACCACAGCAAAAGACCCCACTGGCCGACAATCCGTGGAACTGCAGTCGTATGGGAGTTTTTCAGCAAAGTTTCAGCTGAAGGACCACGTGCAATCACCCTTAGTAGGTGACTGAAACAAAACTACCATGCTTACTGGCTGTAGAAAACAGAACCAGAAAGTATACATGAGCAAGCATTGAAAGAAAGTGGGAGAGGAAAAGGTTAAGATCCACATGCGGAAGAAGGGTGGTTACTTTGATGATCTGGCCCATTTCCTATGTTGTACAGGCATATGGACTAGAATGCTGGACTTCCAGTTACAAACCCTTCATGGACAGCAGGCCATTCTTAACTCAACGCTAAAACTACTTTTTTGTATAATGTATCTTGAAACAAAGTGTGCCCTTTTCCTTTCATTAAGATGGACATAATGTAAGGGCTTAAAATCGTTAATGCTGAAATTACTGGGGAGGGGTGAGGAAGGGAAGAGAAAAGCCTGTGGTAACCATTGATCATCATTAACTTCCATACACATGCAGCTCATACAGCTAAGTTGCTTCCCATAGGATCTTAGAACATCACAGAGAGTTCAACCACGTGGAAGTTTAGCATTATTCATACTTTTGTCACAGTTCAAGATGCTCCACGCCCTGCCCGCCTTAGTTAAACAAGTAGAAACAGGATTTCAGTTGTTTCCTCTTCAAGTTCTTGCTAGAAATTTAGAAAGGAAAAACTACAAAACAGACATATTTCGAAGAGAAGGATTTGTTTTCATCATACTGTCAACAGCTTTCCACCTTTCTTCTGCTACAGTTTTGAACTACAAAATGCTTAGAAATGCATTAGGTTTAAGATGTTTCTAGCTTCCTATTCTACAGAAGTTGCCAGAGACCACATTTTTACCAATCAGTTTTATTTAAAAAAATAATCCAATTAAAACTTTAAATTATATGAAATCCATTGCCATGAACTGCTTATGAAGTTACATAAACCTACTAAGCTTTCAAAATGCCTCAAAATGAATATTATTCCATTTTAAAAAAAAGGGGGAGACCAGTTTTCCTATTCCTTCTTCTTTTCTGTTCTGTGTAGAATATCGAGGGGCTACAGCCATCATTACCTAGTTAAGCAAGTGTTCTCCAGTTTGTCCTCATCAGCTTCAATAGAAGTACTTTTAAAATGTTACTTGGAAGAAAGTTCCATTGAAACTGGAATTTAGAACTGCAATTTGAACTGGTTTAGTGAAGGCTTCTCTGGGATGAATAGCTCAGCTTCATGTTCCTGCCCACCACAAAAAAGGCATTGCCACGGAACTGGTAAGCAAAGTTCCAAAAGCAGGGCATGAAATGTAATTGAGCTGTAAATTTCGTTTTCAGACTCATAATTTATTACATGAAGAAAAGTTGCTCCAAATGTATGCAGGTCTGTTAGAATTAAAAATTGCATGACGAAAACAGTCCTAACACTTCCCACTGAGGTATCAGTTGCCTTCACAAAAGCAACCAAAAGTAATATTCATATATATGAAAATAAATTACCTACTGGATCAAAAAACAAGAGTTGGCAGAAAGCAAGAGAGAGAGAGATTGAGATTCAAACCATTTTGCTATAGCAAAATGATTGATTCTCTGTCCTCATCAGTGGTTGGAGTTTAAATACTAGGAGGTAAATACTGAATACTTTATTCAGACTCTGCATTTGATCAGTCCAAGAAATGTTAGTACCTACAAAGACCAAGTTTCAGGAGGCCTCTAGCAGAGAGCACATTCTACCAAGGAATGAGCCTGTTTCAATGAGGTTTGCTCAAGTCTCCCATACAGACTCTGCTAAACAAAATGAGGCACAGCTAGGGAGATTATCAGAGAAAGCCTCTGTCAACTTCCTGTGCTGTAATTTTCTTTCCTCCTTCCACTTAACTAGCCATTAGAGACTGACAAAATCTCCAGTGCTTTTTTTTGAACCGTTGTCCTTTACAAAAGAACTGCAGCTGCCCATTTTAAGGGGAAAAATAAATAAATATTAAGTAGCAAGTAAAAGAAAATGGGATATAAAATAGACCTATTCCCTCAGCTCTTTTATCAAGGCATGGTTTGGTATTTATGTAGACTCTGCTTCTCAATCCACTTTGGCAGTTTGATAGCCGCTTACTTTAGTGGCACTTTAGGCTTCTGTACTCTGGGAACACTGGGCAGCTGCAGTTAGAAGCCATGGAAAAAAACTAAAATATAGCTGTTAATCTGCAGTGCATGCAAATAGGGGATCCCACAGAAGCTTCAAAAATTAGGGGAAGATCTAGTAGCTTCTTTCCTGAAAAAGTCTCATTATATAAACAAATATATATATATATATATTTAAAAACTATGGAGTATCCGTTTCAGCAAGAAAAAACATCTAATGGAAAAATAAAGTTCGTCAAAGTTCATCAATCCTCCATCGAAGCTGCTGCCATTGCGGACTTCATGCTCTCGCGTGTCGATGTTAATTCACCGATCACCCATTCTAAAGCTTCTCGACCCTGTTAAGAAAGACACAAGAGCTAAGTTGATTTACCAAATATAATGTAAAACTTCTAAATCTTTCCTCTGTCAGACACCAAAAGAACTTCCAAAGCAAACGGCTTTGTTGTCTTTTGCATTATGAAGCTTTTTAATGACTTGTGCTATTGAAATTACACTACAAAATCTTATAATAGTCCACGTTTCCTCCTCACAAGGATGACCTTGAAAACTTATTGTTCTGACTGCAATTTTATTAGTAATACTATGGCAAAGTTAGAAGACCAGAAACTAATTCTATGGCAGAGTACAACTATTAGATCAGTCTAGCACAGCGGTTCTCAACCTGTGGGTCGGGACCCCTTTGGGGGTCGAATGACCCTTTCACAGGGGTCGCCTAAGACCATCGGAAAACACATATTTCCGATGGTCTTAGGAAACTGTATTGACTGAACTATGTCATGTATCATCTTTTGTATTATTAAAGCTATTGTTATGTATTATTTTCATTAGCAAACCATCCCATGACAATGGATCGTGTAGAGAAGAACGAAAATAATTTTATGGTTGGGGGTCACCACAACATGAGGAACTGTATTAAAGGGTCGCGGCATTAGGAAGGTTGAGAACCACTGGTCTAGCAAGACAAGAGTTTCAAGGCACCAGTGCATTTCTGATGAGTGCTAGACACAGGTTTGATTAACAGCTATTTCCAGAATGAGAAGCATCATGTTTCTCATCCCTAACTTGTCTGTGTAACTTGAAGCTTTTCATAAGGCACATTTATAACCTAATTAATCTCTGGCTTCCTCCATTATTACATCAAGACTATAGAGAGTACACATAAGGCCTACCGCTATGTTTTTCCCCACCAACAATGTTTCCCCTGCCCCCAACTTTGATTTTTTTCTTTATTATGGCAATGGAAGAGTTGCACAAGCTCCATTTTGGGGTGGGTGGGTTATCCATTATATAGTTATTTTAATGAACTTGTGATTTATGGTTGCTTTCCCATTCTGTTTTACTCCCTATCCTGAAGCACTGAGATGGCAATCTTATGCACACTTTCCTGGGAGTAAACACCATTGAATACCACAGGATTTACTCCTGAGCAGACACACATAAGAATGCACTGTAAATTACTTACCCTGCCAGCTGTGTTCAGTACCATCCATGTTGTACTGCACCTCTTTACAGCAACAATAGGGATATGTATAGCTGGGCTGCCTTAACACTAGTCTTTCTAAACACCAACACTAGGTGAACCCAAGACACTAAACGAAGTGTAACTTACCACAGTGTAAACATGTAGCCACTTAACAAGCCTATTCTCAATACCTAACAAGTAGCAAGGTGAAGTTTACTACTCTTCTGATGGTAGAGCATCCCTATGTAATCCTTAGCGATTTCAAATAAATGTATTTGCAAGGAAGTATACATAGAATTGCAAGCTAAAGATGGAAAATAATCAAGTGCACAGATGTGCATATCAAAGCTAATCACAGCACTTTGTTTGCCTTGTGCAGAATATAAATAGCTTAATTAAAAGTATTATTTTCAGCCTATGCTACACTATCACTAATTACCTACATATTATTACATTTGAGATGTTGGTTTTAATGGCTATAGCACATACAATAAAACCCTTTCAAGTAATTTCTCTTGGAACAGAGAAATTACTGTATTATTTGCACGTGCTGTTTCTAAACTACAAAAAAAAATGCCTTTTTGATAGAAGAAAAAAAGCACTAAGAAAACAGAGCAGATCAATAACCAGCTGCAGGGCTTATCTATACTGCAGCCTTATACTGGGCTTCTAACAATGTAACTGCCATGGCTTTCCCCAAAGAATCACAGTTATAGTGACTAAGTGAAGGTGTTAATGCTACTCAAAACTACAGTGTGCAAGATTTCCGGCAGAGAATTCTCTGCTCTAGATATACCTCTAAAACACATGTACCTGTTAGCAGAACCACCTCCATTTTTAACAGGAAACTAAAATCTCCATTGCACACCAAGCAAAATGTCATAATGCCCTGTATGAGAATGTCTCCTTGTGTGCGTCCTTGCATCCTTGATTACTAATATAAACAAGAGTCCTGGCTCCAGCTGTCTGTGTCGAAGTTAACTCTCTGTAACTTACTGTCAGGCCAAAGGTATTGTTTACAGGACTGTTTAGCATAATTAGCTATGCCTCAGTGTTATGTTCTGATTGGTTAATGCTGCTACTGGGCCCTGCCCCTTGAAAGCTTTAATACTGTACCATATTCCCTATGTCTTTTGTCTGATTGCTCCCTTTGAAGAGACCAGGCCTTGATTACTAATCAATAAAGCACTTTTGAACCCTCTGTCGCTGGAATGGTGGAGTCGTGCTTAAGGGCTGTTTGGATCTCGTCCTTGGGTGAAAAGAACATTGATCTAACATACCCAAAGTGCTTCTTTTAAGTTACAAAAATTTCTTCATACCTTTTATACTTTTGAAAATACCATCCAGTTTGACCAGTTTCTTATTTCTGGTCTCAAACCAAAGTCTACAGCTCTGTTGACACGTAATGACCACCCATTGGTTTAAAAACGAATGGGTTGCTAGACACGAGGGGTCACGCTGCCTACTGTGGTATCTGTACAGCACCATGTACATTGATGGTGCTATATAAATAAATAATAATAATAATAATAATAATAATAATAATAATAATAATGAAGTACCCCCGCCTCTTTCAGCAGGCTTTTAAGAAGGCATTGAAAACAAATTATTTTACCACAGCCGTCTCTTAATTTATCTGCTGGTGTTGCTGCTATCGCCATCGTCGTTGCTGGTTTTATTGCTGGCTTTTATCATTTTTATTGATATTTTATTGTGTTTATTTTCATACTGCTTCTAATATTCTGTTTTATGTATTTTATTGCCGTAAGCCGCATTGGGAGGGCTTCTGCCCTGAAAGGTGGCCAAGAAATGTTTTAAATAAATAAAATAAATTTACGGGACAACCCACAATCAGCTCCTTCATAAATTGGGCAGTGTAACGTGTGAACCCAGACGTAGTTTGTTGTTGGGTTAATTGCTGGGTTGTTTAGCCCCTAAACAAACAAACTGTCTAGGTTCACATGTCACATCGCAGAACCCTCGAAGGAGCTGACTGAGGGTTGTGAAGTATAGTGGGAAGAGGTGGGCATGATACAGGCAGCGCACACACAATCTCTCTAGCTCCTCCCCATCAACCTGTTGGTTTTTAAAGCCATGGGTTGTCATTATGCACAAATCAGGTCAGTCACTTGCAATCTCATCCTCTAACTGAATATAATTTTGAACATTAGAAACTGTACAGTTTGGAACTAGAATCAAAGCGCTGGATATTACTAAAAATAACTCATCAACATAGCATAGCATGCTGAAAGGAGGAATTGTTGCGGAACAGAGTTGCAGTCTCATAGCACCAAATGCTTGCAATCAACCATCAATTGCACACTTAAAGGGAATTCTCAGCAATTTTCACATTAATTTTAACAGTTACAGCGTGGGGGGGGGGAGCTGCACACTAAATACAAGCTTTGGGTTTGAAGCATAGCAAGCGTTGATCTAAGCATATTCTAGCTAGTGAATGGACAATTTGATTTGAGTAGGTTCCAAATTAAAACCATGCTGATAAAGGTAAACTTCTTGCAGCATTCTGAACAGAATTCTGTGGATTCTTGAGTCTCGCCACCAGTACTTGCAAGGATCAATAGTTTTATATAGAAATTGGAGATTTTATCTAGTTCTAAATGACCTGAGTATGTATAGAACTAGCAAAAACAATCTGACAGAGGATTGGTTTACAGAATTTGTGATGTACCTTAAAACGTCATCTTCATATATGATTTTAAGCAAGCACATTTGCAACCAAACATGCATCTTTAATATATTTATGAATATGGTGGTAGTACAGTGAGCATACAGGATGAGTTATAAATTGGACATGACAGCAGTGGTTGCTACTTTAAAAACTATTAAGTGTACAAAGTTTAAAAACTGAATGATAAAACTGAAAGCATACAATGTGAGTTTACCCTTATTTTGTAATATATACACACACTCAAAAATTGAGAGTAACTATGAGAACATTAAAATAAGCTGGTGTTTGAATTCTGGAAATGGAAAATGAGGTTTTTAAGAACAAAACTGATAGTCAAGCTTATTTATTTCAAGATTGGTAGGAAATATGCTCCATCATCAAGTACAAAGAATTCTAAAGAAGGTGGCCACCTAAGTTTCTTATACTTCAAACGGATAAACAGCAGTTTATCAGGTGCTAAAAAAATGCCTCTGAAAATGCATTTGCTACAGCATACATTGGTATGAATTTAGATAAGGGCCTGATTCAGATGTAATATTTGTCATATGCTCCCCCTCCCCACTCATGGGTAAGGGAAAGTAGATAAGCTTCAACTTCAACTTTGCAATTTGTCTTTTTTTTTTTTAAATGGCCCTGTTCAGACAACATGCTAAACCATTATGGCTTAGTGTGTGGTGTGAACCATTCCTAACCATGTTGGCTACATAACCACAGCTGAAACACACTCACTAACCACTTGCTGCAAAAGGGTTAGCAGCCTAACCCTTTTTAGTGTGTTGTCTGAACAGGCCCAACGAAACCAACAAATTGGTTTGTTCAAACCATCATTTGTCCTTAAACCAGGATTCAGACGAAATGGCCAACTGTACCTCGCTGGAAATCACAACTGGAAATGTCTAATTTCCCATGCCTCACAAAAGAGGGTGAATGCAGAGCAGGGTGGGTCACTGCAGCTCATGCTTACAATGAACTATACTTTGTTGTTGCATTTGAATGCAGCCAAAAGGTTTTACATGACTCTTTCTGCCTAAATTTTAAAAGCGAGGGAAAGAAGCACCACCAAACCGAGGGGGAAAAAGTGGAGAGCAAAGCTCTGGTGCTTTAAAACTTTATTTTTATTCTCAAATCAATTCTTCAATGTACTCTACATGTTTCAAACAATGTACTCTATGTGTTTTTGGCAGTTTTACCTATTTCATATGTAGCTCCTGACGAAGGACGCTGTCCGAAACGCATAGAGTACATTGAAGAATTGATTTGAGAATAAAAATAAAGTTTTAAAGCACCAGAACTTTGCTCTCCACTTTTCCCCCTAAATTTTAAACCACCTGGAAAGCTACAGCCAACAAGGACAGAGAAAAGAGATGAAGAGATCATATGGCCAGCCCTAGATATGCACAGCTGCTGCCAAAACCTAGCAGCCCCAGATCTTCGCCTCTTCTCTACCACCTATAATGACTAGAAACTCAAGACAGTGAAAGTTTGCCTGCCTCATCACAGAACTGTTTTCGGCAGCAGTCACACATCTGTCAAGCCCCTGCCTAGCAAGACAACCCAAGTACAAACACCATGTACAAACACCATAGGCTCAAGATACAGGAAGCTAGCTTCCGGTGGACATCAGGAAAACTTCCTTACTGTTAGAGCAGTATGACAATGGAACCAATGACCTAGGGAGATTGTGGACTCTCCCACGCAAGAGGCATTCAAGAGGCAGCTGGACAACCATCTGTTAGGAATGCTTTAGGGTGGATTCTTGCATTGAGCAGGGGGCGGGGAGTTGGACTCAATGGCCTTATAGGCCCCTTCCAAGTCTACTATTCTATGATTCTATGTTTATGTCTTTTACTTTTACTTATGTCTTTTATACTTATACTTTGAATGGTTTTAATTTTTGTGAACCGCCCAGAGAGCTCCGGCTATTGGGTGGTATAGAAATGTAATAAATAAATAAATAAATAAATAAATTTTAAAAAGGAGACATAAAACTATGTTCTATTAAAGGAGAATCTTTCTGCCCAAGCAGGAGAGGCACTGTATGTTTACACCAATATTTAACAACTGCTTTACTGCAGGCCAAGCCCAACAGTATCTTGAACCAGCTTCAAACTCAAGTGTTTTTCACCAAACATTGTAAGTCTTCGAGCTTCACCTACTCCCAAAATGCCCTCTACTGACCTGCAGCAGTTCTTGTATAAAAGGGATGACAGGCAATGAGAGAGAGAGAGAGAGAGAGAGAGAGAGAGAGAGAGAGAGAAAGGAAAGAGATGGGCCATCCACTATTTGATTCTGCTCTAGTTATCACCAGAATGTGATTCCTAACCCACAAGGGAATGCAGGCTTAAACAACAACAAAAATTTCCATTCCTGTTCTAACAGTGTTTTGCTTTCTTAAAAGACCAAAGAACATTGTCAAGAGCTTCTTGACATTGTTAAGAGCTTCTTGACATTACTGTGTCAAAAAATACAGACACCACTATGGCCCCCACATTCCAATATTAACAAATGTGAGTGCTATTTCTCTATATGCATTGTATGCGGGGGGGGGGGGGAGAATGCAAGTTTTTAAAGTAACATCACAAAAACATGCAGAGATTAGCTAGAAGCTGAAATGCTGTACCAATATAAATGCTGGTATTACCACTAGTTAGTACAAAATGCAGCTGTAGAAAGAGACTGCTAGCTTAGAACACTTTCAGAATGTTGAATTGTCCACTCAATAGCATCCCACCCCTGGAGTAACACAGAAAAGATTTACAACTTATGGCAAAAGGTTATTCCATCATCAGTCCTGCAATTTCAAGAGCCCCCCCTCAAAAAAATTAAACATTTAAGTGACTGTATAAATGTGTCAAGCAATTTATACCTTAGAAAAGGATTAACTGTGTGCCAAAGCAAGAATCTGATGGCACACAAAGCTGCATCACATCACAATAAGTTTGGCAGAGGCAAGCTGACCTTCAAATGAGCATATGTATTTCTGCCAGGTTAATTTCGCCATTGGCTCAAGGCCTCTTCACATTACCAGATTCCTACATCATAGATGGACCACCCCCACCACCCTGTCTGGTGGCCCCTTAGACCCACAGTCTCTGATACCACCAAACTAAGGAAAAGAAAAAACACTCTAGGAATGGTCTCTATGGTTCTTGCCAAACAAGCCTTGTTCCCAGAGCGTCCTAGGAAACAGTACTTGAAGGGGATGCTCTAACAATAAATCTTTCTATTATAGGAACCACAGTTCCTGATCCTACAGCATTTAATCCTTTTTATGATTGGGTTGAGGTGGCTGGGGCAGGAAGGGGGCTTTAGCCTGACATCTAATTTTTATTTTGTCTGTTTCCCAACCTATTACAGGGGCACCTACAAAAGGGGTAACAATACCGTGTGCTTAACGAACACTAATGTATGTTAGTTTAGGTCTTCCAACAGTAACTCTGATATCGCATTGAAGATTAATTGCTCTGGTAATTTGTCAAAGGGTTTATTATATGTGTGTTTGGGGTAAACCCGTGTGTGTGTGTGTGTGTGTGTGTGTGTGTGAGAGAGAGAGAGAGAGAGAGAGAGAGAGAGAGAGAGAGAGGGGTGGGTGGGGTGCATACAGGAGAGGTGTGCGCTGCATGTAAATTGTATTTACATGTGAGCATATGTGCAGCCCTGCCACCACAGCAGACAACTTATGTGCCCCTTGGGGATGAAAAGGCTATGCACTCACCCTATACAGTGACTTGCATCTAGAAATTTCATAGTGTGCAAGTGTGAAATGGCCTCAACTGCAGGACTAAAGACAGAGAAGCATTACCTTCCTGTGTAAGGAAACTTAGCTTGCTTACCCACGTTCTTTAGCATTACGATAAAAAGGAAACAGTAAGGCAGCTGACTAGGGCTATACACTGACAATGTATTACTTTCTCAAGAAGTACATAAATACACAAATCATAGTGGCTTATCAAAGAGGACTGGGAACAGAGGTATAAATCTATTTGCTGAGGATTACACTGGTAGAAGCACACATCCCTTGTACAATAATATTCTTTATAGGGCCAAGCTATTTGATTGTTTCATTACAGTCCAATCCTAGCCATGTTTACTCTGATGTCCCACTGAATCCAATGGACTTACTCCAGGGGTGGGCAGAAGATAGATCGCCAGAAATTTGGGACTTCAACTACTAGAAGCCCCTACCAGCATGGCCAATGGTCAGGAATGCTGGGAGTTGAAGTCCAAAACCTCTGGATGTATTTTCTGCCCACTGCTGACTTATTCCACAGTAAGTATACTTAGTATTGCAGCCTTAGAGAATTACAATGCAGTTGGGACAGATCCAGGGTTGCAAGATCACAGTACTATTGGAGACTGCATGCTCTCAAAGCTATCAAGTTATGGTCTCTCTAACTCTACCTTCTTTGAACTTCATTAAAATATTTTCTCAATACAGACGACTGAAAAACGTTTCATTGTTATGACTCTCACCTTCGCTTATCCTCTCATGCATTGAATGTCTGTATACACTTTAAAAGTGACATTTAGAGGAAGAGTTCTTTTCATCCATCTCCTACTCAAAAAATGGGTGGGCAACTTGCAGCCCTCAGCTCACACGTGGCCCCCCTGAATCTCATGTGGCTCTCGGCCAGCCTACTGGGTAGGGGCTGAGGGGAGGAGAGGGAGAGCAAGAGAGCGAAAAAGTGTTGGTCCCTCCTATGTTTGGCTTCAGCCCCACTCAGCGCTGGCAGATTACTCCCTGCTGGGGCCAACAACAGGCTCTAAATGTACTACAAGCCCAGAGTATGCATTTGGCTATTTTACACAGGAAATGGGACTACGTTCCCTTCCCAACACTACATATCGGGCAACTAGAACATGTGCACGTCAGAGAAGATACAGAGCATTTGTATATAAACAAAGAACATTTAGAATGTGCCCTGTTCTCCATTTTTACCCCCTGCTTTGGGTGCTAAACAGGGCAAGTTCACCTGGAAAGCAACCAGGCTTAAGCAACCCACATTGTTGGCGTTCACAATCCACTGTGGAAGTCAACAACCAACTTGAGATGTTATTCTATGATTCGTCTCCAATAGGCTGATTGTTGCATCTCCAATTAGAGATCAATCTGATCAAATGACCTGCTTCTATCACACCTGCTCCCGACTCTGAGCTGTAAGCTTCTGCTGCTTCAGCCAGCACCATGAGCGTGGATGGATAAATAACCAATTCAGTCACTTTTCCTGTGTTCTCTTATCACAAACACAAATGTAGTTCTCTACCATACTGAGAAGAATGCTTGGCGAAATGCTTCCACTATATCCTGCATCGGTGCACAGTTCTGATCCTTATAGAAATCTACACACCTGAGAGTATATAACTAGTTCTACAAAACCTCACCATAAATGCAAGAAAAACCATTCTCTACCCTAAAGATTAATTTCCACAGAACTATGTTACATTATAGTTATCATTCTATAGCAGCCAGTGGCTATGCTGGCTGGGGAATGTGGGAGTTGTAGGTCTAACACAACTGGAGGATGCAAGGTTGGAGAAGGCTGTTCTATAGTGTTGCATTTGTCAACTATTGTTTGACTTTAAGTGAAAGGTATATAACCAAAAGTATCTTGGGCTCTGCCGGTCAAAGATAAACGAAGTTAGCCACATGGGCATATAACGCCATGACTTGGGCACCAAAGACAGTACTTGCTTTAGGTCTTAAATGAGCCATCTCCGAGTAATAACAGTGACCCAATATAAGGATTTTATACACGTACCTTTCTAGCATTAGAGGATATTGTGCTTGCCATTAAAGTTTCCAAGTAACTGCTGAGACTAATGCCTTTTACTGTAATGATTGCTTCCTGAGTTAGCAAAGTTCTGGAAGGGAAAGGGGGAAAATCAATACAGAAAGGATTCCCCGACTTCAAGTTTTTAACTGAAAAACAAAGAAATAGCATGTTCCAACTTACTTCTCAGGGTTTTCAGGATGAGGTGTATAGACCAAGCGTTCATCAACTGATACAAGATTCGTAAGCGTTATCTTAGAAAAGGAAAAGGAAGAATGAGCTCCTCCTGCTGCCAAGTTCCATTTTGACCAACTGCAATTCGAATCCCACAGCTGATATTAATCAGCTGCTTCCCCAACCTGGTGCCCTTCAGATTTGTGGAACTACAACTTCCATAATCGCCAGCCAGTACAGCCATTGCACAAGCCAGCTGGAGATGATGTGAACTACATCTGGAGAGCACCAGACTGGGGAAGGCTGCCGTTAAGTGTTTTTTAGTAGTCAGGGCTGCAATTCCAAGCATCCTAGTGAGTATACATGCTTAGGAATGCACTGTAGTTCTCAAGTAGTATAGTCAAATCCCAGATACCATTCAGCTCCAGTAAAAATAATTTCAAGAAAAGGCATGCTAATAATACATTGCAGGGGGGATCCTAAAGCTATCTAGTGCAGGGTTAGGCAGAAGGTAGATCTCTGAGTGATCAGTAGATCAGAATTCTGGCTCCCTCTTGTTGAATAGCAAAACACCATGACTGCGCACCCACCTCTACATTATACTGAAATTGACCTGGTCTGGAACCACTCTGGGTTATTTAACTCATAAATAACCTACAATTTGTTTTAGCCCTGATATGTGAACCAGGTCAATTTCAACAGTATAATGTAGAGGGGGACAGGGAGTCATGGCGTTATTGCTATTGTTCAGCAATCAGACAGCCTTCCTGATCTACCACAAATCATTAACAGATCTACTAGTTACAGTAATAAACTGTAGGATAACTCTGATTTGTTTAACCCATAAAGAACCCATAATGTTCAGGTTCGGACATCATGCAACAACCTACAACCAGGGTGTATGTAGGTTGCTTATGCAAAGCGGAAGCAGCTTATGTGCAGCACACAATCCAACAAAATGGGGGTTAATTAATCTATGATTTGTTGCCATGACATGCAAACTGGGCCACTGAGAGATTTGGGTAGAGGATTTTTCTGTGGAAGGGTTGTGAGCTTTGTTCTGTGGTACCCAAAACAAATTCCCAGGCTCAGAATCCTTTCATTATAAGTGCATGTCTTTTTCATTAAGCTTTATTTGGTGGATGTTGGGGTTCTAGTGAAGAAAAGAAAATAGATGCCAGAGGCCTGAAGTCTGCTTTGTCCTTACAACAGCATATTTCGGTCATTTGCAAGGAGAGCTTCAAATATAGTCGGTAGGTAAAAAAAAAAAACAGCCAGCAACTCTTATCTCTTGCCAGCAAATGCAACCCACAATGCTGTGTTACTTACATTTGTGGAGCTAAGTATCATTTTCTTTTCTACTGGATCAACCACAGAATGTTCTTTAATGTATGTAACTGTCCTATTTGTTCCCAGAATCTAAAAAAAAAAGAAAAGCAAGCACTAATATAGTAATCCAAAGTTACAAGATCAAGAAGGTTTGTGAGAAATATATTTTGTATAGACCACTGTCATAGGCCCAGACAGAACAAAGGATCTCAGAGTGCTGTGTTCTCAATGAGAGGAGGGTGGGGGACACTGCACTCATCAGGATCACTTCTGCCAAATGCACCCTTCAAGTCTTCCTGCTGTGGTCTGCACATGGTCCAATGCAGCAGCTTCTAAAGGAGACTGCAACTCTTAAGGAGACTCAGCCTGAGCATTTAATGCGTTATATAATTTACAACATTCAGCTGTAATGCACATTCAGTTTATATCTTACCGCTTTTACAATGCTTGGCAAGCCCCATTCAGTGCTAAGTAGTCGGTGACTGTGCAACCTTCCCTGATTATCAAGGCTTCGGTCCAGGACATCAACTCCTACCACTGATGGGTTCATAGGATTGGGGTATTTTCTCATTGCAGCTTTTATTACAGTATCCCATGGATGTCTAGGAAGAAAACGTAACAGAGCAAAAATAATCAACACATGTTTTTAAGAACTCAGTGTATGCAACACTGTTTAGTTCAAACTCAATCCCTTTCATTTGTATTATGGAATCCCAAATATACATTCCAAAACATATGTTGGATATCATATACGAGTCGGTAACTGAACTTGTTGATTTTTCTCTTCCTTCCCCAACTCTTTCCTTTTGTATTATGTCTGCTAGACAGTTAGCCACCTTAAGTATAGTGACAGAAAGGTGTGTTATATATAGAGTAAATAAATAAAAAAATATTGATTTATTGCATTTTTATACCACCCAATAGCCAAGCTCTCTGGGCGGTTCACAAAAATGAACAAACAACAAATATTCCAGCTACCAAGAAGTAAACCCGGGTTATATATTAAACTTGCAATTTTGAAAGTTTGGGGCACAAGTCAGAGCAAACTGCATGCAAACCGTATGCTGATGTAATAGGATAAAAACCATCTTATAACCTTATACAAAATACAGGAATTGCAAATTCTGGTTTAGAATACATTCTCCCAAAGCGATTGGCTAAGCTTGCATTCTGTATTTAGAACAGCATAATCACAAACTTGTGTCTAAGTTTCTGCATAAAGTTAGTAGTATTTGCAGAAAATTCATGCTATTAGGGAACTAGTGCAAGTATTACCCCGTTGTAAAAACCAACAAAGGATTTTTCTCAGGAGCATCTTCCTAGCCAGTAATGGATCACTGTACCTGGAACAAAATCTTTCAGATGACAAGTTTAATGCTATAATTAACCTGTTCTTTGTCAGATTTTCTTGAAATGAGTAAAACAATTTCATTCTTCTTACACAACTTAAAGCAGGTTACCGTTAATATAGCCAATGCCAGTAATGAATTTAGGAACAATTTCAATTAGGTCTATGAGCTTGTAAGCAGTTTTTAGTCTTGTATCACATCAGTCTTGGCCATATGCCCTGGCAATGTTCTGCTCACAGCCACTGGTTTGCCAACACTTTACCAGAATCTGATTGATTCCTGTAGCTTTAAAGCCTCCTGTTCCAAGGCAGCCGCTCACGTTCGCTCTAGAAGCCTGCTCACATAGTCATATTCTCATGTGTGCACTGGGGTCTGAATGTTGCCAGACACATATCTGCACGCAGAATGAATGAAATGTGTGACCTAATCCATTTACAAACACAGGCAGACACCATGATTCAGCAGCAGTTATTTGAGCAAACATAGCAGCTTGAAACAGTGTTTCTGTTGCCAGGTAGCTGTAGACGTCTCCAGAGATAGACTGACTACAGTGGCATAGGTGAATTTGATTTAGTATGCATCACATGTAGGGGATTCTGACTGTGTGAAGTAGAGCTTGGTTTTGAGAAGTAATGAAGCACACCATCTGTTTGAAGTGGGGGGGGGGGGACACCGACACAACACAGCACTCTTCTCCAAGATTACCAACACCATATGCTAGAAACCAAAAATTTGCCACAAGACAAACAGCAACTACTGTAATGAAAATATACCAAATGCTCAATGTGTTCAAGCTCTTCAAGCTTCATATAGCTTCAGTCACACATCCCTAAACGATCATCACAACTAGCAAGTTTTAGAACATGGTGCTAGGTGAACTTTGGTTAGGTGGTAGCTATTCACCAGTTATTAAATCTAAATAACACCATCTTCAACTTTCAGAACTTAACACAAATTCTCCTCTCAAAAAGTATCATTTAATGTACCAGATGAAAATAATTCAGGTGGATCCTAATTATTTTTAATGGGTCCCATCGATGGCAATTGGACACTCCCAAGGGTGCACAGGACTGCAGGCTAAGTGTTATGCACAACTACAGAATGAGTAGTAATGTAGACCTTTCACTTTTCTTCGGAGAATATTCACTAGTCTCTAAGTGACAGGAATTCAGTACTGAAAGATTTTGATCCAGCTATTACTGGGTTTTTTTTAAGGCTTATGTAACCTGACATAGTTGATATTCATGAAGGTGACTAAGGAGGACAATTTAACATTTGGTTGTCCTTGTAGATTCACACAGGAATCAGCCTAGAGCAGCATGTTTAATCCACTGTGCACTGCACACAACTTCCTTGTCAGTCTGCAGGGCACCATCTCTATCTGTCACTTTCAGGAAACAAAAAGACGTTTTTAAATCAGTATAAAAAGAAATCTATAGTTGCTTAAGTATGTGCACTCCACAAAACTATTTTATAGCAGAATGCCTGGCAAGTAGGGTATCCTACTCAAAAGGAATTATTTCAGTGGACTGTTTTCCATAGTTGGCATTATATTCGATTTGTGGGCAGCCACTGCTGGTTCTTTAAAAGCGTATTCCATCTTTTTCTCGTAAGTTTGTCAAAGCCATAGTACTGATTCAGTGTGCTTATTACAATAAGGTCTTAGCCTGTCTTTCCCAGGAAGAATGATGTACCTTCTTTTGGGTAATACCAAACAAGAATTTTCCAATACATCATAACCTACTTCCCTCTCAATTAAATGGAAACAAGCCTGCAAAGGCAGTGCCTCAGCTTGACACATTGCATCATTCCAGAAGAAACAAGTCACGAAATTACTTCCTACTTATTTGTACAAATAGAGGCGAGACGAGATGGGGCAACATCTCCCACTGCCAGGAAACCTTCTCTGGAATGCTAAAAATAATTGCCTATTGGAAGTTGCTACACAGAACTGCAACATGGTGCTCAGGTCCCTCAACAGCAAAACCTAATTATTCTTCAGAGTATTCCGTTTCTTTTCTATAACTCAATTTCTTAAAGAAAAAAGGGAAGGGAACATCACGGCTTTCCATCACCTTCTGGGAAGAGTGGCAAGAGCAACTCCAGCTTGAAAATGGTGAGAGGGTCGGGGATTGTTTAACACAAGTGGATTAATTTTTAGAGGGTGTAACACAACCAGTGGGTCCCATCACATGCTCTGGCTCCAAGCTGAAATGAAGACTGGTGCTTCCCATTTTGTTACTTAAGGTTTTTCAAGCACCTCTGCTACCTATCACAAAAACAGGTCCCAGCCTTTCCTTCTCACCACAGAGAAGCCTAGGGATGGCCATTTTAGTACTTCATTTGCCCAGTGTTAACAGAAGTCCCAGCACCCAGTTTGAAGCTGCAGGGAGGAGCAAGGAAAACTGCCACAGTTATGCTGAGCTTTGGAGGCCCTCTAACCCTCAGTCCTACTATGAGGGCCCTACTGCTCCCCCTCTCCTGTTCCAGAGGAACAGGGGTTTGTCTTCTACAGGGGTGGGGAGCTTCCATCTGGGCCCTCTGGAGGGGGGCTCCAGATGGCCATATACCTGGCTTCATTTCTCTCAACCACCAATCTTCGATAGTTTCATGGCTTTTGTACAGTTTTTTCCACATTCTAAAATTTTGAAATGCCTCACCTAAGGTTTAGCTACTGGCAGCAATAGCTTTAGCCTAAAATACGTTGGGGTGGGGTTGGGTGTTGGTACTCTCAAGAGTGCCTCATCTCAAAAGTGACTTCTCCTGTTGACCTACAAAGCTTTTCACTGTCTAGCTCCTTCCTATCTCTCCTCTCTCATCTCACACTATTGCCCCGCTCGTGCTCTTCGCTCCTCTGATGCCATGTTTCTCGCCTGCCCAAGGGTCTCTACTTCCCTTGCTCAGCTTCGTCCATTTTCTTCTGCTGCCCCTTATGCCTGGAACGCTCTTCCAGAACATTTGAGAACTACAAGTTCAATCGCAGCTTTTAAAGCTCAGCTAAAAACTTTCTTTTTCCTAAAGCTTTTAAAACTTGATTTTGTTCTGACTTTATACTGTTAGTTTTACCCTACCCAGTGCCTGTTTACCCTACCCTGTGCCTGTTTGCATTCTCTTCCCCTCCTTATTGTTTTATTATGATTTTATTAGAATGTAAGCCTATGCGGCAGGGTCTTGCTATTTACTGTTTTACTCTGTACAGCACCATGTACATTGATGGTGCTATATAATAATAATAATAATAATAATAATAATAATCTTTCCAGATACAGCCCTTAAAGAAGCCACACATTGGTAAAGGCCTGTCAAGTTGTTGGCAATGGCATTCATGGTAACAGCAACATAATTTACACCAGGAACAGGCAACCTGGTGCCCTCCAGATGTTTTGAACTGCAACTCCATAACTACTGACCATTACCCATGCTATCTGGGACTTATGAAAGTTGTAGTTCTAAACATCTGGCGAAACCAGGAGGCCTACCCTTTATACTGAGGGATGTTCAGTGGCAAAAGCTCATTGCCATGACATGACCTTGGAGAAAGAAATTGTCACCTTTGCTCTAGATATTTCCAGCACTTGCATGCAAGGGAGAAAAATGGGATCAGCTCACTGAATGAATAAACTCTCTCTTTCCCTCCCATTTATGAAGCAGATGGAGGGGTGAGGTGTTTGGGACCTATAATGAACCAAAGTCCCGTCCTCTTAGGCTTTGGAGTTTTAAGAAAGAGAGGATTGTGAGTTTTTACACAAAGTGTTATTGTTCAAAGAACCAGACTACTCATTGGAACATTTCCACTGACTTCTCTCACTGGCATATCATGCTTTTTTATTTAGGGCTTTCATTTATCAGAACCTCATTCTAAACACTTGGGAAGAAAGATAGAACAGTCAGTTAAGCTCCCAGTGGTCTAGATAAGTTGGCTTCTCCCACCCCAGGGTAACTCAAAAACTATCTTGCCCTGCGACAAGGGGGAAGCTCCATCTTTGGAGTTGGAGCTTCCAAAAAACTTTCCTTGTCATTTGCCTTTGCAGTTTTGTCCTACGGATTTTATAGAGGCTTACTGTTTTAACATTTTTATGCAAAACACTTCGCGAGGCTCACTTGAAAAGGGAAAGACAAATATTTTAAACGAAGTAAATAATAACTGGGTGCGAGCGCACACACCCTCGAGTTTTAAGGGTGGATGGGGGATACTGGGAGTTGTAGGAGTTATTTCTTTCTAAACATCCACAGGATTACATCCTAAAGTTCTATGCCAGAGCCTCAGAGAGCCAAGGCTGAGGTCAGGGAGGTTACAGCCGCCACGTCCAAGGTCGGGCTGGAAAGGGAACGGGACCGGAGTCAGAAAAAAACAGGCTACGCGAGTTACAAAGCGAAGCAGCGATCAAGACCCTCAATATAGCAGAGCTTAGGAGGGAAGCAAGAGCAGGAAGAAGGGTCGGACAAGTTAGTTTCCCCTTTAACCTCCCCACCCTGGTTCTTTTCACACACTGCCCTCCAGCCCCGAGCAAGGGAGCCAAGCGCCGCATCTGCCCACTCTCTTACCCAAATTCGTGTTCAGAGCTCCAGATCTTCATCCTGCCAGGCAGCGGCGATAATGGCGGCTCAATGGCAGGAACCGGCTTGTCGACCCGAAAGGAAAGGGTGGGCCTTCCCGCGGCAAAAGGTGCGGGGGGAGTGGGTGGTGACGTCAACGATGACGCTACACGCCACCTGGGGCAGGACGCCCTCCTGCGTCAACCATTCGCTGCTCCTTCAAAAAGATAGACGACTTCGAAGCCGGAGGGGGAGGGGAACGGTGGACTACGCATGCGCAGGACACGCGTCAAGTTCACTTGGCCCTTGAACCAGGTGTGCCCGGCTCGCCTTGCCCGTCGACCTGTGCTTACGTCATTGGTTCTCCTCTCTCCTGGCGCCGCGCCATTTTCTTTTGCGAAACCACGCTCACGTCCCGGTCACGCGCGTGGCTCCTTATCGGATCTATGCGTTCACATTTGTCCGGAGACCACTACGGGAGCGCGGAGTTCTAAGGATGCCCTTGAAGTCATTTTTGTTCTGAACAGAAAGCAGTATAATGTATCTGTGTCTTGGCCCAGCCGGTCTGCTGTTGGTTTAGGCGACAAGAACCCTATATCTGGGAGTAAGCCCCATTAAACGCAATAGGACTTTTTTTTTTAGTAGCTATCGTGCTGTTAATCTCACATCGGATTTTGGGTCCGAATAAAGTTGGTTTACACGGCTGACAAGATAAAGGTGGGAATCTCAATTCTCCACTTACAGAGCACTCGTATATGTCCACTCAAAAGTACATATTGAGTTCAATGGGGCTTGCTCCTAAGTAAGCGGGTATAGTATTGCAACTCTAAAGAGACTTCCCTGTCTCCTGGTTTAACAAGTCATTTGAACGTGTGAATGATTTAGGTCCCAATGCTACTTGCCACTGCCAAAAGACATGAGATTTCCACCCAGTATAGCAGAATAGTAATATGTAAGTTTCTTCCAAGGTCATTCTATCTCCAAACCCACATACTTGAGAGTAAACGAACTGAATTTTCTAGGATTGACAAGTCCTCAAAAATCCAGAACTAGTTTCTGTGTTCAATGAAGCTTGCTCCCTAGTAAATGAGGTTAGAACTGTATCAGCCTAACAGTGCAATCCTGTATATGTCAGCTCACAAGTATGTTCCATTGTGTTCAGTGGGACTTACTTCCAATAGCTGCTCCCAACTTGGGGCCCTCCAGATGTGTTGGACTACAGCTCCCACCCAGAATCCTCAGCCATGTAGTTCAACATATCTGGAGTGCATCAGGTTTGTGAAAGATGAGTTACAGCCTGAGTTGCAGTTTACACCAAACAGTCTCATCACTGAGTAGTCTCATTGAAGTCTGTGGGTCTAATGAAAGAATAATCTGACGGTAATACTGAGATGATTAAAGACACATTTTCATCTCAGACAGGAATAAAGGTGAAGAATAGCAGCTTCAGGCTTCTGAGCCATGATCTCTGCCCCACTTTCCTGGGTGGAGGATGGCAAACAACAGCCCAGGCAGGGTCGGCTAGTCCGGGCCGGGCAAAGCTGGTAGTAGGTCTGGGCCAGATGGGAAATGTAGGCCCCATTTCATACTGCTCATTAAGTATTTTTAATCAGTTCTAAATACATATGAACTAGAACAATATAAAAAAAGTAATGGAAAGCACTTTTATTCAAGATGTATATAAGACATCACTTCTTCACATTCAGAAATGCTTTACGTGCTTTTCTTTGAGCAAATTCATCAACAACAGAAAAATCAAGCAACTTTACCCAGGGGGACTTAGAGTAGGCCCCCTCAAAATCGTAGGCCCATGCCAACTGGCCCCACTGCACCCCCTCCACCCAACCCTGCAGCTATTCAGACCCTTGGCACTTGTCAAAATGTCCTAGAGACCACAGACTCAATTTGTGGACACCCAATCAACCTGACGTAGCAGCAGGCCCCCCCACTCATTCTAAATGGGTGTGGCTTCTGGTTCTTGGGCATGGCTTAGCTGACATCAGCCTTTATCAAGCAAGTACCCTCTATATGTTTTATGCTACAACTCCTGTCATTGCTGCTCATTGGCTGTGCTGGCTGGGGCTGATGGGAATTGAAATCCAAAACATCTGGAGGGCACCAGGAGGCCATAAAGGCTTTACTGCTAGACACCAGTGATGGGGAACGTATGGTCTTCCAGATGTTGGACTGCAACTCCCTATTACATTTATATTCTACCTTTCTTTCAACATGTAACTCAAGGCGGCTTCATGGGATTTCCAGGGGGTCTCACCTCCACGCATTGACCAGACCCAAACTTGTTCAGCTTCAGCAAGGTGGCTGCTCATGTGCCTTCGGACCATGCCCTGGGACCCCACTAATACCTCACTATTGGCTATGCTAGTTATGGCTGTTGACAGCGGCAGTCTAAGCCACAAATTTTCCATCTTGCTATACACACTTCCATCTTGCTATACACACTTCCTTGAGAGTAAGTCCCATTGAACTTGGTGGGACTTGCTTTTGAGTAATCAATCCTAGGATCAAGCTGCAGGCACACTTGACAAAAGAGGAGCCATGCTGGCTCAGATAAAGGATCTGTCTAACGTAGCATCCCGTTTCCAGCAACCAACAACTAGATGCTTCTGGAAAGCCAAGAACACAAAAATGCAGTTACGTACGCAACGCGTTTCGAGGAGACAGTAGAAGAAAAGTGTCTGGCAACACAATCCAAATTTATACACTCTTAAATATCCCAAATTTCACACTTGTGCAACTGCCTTTATGCGGTTGCTGCCTTTTTCTATGTCTGAATTTAATCCTGTCTATCTCTGCTCCGGAAACTGAAGGCATGAGCTCCACCAACCATTGCATGCAATTCAACCCGATAGGGCTCGCTTCCAGCAGGTAACCGGATATCGAAAATCGGGGGGGGGGGCGGAGCGGAGGGGAAAGTAGGAGGAAGACCGAGGAGGCGCGCCGATGGAAGGGGACGGGAAAGAGGGAAAGAGGCAGGGCTTGCGAAAGAGACAAGGCAGGAGTCTTCGCGCGTGCGCAGGTGGGTCATGGAGGGCGACGTGATGGCGTCACGCGTGGCGCCGGGGGCGTGTCCAGTCCCCCTGCGTGTGTGTGTGTGAGAGAGTGTGAGTGAGAGCGGTGCTTCGGGGGCGCAGGGCCTGGGGCGGTGCTGGCCATGGCTCATCGTTGCCTGTGGTTGTCGCGGGGCTGTTATCGGCGTCCTCCTGCTGGGGTCTCCGGAGCTCAGCAGCTGCTTTGGGGTCAAGGCCTGGCAGCACCTTCGCGCTACCTGAGATTGGTGAGTCACAGGCAAGGCAAGGACGGCGAGCTTGTACGTCCGCATCGCCACCCTTCCCAACAGCTCCTGCTGCATTTATTTATTTATTTATTACACTTATATACCGCCCCCATAGCCAGGGCTATCTGGGCGGTTTACAGAAATTCTAAAAAATTAAGATAAAAACGAGTATACAAAATTTTAAATTCTAAAACACAGAACATACACACATAAAGCATTAAAAGCTGTTAAAAACTAAACATTTATTTATTTATTTATTTATTACATTTCTATACCACCCAATAGCTGGAGCTCTCTGGGCAGTTCATGTGGTAAACATGTGGGTAATTAAGATGTGCCGGTATAGGCCTGGGCAAAGAGGAAAGTCTTAACCTGGCGCCGGAAAGATAGCAGTGTTGGCGCTAGGTGAGCCTCGTCAGGGAGATTGTTCCACAGTCTGGGGGCCACCACCGAAAAGGCCCTGTCCCTCGTTGCCACACTCTGAGCCTCTCTTGGAGTAGGCACCCGGAGGGGGACCTTAGATGTTGAACGTAGTGACCGGGTATATTCACGTTGGGTATATTCACTGCTGTAGGCTGGCTGTGCCCCGGACTCCCTAAACCTGGCCAGCAGGGTCCGTGTGGGCAGCCGCCGCCAAGAGGAAGCACTATTGCAACCTTCCCCAGTCTGATGCTTTGGACTACAACTCCCAGTATTCCTGGTCATTGGCCATACGGATTGGGGCTGATAGGACTTGAAGTTCAAAATAGCTAGGGGTGGGTACCAGGTCGAGGAACGCTGTCTTATTGAGTCGTTGTGTAACTTTCTACCCACCAAAGGTTAAAAATGTTGTGATCGCTCAACTTAGAATGATGCTAATAATAATATGCTTAGACTTAGAAAGACAGGAAGCTGCCTTCTATCAAGTCAGATGTTGGAGCCACCTGGGTCAGTGTTGTCTGCACCAGTCTAACCCAGCTTGGTGTTCTCTAGTTATTTTGGACTTCAAATTTCCCCCAGCCAGCATAGCTAATGGTCAAGAAGTCTGGGAATTGTGGTCCAGAAATCTGGAGGGCACCAGGTTGAGGAAGGTTGTTCTACAATGACTAGCAGCAGCTCTTGAGGGTTTTGAGACAGGAGTCTTTTTACCTGACAGGGATTGAACTGGGACCTTTTGCATGCAGCTCTGTAGCAAAACACATATTTTGCACTTGTCTGTCATACAGAAAAGCGCTTGTATAGTATTAATTATTACTAAGCGCCATCAATTTTCATGGAGCTGTACAGAATAAAACAAAACAAGACAATCTGCCACATGGCTTACAATCTAAAATCACCGTAACAGACAGGGGAGGGAGAGGAAAACCAATAGGGGTAGGGACATTAAAACTAAATATAGACTAGTATGACCACGCTACGGTTAAAAAGCTTTCGAGAAAAGAAATGTTTTCAAGTGAGATTTAAAAACAGAAATTGACGTCGTGATCCGCAAATGCACTGGAAGAGAATTCCAGGCATAGGGGGCAGTGAGCGAGAATGTTCAAAGTTCCTCACATGCATTACCTTTTTGCAACAACCCTGTGAGGTAGATCATTATTCTGCTGTTGCAGAGTAGGCTGAGGGAGAGTGGCTTACTCAAGGTCACTTACTGACGTCATGGCTGTGATGAGATTTGAACTGGTGACATCCTGATTTGTAGCTCAGTCTCTTATGCCAAAGATGAGTTTTGAGTTCATAGAATCATAGAATAGCAGAGTTGGAAGGGGCCTACAAGGCCATAGAGTCCAACCCCCTGCTCAATGCAGGAATCCACCCTAAAGCATCCCTGACAGATGGTTGTCCAGTTCCTCACATTGCCCAAGACTATTGATTTTCTTTCAGTTTGCTTCAGGTTCTGGTTTGCCCCTTAAATGTCCAAGCAAATCAGAGTCTGAAGTGACTTCAAGGGTGATTATCTCAGGATAATTATTATTATTATTATTATTATTATTTATTTATATAGCACCATCAATGTACATGGTGCTGTACAGAGTAAAACAGTAAATAGCAAGACCCTGCCGCATAGGCTTACAATCTAATAAAATCATAGTAAAACAATAAGGGGGGGAAGAGAATGCAAACAGGTACAGGGAAGGGTAAGCAGGCACAGGGTAGGGAAAAACTAACAGTAGAAAGTAACAGTAGAAGTCTGCACAACATCAAGTTTTAAAAGCTTTAGGAAAAAGAAAAGTTTTTAGCTGAGCTTTAAAAGCTGCGGTTGAACTTGTAGTTCTCAAATGTTCTGGAAGAGCGTTCCAGGCGTAAGGGGCAGCAGACGAAAATGGACGAAGCCGAGCAAGGGAAGTAGAGGCCCTTGGGCAGGCGAGAAACATGGCATCAGAGGAGCGAAGAGCACGAGCAGGGCAATAGTGTGAGATGAGAGAGGAGAGATAGGAAGGAGCTAGACCGTGAAAAGCTTTGAAGGTTAACAGGAGAAGTTTATATTGGATTCTGAAGTGAATTGGAAGCCAATGAAGAGATTTCAGAAGCGGAGTAACATGGTCGGAGCGGCGAGCCAAGAAGATGATCTTTGCGGCAGAGTGGTGAACAGAAACCAACGGACTGATGTGAGAAGAAGGAAGGCCAGAGAGAAGAAGGTTGCAGTAGTCCAACCGTGAAATAACCAGTGCATGAACAAGCGTCTTGGCAGAAGAGACAGACAAAAATGATCGAATCCTGGCAATATTATACAGGAAAAATCGACAAGATTTAGCTACTGCCTCAATATGAGGAATAAAGGAGAGCGAGGAGTCGAAGATAAAGCCAAGGCTACGAGCTTCCTTGACCGGAGTAAGCGTAACATCATTGACAGTAAGAGAGAATGAGAGATGAGGATCCAGAGTGCTATTTCTTACACTGGAGAGGGGACTCTTTATCTGCTAATTCCCCTTATCTTGTTACTTCTGGAAATTTCATCCCTAGGCAGTATCCAAGGCTTACCAACACATAGTATCTTCTGTGCGATGGAACTAAAGAAAATTGTTTACATCATGAGTGTGCAGAAGGTAGCCTGGTCCTCCAGTGGCTCCTTGTACCTGTTGCTTGCTGGGATTCTTGCAAAGAATGCTATCGAGCCAGGTCGGCATTAGTGTGATAATGCAAGGAACTTCTCAAGCAAGAGTGTGTAGTCAGAATCACAACACATTGTATGCTTTAAACCAGCCTTGTAAATAAGCCCAGAAAAGTTACTAATCTGCCCCCCCCCCCAAAAAAAAAAGATATAGCTTGCTGAGAGGCTGGTAGCCTGCGTTCCCTTGCTGGCAATGGAGGAGGTAAGCTCCTTCCTCCACAACAATTATGGAAGCATCTTAGACTAGTGAAAAAATATACTTCCACGTGTGCTGGTATCGAAGGAATGGTTCACTCTATGCCCCCTGCCGCCCATTGTGGCTAGCACAGGAACAAAGTGGGCTAGCAGCGGAAGAATGGAATAATTCATCCTTCCTCTGCCACTTACTTTCCTGTGTAGAATTCATGGTCACCTGTGGGTACTGGGCAGGGTTAATAAAAATCAATGATTAAAATCAGATTTTTTATTTAAATCAGAATTTTAATATTTAAATTAGATTTTGAAATTTTCTTAAAGCAATTAGTAAAAAAAAGAGTCTAGGTCAAAGATATCATGAACGCTAACTTATGCAAATTCTAATTATATTCTATGAATGTGTTCGGTGGTGGCGATTCTGACACATCATGACAAAAATGACATGAATAACTGAACAATTGGAGCTGGTTCATCTCCTAAATGACTTCATAAGTTTATTCTGCTTTAGTACTAAAATGACCAGATTATCATGCCATTTTTTTGGGATGAAAATTAATCTGAAAACAATTCAGAATACTTGCTTAGTGTGTACCTACCTTCTAATGAAACATACATCCCTGAATATGTATTAAGGTTATATTAAGTAACGTATTGCTACTGAAAAATGATTGAACAGAATTTTCCTCACTGGTGATTTCAACTGTGATTTAAATCATTAAAATTGAGTCCTTCAGAGAAACTATATGTGCCTGCCTTAACCATTAAGATATCTTGAGTATGTTTTGTACTTTGGTATTATGTTGTTGCTGGAAGATCAAAGCCATCAGTTACTATAGTTTTACTGGAATGCTCAGAAGAGTTCTAAAGATGCCAGAAAATGTGCTAGGGTGTTTGTTTTGAAAGTGGGAGGATGGCTACTTTCAACAAAGGCCTTCTCTCTCTTACTTTGCAGAAAGAGGCCTTCAATGAGACTAACTCTTGAGTAAGTGTGTGTAGGATTGCAGTCTAAAGCAGCAATTCTATGCACGCTTACTAGGAAGTAAGGCCCATTGAAATCAGCAGAACTTGTGTTCAACTAAACATGGATAGATTGTGCTAAAAACATTCTGATAAAATATTTGGGGAAGTAATTGTAAAAGTAAACTGATCATTCTTAATTTTTCAGCTTCATGACCAAGTGGCCACCCAAATTCCTACAAACAGAAACAATGTCCTTGCAAATGTAATTGCTGCTTACAGAAGGCTCTTCTCCCAGCCACCAAAAGGTAATTGTTGCTATATAATAGTAATGTAGTGTTGCTTTCATACTACTGGACCCTCTTATTGAAGAGTTATGCCAGGGCTGAGTCCTGGAATGTTTGGAGGAAAGTGCTTCTGTGTGTGTGCAGAGGGCATTTGCCTTGCTACAGAACAGTGACAGCTTAACTACATCACTGCCACTTAGAATGAAATATCAAGGCTTCTAACGACATGTTTTTAACTTTTGTAAACCGCCCAGAGAGCTTCAGCTGTGGGGCAGAATATAAATGTAAATAATAATAATAATAATTAATGGCATGGCTTTCACCCAGTCCTGAGTCCCAGCATTTCTCTGTTCAGAAATTAAGCACCACTGTCCCACTATCTTGACAGCATAATGTGTAACCAGAGAACAATCCACCACCAAAATCTACTCATGTTTTTACCCATCCCCTTTCTAGTAGCTTCTTACAAATGTAAGTTTCCCCACAACCATCTACATCCTTCCCAAATGGCTATATTCTCTTTTCTTTGCTCCTACACAAGGCTACATTTGTGCTAGGACTCAGCTAAGAAATCTGTTTTCAATACCAGTTCTGATTGAACCCTGAATACAGTCATTTCTTTTTTCACCTGGTTTATGAGCCCCTCCCCTTTCCCTCAGTTTCAGCAGCAACGTTCTTCCAGAAATAAAAACAGATTTCTGAAGAAGGGCAGGCACGCTCAGTAGGGTCTTCAAATAGTTATGCTTCTCCGAGATGGGAAGATTGTTTTAAAACAAATGGTGTGCATTTGTATGACTAACAAAAAAGAGAAATTGAAGTTTAAAGCAAAATGTTTTGGCTTCCACCTTCTTCAGCTTCTCTGATCTAGAGAGAGATGCAGGCATCTCTTTTCCCCTTCCTTGACACGTGGGCTATTTATGGCAAGGCTTCACTCCCCCTAGCATAATGCAATGCAGATGATATTTTTGCTGCTTCTGCTTTTTTTTAACAGGATTTGAAAAATATTTTCCTGATGGGAAAAAACCTAATGAAACAAAAAGTTCGAATGGAGAAATCAAAGGTACTAAGAAGCTCTTTTATTTGGGGCCTGTACGTAGATTAAATATTAATTTGGTGGTTATACATCTTGACTACTCATGAACCCAAAGTTTTGGTAATGTTTCTTGCTGTGTTTTAACTGAATACTTGAACAAGAGGAAGTGACCCTGAAAAAAGTCATTATTTCCTGTGATTTTCTTCTGTCACCATGTTCAACTAAAATTCTTTGTCAGATGGTTGCATATACAGTGGTGGCCAAAATTGTGGACACTTTTTGAATTTTTCATGTTTTGCAACTTTGCATGCTTATAGAAAATGTTCTGTTTGACGAAATTCAAATGTTTATATATCAATTGAAAGAGAATTTAATGCTGAATTCAATACAAAAAATAGAATGCAAATATCTGCAGTGCAAAAAAGTTATGCTTGCTTTAGTCTAAAACAAACACAGGTGTGATTGAGTGAAGACAGGATGGAATTGCAAACCCTACTGGCCAATCACAGCCCTTGTTCTAGGGACTAATCACATGGCAGTAGCTGTGATACATCATGTTTCAAGTTGGGGAAAGTCAGTTTTGCTGTTTGTTCTGTAGCTGAAGCACAATTGGAGATTGTGTGAATATTTGAAGTATTTCTCAAATTAAAAGTGTACGTACATCATAAATATAGCAATGGCACCAAAGAAAAGAGTTGATTGATCAACCAGGAAAAGAAGCAGGATTGTTGTATTATGCGAATCAGGTCTTTCAATTGATATATAAGCTTTTGAATTTTGTAAAACAGAACATTTTCTATAAGCACACAAAGTTGCAAAACCTGAACATTTCAAAAAGTGTCCACAATTTTGGCCACCACTGTATACCTCGGGCGCTTTGGTGAAAATTTTACCCTAACGATCCATGATGCTGGAGTGTGATCATAAGCAAAAAACCTGAACTGTTCTGTATTTGTTCAGAAAGAGCAGGAAGTGTGACCTGGTAGGGCATAAACTAAGCTTGCCTCTGGAAGCCACAATAGTCTTGATCTTTTTACAGTGGCAGGGTCGTTCATATCTTAATAACTAAATAGAGCTAGATAAGGAGGATTAAAGCTAGAAATTAGTTGAAATCTCTGCATGGAACATTTTTCCACTAAGAACTAGATTCAGTCTAAGCAAAATCAGTATCTGAAAGTCCCAAAATATGTTTGTCTCAGGAACACTAAGCATAATAAGCAGTTCACACCAGAATAACTTCCTGAGTATTTCTCACTATGTTTTGAATTCTTATGCAGCTAATTTGTTCCCCACCTAATAATAGCTTATGTGCTAACACAGTATGTTTTAATAATAAATAATCTTAATGGTGCTTTTTCCAGATGCTCAAAAAGACTTCACATACATTTTTATAAGTAATCTTGGTAACATCTCTGCAAGGTAGGCTAGATTCAGACAATTAAAAGTAAACAACACATTATAGTGAACATGTGGCTTCCAATGAAAATAGCTGCTCTGCCCGCTACCCATCCTGGCTTCTTATAGAACTTAATTCCTTTTGTGTCATTTTGAGGTTGCCTGCACTATGCCATCAGCATCCAATGATGTGAGGACATGCAGAGCATTTCAGTGGCATGACATGAGGGGCGTTTTACAAGATGCTATGGCGTGGGGTGGGTGGGACTAGATGTACAAAGGCTATGAAAATAGTAGGCAGCTGTGCGTTGGCTGTAACATCTAGTAATGTTAAAAGAGTTAGTGTTGGGTAAACATAATTTATATAGAACCAAGAAAATAAAGGACCTCTGAAAGATGATCTTACGTGCTTTTCCATAATTCTATTTTTTGTAGAAATACATATGTGTACTTTTTTTATAGATACAAAGCAAGCTAATTCCCAGCAACCAACTTCCAAGACTGGCAGTGGCGGCGGAGGAGGTGGAGGTGGAGGTGGAGGTGGAGGGAAAAAAGGAGGCAAGAAAGAAGATGCCAGGTGGTGGTCCAGATTACAAAAGGTCTTTGTTCCGTTTTTTGGGTGTCAGTGGCTGTCAGCTTGCTTTATTCTGAATCATGGGGCCTTCCACTTGATGGCTCCCCTTGCCTCTCCCCCGCTCACTGCAGCCCTCCACATGAATCCCAAATCTGCTTTGTGGGTCCCCCAACCCTCCAGAGCAGATTTGGGGCACACACAGAGGGCTGCAGGAGAGGAGGGGAAATCTGTTCTGCCACAGGTTACTGTTACACTGGTAGACAGCCAGTATTGGATGCAGCCCATGATTCTGTAGTGCACCAATTGAAAGAGCTTTCCTTTAATTCAGGACAGATAAAAAGAAATACTTCTTCACACAGCACATAGTTAAACTATGTAATTTACTACCACAAGATGTAGCAATGGCCATCAATTTGGATGGGTTTAAAAAGGGGTTGGATAAATTCCTGGAGGAGAAGGCTATCAATGGCTACTAGTCCTGATGGCTATGTGCTACCTCCAGTATCAGAGGCAATAAGCCTATATCCACCAGTTGCTGGGGAACGTGGGTGGGAGAGTGCTGTTGCAGTGTGTGGGGCCCTGGTCAACAGCTGGTTGGCCATTGTGTGAACAGAATGCTAGAACTGCTGGACCTTTGGTCTGATCCAGCAATGGCTCTTTTTATATTCTAATTCGTCACTTCAATAAATGATAGTTTCTTTTCATCCTGGAGACGTTGTTGACTTAGAAGCTTTTTCAAAACATGAAATGAAATCCTTAAATTACTCTGAAAGGTTATATAAATTATTCTTCACTAGCACGTTGAGATTATAGTGGCCCTCATGCAGGGCCCTGTACCTGGCCCAGTGTGATCAGTGAGTTCTTGCAAGAGCAAACATCCCTTTTCTCTTTGAAAGGAAAAATAGATCATCCCTTTTCACATATGAATTTGTCCTCTCTGTTGAAGTAAATAGGGGAGGGTTGTGGTAAGGCCCTGCTTTTGTGAGTGTAAATAAGAAATTCATTATCTTCACATATGAAACACTTGTCTAAATCCAATATTCCTTTTTTTTCCCCTCCACATTTTAGGGTGAATTTCCTTGGGATGACAAAGAATTCCGTTTTTATTTCATGGGCGGTTCCATTTTCTGGGCTACTGTTACGTATTACTTTTTCTTCAGGAATGTTGGGAGAGAAATCACGTGGAAGGACTTTGTCAACAACTACCTTTCCAAAGGAGTGGTAGGTAGCACTATGAGAACCTTCAGATGAAAGGTAGCTTCACTGAATAACTTTAACATCATTGTGCCTGAGTGCAAACAAACACAAGGCTAATCTAGTAGAAGCTATAAAATTTGGGTCTTGCATTAATCTGAATTTACAGTAAAGGAAGAAGGACATTACTGCTTGTAGTTGGAATGTATATTTCAGAAACCAAAATACTACTCTAATCCCTGGGGGGAAAAACAAGAGAAAAAGATACTAAGATGATGAAGAATGCAGTCCCTGTTAGAAGATGGCCCATGGTTTTTTGAGCTCCACAGCTCTTTAAAGTGCTTGTTATTATTTATTTAAATCATTTCTATTCTACCTTTCCATTAAGAAGCTCAAGGAAGTGAACAACAAGAGGTTAAAGCAGATAAAATCAGTTGGGGGGTTTTTAAGAACAGAATTTTAAAGACAAGCAGCCATTAAAACAGATCAGAGCTGTTGATCTTATCTCATTGATCAACAATGAGCTGTTTGATGCAGTGGTTTGAAATGCAAATTTCAACCCCCTGGCAACAAGGGAAAGGGCCTTCTCAGTGGTGGCCCCCCAAATATGGAATGATCTCCACAAACGAGGCTTGCCTTTCGGGGCCTGGTTAAAACTTTTCTCCTTTCTCAGGCAGTTAACAACATATGCTGAATTTTTAATTGACCCAGAATAGTTGTTTTAAATCGATGTTGTTTTTAAATCAATATTGTTTTTATGCTTTTGATGGTTTAAAATTTTTGTATATCTGTTTTTAATGTTCATTGTTTTTAACTTTTGCAAACCGCCCAGAGAAAAATAAAAAATAAAAATTGCAGATCTGCCTTGCAATTCCTTCTAGAGCAAGTAGGTTATTTGTTTTGAAAACCTGTTTTCTCAGGAAGGAATTGCAAGTGGGTCTGCACTATAGTTTAGATAAGAAAAGCAACAGTGGGCAATTCTTCTGTTTCTTTCCTGTGTAAGCATTTTTGCAAGTGAGACAGACCCTCATCTCTCTAGCAAACACAGAGGGCTGGAGGGAGAGGCAGCATCTTCCTTCACTTTCAAAATCTTTGGATAAGACAATTTCCCCCACTTTCTTTATCCAAGTCCCTGGCAGCAGTGTGGGACAAGACTCTGTCTTTCCCTGTGGTTCTTCATACTTGCTGGAGGACTTAAAGGAGAGGGAAAGTTTTCTCTCACTTGCAGGGAGCTTTGGAGAAGGAAAGAAAGAGCAGGCCATTCTCCTGTCTCCTTATTCGAAGCTCAGGTGCAAGTGAGGCAAGACTTCACTTCTTCCTCCCAACTCTCTGTGCTTTTTGGAGCGCTCGTGGTGTTGGCAGCGAGGAGAAATTGAGGCTTAAGCCAGGCAGGTATTTATGGACTCCTACTCTTGAGAAAAAGCTGTGGAGCTGAAAAAAATAAATCTGGAACTGGATTCCTTGAGCACCTTTTGGATGTTTTCTCGAACATTAGCTCTCAACAAGTTCAATATACTCGTACCTCAGGAGAGCATATTTAGACAGCATAGGGGAAGGCATAGCTCATTGGTCAAGCACAATAGAATAACTGACTTGAAGTGTGCCTCCATTTTGTCTGTCACTTCCCTTTTGCCTTCCACCACCCAACTGAGAGGCCTGAGGGGTGGGTGCTCTGCCCCTCCCATAAAGATGCCCAACCTCCAGTGCTGTCGCTGCCACCCTTACCATGGTAGGCAGTTGGGGGGGATATAGAGACCAAGGGATGGAGAACCATTCTGAGGGCAAGAGGGCTGGCAGCAGCTCAGTGGCCTTGGCATGCAGCCCATCAGCACTGCATGGGTGTTGGAGCAGGTGCTGAGTGAGGTCTGGGTCCACGGGCAGCTACCCAGCAGGGCCCCTTCCCTCTGCTGTGGTGAGCTTGGAAGGGTGTCCAGTTCAGAGCAGCTGGTGGGCAAGGCGGGCCGGAAGTTCATCACCTCTGTACCCCTTTTGCACTTTAAAACACCATCACCACCACCACCCAGTTTTGCATGTGTTTGGGGCAGACCTGTGGTTAAATACATGGCTCCAGTGTCCTCATGTGTGTGATTTTGCCCTCCAGTTTTTAAAGTCTTTTGCAATTGGTGGGTGATGAATGTGGTTTGGGAACATAATTTAAAAGCTTTGCATCTTGGGAGAGGGTGGTCCTAGCGTGAATGCTTTATTGCTGTTATGGAACAGATAGACAGACATTCAAGCCGCTAATACTGGGAATGATTGATCATTTCTTTTGTTTTTTCATAGGTGGACAAGCTAGAAGTGGTGAACAAGCGCTTTGTTCGAGTGGTCTTTGCCCCAGGGAAGTCTCCTATTGATGGGGTAACTTGCATTTTTCAGTTGGCTAAATGTATCAAGGGGGTGAATTGTTTATGTTTAAGTAAAATTGACATCTAACTCATATATTAGGTGATGTGTCAGGGCTGGAGTCTGTGTTCTTATTACTGTTCTTATTACTCTAATTATTCTCTTATTTTTGCTTTGTGAACCCCTTCCCCCCTTCATATGTTTTAATGTGATTTTAGATCGTAAGCCTCTAGGCAGGGTATCGCTGTTTTATTTGTATATTTTGTACAGCACCAAGTATATTGTTGGTGCTATATAAATAAATAATAATAATAATAATACTTGTAAATAATGACAAAATTGTTATTGAATGTGTTTGTGCGGAAGCTGGTCACTAGTTCATCTCCAAGAAATATAGGAAACTCCACATGCTTTTAACTTGGAGAAGTAGCATGTGGTAAACAGCTACTTCTCCACCATGAGATTTTCTTCTTTTCCGATTTGCATTTTAAATTGTTGGGTTTAAGCAGTTCGTAACTAAACTGTGGTTTGGCAAAAATTGAAAGGATTCTAGACAAAGTTTGGTAGCGGATTTTTTAAAAAAACACACACCCATTGTGCAGTTTTACTCTTAGACAACTGTTAAAACTTTTCTTCACTCTGATGTCCTTTCTAGTACACACAGTGTGTTTCAACAGATGATGTGCTCATTGTCAATCACAGCTTTGAAAGAAGGTTATGCAAGCATCTATTGAGGTGGCATCAGGCCGACTTTTTGTCTAAGCATTGTGTAATTGGCTGGCTTCAACCCTGAACACAAAACATTAGTCTGTGCTTGTTTAAGACATACTTCTATCTTAAGCTTTTCAAAAATAAAATGTTGCCCCAAGGGCTTCCTTTCTAATCTGACCTTACACAACAAAAGTCTGGGGATTCTGAAATCAACAGTCCTTGTTTCATCAGGAGATGAAATGAGATGAAATTATTATTATTTATTTATATAGCACCATCAATGTACATGGTGCTGTACAGAGTAAAACAGTAAATAGCAAGACCCTGCCGCATAGGCTTACATTCTAATAAAATCATAATAAAACAATAAGGAGGGGAAGAGAATGCAAACAGGCACAGGGTAGGGTAAAACTAACAGTATAAAGTCAGAACAAAATCAAGTTTTGAAAGCTTTAGGAAAAAGCTGATTTTGTTACATGCCCTTTAACCATAAACCTTGTTTCTCTAACTGATAATGATTAAGTCTACAGGATCTAACCTAGAGGGCTCCATGATGTTCTCCAAATGTTCAGCTGGCTGCCTTAGGCCTCCTTTCCAAATTTATCCTCCAAACCTGTTCAGCAAGCCGGCTGCAATACACATGGATTTTCATAAAAACAATTGATGTAACATAATGGCTGCAGTTGCTTGTCACACTGAACCATGGTTTAGCACAATGTGCATGAGTGGGAATAAACTGCAGCAAGCCTCAGGCTTGTATGCCCCATGCCCCCGCTCCTGTATGGCTAAGACAAGGAAGTTAGTGATTACTTTTAGTTTCAGGTGACCACAGGTTGTCGTGTTGTCTGGCATGGCAAATTGTGGTTAAGATAAACTATTGTGGTTAAGATAAACTATGGTAAGTTTCAAGCACGGCACCTTCAAACTGTGGGTTATGAAGTTGGCTTGTTGAAACTAGCCGTAGTTAATGTTAAACATGATTACAGATTAGTTTGGGTGCAACTCCCATAATTCTCGGCCAGCATGATCATCGGCTCGCTAAGAATGATGGCAGTTGCGTTCCAACACATCTGGAAGGCACAAGGTTGTGGAACAGTACTGTATTTTCTTGTTAACAATGGCAGAAGTAATATTGATTCATTTGGACATTGTAGCATTCACAAATGTACCTAATGCATCCAGGGCTGTTCTTTGCAGTATACACAAACAACTGAACTAAAACCATCCTTTAGGCTCCACCTGTCAAAGCGGTGGTTCCTGAAGATAAACGGCAAGCTAAGTGTGCATTGCCGATGCGTGATGAAACCCCCTGTTCCTCTGAAATTATGCTTTATTAACTGTCTGTCTGAGGTTAATTTAAATAGCTGAAACTGAAGCACCATGATTGACTTTTGTTTTGACAGCAATATGTCTGGTTTAATATTGGAAGCGTGGACACTTTCGAGCGGAACTTGGAAACGTCACATCTTGAGCTGGGAATAGAAGGGGAGAACAGGATACCTGTTGTGTATGCTGCTGAGAGTGATGGGTGAGCTTTTTCAATGATAGACATAATGGAATCTGTTGTAGATTGCCTTTAAAACTGTTAGATGGCAATATTGTTATAGAACAGAGGTGAGGAACCTCAGGCCCAGGCGCCAAATCCGGCCCTCTGTGGTTCCCCAGGAAGCCACGCCCGTTTCTCCGAACAACCAATCACTTGGCCGCTTCCCAGCTTTTGTGTCGTCCCCCCCCCCCCCCCCCGGTATTCTAAAAGGTTGAACTATCTGTCCTAAGGTTTAGTTACTGGCAGTAAGAGTCTTAAGCTAAAATACACTAGTGTTTGTTTTATTAGCCTGGCTCCTTTTGCCTGCCTACTTGACCTTCAATGAGAGCTTCTCTGAAATTGAATTCTACTCTTGAGATGAAAGAGGTTTCCCACCACTGCTGAAGAACCTCTTAACCTGGTCTTTAGTGGACTGAGCTTTTTGAATGAAACTATAAATAAATATCCCTGCTAGAGCAGCTGCTTCCGAAAGGTGCTGAGTGACTGTGTCAGCAGGCCCATATTGGCATTCTAGCCATCAGAACTGAGAGCAAAGATAGACTTCCAGTAGATGTCTTTGAGCAGCTGTGGGTGATCTTGGAGATGTTTCTACAGCCATTAAACCCTGCAATATGCACTCTGAGGTGGACCACTATTTGCTAATTTTCATTCAAAATTCCTACTTTAAATCCTTTTCAGTACTGGCTGGGATCCAAATAATTATTTAGGTTCACACAAGGAGCTTCCACAAGCTCAGTAGAATTTCACTTCTTTCATTTATTACATTTCTATGCCTAGCCAAAGCGCTCTGTTTTGACTTGGTGGGGGGCAGATGGGGGCCAGCACCATATCTAAAATAGTTTTAGCATTAAGAAAAACAGTTTGCTATGAGGTATGGGGACCCTACATTTCAAGAAATATAAGTCTGCCGTCCCTTTTGGCTCATAGAACTAGTTTGATTATTTGTGGGGTCTTGACTCAGTGTCTTTCTAAAATTGACCAATCTTTAGTTCTCTCTACGAATAAACTTCCAAACATGCATAAGCAGACTTCTGTTTGCACAGTAAGATTTTGTCCTCCTTCCTGCAGCCCTTTGCATCTTCCCCAAAATCTCGAAGGGATGCCAGGGGAAGCCCTTCCCCATTTTGCTGACAGACGTCACTCTGTAAGCTGGATACGTCAATTGGAGCTTCGGCTATTGGGCGGTATAAAAATGCAAATAATAATAATAATAATAATAATAATAATAATAGGATTCCACCCTATATCTCCACTATGCCTTCAGCAGGTTGTTCACAGTGCCTTCCGCAGATGGCTCCACCTTTTATTTTGTCATCACAATCTTGACTTGCTTATTGCCAATGAGTGCTCACCCCTGACCCAGCTCACCCTTGACATATGCATCGGAGTTGGGAGAAGAGGCAGGGATTCCTCTCATTTGTACTGGAGTAAGGGGAATGTCAGAAATGGCATGAGCATCTTCTCTATTCATCATCAGATCTTGGGGCATGTGAGATACTATCCTGTCTCTCTTCCTTAGAGCTTTCTGTATCTGTCGGAGAACTCAAGAGAGACTTGGGATGTTAACTCACAGGGTAGGAGGAGAAAAACAGGGGAGGGGTGGGAGGGCTTAAGTTTCTCTCTTTCTCCAAACTACAGTGCCAGTGAGAGGGGAGGTGTTCTCCTGAGCATCCTTTAGGGACACTTGCCCCTTGCAGGGAGATCTGTGGATGTCGAATCTTTAAAGTTTTTAATTATGAAACAGAAGGGCGTATTTTCAGTTTTATGCTAAAAAAAAAAAAGGTTGTGTCTAGAGCTAAGGGTAATAGCTATTTTTAAACCCTGGGTTGTTGTGAAAGAAGCAGGAGCGAGCGAGTGTACTGGATCTCGCTGCCCAATCACTTATGCCGCAGCTGGGTTGTAGTCCATTGTTTGTTCTTGGGTTACAACTCTGGGTTGTCTCTTTCCCAACAACCCAGAGTTTTGCGTTCAGACATCATGGTAAAAAATCCAAGGAGCAATCAAGTAGCCAGGAGCCAGCCTGCTCCTTTACTCCCACTCGTGCACAGCTAGCCACTCACTCTCAATCGTTCATCTAATATCCATACCTGATTATTATGTTTTAAAAGCCAGATCTAAGAAAGTGTTATTTTAAAAAAATAAAGCCAGATCTAGAAAATTAATCCTTAACACAAGCGAAATTAACTTTTATGCACATGGTAGTAGAAGTCCGAAAGGTTCTATGAGCAACTGTTGCAGTTCAGCACATTTTGATTGTAACCTCACTAAGGGTTGTTGTTCATAAAATACAAATGTATTGCTTCTTCCACCCTTGCCCCAGCATTTTCTTATGAAACAGCCATTTACTAACTTCCAGCTTTTGCCCTTGTTTTTAGCTCATTTCTTCTGAGTATGTTGCCAACAGTCCTCATAATTGGCTTTTTGCTGTACACATTAAGAAGAGGGCCTCTTGGAATGGGCCGAACAGGACGGGGGATGGGGGGACTCTTCAGTGTGGGTGAAACAACAGCCAAAGTGCTCAAGGACGAAATAGATGTGAAGTTCAAAGATGTCGCAGGCTGCGAGGAAGCTAAACTAGAGATAATGGAGTTCGTTAACTTTCTTAAAAACCCCAAACAGTATCAGGATCTTGGGGCAAAGATCCCAAAGGTAAGAAATCTCAAGAATAGGAGCTTAGTATGCTAACTCTATTCTGAAATGTATTGAGCTGTTTTAGCTGTAGACCTATTTTTTTAAAATCAGGTTAGTTGTATTACATTGACACTTTCTGTTCTTCCTACATCTTAACCTAACATCAGCATTTTTTTAATATCCTCAAGAATAAAATGTCTGACTGGCTTGTGGAATCATAAGAACTCATTTCGCACCTACTGGATCGATCCTCTTTGTGTGATCTTGTGGGATTCACTTGATCTCCTTGTTTCCCTTTCAGTAAAATGAAGACCGTGTTAGCTTTTATCCAGCGATTTACCTGCTATTTATGCCTCTTTTAAAAAAGAACGATGTTAGAAAAGAGCCAAGATTTAGATCGGAGCACATAGGGACAACCTGTGGGCTGCTTTCTCTTTGGCCCACAGACACGCATAGGTGCCCTGTCTACTTTTCTGTGCCAGCCAGGTCAGGGATCAGCTGCAGGGTGGGAAACAGATCACCTGGAGAAGTTTAAGCCCCTCAACATTCCCAGTGATGGTCATACAGATTGCTGTATCCTTGGTGCTATTAGCTTTCAGGATCAGGGTAAAGCTTCTCTCTCATGCCAGCAGTCCTGATGCAGAGATTGCTGTTCCGTCGTTGCTATTAGTAGCAAGGAAACATACATCTGTATTTGGTTCACTGGGGCAGGGAGAGGCTTTAACCTCCCCTTCCACCCACTGATGCTGGCCCTGATTGCTGTTTCCTTGCTGCCCATAGTAACGAGAAAACCACAATCCCATGCTCTGATCTCAGGAGGCAGGGAGGGGAGGTATAAATCTCCCCATTCCTATGAGTGAAGAGGAGTGCTTGTGCGTGTGCTTGTGCGATCCCCACCCTCCATTCCCAGCATTCCATGTGACCCTCGTGGCCAAAACAAAGTTGATCACACCCAAGTATTGGTATCTTTTCTTGTGGAACATCATAAATAGTGGATAAAATGTCTGTGTACTTAATAAATTCACCATTATTATGTTCCTTCCAAAATGGTGTTTATTTTGCACTCTCATTCAAAAATGGTGTGCTTATGAAATTTAAATTGCATCATGTCGAATTGCATCATGTCAGAATCAAGTCTCATGAAAATTTGTGTAATCTCTAAATACTTTTATAAATCACATTACTAAAATGGTTAGATCTTATGAAGAAACTGTACTGTGAATACTCATATATATTGCACTACCACAGTTAAGCTTTCTTTTCTCTACCTCACTCCTTTCAGGGAGCCATTTTGACAGGACCTCCAGGCACAGGGAAAACTCTTCTAGCTAAAGCAACAGCCGGAGAAGCCAACGTCCCTTTCATTACAGTCAATGGGTCTGAGTTCTTAGAGATGTTTGTCGGCGTGGGTCCTGCTAGAGTAAGTCTATGGCCTTGCTGAGTTATTGCTGTGTCGGTTCTTTAAAAGACCCTGTCAAGGTTGGTAGGCCAAAACTTGATCATGCACTAAACGTCAGTAATTCTTCAGATAAAAATTCTTCTTAAGTAGATGGCTGCAAGCTATTTTAATTAAGAACTATCAATTATACCCCATTCTGTGGCTAGGAATTTTTATTGCTTCAAAGCGGTTATCTTCTGACTGTATTCTTGGTCATTATTATTTGGTGTTTTTTTTACTGTTTGAACATGACATGGGCATTGAAGAATAAAAGAATATGCTGAACTTGATGACTGTTGCAGGAAGGCTAGATGTATTTCTCAATTGCATATTAACAAAAAGACTTAAGGGCTGAAACAGCAACAGTTGGTTAATTTATTATTTATTTATTTATTTATCACATTTATATACCGCCCCATAGCTGAAGCTCTCTGGGCGTTTTACAAAATTGACGTCTCCAAGACACTGCTCTTTGGAAAAACTGTTTGATGTTCAAAGTGTGATTTTAAAAATGCACTGGGGAAGAGCTAGTTACAATAGTTCAATGTTTCCAAGAAATATTCCCTCAAACAGCTCCTTCCTTATGCAATGCTCAACCCCAGTAAAGAGTTATTTTTTGAGCGATCTAGATGGCACAGCATGATAGACCACCATGGTCACATTGTGATTGGCACCCATTAGCACCATTTTGGCATTGTGCCCATGGGTGCCCAGCTTGCTGTAGCCTGTTGTGTCATGCAGGGGTTGTCTGAGGGTTAAACAACCTTTAAACCATGGCTTGTTTTACAGTCATTTGAGGGTTGTTTAAACTTCAAACAACCCCTGTTGTTCAACATGACAAATGATGGGAAACCCCTTACTGGGGGTGGAATATTCAAAATGGCCACCTGCACATGCCACAACATCATGTCTTAAATAAGCCATGGTGGGCTGCAGTGATTGTACGACTTGGCCAAAAGTCTCTAAGGGTGAACAAAGTCAGACTTTGATGTACATTGATGGTGCTATATAAATAAATAAATAAATAAATAATAGACTTTATGAGAACATGGTATTCCGTTTTATCAACATAACATAAGTTGTTTTGGCGTTTCTAACATGGTCACATCATAAGTTGATTGCATTTATTAATGTTTTGTCACTTATAAGAACTCTTGCCTCCTTGTTATCCTGTGTGGTATTAATTCGTCATCCATAAAATCACCACCTTGAAGTAGATCTACAGTGGCTTGCCAAAGGTCACTTCAAACCTGATGGCCCTGTTCAGAAGACACCTTAAACCACAGCTTTAACCATGGTGAATAAGGCAAAAAGCCTTATTCACTGTGGTTAAAGCCATGGTTTAAGGTGTCTTCTGAACAGGGCCATCAGGTTTGAAGTGACCTTCAGTGTTTTTTAAAAAATGCATTTACCCTGTGTGTATAGAATAGTATAGGAATACAATTCCACTTTCCCATTGAGTATACACAAAGCAAAATAGTCATGTATAATAATCACACATAGTGTACATTAAGGTTGAATGCACTTCTTTTATTGAAGAGATGTGTAGGACACTTGTTGTATTTGACGTGGTCCTGGCTTGTAGCAATAGAACTTGATCTAAGATGTACACAATCTAGGTTCCACTCTTGTCCTTTTCCTGGCTCTCCTAGCATAGGACATTTGTTTCAAATTCATAAAATATTTTCTTCATACTTTCTAGAGTTTGTTAACTCCAGCTTTGAATGTTTCACTACTAGTGTGTTCTCTGCAATTTAATCTTTCCAATGTACTAACAAATGACTTTTTTTAAAAAAATGACAAGTATAGTGATGTGGTATATTCAGTTGTATTGATTAGAGAACAAGCCGTGTGGTAATTACATGATGGAAAATACTTTCTGTTCTCTTGCAAGGTTCGTGATTTATTTGTTCTGGCTCGAAAAAATGCCCCTTGCATTCTCTTCATTGATGAAATAGATGCAGTGGGAAGGAAAAGAGGACGGGGTAACTTTGGAGGGCAAAGTGAACAAGAAAATACACTCAATCAACTGCTAGTAGAAATGGATGGTAACTATTTAGCTTCTTAAAACTTTTGGTGCATTCCACCATTTATGTATCAGAGTATCACTCCAGTGATACCATATAGGAAATGGCTCCTATATGTTCTCTTCCTTTTTACTAATTTAATAATTTGGTTAGTAACTTCTAACTTTCAGAGTAGACTTGTAGATATAAACGCCTAGTTTTTATTTTAGTAAGCAGCAAAGGCTATTTCCTTACCATTTGGGGTTTTTTTTTCATATTGGTGAATGAACATAGCTGAAACTATCTTTTTGCCATACGGTTCTTTTCGTGTTGTATCCTTATTGCTAAAGTGTTTTTAAATGAGATGAAGCCAGCATTGATTGTATTGTAGCATTGTAAGGCCTTGCATTACATAGTTCTATTCACTTAGCTAAATTACTGCAATTTCCGCAAGTACGTCCAATCTCTGCATGCAACAAACTGAACTAAGTTGAGAGTATTTTGATCCATTTTAAGTACTGGATAGAAGAAAGAATAGCCAATACTCTGATCGCTAGGACATTTCTGAACTAGCATGCATAAAATTCATGAGGGCTTTTTGGAAAATAATACATTTGGTAATAGGGAGTGTACTATTGAATACCTTGTTTTTATTCTGTTCACAGGTTTTAACACTACAACAAACGTAGTTATTCTGGCAGGCACCAACAGACCAGATATCTTAGACCCTGCACTTATGAGGCCTGGGCGTTTTGATAGACAGATCTTTATTGGTAAGCTACTCCCCATCCTGGCAGACAACTTTGACCTACTCAAGATGTTGGCCCAACAGTATGAACACTACCAGAGAAGAGATGGAGTGGAATCTTCATGTGCCTTTAACATCTTAGAAAACACAAAATAGATTGCTTGTTTGAAAGGATTCTCAAACGAAAGTCTATTTGTACATGGGAAGCTAGTATGTTGGAAAAAAACTGCCTAAAAATTAAAATTAGTAAAAAGCATAAATGTTTGAAACTTGTTTTAAAACAACAGCACATTTTAAAATGAATTGTTTTTTCTTTAAACTTTTTAAGGGCCACCTGATATAAAGGGGAGAGCATCTATTTTCAAAGTCCACCTTAGGCCCCTGAAATTAGATAGTAGCATCAGTAAGGACAATTTGGCACGAAAACTCGCATCACTTACTCCTGGATTTTCAGGTAGGTGTAGAACAACAATCATTGCGTAACTGGTTCATTGGTAAGAACTGTTCTTCATTGATAGCTTAGTTCTTATGAGAAAATGGTGCTAATAGTCCTTAAGCTTTACTGCTTGGATTTTTCAAAGAAGGCAATAATGCATTACAAAGTTAGGCACAAAGGGGAACTGAATTAATTCCAGTCCTTTCATCAAGTGTCAAAATGTCAACAAAGCAAAGAGAAAAAGAAATTTCAATGCATATATATGAAGTTTTGTGTGTATATATGGAGAAAATGCGGCTTTCTAAGAATTATATTTATACTTCAACAAAAGCAGACAAGATATCCATATAACATTCATTTGCAAGTGGCGTTTATATACCACCCATTCAAATGTTGAAAGCATTGTTAGGTCCTCAGTCCATTGCATTATAGGAGGTGAGTGTTTATCCTTCCAATGCTGTAATATCAGTCTTTTAGCTGTCAAAAGAGCATAAAGCATCCATTTGTGCTGACTGTACATTAACCTCCAGGAAAGAGGTAGATAATTTAAAAGGGCATGTACATCCATAAATATTAAAGAGTGCCCCAATACAAGATTTGTCTGTATAATAACCTCCCACAAAGAGACAGTTATTGGGCATTACCAAAACAAATGGTTCTTAATAGATTACTTAGAAAATTTTGTGGCAATCACAATTAATATCGAATTTTAATCAGCCAGTGATGAGGAGCATTCATTCTGCTGTCACTTTAGGGTTTTGAGCTTCACTTCAATGGGTCTACTCTGTGTAAGAGTACCATTGGATAGGGCCCTATAACCTGAAATAACTGGTCATCCTCATTGTGATAAGTGACAAATATATTTAGAAATAGTTCTGATCATCACTCTGACCCCCTCTTTGTTTTAGGTGCAGATATAGCTAATGTTTGCAATGAAGCTGCCCTAATTGCTGCAAGACATCTTTCAGATGCCATAAACCAAAAACACTTTGAGCAAGCAATTGAACGAGTGATCGGAGGTGAGAGGATAACACATTGTGATTACATTGTCATGTTGTCAATCAGTTCTTTAGTTCTTCTCTTAAGGTTGCTTATTTTACTTATAATTTTTAAATTTATTGCTATACAGCATCCATAATCTGCCTTGTATTACCATGATATGGTGGAGAGCTGGGGCTCAATCTACCTAAAAGTATTTTTCCTTAACTTGTCACAGTCTATTAGGCAAGGGGTGTAGCTATCCCAAGGTGGAAGGGAACACATACCAAAATCTAATAGCTCCCGCGTTAGGCCACTCATTGGCACAGCCGCTAAGGAATATGCACCACAGTCATCAAATTGTTTGCTTTTTCATCAAAGGATTGGAAAAGAAAACACAAGTATTGCAACCGGAGGAGAAAAAGACAGTAGCATATCATGAAGCTGGCCATGCAGTTGCTGGGTGGTTTCTGGAACATGCTGATCCACTTCTGAAGGTATGTTGGACAAACTTTTGCCCATGCCCATAGCCCTGTTGCTTCTCCCTTCATGGTGCAAGCAATCAAACCAGGAGGCCTCTAACCATTTCATCTGAACCAGGAACCTGTGATTACCAGCTTTGGAACATGCCAGAATGTTGAACCAACTTCAGACCATGATATGTGTCAGCCATATTCTGACTACTTGGAATATAGCTGACACAATTGCTCCCCTAGTTAAATCAAGTTTGTGGCTACCACTAGCCATTATTTGCATGTATACTTGCAGAAATAATCAGCATGTAAAGTCCCGATCGCTGTTGTCATCATACATGGATTATTTAGGTTGAATATCTTCATTTCATTTCTGTCACAAGGTATCTATTATTCCTCGTGGCAAAGGACTGGGTTATGCTCAATACTTGCCAAAAGAGCAGTATCTGTACACCAAAGAGCAGCTGCTTGACAGGATGTGCATGACTCTGGGAGGACGTGTATCGGAGCAAATCTTCTTTGGAAGAATTACAACAGGAGCCCAAGATGATCTAAAGAAAGTTACTCAGAGCGCATATGCTCAGGTTTGTATTTTCTGCATGACCTTCTCAACAACTTTGTAGAATAGAAATAGCTGTACAAAGTTATTGTTGTACACTTGTTGGTATTTCTTTACTCTTAACATACACTTTATACTGTAGTCATGCCACAAATCCACTAAAAGAGTCTTCTGAAATCTTTTATGTTTGAAAGATTTGAGATGAAGGCTTGTTTCCTCCCCCCCCCCCCCCTTCCAGGAGTCTGGAGTTAGGATTACTGCATTTCTTCATAAAAATAAAAATTAGCATGCTGAAATCTTGTGTTGTACATAGTGGTTTTTAAAAATTCTTATAGGATTTATTAGTACCTATTATTGAATTCCTAATGTTTAGTGAAGAGCAAGATTATTGATGCAATAGATTTCTAATATCTAAGTTTAATAATAACGACCATATTTAATGGGTAACATTAACCTTGCCCAGTAAGAGTTTATGAGGTTTCGAAAGAATAAACAGCACTATTGTCAGGAACTAATTTTGGCTTCTTATAAGAACTATTAAGTTGTTCCTACAAGTGTGGTTTCCTTAACTTTTTTCAGAAAATTGCACCATTATATCTGTTGTGTCATTCAATCTTCAGATTGTTCAGTTTGGGATGAATGAAAAAGTTGGGCAAATCTCATTTGACCTTCCTCGACAAGGAGACATGGTCTTAGAAAAACCATACAGTGAGGCAACTGCAAGACTGATAGATGAAGAAGTGCGAATACTTATTAACACAGCTTATGAACGGACAATGTCTCTCCTAAATGAAAAGAAAATGGAGGTGGAAAAGGTATGTTCTCATTCACTTACCCTTCTAGAAATGGTTGTAAGGTTCATTGTTAAAACACTTGGTTAGATCTAGGCCCTTTTCTACACCTAAGGGTTATCCCAGGAAAATGGAGGGATCATCCCTGCCTGCTCCTGGGATCCCGTGTGGCATTTGGATGCACAGGAATGATCCCGGGATATAGGGCTGGTGCAAACATGCCCCTAGAGTTGAATTTTCACGAACAGAACTGCTTCTCCCGTTGAGAAAGGAAATGAGGTTCCCACAGAGCCTCCCTGCTGGAGGCTGGGTGGTGATTTTTTGTAGATTCTTCCTTTTTCCTGCACCCCACAGTGACATCTCACAAACTATTATGGAGAGGGTCCCCCAACCCTCCAGAATGTATTTTTGGGTGTGTATGAAGAATTGCAGTGGGGGAGGAAAATCAACTAAAATTGCCTCCCCAAGGATCATCCAGTTTGTGGCATTCCACTCCATGCCACTTTTGATCCAACCCCATATGTGTTAGTAGATATTCTGTTACATCACCAACTATTACATTGCGTTCTTCTTTGCCTCTTATTATATTTATGCAGAAATAATGGCCATAATCACAGTCCAACATCTCTTAATATACTTTCTGCTTCAGCATAGTTTCCCGGTACATGCAGTGAGGACACATGTGTGTACCTTACCCTAACATTAAAATGCTGTTTAGGAAGATTAAAGGCAGGATACAGTGGTGTAACAGTATTCTATATCATCTCCATTGGAAGACCTTGTAAAAGTAATCTTCTTAATAGTGAGTGCTGACGAGATGTTTGGCCAAAGGCTAGCATTAAATACATTTTTAAAAAACAGTCTGGAATTTATTGTAATAGCTGTCAGTGGTATTCTGCCTGTGATTAGCAAAATGTTAAAGCCTAGGAAAGGAAAGGAAAGGAACCTCTCGTGCAAACACTGAGTCATTACTGACTCTTGGAGGGACAGCAGCTTTCGCTGACGTTTTCTTGGCAGGCCTTATAGCGGGGTGGTTTGCTGTTGCCTTCCCCGGCCGTGATTACCTTTCCCCCAGCTAACTGGGTACTCATTTTACCGACCTTGGGAGGATGGAAGGCTGAGTCGACCCGAGCTGGCTGCCTGAAACCAGCTTCCGCTGGGATCGAACTCAGGCTGTGGGGAGTGTTTCGGCTGCAGAAACTGCTGCTTTAGCACTCTGCGCCACACAAGGCTCTTGGCTTAAAGCCTAGGCTACCATACAAATACATTCTGTACCCTATATTGTAGTGCGTGATGGGTTTGTGCATATTATTTCAGGTTGCTTTACAACTCTTGGAGAAGGAGGTTTTGGATAAGAGTGATATGATTGAAATGCTGGGCCCTAGACCGTTTGCTGAAAAATCCACTTACGAAGAATTTGTCGAAGGCACAGGCAGCTTAGATGAAGACACGTCACTTCCAGAAGGCCTTAAAGACTGGAACAAAGATCGTGAGAAAGAGAAAGAGGAGACGACAGATGAGCAGATTGCCAGACAAATTACAGGAGACATGCCCTTTTAGGGTTGAAATCGGGTGGTGTATATGAACTGGCACAGTGTTTGTGTTGCGCACTGAAAAAGATTGGGGGAAACCCTTAAATTTAATCTCCACTAAGAATCCTCCGTTATGAAAATAAGGAAGCCAGTGGAAGTGATGGAGCTACGGGGGGGTGGGGGGTGTTAGCAGAGGAGAATTCAAATTCCATAGAATCCATGCTGCATTCTAAAACTCCTGACAACAAAATGGAGATCTTACAGCCAGTGCGTCTATACTGAGCTCCCTTCTAGCTTTGCAAGTCTTCAGATCCATATCTGAGTGGTGTAATTCTTCTCCATTGCCAGATATAAGCTAACACAGAACTTGAATCTAGTTGGGGTAACTCAAAAATAAAATCATCTGCCTATGTTAAGTCGCCTTGCAAGTTAGTATGCAGGAAATGCATTGCTGACATTTATCAGGAGTTCAGGTAATTTAAGACTTTCTGTTGTATGAAAACATTCACTTTTCCTTTTTTTAAAAATGTATTCTTTCACCATGCCATTTGTAAAAAAAACAACAATTATGCAGGTGTCAGCCATGGAACAGCAAACCTGCTAAAGAACTTTTCCATTAGAGTTATGGGCCAGTGGTTACAATGAAGTGTAAAATCTAAATTATATTATTGCAGTTTTATTAAAGTTTTTTCTACATGAAGTTGTAAGATAGTGAACATATGAATGTATTGTATTTTGTAAATACAGTTTGGAAACATTCAATAAAATCAGTGCACTGGACTGTACAAAAGCACAAATGTTATATTCTTTATCCAGTTATGAGCCACTTAAAATAACTGTGTTAGATCTGCAAACACTGTAGAAATGTAGGCTTAATGCTGATACCCCCAAGGACAGGCTGATGGATTACGGATGGATATCTCAGGCAGTGTACTTTGTTATTACTCATTGATTAGCATTCTAGTAGGATGATATTGGAGAATCTGCCCTTTTGCTACTACTATGTTTACAAAACATGGTAAATATTTGTAAAGGTTAACTGATTTTGTAGGTGTGTTGCAACACTCACACACGCAGAGAAATAAACTTGTCTGGAACTAATTGTGCAATCTGCCTTAAGTCACTAGGGGGCTCTGAGCATGCCAATAAAGTTGTAACTATGATTCCTCTGGTGCCAGACACCTTCCAGTGGTTAATACATATCCCATATTGCTACATTTGGACTACTCACTGTTCAGGGTAAACAGTGTATTTCCTATTCGTATACTATGGCTATGTGAGTGGAGATACTGTTCACCAAAATGGTTCACATGTTGGAGAAGAGTGGGTGTTTTCCCACTGGTGACGCTGTCGAATACCAGGGTGGAAATCCTGTGGCCCTTCTGACTCCAACTCCCAGCAAGCACAGGCAATGGCCTGGGATGATGGGAGTTGTGGTCCCAACAGCATCTGATGAGCCACTAGTTCCCCACCCCTGGTCTAACAGATTGTATTTACACACGACGACATGCAACAAACCATAATAGCAAATGGTATATTGGTGCAGGGAGTGAATAGGAAGAAATGAAAGTCACCTTATGGATTAGTAACTGGTTAAAAGAGAGCAGATTAACATTTCTGACAATGGAAGGGTATAAACAGTATGGTCTCTCAAGGATCTGTATTCAGCCAGTGCTTTTTAACTTGTTCATAAATTAACTGGAGTTTGGGATGTATGGGAAGGATGTCACGTTTGCTGATAACACTAAATTAATTAGGTGGTGTTTTTTTAAGGTGGTTTAAAAGTGAACTCCAAAAAGCTATTTCCATGTCCAAACTTGGAATGGGTATTAAAATGGCAAATGTAAGCAAGTGCTAAGTGATGTACATTTGGGTAAAACAATTCTTAATTTCACATATTTGCTGAGGGGGTCTGAACTGGTTATGACCGACCAGGAATCTTGGTGTTCATGAAAATACTGGCTATTGTGAAAAAGGCAAATTCCCTTTAAGGTGTCATTTGGAAAGGAATCAAGAATAAAAATACCAATATAATGCCCTTATATGACTCTATGGTGTGGCCACACTTGGAATATTGCAGATAGTGCTGGTCATCACACCTTGTAAAGGATATTGTAGATCTAGAGAAGCTGCAGAAAAGGCCTCAAAATTATCTACAGGCTAAACTCTAGAGCAGTCTTCCTCCAACCTGTTGCCCTCCAGATGTGTTGGACTTCAATTCCCATAATTCCATTGGCCATGCTAGTTGGGAATTGTGGGAGTTGCTGTCCAACACTCCTGGAGACCTCTAGAGCAACTCCCCTGTTTCTTCACAGAGCACATAGTTAAAATGTGGAACTCATTACAAGATGCAGTGATGGCTACCAACTTGGACAGCTTAGACAAATTCATGGAAGATAAGTGGCTACAACTAACCTACAGTATTGGAGGCACTTTGCCTCTGACCACAAGTTGCTGGGAGAGTGCTACTGCACTCACATCTTGCTTTTGAGTTTCCCATGGTGAGGGGCCCCCGGGAAGCAATGCTGAAATGTCAGGAAAGTGCTGCCCAAGGGTGGACCACATCCACCTTACATATTTCTATAGTTGAGTGTGTAGAATCTGCACCCCACAACATGTGGCCTTTTTCTATGGAGCCAGCAAGGAATTAATTAAACTTGTTGGGGTGGATCCAGGAGCTGCCATCCATGAATGGGAGCACTCTGTTCCTGGACAATGCTTCTGCCTGATTTCTGGGGATCTCCCTCCCCTACGTATAGCATTTTCAAGGGGGGGAGGAGGGGGGCATGGAAGACTGCTTCCAGCCTGAATCTGGAATACAACCCAATGTGTTTGAGCAGTAGTGTACAAACATGTAATATGCAAAAGATTAAAGAGACCTTTTCCATTATTTTTATTGACAGAGTTTGTTCCCAGCAACTTAATACTGTATACCCAATACAAAACAGCACTCAAAAGGCTCACCAACACTACAATTCTAGAATCTATTTCCTTAGATGTAAGTCCCACTGGCATCAACAGTGCTTACTTTCAAGTACCTTTGCATAAGATCATAGCTGGTCATTTTTCTGATTCGCAGTTTGAGGGAAATCAATATAGCTGTATTTTTAAAACCAAAAAAATCCTCTGCTCTGTTTCTTTCTGGGAGACAAGTACACTTATTTAATGTGTCTAGTGGCATCTAAAGTTTAAGCCAAACTTCTCCAACCAAGAGAATAAATGACTATATCGACCAGAGCAGAATCTTAGATAACATCTGGTGCAGAGCATTCAACATCCACTCCAAAGTCAGTAGCGGCTAAGAAGACCCAGCCCCTGAAAAATAAGCCCTACTACATATTCTTTACTATCCTGGAAAAGACTTGAGCTAGAGCTAGCTATTCAGACTTGAGCATTTCTAGAACAGCGTTAAATAGGCTCTATTCATTAAGTTCTTCCTCCTCCTCTTCAAATGTTTCCTCGCCATCATTCGCTGTAGCTTCTTGGTACTGCTGGTACTCAGACACAAGGTCATTCATGTTGCTTTCTGCTTCTGTAAATTCCATCTCATCCATTCCTTCGCCTGTAAACCAGTGAAGAAAGGCTTTTCTCTTGAACATGGCTGAGAATTGCTCTGAGATTCTTTTGAAGAGCTCTTGAATAGCTGTGCTGTTGCCAATAAACGTGGAGGCCATCTTAAGGCCTCGGGGTGCTATATCGCAAACTGCTACTTTGACATTATTTGGGATCCATTCCACAAAGTAGCTGCTGTTCTTGTTCTGGATGGCCAGCATCTGTTCGTCAACCTCTTTCATGGACATGGGACCTCGGAAGACTGTAGCTACCGTCAGATACCGTCCACGTCTTGGGTCACAAGCTGCCATCATGTTTTTGGCATCAAACATCTGTTGAGTGAGCTCTGGTACTGTGAGGGCCCGATATTGCTGGCTGCCTCTGGCAGTCAACGGAGCAAATCCTGGCATAAAAAAGTGTAAACGTGGGAATGGAACCATATTGACTGCCAGCTTGCGTAGATCTGCATTTAGTTGGCCTGGAAAACGCAATGATGTCGTTACCCCGCTCATTGTAGCAGACACCAAGTGGTTCAGATCACCATATGTTGGAGTGGTGAGCTTCAGAGTACGGAAGCAAATATCGTATAAGGCTTCGTTATCAATACAGTAGGTTTCATCTGTATTTTCAACCAGCTGGTGGACTGAGAGTGTGGCATTATATGGTTCCACTACAGTATCAGAGACTTTAGGTGATGGCATGACACTGAAGGTATTCATTATCCTATCAGGATATTCTTCTCGGATTTTGCTGATGAGTAGTGTTCCCATCCCAGAACCTGTACCTCCTCCAAGGGAATGAGTGAGCTGAAATCCCTGCAAGCAATCACAGTGTTCACATTCTTTCCTTACTATATCAAGCACCGAATCTACCAGCTCTGCTCCTTCTGTATAATGTCCTTTGGCCCAGTTATTTCCAGCACCTGTTTGTCCTGAGATATCATAACAAAAGGGGAGAGAACAGGTTTACCAAAACAGGAAAGAACAATGAACTCAAAATATCAGTAACAATGGCTTCTCACTATTGAAAACTCCAACATTTTAGCACTATATTTGAGCCAGCACCTTTCAATAACTGTAGTTAACTGCCAAATAATATCCAAAACATCCTTTAAAAGCCATGTGTAATTTTTTGCTCAGATATCTACGAAGGCACCACAGAAGTCATATAGAAAACTGGACACAGTTCTGGCACTCCTCCTCTGCCATTCAGCATCCCTTAGTGCAGAGGTGGGCAGACTCAGGCTTGTCAGATCTATTTTGCTTTTTTACCAGAATCCCAAGATCAACCAAACAGTGGGAGATGCAAAAGACATATACTTAGGGCCAGTTCACACACAATCAAAATAAGCTTATTTAAAACAAGCTACTAGGCTCAGAATGTACTCAGATGTATCTTGGTTTTTTCTTAATCCAAAGACCTGAATCACACGATAAAAATAAGCCACTGTGGTTCTCACTACACCTAGGTTATTGAAGAGTTGCTTTTCCCCTCAAACAAGCCATGCCACCCAGGTTCGGATGACCCGACAAGCCACGCCTGGGCAGTGGTAAGCCATGGTGGCTTATCTTGATAATGTGAATCGGATCTTAGAATTAAAACAAAACGAAACAGGGTACCTCTGAGCACATTCTGAGCCTAGGAATGTGTTTTCAGTACCAGAACTGGACTGAGCACACAAGTCCTTTCACATAAAAGCTCACTCTTCATTATCCCTTTCTTCGTTTCAGCAGCCTAATTTAGGTGGAAAAAGTCATTTTGCAGTTGCAATTGGGAATCAGAAACATAAGAATAGATGCACTGAAATTAACAGAACTTAGTTCCCATTTATTTCAATGAGTATACTCTAAGTATGACTTACGTTGGATTTTACCCATAGCGTTCCAGCACTGAAATATTTAGGGCACAATCCTACGCATATTTAGACAGAAAACAAGTCTTACAACTCCCAGCATTCCCCAGCCAGCCATACTGATGGAGTCTCAGTAAAACCAGAGGAAGAATAGCAACTACTTAAGTGATTAGTAGTCACTTGCTCCTTGAAAATTTGCATCAAATACTAATTCCATGTATGCATTTTTAAGGCTGCCATCTTAATCACATTTACTAGGGAGTGGAATTTACTTCTGAGTAATTATGCATGGGATTGTGCTGCATGCATGATGTAAAGTCCTTTGCAAGGACTTTTCCACTTCGTTTCCATACAAGGAGGCTTGGGTCTGAAGTTATATGCAAAGATGATCCGAATCGACATATCAGCTAACAGAAGGCTTCAGCACTTGCACTCTTTCCAACATGGTTGTTTTGCTCATTTTCACATGGAGGACATGCCAGGCAAACTCCTCCTCTCATGAACCTGAGATGCTGAAGTCACCACAATCTTATCATCCCAAATATGGACAAATAAATCAGCCCATATTATCTAGTTTAGGTCCAACAATTGAACTGTGTGACATGCAAACCTATTTTTTTCCTGATTTAATATAAAATATAATATCAAAATGACAAGGAAAACTGTTGACATAGCTTTTGAGCAACATGTCTTTGAACATTTTTCTGACATTAGTTTGAACTTCTCTCTTCTTCTCCTTCCCCTCCTTTTCTTTAGCCCAGCACACATTGCTCTGTTTTATGTTTTGTTTTGTTTTTCTTTCCAAATTTAGCATTGCAGCCAGTTGCCCAGGAAACCACTTCTTTCTTTAAAACAGCAAAAGAGAAATGATAGTAATTTTCTAAATTTCCAGAGGGGGCAGTTGCATTAGTCTGTCGCAGCAAAAAAGACACTTCTGGCACCTTAAAGACTAACACATTTAAATATGACATTAGCCAGCCTTCCCCATCTTGAAGCTCTCCATCAGCCCTTGCCAGCATGGTCAGGAATGCTGGGGATTGTAGTCCAAAAGAAATGGAGGGCACCAAGTTGGGAGGAGGCTGGCATAAGTTGTCCTGCGCTAGAGTCTAGTCCAATAAATTCTGCAATAATTCCGCAAGACACACAGAAATGCATTGGCAATCTGCATGCAGCTTTTGGGCAACATTTTGCATTTCCTGAGTTAATTTAATGGGAAAGAGAAAGGCACTCGCCAAAACTGCCAGTAAGCAAGGGTGTACATGCTTTGCCTCTTGCATGCATTTCTATGCATAATCTACTTGGCAAGTTTTGTGTTTCCAACAGAAAATCATTAACATACCAAATATGAAATTATCGGGTCGGAAGAGTTGTCCAAATGGGCCAGATCGTACGCTATCCATGGTTCCAGGTTCCAAGTCCACCAAAATTGCTCTGGGCACATATGTTTGGGCTATAAGGAAAAAAATGCATCTTTATTTGCAATTTAGTCTATAAAATGGATTACCTTTCTATCACAGAAAATTGTATTCATGTTGTTATTTATCATTTTCAGGTAGCTTAACTTATGTTTATACTATCTCATTTTTACATGATATCAGAAAACAGGCACTAACTTTCTCACTACCAGTATCACCAACCTTGGGTACTGGCCTGTCCCCTTCCTTTAAGTATCAAAGTGGTTTTTTATGACTTTCTTACATTCACCACAGATAGCTGACAACTTCACCACCTCACAGAGATCTCTCTCAATATCCTCCTCTTTACATATCATATCAAAGTTCTTAGTGAGTGTATAGGTACATGGATATCAATGTGCGAGCTTGTGCTACTTTTAAAAACAAAACAGTACAAACTCTGAACCCATGATCTTGAGAGGAAGAAGCAAATATGCATAGGGAATGTGTGGAGATTAGTACTGGAACAATAAAGAAACACTGTAATGAAATGTTGTAACCATATCCTAGACCTTCAGTCCAAAACACATTCCCACGGAATAGAATGGGATTTTCTTCTGAATAAACGTGCATAGGATTGCAGTGTTTGTTTGCTAATAATAAAGCTAATGGAGTTTTCTTGTTCCTTCATGTACCACTTCTAAACCTAACTGCAAGATCCAAAATGACCTCTCCTGGCATGAATCTACCTGTACACTATTTTCATCATCTAACGTCCTCCTCCAGATGCCTCTTCTGAGGGAGGCTCAGAAGACGGCAACAACAGAGAGGGCCTTCTCAGTGGTGGCACCCAATTATGGAAGTATCTCCTTGATGTGGCCTGCCTGGCACCAGTACTGTTATCTTTTTGGTGCCAGGTTAAAACTTTCCTCTTCTCTCAGTCATTTGGCAGCATATGATGAGATTTTAATCAGGTCCTGGATTTCTCTTATTGATAGTTTAAAAACTGTTTAAACATATGTGTGTCTGTGTATGTTTATATTTTTGTATGTAATGATCTTTTAATACTGAATATAATGTATTTTTAATGGCTTTTAATATTTGTAACCCACCCAGAGAGATTTGTCTATTGGGCAGTATAGAAATATAATGAATGAAAATGAATTACATTTAATGCTTCATCTGCTTTTAAATCTTATGGAGGACACTCCTGTTCTCTTATTGCTTAAAATGTTCCTACTGTTAGACTTCAGAAGACCTCATAAAAGGCAGGATTATCATGCCTCCCAGCACTACTTTGGATCTCCCTCCATCTCTGTCTTTCCCAGCTTTCATGGAACCATAAACATTATAATATGAAGATTTTTTCTACCCATTATCCCAAAGTGGTGGGGTTGCTTGGCATTCAGGTGGGCTCCCAGGGAGATAGGAGAGGAAGGATCTGCGGTGATTGGCAAGGCAGGTTGGGGATTTAAATGACAAATGTTGGTGTTAAGTGATGCCCATTGGGGCCAAAAATTCTAATTTCACATATGTAGTCTAGCTGCCTGTGTGTTACTGACCAGAAAAGGGATCTTGGAGTTGGGGTCAATGAAAACATCGACTCAATGTGCAACTGCTGTAAAAGTAATGCAGGTTCCATGATGGGGTTCATGAGGAAAGGAACAGAGAATAAAATTGCCACCATCATAATGCCTTTATTCAAATCTATGGTGTAATCACGCTTGGAATACCACATTCCGGTCAAAAAGGACATTGTTGTAGAGGTGGAAAAGGTGCAGAAAAGGGCAACCAAAATGATCAAGGAGCTGGAGCACTTCCCCTATGAGGAAAGGTTACAACATGTGGGTCTTTTTAGCTTTAGAGAAAAGCTAAGAGGGGGACAAAGTAGAGGTGTATAAAATTATGCATGATGTGAAGAAAGTGAAGGGTGGGTTTCCTCCCACTCTCATAATACTAGAACACAGGGGTCATCCAATGAAGCTGAATGGTGGGAGTTTCAGGACAAAGGAAAATGCTTTTTCACACAGCACATAGTTAAACTGTGGAACTTAAAGACTATAAGATATGATGGGGGATTAGAGAAATGCATGGAGGATAAGGCTATCAGGAGCTACTAGTCCTAATGGTGATATATTACCCCCAGTATTGGAGGCAGTATGCCTCCCAACACCAGCTGCTGGGGAATATGAATGGCAGGGTGCTATTTTACTCATGTCCTACTTGTAGGTACCCCATGGGCATCTGGTTGGCCACTGTGGAAACCTGATGCTAGACTAGGTAGGCCTTTGGTGTGATCCAGCAGGGATCTTATATTCTTATACAGCATTTTGACACTCTCAAGAACTCTAGTTTGCTTGCTGGTTGCCATTAATTTCCTGGCAATATTAGGGAAGTTGATGTAATTGTTGCTGATAAAGCAGAGTCCTATGTTTCTCTTCTCCCACCAAGAATGGTCCCCTAGTAGGACATGGACATAACAGATGGTGCTAGGGAAAACAGCAAAGGAAGGCATTAGCATCAGTAGCATGCATCCATTTGCTGCTTCCCCTGCCAAATTCCATATCCCTGTTGTCCCTTAAAGCAACCCAAGCACGTAGAGGCCATGGCACGATTGCTGTGACTCTTAAAAACTACTACTACTACTACTACTACTACTACTACAGAGTTAGCCCAGAGAAGAGGAATAGCTCCACCATCATCCCTTCCACCAGGTTCCACCATGACTGGAATCTTTTTTGTGCTTCCTGCCTGCTAACAATATGTCAAGCTGCAGGAGGATTAGAACAGACAGACACTGCAACACTACATAATAGTGAAAAGCCAGGAATGGAAGGGCCTCACACAACCAAAAATGTTGGGAACCTTTATATTGTGGGGGGGGGGGGGGGGAGAATGAACTGCCCAATTTGGAATTCACCCAGGACAAAAGCTTAACAGGCTCATATTTGTAAAGAACAGTGGAATTTCATGCTATTGGGTTGGGACAATGGTTTGTGGCATTTAGGGAATTGCTCTTAGTGAACTGCTGTTAGCAACAACTGAAGTACTGCAAATGTTGCCCTCTTGAGCATGCCTGAATCAAAAGCAACACTGCCTGAGACCTTACAGCAGGGATGGGCAACTATTTTTGGATCCAAGGACCACACAAACAATTGGTGGTGCATCACGGACCGCTAGCACACGCATGTGCACACACACACACACACACACAGAAACACAAATGCACACAGACACCCTCCCTCCCCATCTGAGTGTGAGGGGATGGGTGGATTTAAATGTCCCTCTTCCTCTATTATTTCCCTGGCTCTATTTTTAGAAGGCAAGCCATGCAGTGTAGGAACTCCTTCATACTTGCTCTTCGACAAGCACCATATACATAAATGGTATTACATAACATATATGTTGTGCTGTATTTTCTCTATGGTTCTTCAATATCTTTTCAAACCTTGGAAAATCTTACTTTTGAGGAAAAGACAGAACAATGGTGCAATCCCTGCAGGTGTTGATCACCTTAGGGCAGGTGTTATTTAATATAATAAAATAATATTAACTGCACAGCAGCAATTAAATGAAAATACTGCATATTTAAATTTGGATTTTTAAAACCCTTTCTGCTACAATTCCACCTGTAGCTTTCAGCAAAATTACAATGAATGGATGGTGCTAACCACAGCCAGTCGCCTTGAGTGACAAGTCACCTCCTCCACCTCTGGGAGCAAACCCTTGCACTCTTCAGTTCTAGCTCTTCCCTTTTTAGAAATCAAGCACTGGTCCCAGCCACAAAGGGATGGTGCCAAATAATGCACACGGGTTTTCCATGAGGGGAAGGGGGGGGGGGAAGCTTTCCCATGGGTGTGGAAGCTAAATGCCTATGAAAAACAGAGGCTGCAACACTTAACTCCAAGCACCAATCAAAGGTGGAGGCTTTGTACAGAGCAAATGGAGGAGGGATGTCTCCCCTAGGAACTGGCTATATGCCCTTAAACAGGCCTGCCACCTACTTTGAGAACCCAGTAGTGGCAAGTTGTGTACCCAGTTGTGTAAGAAAAGTATGCCCAAAGCCTTACAAACAAGACCCTTCAAACTTTAAATAGAAATAAAATAAAGCGGAGACCCTCCAAACATTGAATGGTGTGTCCAAGTGCCCATTTCTGCGCTTGTGTGGCATGACGGTAGAATTACAGAATGCACACGGCCTTGCTCTCCAGCTGCAATTAAACTGGAAATCAAACCCAGTTTAGCGTTAACACGGCAGAGTTTTCTATGTTAAAAAAAGGAGACCATTTGGGAATGAACTTGTTGTATTTCACACCCTTCTTTCTCTCTCTCTCTCTGAAACTACCACCTAGAGCGAAGACAATGAGCTTAAAATTGCAAAGGCTGGATGGCTGATTCATGGAACCACACAGCACGCACACACTGTCTAATAAAGTTTGTAGAGGGAAAGCGTGAGCAGCCCCGTTTGCTTTCTTTGTCATTTCTCCTCCCGTAAGGGAGTCGCATCACTACCCTTGGCCAATAACTCCACACTTACAGGATGATTCATTGTAGTAGACGTTGATCCTCTCCAGCTGCAACGGTGAATCACCAACATAGCCTCCGGCTGGGTCAATGCCGTGTTCGTCACTGATCACTTCCCAAAACTTTGAGTGGCAAAAGGAAAAGAAAAGTGAGACAAACTCTGTGCAAGAAGAAACCGGAGAGCTCTGTTCTCACCAGCCCGCGTGTGTATTTCCCCCCCTTACTCACACGCCCCCCTCTCACTAATTACAAGTCATCCAAACCCACCCATCCTTGGCAAGGACAGACCAGGCCTTCAAGGCATGCGTTGCAGCAACAGCTGCCGAATGCTTGACATATTTGAGAGCTGCTCCTCTGAGCCCCTCCCTGCTCCTGGCTTGAACAGTGGAGAAGATAATAGGGTGGGGCTGGAAAACGAGACAAAAACTAGGCAGATTCACATTAGGATTTCAAACGAAAGAGGAAACAGTTCAGATCTCAGCACTCTATCTATTTGGGGTTGTTACCCTTGTCTTTCTTTCTCTGATTTTTTTGTTTAAATCCTGCTGCCTCCGTATTTCCCCCCTGGTTTCAGTTTTTCCAAAGCCTTTTATGGTCAACATGAAAGAGGCGAGTTATTTAGTTCCCATTTTGGTGGGTTTCCAGCTCACTAGCCTATGACTGCACACACACACAGAGTTTCCTGCAGAAGAAGAAACTTTTCCCCAACATAAATGAAACTTTTACAGAGCACTTTATCACAATACTGTTGAATTAAGGTACGAAATAATTAAACATACCTTTCCATAAATACCTTCTTCTGCAGATAAACGTTTGAAAGAGAGAGAGAAAGTATGGTACTACAACAAGTAGCTCGTTCTGTACCTGAACCACCAGGATTTACAATTGGAACTACCAGGTACTCTATATTTCAATATAACAACAACAACAACAACAACAAATAATAATTATAATAATAATAGTAATAATGATAATGATAATGATGATGAAGAAGAAGCCCATACCTTGGTTCCAATTTGGTTTCCGCACTGGCCAGCCTGGATGTGAACTATTTCCCTCATGGCGATATTTATACCAGCTCCCGGTCTGTCTGCCTCTGCTTCTCTCTCTCTTCCTGACTATACTTTGTAGAGTTCAGCTATGTGCAATGTGCCTGCCTCAATGAACGTTTTATTGGCTCCCGCTCGGTGATTCACCCTCCCAGCTCTGCTCACTCTGCAACTTCACAGGAGAATGGTGAGGGGGGTGGGGGTGAGCAGAAGCAACTGGCTCTGCCCCTCTGCCCAGCCTTCACTGGGACTGTGTCTATATGTGAATGGCATTTCATCTCGTTGTTTCCAAGCCCAGTTTTAACATTTGGAGACCAGAAGTTTCTGTATTTTTCATTGCTGCACAAATTCTCATTCTACATGCTAGCAGCTCACTTGTACTGGACTGGTACGAAATTCCAGTAGCTTATATCAGGCTGCCACTAAATAACTGGACGGGATAATTCAGCGATTAGCCTAGCATACACTGCTGGTACCTGCAGGTCCAAAGAGTGGAAGAATCAAAGAAAAGTCTGTACTATGCACTTTCACTCATGCAACCAGATGCCTCCATGTGGGATGTCTATACTTGCCATATACCCCATGGTGGCTGCACAGTGGTGCAGCATTGTTTATATGATGATGCTGCCAACTCGCACCCACCGGGAGCTTTTCCCCTGAAACTGTGCACTTAAAAAGTTGCTGACTTAACCCGACATTTTGCTTTACTCCGTGGTTACCACCTTCTTTGTTCCATCTATGGGTGGCACCCTTGCTTTGCATTGAGGCTGGGGGCGTTCCGTGGGGCGGCGGATCGAGGCCCCTGGTAGGATGGGGGGGGACACACAGGAAGGCCAGGCAGAAGACAGGTTTGACAAGCTGGATGGCCCCTGGCACTGCTTGGAAAGCCCACACTCCCTCCTGCTGTGGGGATTTGCCACTCCTGCCCCACAGCTGTGATGCTGCAGGGTTTTGAAGGAATGAGCAGCAATGCAACACCATCAAGGCACCCCCTCATATGTAAACTCCACTGAGTTCTGTGGGGCTTATTCCCAAGTAAATGTGTATAGGATTATCACCTTTAATTAGGAATGGTGTGACAAGCAACAACTCAAAATCTCTGCATTACAGCAAAAAATAGAAGCGCGATCCTATGCATGTCAGACAGAAAAAAAGTCATACACTCTTTGTAAAATGCCTAGAGAGCTTCAGCTATGGGGTGGTATATAAATGTTAATAACAACAACAGCAGCAGCCCCCCAACATGCCCACCAAACGATCAGATGCAAAATTCACCTGCTGTGTTGTGCTGCTGCAGACATTGCCTTATGTCAGAAATGGCTCCAGGTTATTCCTTTTCTTTGTTTAACAGCCAAATGCCCCTTTCATCACATTTTTGAGCAAGTCATGCCTGCTATGCAAAACGGGCCCTTCCTTTAGACTTTGGGATGGTCTAAGTGCCATGGACACTGAGGAGCAATTGGAATCTGAGTGATGCCCACCTGCTAGATTGGGGTGTGAAAGAGTTTCATCAGGCAGATTATTGCGAGAAGGACTGAAAACAAGTGTTTTGTATTCGCTTGGCAGAGAGATTACTCAGGTTTGGAAGGAGCAGCAGGACAAATGTAGCTTTGGGACTTGCACTGCTGGTCTCTGTGCATGTTCTGGCATCCCTGTCACGCCAGCTCAACCAACTTGAACATACGTAAATAAATGGATCATTACCATGGGCAGAACAAAGCCACAGTTAAATATTTCAAAGTTAAATATTTCAAAGTCCCACTTATTTCAAAGGGGGAATTGAAGCATGCACTTAATATCTTATTGAAATCCATAGGACATAAAACGTTTAAATTTTGGATGGAAGTTTATATAACATTGAAAGACTGTTGGAGGGAGTCACATGGCTAGGCCTCCTCCCTGCGGCTGACTTGTGTCATGACCACACACCCCAGTGCTGATACCCTCAGCAGAAATGCACTGTTCCTCTCCCCATCATTCATGAATCTGGCTTCATGGAGAGGCATTTGGGAAATGCCTCTCCATGAAGCCAGCTCATGTGTTCATGCTGCCTCCTCCCACAGTCCTTCCATGTGTATGTGAGAGCTACCAGGGAGGCCTTACTGGTCATTCCACAACCAATAGAATGTTGCCAGGTACCAGCACATAAGCGAGTCCTTCTCAGTAGTGGCACCCACCCTCTGGAACATTCTCCCATGCATGGTTTGAAAGGCAGAAACTGCGGTAAATTTCAAATGCCTCTTGAAAACATGCTTTGTCCCATGGGGTTCCGCTGACTAGTAATGGTGGCCTGTTTATTGTCATTCTTGCAGGAAAGTTTTTAAATTATTATTTTATATTGTTTTAATACCATATTATATTTGATGTGAACTACTTAGTATGTGTTTTTTCATATTAAGTGCCAAAGCAGTACTATAAATAAATAAATATGTATTATGGGAGGTCAGGTTGTATGAATTTCCCTTATGCTAAGGAAAGAAGAGCACAGAAAAATACTGTAAAAGGTTGTCACCCTTCATTCCATTCCAAGAATGTCTCTACATTAAGGTAAAAAACTGCACTCTTACCAGGGTTTCTTCTGTAGTCTTTCTGCGTTTTTGACTGGTTCCTTTAGATGGCAACCAACCATGTGATTTTGAATTGAAAACTTCCCTTCTCAGCAATGCTATTCTGTTATATGAAACATTGCCATCTAGTGGCAGAATTATAGCACTATGCTGGCTTTACACGCTGGGGAAATCCCATGATAATTTAAATACTGCATTATCTCTGGGTTTGTTTTTTTTAATAAAAAAGCAAGATTACCGGGGAAAAGCCCAAGAGATGCCTGGAGGTTGAGAGCATCATGTAAAAGTCCCGCAAACTTCCGTGATCATGAGCATGCAATAAATCGCTCAGATAGAGAAGCTCTAAGCATATGAGACAAAATAATATACATGGCGGCTGTTTTGTTTTGTTGTTGTTTATTCGTTCAGTCGCTTCTGACTCTTCGTGACTTCATGGACCAGCCCACGCCAGAGCTTTCTGTTGGCTGTCGCTATCCCTAGCTTCCCCAAGGTCAAGTCTGTCACCTCCAGAATATCATCCATCCATCTTGCCCTTGGTCGGCCCCTCTTCCTTTTGCCTTCCACTTTCCCTAGCATCAGCCTCTTCTCCAGGGTATCCTGTCTTCTCATTATGTTGCCAAATTACTTCAGTTTTGCCTTTAATACCATTCCCTCAAGTGAGCAGTCTGGCTTTATTTCCTGGCGTATGGACTGGTTTGATCTTCTTGCAGTCCAAGGCACTCTCAGAATTTTCCTCCAACACCACAGTTCAAAAGCATCTATCTTCCTTTGCTCAGCTTTCCTTATGGTCCAGCTCTCGCAGCCATAGGTTACTACGTGGAATACCGTTGCTTTAACTATGCAGACCTTTGTTGTCAGTGTGGTGTCTCTGCTCTTAACTGTTTTATCAAGATTTGTCATTGCTCTCTTCCCAAGAAGTAAACGTCTTCTGATTTCCTGTCTGCAGTCAGCGTCTGCAGTCATCTTTGCGCCCAGAAATACATAGTCTGTTACTGCCTCCACGTTTTCTCCCTCTATTTGCCAGTTATCAATCAAGCTGGTTGCCATAATTTTTTTTTTTTTGAGGTTTAACTGCAACCCAGCTTTTGCACTTTCTTCTTTCACCTTCATCATAAGGCTCCTCAGCTCCTCCTCGCTTTCAGCCATCAAAGTGGTGTCATCTGCATATCGGAGGTTGTTAATGTTTCCTCCTGCGATTTAAACTCCAGCCTTGGATTCGTCAAGCCCAGCATGTCGCATGATGTGTTCTGCATACAAGTTGAATAGGTAAGGTGAGAGTATATTTTAAGCATTTAAGAATGAGACATACGTAGTTGGTATTAAAAAGCCACTATTCTGAAGTATTGGTAAAATACAAAAAAAAAAAAAATGGTGATTAGTAAATTGGTGTGGAACCAAAGACACAGTCACTCATTTCAAGCAGTCTCTGTATGATACTAAAAAGGTCCCATGGAAAATGTTGCTTAATGTCCTGTGGTGGTGGGGGACTGCAATTCTTCCCTATTTAGTTGGTCATGAGATCTGTTTTGCTAAGCCTTTTCCTCCTTTTCAGGAAACGCGTTTATATTCTGTGTGGTATTGTTCTTTGGAACATTCCTGCTTGCTGATAGACTTTATCAAAGCTAGTAAAGAAAGGCCATCAATAGAATTGCACTTGGAAATTTCGGCAGAAGAAGGAGATGGTGAAATTGATTTCCACTGGGCTCCGTGGTAAAATCCTCACCTAACTTCTATAGCCGCCATTTAATTTATTTGTTCAATGTATTAAAAATATTTATACATTGCTTTTCTGCCCAACAGGGCCCTCAAAACAATGTGCAATAAAATCGAACGGATTTTACAAGATTTACGGATTTTAACGGAGCCACAAGAGCTAAAAACAAAAACAAAGTTATTTTTAAAAATAGATAAAATACAAAATGCCTGGCGCTGTGCCTGCTCCAGGTTTTTTGGGTGACCTTGGGCAAGACACCCTCCATCGGTCCCCATGCCTCACGGTGTGAATCTCCTTTCTCACACACCCCATTGCTATTGCTGCTTCTCCCTAGTTCTCATCCTTGTTACCACTTTCTTCCTCAACAGGCAAAGAGCCAGTGAGCAAATATCCAAGGGAAACACTAAAGAATGTTCAAACTATCAGACAGTGGCACTTATTTCACATGCCAGCAAGGTAATGCTCAAGATCCTGCAAGGTAGACTCCAGCAATTCATGGAGTGAGAATTGCCAGATGTACAAGCTGGGTTTAGAAAAGGCAGAGGAACTAGAGACCAAATTGCCAATATCCACTGGATAATGGAGAAAGCCAGGGAGTTCCAGAAAAACATCTATTTCTGTTTTATTGACTATTCTAAAGCCTTTGACTGTGTGGATCATAACAAACTGTGGCAAGTTCTTGGTGGTATGGGGATACCAAGTCATCTTGTCTGCCTCCTGAGGAATCTGTATAACGAACAAATAGCAACGGTAAGAACAGACCATGGAACAACGGACTGGTTTAAGATTGGGAAAGGAGTATGTCAGGGTTGTATACTCTCACCTTACCTATTCAACTTGTATGCAGAACACATCATGCGACGTGCTGGGCCTGACGAATCCAAGGCTGGAGTTAAAATCGCAGGAAGAAACATTAACAATCTCAGATATGCAGATGACAGCACATTGATGGCTGAAAGCGAGGAGGAGCTGAGGAGCCTTATGACAAAGGTGAAAGAAGAAAGTGCAAAAGCTGGGTTGCAGTTAAACCTCAAAAAAAAAAAAAAAGATTATGGCAACCAGCTTGATTGATAACTGGCAAATAGAGGGAGAAAACGTGGACGCAGTGACAGACTTTGTATTTCTGGGCGCAAAGATGACTGCAGACGCTGACTGCAGACAGGAAATCAGAAGACGTTTACTTCTTGGGAGGAGAGCGATGACAAATCTTGATAAAATAGTTAAGAGCAGAGACACCACACTGACAACAAAGGTCCGCATAGTTAAAGCAATGGTATTCCCCGTAGTAACCTATGGCTGCGAGAGCTGGACCATAAGGAAAGCTGAGCAAAGGAAGATAGATGCTTTTGAACTGTGTTGTTGGAGGAAAATTCTGAGAGTGCCTTGGACTGCAAGAAGATCAAACCAGTCCATACTCCAGGAAATAAAGCCAGACTGCTCACTTGAGGGAATGGTATTAAAGGCAAAACTGAAGTACTTTGGCCACATAATGAGAAGACAGGATACCCTGGAGAAGAGGCTGATGCTAGGGAAAGCGGAAGGCAAAAGGAAGAGGGGCCGACCAAGGGCAAGATGGATGGATGATATTCTGGAGGTGACAGACTTGACCTTGGGGGAGCTGGGGGTGGCAACAGCCAACAGAAAGCTCTGGCGTGGGCTGGTCCATGAAGTCACGAAGAGTCGGAAGCGACTGAACGAATAAACAACAAAATTTGCTGCTCCGCTTTCTCACCACTGTTGTCTGAACCAGAGCAAGGGGCAGGTGAACAAGCAGGCCGCAAAAATGAAGAGGAAGAGCAAGCTCAGGGGTCGCTTATCAGTGGCCCCTTGTTGGGTGTGGGCCCTGGGCAGGTGGCCAACCATGTTGGCCCTGGACTGGCAAAACCATACAGTTTTAATGCCTATTTAAACTCAGTAGGGATGGATCCAGTCTGATCTCCCTTGGGAAGGAGTTCTGCCGTTGAGGTGCAGCTACAGAAAAAGCCCTGTCGTGTGTACTCACAACCTCACCTCTCTTGGTGGAGGGACAGGAGATAGGTCCTTTGAGGAAGTTCTGAAATTTACATCCAATATTTCATTTCCGCATTGTTGCCAATACCATCTCAGTAGAAACTAATATACTTCGCTTCTTTTTTCTTTTGCTGCATTGCTGTGAAAAAGGGAAGCAGTGGCTATCACATGTTTCCTCACACCAAGTAAGGCACCATGGAGTAAGCAGTGCAGCCTCAAGGAAGAGCAGGCAGTCGAACCGTTTACACTGAAGGGGAAGCAGCAATGATTTCCACATCAAACCACAGGAGTAGGACCACATTTGATAGTTAGAGGTTACAAGTTGCAGATCCTAAAAGGGCTGCTGTACTTTAACGTTTTGTGGAAGAATTTTGCCAAGTGTAGCTTTTCCCATCACAAAGCTATGGTGATGGGGATGTTCCCAGTTTTATCCAACTTCGAGGCATCAGAGCCCTCTTTGGGTCAGTCTCTGGCAATCCAATTGATAGCAAACAGTTGCTTTTTCTGTACGAGCCTATTAATCTGCTATATATACTTTCAGTTTCATCGCAGAATTGGGATTGGAGAAGCATTTCCTTTCCTGCTTTTATGCTACATAATCTCTAGGTGGCACTGTTGTATAGCAGAGTAGCACAAAAACTGCACTTTCTTTCACTACCACAATCAAATGCTGTATTTTCTCTGCTCTGAAAAACAACCTCACCAAAAGTGCTGGTTAGATACAGAAGCAAAACTGGAGTGTCATGATGTTTTCTAAAAAGGCTATAAACGACAGTGAGTAGGGAATGACAAGTGCACAACAAATGTGTTGTGTAGAAAAGCCCAGTGACAGATTGCTTTTTAGATGGTGATGTGTATTACGTTGCTTACTTCAAAATGTAGCAAGCCAGCTTATGCTGCACTTGGGGAACAATGCTCTTTCTGAATGGCCCTGAACATTTCCCCCCTAAGTCCTGTCTTAGTGGCACCACTAGAGCCAGGTCCAAACACCATATACTAAATCTTAATGCAAGCTACTTATATTCTATAGGCAGAGGGAGAGAATGCAATTATACCTTTAGACTTCTAGATTCATATGGCTTCAAGTAGGGCCTGCTTGTTCATTAAACTAATTATCGTAATAGTTTCCTTCATCTCCTATAACGTCTAGTGGATAATCTCTAGCTCATTCTGCATCAGACAGCATCCTTGACATATCACTCTGAAGAGTCTTGAAAAATTATTTGGTCATGTGTCATCCCAATGTCCATCAATGACAAGAACCAATGAACGGAAGGGGGAAGGAGAAGGGGTGGGGTGGGGTGGAGTGGACTGGGAGAGCAAACAAGTGAAAGGAGATTTCACCGTACAGTTACGATATCACAAACACACGTGCAAGGGGCCTTTAGCTTGATGTGCTAATGAAACGGAGATGGAAATCACGGAGGCAAACTAGGAAAAAAAAGTAGGTGTGATGGAGCCCCTAGATTCAGGACATAGCCACAGAAGCTTAAACTCCCAAACTATTTTTAAGTGACTATATAGAATTGTGAAATCATAGAATCATAGAATAGCAGAGTTGGAAGGGGCCTACAAAGCCATCGAGTCCAAGCCCCTGCTCAATGCAGGAATCCACCCTAAAGCATCCCTGACAGATGGTTGTCCAGCTGCCTCTTGAATGCCTCTAGTGTGGGAGAGCCCACAACTTCCCTAGGTAACTGATTCCATTGTCGTACTGCTCTAACAGTCAGGAAGTTTTTCCTGATGTTCAGCCGGAATCTGGCTTCCTTTAACTTGAGCCCATTATTCCGTGTCCTGCACTCTGGGAGATGCTACTACTCTTGATGACCGCAGCCTCTCTGTCAAACAAGACAGTATTGACCACAGTTAAAGAGATGATGAAAACCATGTCTTTCAGCAGAGCACTGAAAGAGTATGGTAAAAGTTCACAGAGGGGGGAATTGTCACATACTTGCATGTGATTTATTTTGGAAATGTTTTCTTCGGATGAAACCAGTTGTTAACACACAGACAAAAACTGTTTGCAGTGTTACCATATCCATGATTTAAAGGCAAATGAATGCTGAGAATGTAAAGAGGTCAGTATGGTCTCTATTTATCCATGGCCCATCCTACAGCCCGCCCACACTGAAAAATCCATTCCAAGGTCCATTTGTTAAACAGTGTGCCCAGAACATGGGGTTACATTACATGTCATTTGCTCAACAGAATGCATTGCATTGAGAAAGCAGAGCAAAGGCACAATTGTAATCTCTGCGCTGGCAACATTAAAGGAGGATGGCAGTTTGTTTTGTAAAACCACTGCTGCCCTTTCTTTGGTTTCACATGGGATTTAACATTAAAATAAAGTACGAAATTAATCCTCCTTGCTGTCCCTTGATAGATTACTGTGATCTGCTACAATGTAAACAACATTAATTTGGAAGATCTTCCAAATTGATGTTGTTTATATTGTAGTACTTGCTAGATGCTACCTGATATTCACAAAGTTCGTATTCGGACTTAGGAATACGTCTTTGTCATTTTCCCATACACCAATATAGAAAGGAAAATCTTTCTGGAGTGGGATGGAGCATTCTATTGCAATATAGGACTGAGCTATGCCAACATTTGGGAAGAGGACTGGTGATCTTGTGCTTCTTTGGGGGAGGGGTTATGTGGAAGTGGTGGAAGGAGGTGACCATGCATGTGTCTGCTGCTTACATATTATATTATTGTTCATGCTATTACTAAGGAACAGAATCAGTTAAAGTGCTAGATCCTGCAGCATCCTATCTAGATAAAGATTGAAACAGGAGTCAATTTTTTGTGTTGTGTTATGCGAACCAAGGCAGCAGGAATTGTTTGTGGGTTAGATAATCCTCAAATAACTCCCAAACAAGTCATGGGTTAAACAACCCCTGCCACTTGAGTTCACACTACATGACAAGCCAAGGTAAGCTGTATGCCCATGGGCACCAAGCAAAGTATGGCACCTCCAGGTGCCTGGCACAATGCAACAACCTCCACAGGTAAATAATGCCATGGTGGGCTGTCGTGTTGTGGGAACCAGGTCAATGTATCTATCAACTATTTGAAATTTGAATATAGGTTAAAGCTTAAGTAAATTTGACACCTTCAATTTCCACCCCCCTTCTCTGTAAAATGTAGCATACATGGTGCAAACATCAGAGCCAATAAACACACAAACTCCTATTTGAAGTCAAGGACAACTTTTTGGCACACTTTATATTTATTCAAAACAACTATCAATAAATGAGCCCTTTAATTAGTTTTTCACCATGACGAAAGGTGCAGTTTTTCACAGTTACAAACATACCTGATATTCAGTGGAGAAGAAAAGAAGAACTATTGGGGAACAAATCTACAGACTGACTTAATAAGTAACTTGGCCAACAAAACTACCTCAACATAACCATCAAGTAGCACATTTTAACACATAAAGCTAAGTGAAAGCCAATAAAGTAGATGAGAAGCTCAAAGTGTCTAAAGCTATACCTTTTATTGGATCAAAGAGTCTGTAAGCGTTGAGCTTCATGAAGCTCTTCTAAAGACAAAATGAAGAAATTGCAAAACATTATGATTTACAGCTTGTAAAGACACACAAGCAAACAGTAGCGAACATTTTATTAATAGTTGTCCCTCCTGAGGTATGGCCCTCCTGACAATTAAGCACATCAATAAGAGATAAAATAGCAAGAGGTTATACTCTGTTACCAAACAATTTGAGGTATTTATTCACAGTTTTGGAAATCCAACATGATTATTCAGCTTAATTTCCAAACATACATTTTAAAGGTGTTGGACAAGGAAATGAGTACAAAAAAGAGTGGTCACTTCGGAGAAATATTCACCTGCAAGCAATAGGTTGAACTTGTCCAAAATAATATTTTGCATGGTCTCTTAAGGCTCACTTGTTTTTAACCATGATGTTAATATTTGGAGAATTCCACCAGGATACATATAAGACCTGTTCAGACAAAACCATGGTTAGGCCACTAACCCTTTTGCAGCAAATGGTTAATGACCATGTTTAAACCTTGGGTATTAGGAATGGTTAGGAATGGTTCACATGACACACTAAGAGCTCCATCACACCTCCCCCCACCGCTTTCAGTCCACAGTTTCCCCCTCCATTTACTTAGCGGAGGCACGTTCACGTCTCTGTGTTATTGCACTAGTTCATCTTGTGACTTATTCACTCTCCCACTCCACCCCATCCCTTCTCCTTCCTCCTTCAGTTCATTGGTTCTTGTCCTTGATGGAGGTGGCCACCTCCATTCCGTTTTCGGATAACCCCTTCATTAGCTTATGGAAATTAACCCAAATGCTTACAACTCCCTCATTTTTAATGATAAGGAGATGAAACCTGGTACACCATTCCACCCATAAACATACACAACCCTCTGATTCTGCGTTAATCCACCCCTGCTCATTTATGAAGGGAACTGTGTCCCTTTCTGACCTTGAAAGTGACTACTTCCAGATTCTCCTCTCAACCTCTGGCCACCTGACAGAAAACCACCTTGAAAAGGTACAGATTTCTTTCTTTGCGCATCCCAAATGGTCCATGATCCCACCATTGGGCTACATTACCATGGTTCAACCACCAGGGTACATTGACAAATGCAGGATGAGGATGAAGAATAAGTATTTAGAAAGGGGGGAAGAATCCAGAGTAAATTTTGCATGCCACTCCTGCTGGCTGATCCCAGCCACACATGACCCTCCCTGCGCAACTGTGGCAAATCCTTTTGGAGTCCTTCAACTCCCCTGCTCACAATCACAGGGCTGGATTGAAAACTGTGGGCTGCAGCCTCCAGAAACTGGCTCTCCAGTCCCCATAGAAACAGACTGGAAAGCAGAACAACAATACACACACACTGGAGATCAGCCCCTGCGCAGCCGTCCACCCAGCCTCCTGTGCAAAGAGCACCCTGTGTTGAGCTGAGTTGGGCACACTCGTGTGCAGGAGTCAGGGCTGCGGCATTGCAAACTGGCACAGCACGGTAGGGTGAAATCCCAAGAGCAGGCGGTGGGGGAAGCTGGGAGGTGCAACCCTTAAGCATATTTGGAAGAGATGCCAAGGGCTAGTGCCTCAGAAGTACAGTGCCTGAGAGATTCCTGGAAACACCAGAAGTTAGGGTGGGGGAAGTAGGGAGTGGCTGTGCATCAGCAAAGTAAGCTCCTTCAATAAATGCACAGGGGTGGATTAACACAGAATCAGAGGGGTGTGGGTGTTTATGGGGAATGGTTTGAGAGGATTTTAAAAAAATTCTAAAAAATCAACTCATGAAAGGATCTGATTAAAACTTGGCATGCCTAAAGCCTACATAAGAGCTACCATGGTGCCAATTTTCATTTCTTTATCCTTAAAAATGAGGGAGCTGTAAGCATTTTGGAGCAGTGAAAGTCTGTTCAGTGACTCAGCACAAGCCTGTTCATTTGACAGGGCCTGCTGGAGAAGGAGAACTGCCCATCAGCAAGCACACCCACCCAATGAAGGATATGGCATGAGGACAGCAATACACAGGAGTGGAAGAACACTTTAATCCCACTTGGAGGAAATAAACTGGACTTTCCCCGCTCTAGGAAAACATGAAAAATGGAGAAGAGGGGGGTTGACCACTGGATAGGCATGGTGTCATGGGCTGCAAAACCGCAAACCCGGCATGACGAGAGTGCAATAAAATGCTGGTGTGATGGAGCTCATTATGGCTTAGCATGTTGTGAGAACCATGACTTAGATGTTCATCAGATGAGTGTTTTATCGCATGCTCGCTACTGCCCACTTACGGATGTGTGTGTGTCCTTTAGATAACGTGTGCCTCCCGCTCCTTCTGCTCATTTTTCCGTAGCAAAATAGACCCCTTTTAATCAGACTTTTGTTTAAAAATGGAATGTGCCGCTATCTCTTGCTGTGTGGAAGAAAAGTGGTGCGATGAAAACAGCCTCTGAATGGGCTATGTGGTCTTTGTTTACTTCCATTTTCCCCTCTGGGAAGAATGAGGAGGTGCAGAGAAGCGCCAGTAAGGAAACACAATTCCTCCCCCACGTGTGATGATGGTCTGGATGTGCCCTCAGGGCCAAAAAGGTTGTGCATCCTTGTTATATTTGATTGTATAAAAGCATACCACTTGGCACTAAACATGTAAAGTTGGGGGACAAGGAGAAAACAAGGGATTTGGTAGAAATCATTGAGTGGGGAGTGAGATCTGTTGTGCAGAATAGTTCAAGATTAAATACAGGTCCGAGATTCCTTCCACTCTGAACAGGAGACCATTTAACTGTCCCACAAAAGTCACAAGGGGCAATTAGCCTTTACTTACAGCATCTTTCATCTGAGTTCTTTAAAAGAACTTCACAAACATATGCTAAGCCTCACCATAAAACCACAAGATCAGCAATTACTATGAAACTGAAGCCGATACTAAAAGTTTTAGCCACCGAGAGCCTTATTCTCCCAGATGGGTAAACCTATGTATGGGCTGTACCACTTCACAGTATAGGTGGGAGCTCCTGGAATTCAATGCTCCTCCATGCAAAAAAGTTTCTTCATACAGAAAACTAGATCTCTAGGCTTCTACTTTAGCATTCTCTTGTACATGTTAGTTTTTCATGTGCAACGAATCTATGAGGAACATCCATTCATGTCTCCCACAACCTGAGATGGTACAGCCCAGATGCAGGTTGGCCACCTCAAGGAGAATTATGCATAGGAGCTACTGAAGTGTTTATAATTGAGTAACCTATTTTTTATCACTTAACTCAGTGGTATAGTAATACATTTGCCAGCATTGGGCAAAAGGCGGGATACAAATAAATATAATATAATAATAATAATTTGGAAGTGCAGGAGCATGTCATGAGAGTCTCCATAGCCTGCCCACAAGGAAAATTTATTTATTTATTTATTACATTTCTATACCGCCCAATAGCCGGAGCTCTCTGGGCGGTTCACAAAAATTAAAAACATTCAAAGTATAAAACAACAGTATAGAACCATAATATAAAATACAATATAAAAGCTCAACCAGATAAAAACAGCAGCAATGCAAAATTACAAATTTAAAACACCAAGTTAAAATTTATTTATAGACTGTTAAAATGCTGGGAGAATAAAAAGGTCTTCACCTGGCGTCTAAAAGCATATAATGTAGGTGCCAAGTGAACCTCCTTAGGGAGCTCATTCCACCGCCGGGGTGCCACAACAGAGAAGGCCCTCCTCCTGGTAGCCACCTGCCTCATCTTCCTTTGGCAGGGGCTCGCAGAGAAGGACCCCTGAGGATGACCTTAGGGTCCGGGCAGGTACATATGGGAGGAGGCGTTCCTTCAGATAACCTGACCCCAAGCCATTTAGGGCTTTAAATGTTAATACCAGCACTATATAATCCATAGCTAGGTAACTAAAAGATATATAAATCATGCTTAAAGAAGCTAATGCTTTAGTTAAAAACTTTACCATAAAATGCAGATATCCAAAACAAAGCAAATCACTAATAAAATATTACAATTAAGTCATTACTGAATGTTATGCATAGTTACCTGTAAGTTCCATTGAACTGAGCCATCCTTACTTCTGATAGTATAGAAGTCCAACACACATCAAATTAACAAAAGATTTTTAACCAGCTGAAATGCAATCTTTAGGTTTTAACTGCTCTATAATCTAGAATGGTGCTGGCAGGATTACTTTATATAAATTCTATAATGCCAGAATAAATGTCCAATTTGTATATATTCTATGTGATTTAGGCTACAATCCTATATGTACTTACCTAGGTTCCATTGCATTCAGTGAGCAGACGTGTATAGGATTGCCTTTTCAGAATTTGTTTCAGACACACAAGGGAATGAGGACAAACAGGACAGGACTACTGCACCTTTAATAGTTTTGTAGAAGAGGGAGCTTGACAAGCGACATCTACTGAAATTCCTTCTTCTGCTCAACTATTAAAGGTGCAAGAGCCCTGTTCATTTTGCACCTGGTGACACTAGATACTGGGGCACTGAATCTATATAGACAGTGGTTGGCAGTGATCCAGATATGGTTGGCAGAGATCCATATGTGGCTAGAAATTTGCCTGTTACTCCTCAATCTAAACACATTAGCTATCTTCTATCTTCTATCTCTTCTAAATAAAAATGTAAATGTTCATTTGTTCCTAATCTAAAATCTCCGAAAGTTCTTCACCGATTGCTTTGAAATTTTGACACAACGTTGCATTCGAATACGCGCGTTTTTATGTAACTATATTATAGATGGGGACAAAAGTGTGTCTTAGAATCGAAGAAATAGGGTATATAAAAGCCCAGAGGCCTCCTTCAAGCCACTAATGCAAATAGGAGAGAAGTCATTGTGACATCACCAACCAGTAGGCCAATCCACTGCCTCTGCCTTCTCTCCTATGCACGCTGGGTCTGTGCGCTCCTATGCACGCTGGGTCTGTGCGCTGCTGGATGTACTCAGTGGAATGGCAAAAGAGAGGATTGCCACACGCACATATACTAATCTGGCTCTTTAACAAAATCACTTCAAATGAAATCGACGATGTAATATGCGCTGAAATACTCGATGCCGACGTCGATAAGGATTTGCATGAAGTTGTAATGAAAAATATGATACATGGACCTTGCAGTACACTGAATCCACATCCACCATGCATGATAGACGGAAAATGCTCTAAGCGATATCCTCGAGCATTAGTATCCACCACAGTTACAGGAAACGATGGATATCCTTTATACAGAAGAAGATCAGCAGAAGATGGTGGTAAATTAGCAACCATACAAATGCGAAACGGTTACATCGAAGTAGATAACCGGTGGGTTGTTCCATATTCGCCTTTGCTATCAAAAACATACAAAGCGCACATAAACACGGAATACTGTAACTCCGTTAAATCGATCAAATACATTTGTAAGTACGTGAATAAAGGCAGCGACATGGCAGTTTTTGGCGTGCAACCAGAAAGAAGTGATAGGAATGTGGCCATACATATCGATGAAATCACACAGTATCAGGCTGGAAGATACATAAGCAGCAATGAATCTGTATGGCGAATTCTTTCATTTCCCATACATGAACGAAGTCCAGCTGTTGTTCACTTAGCAGTACATCTAGAAAATGGACACGTTTATTTCACAGCTGCAAATGTACAACAAATAGCCCTGAATCCACTGGCTACAACATTAACTGCTTTCTTCACCTTATGTTTAAATGACGCGTTTGCAAAAACACTGCTGTATTTGGAAGTGCCTACGTATTACACATGGAATGCAAGTAGAAAAACATTAGAACGACGCAAACAAGGAGAACGAGTTGACGGACAACCTGGCAAATTCAAAGAAACTACGATAGGCAGACTGTACACCGTGCATCCCAATCAAGATGAATGCTTCTTTCTTCGCATGCTGTTGGTAAATGTGCCCGGTCCAACGTCTTTCCAGCAATTGAGAATTGTCAACGGCGTTACACATGCCACTTTCTGCAGTGCATGTCAAGCTCTGAATTTATTGGAGAACGACCGACACTGGGATGTATGCATTAATGACGGGTGCAACACGTCACAGCCAAATCAAATTCGTGCATTGTTTGCAATCATATTGACTGCCTGCTCTCCTTCATCTCCAACAGAGTTATGGGAGAAATATAAATCGGACATGGCTGAAGGTATTTTCCGTCGAATACGCAACGAAAATTCAAATATGAACATGGATTTCACAGCAGAAATCTACAATGAAGCGTTGATAATGATTGAAGATTTGTGCTTAGAAATCGCAAACAAAGTTCTCAATCAATTGGGAATGCCATCACCGAATTGATCTGCTCCTGCTTTGTTCGATGTAGAATTGCGTCGTGAACAAAATTACAACACGGGTGATCTTTTGTCGTATGTGCAATCAAATATTCCTAAGCTAATGCTTGAGCAAAATCACAATTACGATCAAATAATGCAAACTGTAAATAACGGGGTTGGAAAAATCTTCTTAGATGCGCCAGGAGTAACTGGTAAAACGTTCCTAATTAGATTGATTCTGGCAACAATTCGATCCCAAAATGACATAGCCTTAACTCTTGTGTCGTCCGGAATAGCTGCAACATTGCTACAAGGTGGAAGAACTGCTCATTCCGCTTTGAAATTGCCATTGAATATGCAATTCATTGAAACTCCCACGTGCAACATTTCCAAAGCATCCGGCATGGGAAAAGTATTGCAAAAATGCAAACTTATTGTTTGGGATGAATGCACAATGGCACACAAAAAATCCCTCAAGGCTCTTGATCGATCATTGCAAGATTTGCCAGGAAACATCAGACCATTTGGAAACGCAATAATATTGCTTGCAGGAGATTTCATGCAAACATTACCTGTAATTCCTAGATCAACATCAGCGGATGAAATAAATGCTTGCCTGAAATACTCTACTTTATGGAGACACGACAAGACGTTAAAATTAACTACAAATATGCGTGTCCAGCTGCAAAACGATCGATCAAGCTGAGATATTCTCACGTCAATTGCTGGAAATTGGGAACGGAAAGGTGCCGGTTGATCTGACCTCAGGACAAATTTCATTGCCTCATAACTTCTGCAATTTAGTGATGTCAAAAGAAGAATTGGTTGAAAAAGTATTTCCCAATATTCAAACCAATTATAAGAATCACGATTGGCTGAGTGAATGAGCTATTCTTGCAGCCAAGAACAGAAACGTCTACGAACTTAACAATATTATTCAGTCTAACATTCAAAGCGAGGCAGTCACATACAAGTCCGTCGACACTGTTGTGGAAGCAGATGAAGCGGTTAATTATCCAACAGAATTTTTGAATTCACTCGATCTGCCAGGGATCCCACGGCACGTACTGCAATTGAAAATCAGCGTGCCAATTATCATGTTGCGAAATATCAACCAGCCAAAGCTTTGCAACGGCATGCGGCTTGCAGTAAAAAAATTACTGAGCAACGTTGTAGAAGCAACAATCTTGACAGGACCTTTCAAAGGTGAAGATGTCCTCATTCCTGGCATTCCTATGATTCCAACGGATATGCCATTACAATTTAAGAGATTGCAATTCCCAATTTGATTGGCGTTTGCAATCACCATCAACAAAGCTCAGAGCCAATCTTTAGAATTGTGCGGTTTAGATCTAGACACGGATTGGTTCTCACATGGACAATTATATGTTGCTGTTCTAGAGTCGGCAAACCAGACAATCTCTATATCTACACAGACAATGGAACAACAAAAAATATTGTATATCCACACGCATTGTGAAATTAAACATATTACAAACATCCGCTTTGTCTTTTCTTTCTTTTTCATTTAACCTCACTGAGCCACAGCAACGCGTGGCCGGGTACAGCTAGTTGTAAAATGTTCTAGAGAGGCGGGAAAACACACAGGGCGTACTGACAGGTGGTTTTATGTGATTTTACTGGGAAAAGATGTGAAGCAATAAGGAGGTTCTGAACTTATGCGAAACTTCTGCCACAGATTTCTACTTCTGAATAATAATTCTACTTCAGCCCCATAATTTTATAAAATTGAACTGTTAGCATTGGAATGTTACCATCATGGTAAAGAAACCAGTGTAAAAAAAAAAAAATCAGCTGTAGAACATACATACTATATCTATGAACTACAAACACGTGTGTGCATCTGTGTTTGTCTAAACACACACATCTAACCTTTGTCATCCCATCCAGGTACTAGTAAAACTACTTCATTTGGCTTCAACTCACTTTTTAAAAACCTGGTACAGCAATTTTTGCATATCTTTTGTGATCTTTTTGTTGGCCTAAAAAAGATATACTAATATGGATTTTGATTCCCCCCCCCCGTTATAGTCAACACAACTACCTTTGTTGTTCTGATGCATATATATGTGCATGTATACACATATGAAGTGTGTGCACACTACTGAATACTTAATAATTGTTAAATTACTATTGTTTTCCTCATAGGAGCAAAGACAAAATAAAATCAGGAAACAGGGTTATTTTGCCTGCAGAATATGAGCAATGCCTGAGTCAAATGGAGTGAGTACTTCAGTCAGAATTCTGTTTTTGGAAACTAGACTATCACATGCTTCAATTCATATTAGATTGCTTTGTTAATGTAAACCAATATTGTGTTGGACTACAGCTCCCAGCATACCTAGCCACCATGGCCCTTGGCTGGGTTGGCTGGCAAACTTTCAGCAGGAATCTAAAGAAGATAACAGTTCATATTAGGATATAGTAAAATCTTATATATTAAATTCAACAATCAATAAACGGTTTCCACTTTCCCCCCTCTTTTTTTCAAAGGTAACCCATATCTGTGTATTCTCTTTTGTTCTAATATCAGCTCCCATGCATTTACTTTCAGGTCCCATACGCAATATGTATTGATACACACATATTAGACCCCATACACTTACTTTTGAAAAAACCTAGCCATATCTTTAAATTAACCTGTAGTTTTATTCTCAGGAAATTAGGGTGTGGGGGGAGGGTGTGGTTATAGAATGTGAAGTGGTTATGGATGTAGTGAGTGGAAAAACCTAGGGGTTAAAGTCCCCTAAACCCCCATGCTAAAGTCACAAGCTGTATATCCTTGTGAGGTCACATTCCATAATTAAAGGAATAGGCAGTAAAACAGAATATAGTAGATTTCTTCTGTAAAATGCTTTGGAAACATTGGAGTACTGGCAGCATTCTATCCTCAGATTGAAACTGAGTATGCATGACATAACTTTGCCAACAGTTGCTGCCATAGGCTTTAATGGGGCAGAAAACCTTTAACAACCTTTGAACGTCAGCTCAGAATTTCACATAACCAATGAAAGGCACTCCTGCTCAACAACTCTGAATAAGCTGCATCAGCATTTTTCATCAAAATTTGAAAGAAATATATGATATGCCATACTGAAAATTGGAGGAACAAAGCTATATTTTCAGCAATTTTGTACCTGCGGCAATTTTAATCAGATCAGTTTAAAATTTTACACATTTGTAGACTAGTTGATCTACATTTCAGATTATAAACTCAGCTGTAATTTTTATAAGCTACAGAATACTGAGGGTTATAATAGTGGAACTTCGTATAGATAGATATTGCAACTCACCTTAACGAAAGGGGCGCTTCCATGCCCCATTAAAAACTATTAGCCTTAGGAAGCTATTTTTTGTGCATTAAGCAGGACAATGCTTAGTTTACAGTGTAATTAATTTCAATACAAAAAAAAATTAGAGCCATGACTGAGACATGATGAATTGCTGCAACTTCTGTGACACCTACACAAAAAGCATCTTAATAATATTGGGAGGGACAGAGAATGCATCAAGCCTGCATCTGTGATCTTAAGGGAGGCTTTCACAATTTGTGATACATTATTTTAAACACAGTCTGGTCTGTTGTATCTCCTTGACAACCATATTTTTGCAGTCCCAAGAAATCAGCTAAAACAGGTGGTTCCGCAAGCCACAGTACCTTACAGGTAGGCAGGTTAATCTTGGTGTGTCAATATGCCAACCTGTCACTACCTTAATGTCATATATCCATGTTATTACCTCAGAGCATTCCTTCAATTCCATTGTTCTAGTTGCAGTTTTAGGTAAATCCCTTTGATGTTGTTTGGCTATAATTGTTATTTTGTTTTATGGTTCAGAAGAACTTTTGAACAATCATTTTATTTTATGTACATTCCAATTTTTTAATTGAACTAGTCTTGCTAAAGCTGTTTGCAATTTATCACAGAGACTTAACAAATGCAGTGCAGTTGAATTGGTTACTGTGCTTGAAATGATTGTCAGATTAGAACCTTGTGTTGTCTCCTCCTTACTGGCTGCCAAAGAAACTCTGGCTGAAGTCTACAAATTAAGGCCTACAACTCAATATGAAAGCCACACATTGTTGATTAGTTCAATCATGTAAGCTTAACTGTACCATGCATTTTTCATCAAATAACAATGTCCTTGCCAACTTCTCTGCTTAGCAAGGTCAGCCTTCTACACAGGTCTTAGTTTGAATTACCTGTTGAAACAAATGCGATTTGGAAACAAAATTTCCAAAAGGTGATTTTGCCAGCTAAAATCCTTCCGATTTAAGTCTTTTAACCTGCAATCCTATGTCTACTTACCTGAGAGTAAGCCCAATTAAACTTAATGGGGCTTCCTTCTGAGTAGACATGTATAGGATTGCACTTTTAGGCCATGATACGCTTCATTCTTACAATTAAAATTGTCACTTTAGATGAGGGAGACTGCTATGAGATTGAGCAAGTTCACATGTAATGGTTTCTCATTTGGGAGCAGTGTGATTGTGCTAGGGATGCTGGGAGCTGTAGTCCCTTGCTGCAAGAGGGAGCAGCTTAACAACCCAAGGATCATTCATCTATGGTTTGTTTACAATGTGAATCTAGAACTCTGGCCCAAGCCAGAGTTTCAATCCAGCAACAAACCATGGGTTAGGACTCTGGCTTGTTGAGGGAGAGACAAGCCCAAATTCCAGGTTCACACATAGAATCATAGAATAGCAGAGTTGGAAGGGGTTCCGGTTCCGGTGGAGGTGGCAGAGGACGCACTTGTTTGGCTATCTGACTCCTTGGGCTGTTTACCGTAACTAAATTTTAACTGTTTCAACTGTTTTATCAACCTTCAAGCTTTTGAATCGCATATTATATTTATCTTCGGCTAACGTATGTGCTCTGAAGCGGAATGCTGGCTGTCTCAAGGTCAAATTTAGCTGACTCATTGCAAACGTCCACCGATAGAACCTTGAGAAACCACAGCTGCTAGTCTATTAGTCCGTGTTTATATTTTGAATTTTATGCCTAGATCTCTTCTCCGCAAAAGGTCTACAATCTCTGTATGTTAAACGATACCAGGGTGAGCTGTTCCATAAGGAGTTGCTGCTCCCGTGTTATTGTCCTTAAAAGCAAAGAGAAAGTATCGCCCTCCCCCATACCGGCGGAGTGGGGCGGTTCTCCCACTTCCACGTTGTTCACACAGTTGCAGCTCAGGATAAGAATACTTATCTAAAGAACATAAATATTTTGTCTTCAAAAAGAAGAAAGTGACTAACGACGTCACGGATCCAGTAGGAAAAAGTGTCTGCTGTGACCACCCCAGATTTCCCTGGACCTGAGAAACCCATTTGGGTAATTTGGAGTCATATGTGAACTACACAAGAACCTGCTGACAGAAGGAGTCCTGACTCTGGGGAGTGGCGACTTCTATTTCTACTTAGTTTTTATCTGGTTTTATGAAGATTTTTGCTTTTGCATTGCTTTGGACAAAAGACATCCCCCCTCCTTTTGGTCTCTAGTTGTTTAATAGTATAACTGCATTTGTGAATTAATTTGATCTATCCAATTCCGTCTAACTTATAGCCTGATATAATGGTCTTCACTAGACAGCGATATAAGGAACAGGGTATTCCCTTAAGCCTTGGGAATTCATTAGGCAAAAAGAAAAGGGGACAAAAGAAAATTACCAGCTTCTTCTCCCCTAAAGAAGGAGGAGCAGATAATGAGGTTATACCCCTGTCACCCCCTGAGCCTAGCTTAGACTGGTCTATTGACCACAGATGCTCCACGTATGCATTGGGCTCAGAAGAGTGCTCTACTAATTTGGCAATGGAGATGGAGGCTGCAGAAAATGCAGCTGCAGCCAGTAGGGCAAAACAGGTGGAGGGAGGGAAGGTACTGGATGAATTTATGCTAATGCAGATAGATGAGCTGGCACAGCATCATACTCAACTAGAGAATGACCTCCCCTTAAACGCAATCGATCACAGTGAGGAGGAGGATAGTAACTCACTGTTTCAATGGGTTAAGGATATCTTAGAAGAAATGAAATTGATAAAAGCTTTTTTATATGAATCCCATGAGCTGCTCACAATATTAATTGAGTTAAATAAGATATCGAAAATCACAAGCAAACAAGCTGATTTAGATGTTATAACCCCCTCGGATGGTATCTCTGGTGAAATAAACTCTCTAAATGTGAAAATAAAGAGTTACTCTGAAAAGGAAAAAACACATCGGAGGGAAAATAAGAATAAACCATTAAACAAAAAAAAAAGAGTAAAAATATTAAGAATCTCAAAAAAGCCAAAAAAACAGCAAGTAAGATGAACTATAACAACTTATTTACCAGCTAGAAGAGAAGCCTAGACGTAATAAAAAAACATCCAGTTCTGAGAGAAAGATCCCAGAGCTAAGAAGCCATAAGGTTGCCATTGTTACACATCATAATGTCACCTCTGCAGAAAACACTAAAGTCAAAGTCGGACAAGATCCATGGGCTGATGCCTTAATGAGCACCAACAGGAAGAGAAACCAGCCACCTCAACAATTTATACAGCCAAAGCCCAATGTGAACTGGGAGCTAAGATTATTTGCTCACACCTTAGTGTTTTGTGGCTATCCAAAACCAAGAGGTATGCTCCCGCAGAATGATCGCAAATTGCATCTAATTAAAATCTTAAAATCCAGTTCTACTGATTTGCTTACTCCAACTAAAATTGTGAAGGTGGAATATTTGTTTTATAACTACACCCACGCGCGTGCCGTGGTGACCTTCAAGGATAGTATTATAGCTAAAAAGATATATGATAAGAGACTGGAAATATTGTCTCTGGGCATAACAGTAGCTAGATATTTTAAAAACCTGTCACATCCCCTATCCCTGCTAGGTCTCTGCAAAGGTGGGACGTGTAAGTCCAACACAGCTCCCACCAGTGAAATAGTGAGTGAAGATGATCTCATTAATTTGGTCAAATTGCCAGAACCATTACCACCTCCAAACCAGGATGAAGATTGGCAGGTAAATTTGAAAGAGCTGGATGTAGATACAGATAGTTGGGAAAGAAATCAGGTAACTTTAGATAATCCCAATTTAAACTACAGGAATATGTGTGAAAATGCCGATACTGAATCCCAACAAACTGAAGTTGCCAGATCAGATAGAGCCAAGATTGAAATAAACACACCATTTTTCAATCTTGTGGGAAATGTAGCAGGTGGGTTGGCTCAGGAATGGACTGTAAACTTAGTTAGAGGAGGAAATATAGCTGAAACAGAGGACATCTACCATGAGGAGAGGGGAAGTTTGAGAGACCCTATTCAGCCCGCAAAAAGTGGTTGCCAAATAGCGGTTTTGGCGGAAATAAACTCACTAAAGGAAGCTGTAGAACGGGATACCCATCCATTAGGATCAGTCATTCATCCCTCCCAACTTCCAATAAACAATCAAGCATGCTCCACTCCCGCTTGGGTGGCAATGAGATACTTAGATCCAGATGAGTTAGCGCCCATGGACCCATGCCCTTTGAGCCCGGCCCAACCAGCTAAGTTGGTACAGGCAGGTTGGAATCCAAATATCAGGTGCCACCCTGAAATGGATGATATCATAATAGAAGTAGATAGCGATCACCTGCCTGGTGTAGATGTTGATGTTGGGTGCGGAGTAAATAACTCTATATGACAGTTCAAGGAAACAGGAAATAATTATCCTTCTCAATTACATAACCAGCTTGAATCAACTGAAGAGGTTGTAGTATCGGCCAAAAGCCTACAGCAATCTACTATATTCAATCCAGCTACCTATGTTGACCCGCACTATGGAATGCTCTCATGGAATGTGGCTGGATGGGCAAATAAGATTCATGATAAGAAGATAGCCAGCTTTTTAAAGAAATACGCTATTACCAGTTTACAGGAAACTTGGATCTGTTCCAAATATACTAACGTTAGCCTTGATGGATTCAACCATTGGTTGAAACCTGCATGTAAGATGGCAAAATATGGCAGGCCAAGTGGAGGTTTAATTACTTATGTAGCAGCTAATTACAATATCAAATGTGCTGAGATAAGCGGAGCTAATCCCAATTTTCAATGTATTACTATAGCCAACTTGATCACCAAAACTAATTTTTACCTGATAAACATTTATATTCCACCTAAGAATTCTAAATATAAATCTGAAAATATATGGGGGGATTTGGAGACATTTATTGAACAACTGGATTTTATAAATTAAGGTGCATCTATAATTCTGATGGGAGATTTAAATGCCCGTATAGGGTCAAATGAGGAGTGCCTTATGAGCAACCTCAATATGGATAACCTACAGTCTCAAATTTCTCCCTTAAATGCAGGTAGAGAATCAAAGGATAGTGTGATCAATGAATATGGGAAAGCCTTCTACAGCATAATTTTGAAATTTAACTTGTATATTCTTAATGGCAACCATCCTAATGACAGACCCGGCAAAATAACTTTTTTTGCTGGTTGGGGAGGAAGTGTTATAGATTACGTTGTTGTCTCCCCCGATTTAATTCCACACATAAAAGGATTTGAAGTAATTTGCCATCCAGAGAGCGACCATTTTCCAATGTATTTATCACTTCTAATGACTTCTAAGATATGCCCAACACAGGAAGAAAGTTCTAAGAACATCTCCAACTGTATTCTTCCTAAAAGAATCAGATGGTCTGTGCAAACGGAACACCAATTGCTGGGGATACTCTATGATGAGAAATGTCTACAACTACATAGTAAAATTACCCATATGTCAGAACATAAAGATTTAATTTCACAGTTCTCTGAAATCTTACAGGCATTAGAACCCTTATTCCCTAAAGAAGCTTTTTCAGAATCACAGAAATCCAACTTTCCTGAGTGGTATGACAGGGAGTGCAAAATGATCAAATCCAAATTACAAGCAGCGGCAAGAATAGCCTGCAAGACACAAGCTCCCAGATTAATTTATTCTTATTGTCAACTACGAAGTAATTACAAGAAATTATTAAATAATAAAAAGTCAATTTATATTAGTTCACAATGGAATGATCTCCTGGTGGCAGCCCAAAGTAGAGACTCCCAGCAATTCTGGAAGCTTATTAATAAATCGAGGTCAAATGGGCAATTATTGACTGAACCAAAAATTCCCTCACAGGTATGGGAAGACCATTTTAGAGATTTTAGAGTAGACATGTATAGGATTGCACTTTTAGGCCATGATACGCTTCATTCTTACAATTAAAATTGTCACTTTAGATGAGGGAGACTGCTATGAGATTGAGCAAGTTCACATGTAATGGTTTCTCATTTGGGAGCAGTGTGATTGTGCTAGGGATGCTGGGAGCTGTAGTCCCTTGCTGCAAGAGGGAGCAGCTTAACAACCCAAGGATCATTCATCTATGGTTTGTTTACAATGTGAATCTAGAACTCTGGCCCAAGCCAGAGTTTCAATCCAGCAACAAACCATGGGTTAGGACTCTGGCTTGTTGAGAGAGAGACAAGCCCAAATTCCAGGTTCACACATAGAATCATAGAATAGCAGAGTTGGAAGGGGCCTACAAGGCCATCAAGTCCAACCCCCTGCTCAATGGACTCATCATGGTAAGCAACCCCTCATCATGGTAAGCAAATCATGGACAGAAGGGCCGTAATTTTAGCTGCTCCCACCTGCAGTGGGAATGATCAGGCTGCATCCTGCCTCATTCTTTATAATTTTGGCTTACAGTTATGTGCAAACTGAGCCACTGTTTATTCAGCTACTAATTTATTTTAATAGGCATTTTACTAGGGAAGATTAGGCCCTTGGTCAAAAGCTAAATATATGAAAGGATCACTTAAAGGATAGAGAAACAGGCTCTACCTTCGCCGCTTAAGAATTGACTTACAGCGTGCAATTTCTACAGCCATTGCTCCTCCCATAACTTTTTCACTTTAAAAAAACAGAGGTAAATGTGCAGTTCCTGTACTTCCTCCAGAACTAGATTTAAAGAAACTTGCTTGGTCCCAGAGCATAACACAAAATATAGCATCTGGGGAGAAAGCAAACTAAAGTTTGATCAACTGATCAGGTGTGCTCCAACCTAAAAGCACCTAAAACCAGTGGTGCTAATCACATCTGTGCATCCAACAGGAGAATCCCTACATTCAGCCTCTACCAAGCTGCAATAACACCTACAGAAGTGTGGCCAGAAAGAGAGGCTGTGGTGGGTTCTAGCGTCAGTTTCCCTTACAGCCCTGCTTTTCTCACTCTTTAAGCCCTGCCTCCTCCCTTCTGTCCCCTAAAGACCCTCCAAGTCCTGTACAGTCACTCCATTTACTTACAGTGGCTGCTTCTCATCTTTGCATGGCCACAGATAGTCTGGATCCTTTTTTGCCAGTCTAGATTCTTTTTTGCCAGACTTGTTAAACATGGTAGTCATTGTACCTTTCCTTAGTGCAAGGTGTATTAGGTCCAAGATGAAGGTGGGGACTGGAGTTACAAGTAGCTGATCTACCTAAAGCACTGCTTTCTTTTGATGTTCTCCTATGCAACAGGAGAGGGTTGGGAGGAGAAGAGGGCATTTGGTGCTTTATCTCAGATGAAAGGTTGCCCAACACAGTCAACTTTTCCCTCCCTCTCAGCTTGGACTCCATGTCTTGTGCTCATGTTGGCAAAGCAGTTTGGGAAAAGGCAAGAGGAAGAAAATTCTTACCCAACAGCTGTGTTTATTCATTAAGCCAAATCCAACAGATACAAATGCTCCCCCCCACTCTGTGGAAAGCAGGTTAATCCTTCGATTTGACCACAGCTATGGCGACAAGTGTGCTTGAACTACTAAGGCAAAGCTAGATGGCTTAACCACAGTGGCAATTTCTGAAAATCAAGGCACAACACTGTCATTTTTAAATACTAGAAACTAGATATTTTATTTACAGGTTAGCAAAAGTGAAAGAGGTTTAAGTGGTAGCTGAAATTAGTGTTACACTTCTACAAGTCACAGACTCCAATCAGAATTTGCTACATGGCTGTTCAGATAGTGATCAACGAAGAGAGCCATCTGTTGATACAAATTGGTAAGTTGCCTGCTTGCCATGCACAGGACTTCATTTTGGAAGTTAATGGCAGAAGAACTGCTCTGCTTAAACACCTTTCACTGTATTAAAAAGACTCCAGTCATATTTACAGTAATGACATCATTATCTTAAATAAAAACCTGAACATGAGAGGAAGGCTACTTTAGTTACACATTGATCATTTGAGTGCCAAGTTAACTTGGGACATTTAATACGTGAAACAGTTAATACATTTAATATTTCCCAAAATGTCATATGTCTGCTGCATAATCAATACTAAATGTCCCTTTTGTTTGATTTAGTCAATGCTTTCTTTCTTTGAGCAGATCTTCTTCATAGTCACCCATTAATTGTAGCACATATGACCCCGTGTAGAGAAGGAGTTGTCCTGTTATTTGCGTAACATGCGACAGAAATCGAAGTATCCTCCTGTGAAGATGACAACATTTAGCTCAATCAGAAATTAGACATATTGCACAAAAGCACACATGTACACACTCTACCCTTTCTAGCTGTGTATGATATTCATAAGCACACACTGGAGCAGCAAAGCTTCCCTCCAATGTATATTTGCTTCCAGATTGTACATAGTCCTGATTTGTCAACAAGGACATTGTAAGGATGCAGCAGCAGCCTTAATCCACATGCTATGGACTGCCATCATGTATTGGGTTGCTTGCCAATACCTCAGTGGGGGATTCCTAGCTGAATCAGGGGTGCTTCCTGAGTTTTACCTTATACTAGTTAAGAAGCCCTATGTACTTTTTCATGAGCAAGGATCATGTAATGTTTACTCTGCCCTGAAATTCCTGTATTGGGCTATTTTAGTAACAAATTGAGATCTTGATTACTGACATAAGTACTGCAATACACTAACTTTGATTCATTACTTTTCTTATCATTTACCAAGTGCCTACTAACTAGGAGCTTACTTGAGCAATTTGATTAACATTTCATGGCCTTGCAGAAATGTACACCATCTCAAAATGTTCTAGGATACGTTTTAGAATACGCTGTCCTGGAACAGTAGCAGTTGTACTCTCCTTGCTTTCTAGTTCAGTACAACTGGAGACATATGGTCATCTCCTGCCATTCAAGCTAAATGTTCTTCTAACCACACATAGCAATTCAAATTGGGACCATTAGACTCTGGCAGGCAGGGGTTAAACCTCCTATTTCTCCCCTGAAATTCACCCACCTACCCAGGGATGAGGACAAAAAGAAAGGTCTCCACTGTGGTCAGTGGAGAATTTTCTTCTTTTTAAATCTGGGGTGTGGGTGTGTGGGTGTGAAATTTTGAGGAAATAATGGATGAGGTGAAGAGGTTTAATCCCCACTCCCAGAGCACTGTGGTTCTGATCTGAATTGGGGCCAAACATGCTTACACAGGAGTAACTAAAACTATTACACAATTACACTATGCAGTATTAGGATAACGTTTAGTTTATTATTATTATTATTATTTATTTATATAGCACCATCAATGTACATGGTGCTGTACAGAGTAAAACAGTAAATAGCAAGACCCTGCCGCATAGGCTTACAATCTAATAAAATCATAGTAAAACAATAAGGAGGGAGAATGCCAACAGGCACAGGGTAGGGTAAGCAGGCACAGGGTAGGGTAGAACTAACAGTATAAAGTCCGCACAACATCAAGTTTTAAAAGCTTTAGGAAAAAGAAAAGTTTTTAGTTGAGCTTTAAAAGCTGCGATTGAACTTGTAGTTCTCAAATGTTCTGGAAGAGCGTTCCAGGCGTAAGGGGCAGCAGACGAAAATGGACGAAGCCGAGCAAGGGAAGGAGAGGCCCTTGGGCAGGCGAGAAACATGGCATCAGAGGAGCGAAGAGCACGAGCGGGGCAATAGTGTGAGATGAGAGAGGAGAGAGTTTGGCTCTCAGAATCTGAAGTAGAATGCTCTGGGAGTAAAAAAGAAAAAAAGAGATGCCCATGTCCTCGGGTGATCATGATAGCAGCCTGATTTTACTTACAAGGCTCATATTTCCCTTTTCTGAACACTAGCAGTCTGCAGAGGACTGGATTTTGAAGTGTTGTCCATGAAAGCACTATGGGTGGATAGTTCTCATATCTAAGGGGATGGCAGCCGAACCGTTTGTGATGAGGCTCCAGCTTGCAGGTTGGGGAATCTCCTGGATCCAGTTTTGTCACTAGAGGATCAAGCAGCCTTTGTGGCATGGCATGCGTTGATCAGCTACAGCTGGTTCTCAAGATGCAGCCAATCTTGGAAAAGGATAGTCTTGCCTTACTCGTCCAACCGGAAGGTTACCAGAGCATGGATTAAGGCAATGCTTAAGGCTCTACATGGGATGCCTTTGAACGTGGCTCAGATGCTTCAATTGGTAGAGTGGTGCTGCCAGAATTTTGAATAAATTATGCTAATTTTGAAATAGCTGCACTGCACCTGTTCACTTCTGAGCCCAATTCAAAGTGATATCAACTTTAAAACCCTAAACGGCTTAAGGTCTAGATACCTGAAGGAGCACCTGTCCCCACATTATTCTGCTCGTGTTCCAAGATCATCTGCTGTTGCCCTTCATGTGCATCCATTGTCTGAGGCCAAACTGGATGTCAACCAAAGGACCTCTTTAGCTATCACACCCAGTTACTGAAGACCCTCCCATAGGAGGTCTGCTTGGCAACAGCATTGTTATCTTTCATGTGTCAAGAAGGGGTTTAAGATTATTAGCAATGCAGTTGAGTTTTGGTCTATTTTTTTATCTCCTGCGTTTAATTCTGTCAATTTACAGTGTAAATTGACAGAATTGTGTTTAGGTACTTCTGATCAGTCGTGGAATTTTGATAAAGGACAATAAGCATGTCAACATAAAAAATCACTAGCTTTAAAATAGTTTCTACCATGCTAAATTGTTCCTTATGTTTATGCAGCAGGCCTAAGTGTGTTTATTTTGTGGTGAAATTCTCTAAGTCAACCGGGCTTGTATTTGTTTGTAGAGGCTGTTAAGTAAATCATTGTTCAAGACAAAGGATTAAGTTGCTCCCTCATATTAGGGCAAGAATACACAGTAGATCAGCCCAGCAGCCTGCCTTAACAACCCCAAAGCTACTTTTTCCTAGAGAAAAGCCACGATCCCAACATGACTATAGGACGATATCAATGTTTGCTATATGCACAAGACGTTTTTTCAATAGTACTTCCGGCTTCACTTACTCATTTGTAAGTCCCACAGCGTCCTGGAAAATTTCTTGCCATTACAAGCAATATTCATTCAGGTCTCATTTAGAAGTTGTGAGCACTACCACCACCTAGTGTCTCAAAGGAGTCGGAAACTTCAAACACCATCAGGTGACACCACAGGGAGGCTTGCCAGCTCCCTCACGTTCAGCTTACCCAAGCTCTTGGGCAGGACACCATTTGTAAGTGGCATCATTTGTAAGTGGCATCATTTGTAAGTGGCATTTGCAAACTATTTGATTGTATCGGTCTGAGAAGTGTTTTGTAGGAGGCATATTGCTTTAATGAAGTAACTTTCTGCTTGTCATTAAGAAATGGTGGATTTAGTATTTCAGCTTTACTCTCCATTAGATGGCAACACTTAAGAATTTATCTTTCAACATTTAGTTTCTATAATCTGCATCATCTATGTATTATTGGTATGGGATCCTTCAAGGACATACATTGAGCCTAGTGCTATTTCATCTGTTCACAAATAATCTTGAGTTAGGAATAAGTGGTGAGGTGGCACCAGATTATTCAGAATGGTAAAGTCAAAGAGATTGTGAAGAGATCCAAAAGCATATCGCCAAACTGGGCAACTAGACAATAAAATGGCCAATGCTGTTCATCGTAAACGAGTGTAAAGTGAGGTATGTTGGGGCAAAAATAAATAGAAATCCTCTCATTTCATATTTATGCTGATGGAGTCTGTGCTGGCAGGGGCTGACCAAGAAAGGGGTCTTGGTTTTGTGAAGAGTTCAATGAAAGAGTTGACCTAGAAAGTGACAGTTGTGAAAGAGCCAAATACTTTGCTAGGGGTCATTAGAGAAAGGACTGGAAATAAGTATTCCAATATGATCATGCTTTTATACAAATCTATGATGCACCCACATGGAATACTGTGTATCTGAACACGTCGCAAAAAGGTTATAGAGCTGGAAAAGTGGCCAAAAAGGGTGACCAAAATAATCAGCTGGAGCAATTCCTCTCCTGTGATGAAAAGTGACAAAGTTTGGAGCACTGCTTAGTTTAGCAAAAAGGCTATGAGAGGGACACAATAGAGGTCTATAAAATTATGCATGGCGTGGAGAGGGAGAGAGAGGTTTGCCCTCTTTTCTCACAATATTAGAACTTGGGACCTTCCGGAGGGAGAGGCGGGTAACAAATAAATATATTATTATTATTATTATTATTATTATTATTATTATTTATATAGCACCATCAATGTACATGGTGCTGTACAGAGTAAAACAGTAAATAGCAAGACTCTGCCGCATAGGCTTACAATCTAATAAAATCATAGTAAAACAATAAGGAGGGGAAGAGAATGCAAACAGGCACAGGGTAGGTTAAGCAGGCACAGGGTAGGGTAAAACTAACAGTATAAAGTCTGCACAACATCAAGTTTTAAAAGCTTTAGGAAAAAGAAAAGTTTTTAGTTGAGCTTTAAAAGCTGCGATTGAAGTTGTAGTTCTCAAATGTTCTGGAAGAGCGTTCCAGGCGTAAGGGGCAGCAGAAGAAAATGGACGGAGCCGAGCAAGGGAAGTAGAGGCCCTTGGGCAGGCGAGAAACATGGCATCAGAGGAGCTAAGAGCACGAGCGGGGCAATAGTGTGAGATGAGAGAGGAGAGATAGGAAGGAGCTAGACCGTGAAAAGCTTTGAAGGTTAACAGGAGAAGGTTAACCTTTGAAAGTTAACAGGATGATATTATCAACATCATCATCCAATGAAGCAGAATGGTGTTCAGGACAGACAAAAGTATTTACACAGCTCATAGTAAACCATGGAGTATTTACACAGCTCATAGTAAACCATGGAGTTAACTATCACAAAACATGGTGAAAACCACCAATCTAGAGGGTTCGAAAACAGGATAAGGTTATCAATGGCTACTAGGCTAAGCACTACCTTCCAGGATCAGAGGACGCATGTTTCTGAATGCCAGTAGTTTAGGAATGGCAGGAGAGAGAGCTATTTCCCTCATGTCAAGCTTGTGAGCTTCCCATATGCATCCAGCTGATTACTGTAAAAAACTAGATGCTGGACTACACAGGTCTTTCTTTCTGATTCAGCAGGGCTCTTATGAACTTTAGATTGCTTAAGGTCAGAAGGAGATCGCTTTAATGTATCTTATATGCATCTACTGACTTCCATAAGTCCTTCTTGTAGCCATGTTTTGCTAGATTTCTGACTATGCTAGTCAAAGTAAAAGAGAATTAGCAATGGTTTCTGTTACAACATCCCAGCTTATTTTGCTTGTATGCCACATTGTTACTAGAAACGTATCCTTACCTTAGTATAGTCTTTGCTCCCATACACCTGATGTCATAGGACACAGAATAGATTTCATAGAAGGTAGCTTTGATGTTTAGACACCCAATGAAGTCCTTAGGATTCAGTTTGTACAAGTCAAAGGTGATATTTGCTACCCCCATTTTCTTTGGCTGCTGTACTGTTGCAATACCATAGTTTGGCCCCTAGATCAGAGGAAAGAAAAACATGCATGGAACATTAAGCTTGTACCACCTGCATTTGTCCAGTAATCCTGGAGAATTCGCTCCAATAGATGTAAATGGCAGGTATTTGGTACAGAGATGCAGAACTGAAAGTTATGTGATGTTATACTGAATGGTTGAAACATTGATTTTATTATTAAAAATGCATTGCCATGATTGAGAACAGCAGTGATCACCAGCCATTGAACGGCGACTAATCTAAAACATAAACTTCTAATTAAGCTTAAAATTCCTTGGAAGTTCATTACTGGAATCCAGTACTGGAATCTAGTTTTTCTGTGAGGGAAATATTGTTCTTGCCAAATACCAGGTGAATGGTGGCTCTTTTATATAGAGCACCATGGAAGGAGGAGACATAGAAATCTCACACGACTTAAGGACAGGAGAAGATGTTAAAGAATTGGACATTGCTACTTCTTCCAGCATGGGCTGGGAAGAGTTTGGGAAAGGACTATGGACCTGTGAGCCAAGGATAAGGATGCTGTACTTGCCATACCATGAAAGCCTGAACTTCAGGAACCAATTTGAATGAGCCAGAATTAAGAAAGGAGGCAAGGTAGACCCTGTGCTAAGCTGTTCTGAGAACACTTCATTGGAACTCAAGAACATTCTGTTGACACAAGGTCTTAATTCTCTTCCCAGCCTATGTGGGTAGAAGTGTTAAAAGCTGCCACTGCAGGTAGCCAGTGAAGCCCGGAAATATCTTGGGCCTAGCTCAGGTCTTCCTTCTGTTGAGAGGTAGCTTGCAATAGCAGACATTAGGTCTAGCTAAAGCTGCATCCCAACTCAAATGCAGGCAGATGTACTAAGCTTGTTGTTTTTTGTAATCCACTTTAGAGAGCAACACTTACTGGCTTCCATTTCTGTCCCCTCTCGAGCAGCATGAAGCGTGTGTTACTTCCCAGGGATTGGAAGAAGTCTTCTGTATCCACCACTGTGCCATCTTCCTCCAGAACTAGTGTTATCAGTCCAGCAGTAATCATTAAGGCATCCAAGGTCTAAAATAAAGGCCCTATGATGAAAGCAGCCCCATCTTGCACCCTCCCAAAATATATTTTACATATACATCCTCATTATTCAGCAGCTATACCACTGACGCATTGTAAATAACTTAGCTAGCAAAGATTAAGTTATATTATCACCAAACATGAAGCCAAATGCTTTTGAAAGAAAATTGTTTTGGAAGTCAGAGATGCTCGGTGTCCCCAACTTGTGAAACGTTATGGACAAGTTGTTCCAGCCACTCCAAAACAGACCTTCACTAAGTCAAAATCACATCCTCCCCATGAAGGCGCTACTAGTACCAACAGGAAAGCATCCACTGGAGCTAATGGAGAGTTTCCTCCCAAAGCAAGTAATAGCTCTAAGAAGGGGCAAGTTTGGAGAATGACAATAGCACAGTTGTAGAGCACTTCATGAATCTGTGGCATCTCCAGCAACAAGCAGAAAAAAGAGGGGGGGGACAACACAACGCAGATGCGAAAAGTGAGACAAGCTTAAAGATAACTTCTTATCTTTAATAAAAAAAATATTTTCTTCAGTGCGCTCTATGCGTTTCAGATAAAAAAAAATCCTTCCTCAGGAGCTACAAATAAAAGATAAATACAAAATAAGTGCTAATGAAGGGCAACACCCATGCCTATAAGACATTAAACTTGCTTTCACAAAATTAATAACATTGTACAAACATACCCACACAGATGGACTGACCTGAAGTAACACGAGCTGTTAAAATATCTCACAAAGAATCCTCAGCTTTTTTCGGGCGTCCCCATTGAGATCTACGTTATCTAGAAAACTCCTACTCATGCTGAGCTGTCAAAATGAGTTGATAAGCTCTTAAATTAGCTCTAAGAGCAGTCCACAGCTGTGATTGTATTGTATTGAATCTTGAAGAGCCTGCTTGCACTTAGCTATAGCTGCTGCTATTCTTAAAGGGTGTTAATCACCTGCTGCACAGAATGTTAGATGTTTCTTCCCATGAATCCTGTTTTATTATTTGTATGTAGCAAATTCTAAAGAGTAATTTAGTCCCCTTTGTGCCAAACCTTTCACCTTTTCAATAGCCCAAAACAATGTGCACTCAGGTCCATGTTTCTTATCCAAAAAGTGTTTAAGCAGGGGAACCTTCTGATGTCTCAGGTTATAAAGATGTTCAACTATCCTTATTTTTATTGGCCTAGATTTTTTTCCTACATAGCTCTTCTTGCAGGGTCAGGTAATGATGTAAATAATCCCTGCGGTGTTACAACTGAGAAAATCTATAATTTGTATAGAATTTCTATTGTTAGGATGAGCGAATGAATGAACCTTTTTTGGTAAATTTACAATATACACATCAGCCACATGGATGATGCCCTTGGGCCCGGGGTAATTTTAACACAGTGGGCTGAGATGTGGTTTGCCTATATCTTGTATTAGCCAGTCTTTCAGATTTTTAGTTCTCTTGAATGTCACCACAGGCCTCGTTGTTAAACCTGGCACATCTTGTAATCTTTTGGTGACTGGATTGAAAGGCAAAATACATGAGATATGATTATTTACCACTCTTTGGGTGTGTGTGTGTGTGTGTGTGCGTGCGTGCAAGAGGCTTTCACTGTTATAATTATCAGCCTTAAACATGGCTGTTTCAATGATCTTCTGTGGGTAACCTCTCTTCTCAAAAGTGTTTTGTTAGGGCCTGTGATAATTGAATGAAGTCTTGACTTTTAGAACAGTTATGTTTAATCTGTAAAATCTACTGTATGGTAGATATAGGATGAAAATCTGACTGTATGGTAGATATAGGATGATAACTATCATATTTCATTCAGGAAAGTTTTTCTCCATGTAGATTTTTTAAATATTGTAGTGGTGAGGCCTTGAGCTTATTTTTTCACAACAATAGCTAGAAAAAATATATTCTGATAGGCTAATCCATCCCATGGCCATACCTTTGTGAATTAATTTCAGATGATGGGTCATAGGCTAATCCATCCCATGGCCATACCTTTGTGAATGAATTGCAGATGATGGGTCATAGGCTAATCCATCCCATGGCCATACCTTTGTGAATGAATTGCAGATGATGGATCATGTGCAATCAGCTTATATGATGCCTCAACTTGTAACTAACGTCTTACCTCTGTCTCATAATCACTATGATTTTGAATTATTATTGCCCCTCCCTTATCTGCCTCTTTAATAACAATATCCATGTTGCTCATGTCAGGCATCCATTTTCTGTCTGGTCATATTCTGCCATGTTCTATGTGTTACTGGTTCTAAACTATCAAGGAGTTGTAATATTCTTCATTCATACAGTTGGATAGCTGGATCTATGGGTCCTGGTGGTATAAAATTCAAGGGGGTCCTGAACTTTGATTGTACTCTTATCATTGTTGTGCCTTGACTCTGGAAATAATGTTTCAATTTGATATTGTGAAAAAAATGGAATGGATGAAACCGTGTCAGGACTATATTATATTTAGGAATGGGGACAAAGGGGAGACCTTTGTCCAACACCTGTTCTTTTAAATCTGAAAGGTGTTTTCTAGATAACGTAGATCTCGGGGATGCCTGAAAAAAGCTGTGGATTCTTTGTTAGATATTTTAACAGCTCGTGTTACTTCACATCAGTCCATCTGTGTGGGTATGTTTGTACAACGTTATTAATTTTTTATCTGAAATGCATAGAGCGTACTGAAGAAAATATTTTTTTTAATTAAAGATGAGAATTTTTACCAACACCAGAGCTTGTCTCACTTTGCTCATCTCCAGCTACAGCCAGGAAACATCACAGTCTGAAACACTGGAGAGCTACCACAAGTCAATGTAGATCAGCCTTCTCTAACCAGGCGCTGTCCAGATGTGCCAGACTACAACTTGCATCATTCTCCAGCCAGTGGGCATATTGAACTGGATGTTGGGAGTTGAAGCCCATCACATCTGGAGTGCACCAGGTTGGGGAAGGCCTTGAGTCCCCAGATGTTGGACTATGCCTCCCATCATCCCTGATCATTGGCCATGCTGTCTGAAGATGTGCACATTCATTGCAAGCAATAAAGGTCACATCAAGTTTGGTCCTGTGGAGTGGCATTCAAGCCCACTGATTTTAAAGAAGCCATGCTGCCAGGAAAAGGCACATCAGCAAGACTTGTAGAGGCAGTTGACATTTTCTCCCACCCCCATATATGAAGAGAGCTGACCTCTTATTATCTGAAGTACCTGAACAAGTTTACATTTGCACACCATAGGATTCCCAGAATTCTCCTGTCCAGGCACTGACCACAGCCAGATCTGCTTAGCTTCAACACATGGGAACACAGGAAGCTGCCTTATACAGAGTCAGACCATTGGTCTATCTAGCCCAGTATTGTGGACACTGCCTGAGAGAGGCCCTAGGATTTCAGGCAAGATTCTTTCCAGCCCTACCTGGAGATACCCAGGAACTTCTGCATGCAAAGCATGTGCTCTACCAGCTGTGCTACAACCCCTTTCATGTGCTTTCAAACTATGCTCTGGAGCACTTGGTGGAGTGACTTCATGCCCTCCCCTACTTCTCTAATCTGGTCTAGCCATGACAGTTGAGAGACACCATATACCAGGTGATGGCAGACTTTAGGTTTACAGGATTTACTTTGTTTACTTAGAACCCCAGGCCCACCAACTGAAGTCAGGGGCAAAATAGTTAGTGACTAAGGCATATACTGAGAACCAAGGAATAGGGTGCCTCTGACTACATGCTCAGCCTAAGAACTTGGGCTTAGTACCGGAATCAGGCTCAGAAGTCTCTTCACACAAAAAACCACTCCTGGTTTTCACTCAAGCATTTTTTCTTAGCGACTTTATTTAAGGGGGATTTTTTTTAGCTGTTGCTAATATTCAACACATGGGAATCAGAATCCCTTGATGATCTAATGCAAAATACCTAGAGTTTTACCTTCTGCCTACATCTGCCCTACACTTTGGCTTTCTGCAAGCAAGTGGACTTGTGGGAAGTTCTCCACAATTCTGCTTTACTTGCTAAACGGAAGATGCATCTTTAGCATCTACTACTGCTATATCGCCACAGCTGAAGCAAATAATACAGCTAGATTCAAAACTGGTTCTGTATATGATGCTGGCTTAGGATCTGAGAGCCCCGCATGGGCACACCAGCAATCCTGATACAGATCGCTCGTCCCCTGCTGCTACAATGCAGGCTGTGGGATCCACATGTGGGCCCCCGTGGACCAGCATTTGGTCACTGAGCCATGGTTTTGGCACCCTTGCTCTGGAGAGTCTGGGAAGAGACCTTTCCAGCCATTTGTCTGGGCTCAAGAGCAGAGAGGCTATTTTTCTTCATACCATTTTGGGACAAGAAATTCAGGCAAATTCAGGCTTATGCTTTCGAAGGGAGGCATACCTTAGCCATGAACTCCTGCAGACTGCTGGCAACAACTCCTCTCCGGCTGCTTCTGTCATGGTTACAAACACGGAAGGGCCGTGCTACAGGTGGAAGGGGAGCAAACAGGGTCTGTCTTGTTACTGACCCTACCGATGCTCCCACAGATACTAGAGATCTAGAAGAGAAAAGAGTTCTTTAGTTCAATATGCCTATTGTATAGCAAAACCTTAAATTAAGAAAGCTGTATTTAATACTCAGCAGTACCATGCAAACAGTTTAAGCCAGCCGACAGTTTTTCTCAGATGTAGAGCAAATGATGCTGTTCTAAATGCATAGTTTCTTACAGGCTAAAGTAAGTGATATTAAACCTGTGGGGAAGAGTGTTTTGATCCAACACTCATGTGGCTGTTTTGGTCTCTAGTACCAACTCTTTTGATCTGCAGCCTACGTATTCAAGGGAAGTTAATCTGTAGTGAACCTTAAGATCCTTGCCAATACCCACTTTTGGTTTAAAAGGGAAATGCTTCTCTCAGGTTTTCATATATTGGCTTCGCCTTTTGGACCTAATGCCTACTGAATGCCAAGACTAGAATGGCCTGGCATGATGCTTCTTGCTCTTCAATTCCCTATATCTGCAAGAGTCACATCCCTCTTTGCAGAGTGAGATGGAGATAACAGTTTGGATACAATATCCAGTACAACTGAATGGTTATTAATGGTTATTGCCAATTGTGTTTTATTCTTGCTGACCGGTCACATTTTCCCCATTTGAACCAATTTGTATGGCATTACTTTATACTTTTGTCTATTTCCTGTAAACCTAGGGTGCATATGAAAAGGAGGACAGGGCTCCTGTATCTTTAACAGTTGCATAGAAAAGGGAATTTCAGCAGGTGTCATTTGTATATATGGAGAACCTGGTGAAATTTCCTCTTCATCAGAACAGTTAAAGCTGCAGGTGCCCTGCCCTCTTTTAAATCTGTTTGCTCTAATATAGCTCCTGCACTTTAACTGTTGTGATGAAGAGGGAATTTCACCAGGTTCTCTATATATACAAATGACACCTGCTGAAATTCCCTTTTCTATGCAACTGTTAAAGATACAGGAGCCCTGTCCTCCTTTTCATATGGTCACCCTATGTAAACCTAGTGTAGTGATCTGAGTTGCAGTATATTGCATTATAATAGATACTATTTAAATACCCTACAAATAATTGACCCACTGTATAGAACAGTGGTGTGCAGTTTGCCAGCAGGAGGCCTACTTACTTGTAAGTAGACATTTGGGATGCTATTTGAACATCCTTGCTAAGCAATTGATTTCTGCTTATTTCTGAGTAGACTTGAAGCCTTGTCCTGTTTACCTTTAAGTATGAAATGGTAATTCACATTTAGCCCTGCCCACAGATGGAACATGGCCCCTGATACCTTTCTCATTTTGTAAATCACTGTTTTGAACCCAAATAAAGAAGGTAATGGAGGGCAGCACTTTGCTTTGCCACACCAACCTCACAGTTAAAAAAAATCTTAAGAAATAAAACAAAAACCTGGAGAGGCAGGAAGCCTGGTGGATATGATGTTGTAAGTCTGGGGTCTCTAAGTAAGCCCAGTGAGTCCAATAGGGCAAACTGTCATGTATACCTAAGACTGCAGCTCTATAATGCAATAACCTTATTAGCAACTCTCACTACAAGGACCATATTAGCCTTCAGCCAACATATGTGTAGCTTTTGTAGGTTTCTGTGAAAATTCCATTGCTGAAATAGTATTTCTGCACTACATTCAGGGAAGTTCTACAATGTACAATGGCAGAATTCCACTAACTTAATGGTTATTTACTCAAGGCTTACAGAACAGAGGGGTTTGCACAAACTTCAGTATAGTTCGAACTATAAAAGGTGCCTACCTAATTCAGTTAATGTTGGGACTAGTTCATGTGACATGGCTTTGTTTCTCTGGAGGGTTCACAGCTTTAAGCAAAAAATATATATAAACACATTAGAAGATTAACTGTGGCCAGAGTTATCAGTGGAGAAAAGCCAGACAGATGTCAAAACCACAGATTAGAGCCCATATGGCATGAAGTCTTACAACTGAACTAGTCAGAGAGCTTTAAGTAGTGTTTTGAATTATTCAAGACTCCAGTATTAAGCAAATATGTGTTGTGTTGTTTGGTTTTTAAGTTCTTAGGGTTGAAAGGGTTCTAAATTTTGTCTTGAGAATATTCAACTAAAAGGATGCAATTAAAAAAATGAAATAAAAACAGGCATTCCCAGCTTTTTATTTCATCTAGTGTGCGAATATAAAAATCCTACATTGAATACCTGTTGCAGCCACTGTCACATTAACCTTCACCAAGCATCGTAACAGGACAAAGGCTCAAAACCACTTTAAGGTTAACGTGCAAAATAATGCCATGCCCCCCCCCCCCCCAATATTCAACAGCTTCCAAACCTATTTCAAGGGCTGAACAGCTTTTTAAAAGCCTAGTTCACACCAAGCCTCTCTTCAGCTGTACTCACAAATCAGTTTCACCAATAAGAGGCTGTTTTTACGTAAACGAAGGAAGTAGCGAAGCCTCATACTATGAGATACTCGCAGAAATACGGGAGTTTAGGTTAAGAACTAACAGTGCAGTGAGCTGGTTGGTCTTTCCTCACCGGGCTGGCAGTCACGTTATCCTACGAGCACAAGCATCCCATCATATGAGCTCAGGTGGCTCACATTCATTTTTATACCGCCCAATAGCCGAAGCTCTCTGGGCGGTTCACACATGGGTCTCTCCCCCCCCCCCCCCAATAATAAATCTAGGTATTCTAGCAAAATCGCTAGTTCTTTTGACAGCAGAGGCTACCTCGGAAAAAAAGCTACTTAAAACAACAGCACGAAGAGAAGCTATCGCCTAGACAAAGGCATAGCAACAGCGGCTGGTAGTAGTTACACATCAGGCAACGAACGCCGACCTCTCGCCTACAACAGGCAAAGAAGTTCCGCCCGGATTGAACGAGGAGCGCCGGCCGGTCAGGATTTCCCAGCTCAGAAGTAGGGGCGGGGAGAGGAAGACAAAGAAGCCATCTGGCCGCTAGGGACGAAGGATGCTTCCCGGGGTGGGGATTCCAGACCCTGCCGGGGGAAAGGGGGGCAGGCGAGGGTCGCTCGAGCTCGGAGCCCACCGACCCGACGCACCTTCCTTAACAACGCGTAAAGACCCAAACAGGCAGAGCTGTAGAGGTGAGTCTAGCCGCGATGTCGTCTTTCCATTTTCCAGTGTGGATCTTAAAAGCAACCCCGGCCCCGGGCTATGGGTGCGATCCGGCTCGGGCCTCCTGAACCTACTCTAGAGTAGAAACGTAAACTAAACAACAACAACAAACCCTGTAGCTGCTAGACACGTATTTCAACGCATGTCGGTTTCTGCTCTTGCACCCCAGCTCGACATTGTGGTTCTTATTGCTGAGTCAATAGCCATGGGTGGGCCCGGGTCGTCTCCAGAAGCCGGCGGCTAGAAGGTCACTCACCGGAACAAAATCGCGGCGTAATCTCGGGCGCTCTCCACCGCCATACTACACCGCGAGCTGGTGCTCGCTTACGACTTCCCAAGCAGCAATAGAGCCTCACCCGCCGCTCCCCCTTATGAGGAGACGCTCCGCTCGGACCCGCCCCTCAAGGCTGCCCCGCCTCCGCTGGGAGGGCCAGAGCAAGAGCGCCCAGCCGTCAGACCCCCGAGGGCGGGCCGAGCGGAGCACGCCGCCTGTCCGTGTAGAGGATGTTGCCACCCGTCTCGCGGGGTTGGGGGCGGCGTACGGCCGCTCAATCGCGGGTGTCCGGGGACAGAGAGGGCGCCCCCACCAAATTCTAAATGTACTATTTTTATTTTAATGTATAGACACATGGGTCTAGTACATCCTCTAGTCAGCACTAGGTCTACAGTGAAACCACACACACTCAGAAGTAAGCGCCATTGAATTCAGTGGGGGCTTACTCTCAGGTAAGTGACAATTGCAGCTTTAGAGCAATCTCTAAGGGCTATTTCTTCCGCATATCTTCTAGACAAATGCTAGGAGTTGTAGAACTTTTTTTCTATCTAAACATACACTGGATTTGCATCCTTAGAACACTTGAAGTGAGAGAATAGGAACAGACTCCACTGCTAGGGCTGGACTGTCTGTGCTGTTTGAGTTGAGGGAGACTTTGGATGGTCTCTAGCCCAAACCCTTGCTCAATGCAGCTACAGCATCCTTGACAGGTTGCCAGGATAATTTGAAATCTTGGTTGTCTTCTGTGGTCTTAGCTGTCCCATCCAGCTTTGTGTCATCTGCGGATTTGATAAGCATTGGTTTTTCTCCTTTATTCAAGTCATTTATAAAAATGATGAACAGCACAGGGCCTAGGCCAGAGCCCAGAAGCATGCTACTTGTGACTTTCCTTGAGGTTGATGGAAAGTCATTAGTTTTATTTTTATTTATTATTGCAGAACCATTGGATCCACCTAACAGTAGTGTAATTCAGCCTGCATTTTACTGTTTTGACATCAAGGATATGAGAAATGTTGTCAAATGCTTTACTAAAATCAAGATATACTATGTCCACAGCATTCCTATGAACTACAGAACTAGTAAGTTATCAAAAACAGATAGAAGATTGGTCTGGACATCTGTGTATATTTGCAAATAAACACACCTTTCTTTCAAAACTCCACATACAGGTCCAGTGTTCTCACATTCAAAAGGAAAATGGGTACTTTGTGACCTTCCATTGCTCAGAGAAGCAGGAGTGTAAAACAGATTTATGCCCTGCTCGCAGGTCCACTAAAAGAACTGCTTCCATCAGTGGGACATATTGTTGGATACCATTCAACATCTCTTGTTATGGGATGTGCAGCGATGGCATTTGAAAATGGACACAAAATGATAGGGTTTCAGTGGGTTCTCTAATGCTTCTGGACCAGAAAGGACTTGTTCTACCAACAACCTTGTGAAATGGTTTTGTTTCTACCTGTTATTATAGAAGATTTATAATAACATGTTGTAACTTCCAGAAATGGTTTACTGGGTCAGGGAGGAGGGCCAGTAATGTAACCAGTTTCCAGCCATTCAGTGCTATCATCAGCTGGCTTGGTTTTGTATTTAAATGGTATGTATATCTTAGCAGAAGTTAGTTTGTTGATCTCTACAAAAGAGCTTTCTAAGTCTAAATCTGATAAAAGACTTGTATATTATATTTCAACAGCTTATATATGATAGCCCAGCTTCTTTTTTCTTCTAGCTATGTATGATCTCTCTCTTGCTGGGTTATGCTTTCTTAGTAATGTTCAGTGCTTGGACTTACATTTTATTAACTAAAAGCAGTCACATCAAGTTGTGAGTTTAAGCAGACCAAGGTAACATAATCCATATCCTTCAGCTATTTTTCCTTTTAAAATTGTGCATTGGTCTGCTTTCTACCCATACAGGAAGAAATGTTTATTCCCCCGCCTGCAGTGCCCTTTTAGGATGCCTAATTGGTTAAATAAAAAAAGGTAAAGCAAAGCATAAGGGTTTCAGTGACACCATCTGGTTACTAACATAATGACAATAGAGCTATTGCTACGAACATGTCCTTCTAAAAATTATTTCCACCCTCCTTTCTGTATGAACAAAGTAATTTTCTCTTAAGTAAATAAAACTGACACCGAGTACTAAATAAAATGTTTAATAGAAGTTGTATGAATAGAAGACTCACAAAAATATTCAGTGGAAAGACTGGAAATCAGTGTAATTATTACCTTTCCCACAGACCCAACCAACTGAGCATAAGCTTGACCAGTAATTAAAAGATTCATCAAGGCATGTTAAATTCACTGACAGAGAAATTGACTAGTACTGAATTCCCACATTCCCATCCCCTGTACTATATAACATGATGTTGTAAATACTCAAAGTATTAGACAGTAAAATGTTATCATTTCCATCTCCACTGAGAAAACAAATGGCTGATTCCCACAGAGGATAACACTGATTTGCAAGAGTTTGCCAGAATACCTTATCAAACAACAGATACAGGTGTGCAATAATAATATCTCAACCTAACTAGAACACTTGATCAATGACAGTCATCCTTGCATTAAAAAGATATTCCCCTTTTTACACACTGCATTGCAATTGTAATATGACTGACCACTGTTTAAAGTTTATGTCACTTGTCAGTACTTTCAGCATTTAATTTCCTTCTTTCATTGTTTACATTTCTCTCCATCACCACCAATATATGTCTTATATGTAAATCTGAAACTCACTCTAACAACTCCATGCATCTGAGGAAATGGGCTTTAGTTCATGAAAGCTTATGCCAGAATATATTTGTTAGCATTTTAAGGTGCTATGAGACACTTTGTTGTTTTGGCTGCAATAGACTAACATGGCTATCCTCTGGAAATAGATACAAAATCAGAATTCATTGTAACTTTCTTTTACAGCTCAAGTCCAGGTGCCCTACTCTACAACTTCAGAATACATTTGACAGATGTATTGGCCAAGAAATAGAATACTTGTTTGGTAAACTTTTTGAATCTTCCCCCGACCACATACGTACTTAAGTCCAGCTATTCACTTTTTAAAAATGTGCAACATGAGCATTGATTCAATTAAATGCACATTCTCCCCCTCTTCCTAAAAATTAGAATATTAAAGCACATACACACACTCTGGGTCAGGGAGGAGAGCCAGTAATGTAACCAGTTTCCAGCCATTCAGTGCTATCATCAGCTGGCTTCTGCTGTAAATACGAAGAACCTGTTTCTTCTGTGCTTGTGTCAGAAGAAAAGACTATACATCTAAACAAAACATGGCAAGTGGTCTTCAGTAGTCTTCCTGCTCAAAGTTATATACATCAGTACCCATACTGTGGCTGGGATCCAGCCACAGTATGCACATCATGGTTGGGGACCTCCCAGTTTTCATTTTAACAGTGAATACTTTACAAAGAGAACAAAAGCCTCAGTACATTCTAAGGCTGAAGTTTTTCACAGTACTTCACAAATTAAAGTCCTAATGAATACTTGAAAGACGCTGATAACCATAAACAAAAACATGATGTAGACAAGACCTCTATTAAAGTAAGTGACATTAGAAAACAACTGTGTTCAGGGTTACACTTGTAAGCTTTCCGTTGAATAACACACCTGCTAACAAGTCAAGTCATTTCAGATCTGTATGCATAATGTTTTGGGGGAATAAAACAAATTTCCGCAAAGATAAACTGTTTTACATGTAGTATTAATAGTTTAGCACTGTTAAGTTGCAAACATAAGGGATAAATAAATATTGGATGCAATCACTAAAATACAGTGTGGCCACACGTAATCCAAATGATGTGGAGAGTAAGACGTAGTCTTATAGACTTGCCAGAACGGGTATCCTTGGAGATTAGTATCTTCAACATCCCAACACATTTAAGGTAACTGGAATATCCAGCTGAACTCAGTAAAACTTGCTTCTAAGTAAATGTCCAGACTATGTTGCATTTCTTGTTTGCTGCACAGGTTGGACCATTTAAAAAAATGATCTGCCCTGTTTTGGTAGAGCAAGGAAAGAACCCTGCCTGAAACTGTCATACTGGGCTAGATTGACCAATGGTCTGACTCAGTATAAGGCAGCTTCCTACGTCCCTAACTTGATCAATATTACAGAAATTATCATTTTTAGTTGTGAGTGAAAACAAAATAAGTACAAGCACTTTGCTGTGGCTGTCACAAACTGCCAGAGCAGTTTTCTGATTATATAGCTAGCTGCAGGTTGGACACTTACATTTATTTAGCTGGCCTATTTTGTTTTGTAGCTATAGTCCAGCACTCTGCCTTAAACTGTGGCAGACCAGATGTCCCATGAAAGTTCAAAAGCAATGACAGCAAATTATCCCTTTTTATTTGTCCCTGCACTTGGGAACCAAAGGTAAGTTAGAAACTATTTCAGGTGGCAGCAAATGGCCAAAGCTCACAAAATTGAAGGAACTAATTCCTCAACTGAGGATACTTCTTGTAGCTAGTAGGTTTAAATAAAACCAGATCACAGCTGTGAGCTGTAGATTTACAGAATGTCTGGTTTGGCCTCTATTCCTAAGTACTACATATAAGATTGCAAACTTAAAAAAACACGCAGTTTGACCTTAAGATATTGAGCTACAAATCAGGAAAATCCTTTTTGAATCTTGCATCTGCCATGAATTCACTTGTTGCCTTTAGGCAAGTCATACTCTCTCGGCTTCAGCACCCCCACCTCCCAATCTGGAATATAAGGACAACTTTGACTTTAGTAGGTTGTTGCAACATGTACAAATGATGTATGAGGAAGTGCTTTGAACATTCTGAAGTGCTATATAAGTAAGTATTATTACATCAACAGTGATTAAAAAATACACAAATTCTCAACTTTAAATATTTGTGCAATGGCAGTGTATCATCATGGTTTATGGCTGTTTCCTAATGGTTTATTGGCACATCAGTTTGTTGTTTTAGAACTTTTACATGTTCTAGCTGCCACAGCCAACATATTCCTTCTTAACTAAGGTCCCTGCATCTAAATGACCACAGAATGGGAAGAAATTAGGCAGCAATAGATCTTTCAGTCATAAAGGTTGCATTCATGAGAATGGATATAATCTGTTGGTGTTTCCCCCCACTGCCCCATACCTGGCAAATGAACAGAAGCATCAGTCAGCAGAGGAGCTGGCAGTATTTTGAGCCAGAAAGTAAGTTACTAGGACCAGTGTTCAAGTATAGCATGAGTATTTAAGCACTGGGACAATTAGGTTTAAAGTTTGTCCCCTCCCACCTTGCTAAAACACAAGAGACTACACTGAAATCAAAAGTGTGACTCATTTTGAAACCAACGAGGTCATCAACATATGAAAATCATTTCAGTTTGTTGAATCTGCACTCTTAGGGCCTTTCTGCATAACTGGCTTAAATGCTTTCTTGTTGTGGACATTCATCAAGATTTCACTTCTGCTAGAGATACCAGATTTTCCCAGCACTCAAGTCACAACTCTTTGTACTTGGGAAAATGAGGTATTTCACACAGACAACACATTCATTGCCATTTCTATGTGGAATAGGACTGAGGGAGCGACTCACAGGCACCTGGTTATTTTTGTAATGCAATTAATAATAAATGACAATCCTCCCATTTTATGGCCAAATTTTAGTGAACCACTTCACAAAATAAAATGATTATTTCCAAGGAGGCTTAGCTCCCAAGCTGGAGCTATATGACACAAGCAGTACCTTCAAAGACATCACCATAAACAAAAACACGATAGCAGCAAGGTTAACACGCTGCAGGGGTGCCGTATCATTAAAAACCCTTCATTTAAGGTATTAGTTTATAACATTTGCATGCCGCTTTTTCAACTCATACATTGGCATTCCCAAAGCAACATACAGAATTAACTTATTCATATTCTTTGTACCCTCCTTTTTCTCCACTGAAGACACAGCTAGGAAAAAAATCCTCAGAAAATACTTTTATCTGCTTAGCAAAGGGAGGGTTTATATTTTTTTGGGAGAAAAGTAAAAGGAAATTTCTAGCCCGAGATTTACATATTGGGGCAACTGGCTCAGTCTTAAATCCCAATCCTGAGCAGAATACATTTACTTAAAGGTATCATTAGTTTGAATGGCACTTACCTCCAGTGTCTTTAGGATTGGGGAATGTTCATGAAAAGCAGACTGTGTAAATCAGGAGTTATGTCTAGTATCTGCATAGAATACTAAAAATCATCAGGATTACATTGCTAAAGTGGAGAACTACAATTTTATGTCAGTTCTATGGCCCAGCTCTCACAAAGAGCAGAGGAGGTAAACCTTGTAAGGGAAAGTGGGTAGACCGCGTTGGATAGAAGACACATGGGTGATGTAGTGGGGAAGGGAGGATTTTAGCTAGTTTTTATGATGTACTAAAAGTTAAGACAATTGGCCTTGGTCGACACCTGGAGATGGGAGAGAGACAGATAGCTGGGCTTGGCGCCAGGACGCAGGACCTTATCTGCCAAATAGCCTTGAGTGATCACCCGGGCAGAGAGAGGTGCGAAGAGGAGGCAAAGAACAAAGCCCCAGAAGGGAGGAGGGACTGAGCAGGGAAGAAAGGGTATGAGATGGGACCCTCCCCAAATGCCTGGTGTGCCAGCTTCTCTCAAGGAGGAAAGTAAGAACTATGATGGGAAGGCCAGGCCGGGTGTGAGTATTAAGCACCGTTAAGTTTTATTGTTTTAAACCATTACTGGGTTCTGTGTTATGCATGCTTGGATGCTAATCTTTTAGTTGTTCTCCCCATGTATTAACCCTACCCTTAGTCTGATTAAAGTCTTATACCTCACTTGGTGAGCTTCTGGCGTCTTTGTCTTGGCCCATGCTAAATCCAGTAGGAGCAGGCCGGAGAACGCTGCCCTTACCTTCACAAACCTTTCTTAGACAATGGCTCAGTTCGGATGACACATTAGTCAACAGTAGACTACTTAATAACCATTGCTTAAATAGTCCCTCATTGACTATTGTGTTGTCTGTTGGGCAAAAACCATGCCATAGCTGGTTATTTCCAAAAAATAACCAACAGAGAGTTGTTTTTCTGCACAACCATTGGTTATTGTGTCATGTGGCAGGCTCCATTGATTATTTCCCCTGCCGGCAGAGTCGTGACGCAAGAGCGGCAGAAACCCCAGCCGCTCTAGACCAGTGAGGCTCCATCAGCAGGGGAAATAATTCCTTGCCAGCAAGTGTTTGGGGACCCCTGATCGTGCCATCCCTGGGTGGGGTGGCGCCATCCTCAGTTCCTCCCGCACTTCCCAGGACGGGCACATGCTGTCCCTGGGTGGGGCGCCACTGGTTGCGGCACCCCATGTATTCCCAGGGATGTGCACTTTTTCTACTCAAGGATTTGATCCCATGGTTCTCACTACAACTGAATGGGTGCAGCTGCCAGAAGAACATTGTGCCACCATTTTCAGTATATTGGTTGGATGTCTCCTTTCAGTACTTTGAATACATCTGCCATTGTGTGAGCCACAAAAAATTACTCAGATAATACTAGCACTCAGCAGTGCAAGTCTCTCCTTGCATTCAATATACCCTCATAGAATTCCTTCCTCCCACAGTAATGCCTCAAGTACGGCAGTGACCAGAATAGCTATTGCACTCTTTAGCTGATGACATCGGATGATATACTACATACCAAGCTAGCTTTATGCTAACTGCTAATTAGCTAAAGCCATCACACGCCTGTATCATAGTGTCCTCTCAAATCTTTCAGGTCATTTCTAAAAACTCTGCTAAGATTATGTTCTGCTGCTTGAAACAAGCTAAATAATTTTGAATGCTAGAAAAATACAGCTTTTCATCTGATCAGCACTAATAGTATAAATTTGCATTACTACTCACAGAATAATATGCCATTCAAGGATATGTACCATTACCACACTTGTGTGTACCATATAAATGAATGTAAGTATCTGAAGTTGTATTCAATGTACGTACTTCAAAATTTAGAAAAAGAGTAACAACATTTTTTCTCGGTTGGAGGAGGGTACTTTAGGCACACATTTTAAAATTTCTCATCCCTTGCTGTGGGGGAAAAAACCCAATTTACCTGAGATCTGTATAAATAAAGTTTTGTTCTAGTTGCATGTGGTAACAAAAAATGCCCCCCTGTTTCAGTCTCAAAGAGGCAAGAAACACACTCACTCTGGGATGCCTGTGACATTAAAAAGCATAGCTGAAATAAATTCTCATTAAAAATGGACCAAGAAGCTTACAAAAATTAAAAAGTTTCCCTTCACCTTCCTATAATACAAGTAAAACCGTTTCATAATACCTTTGTTATATAGACTGTACAAACACACACACACACACCTAAACCATTTATCCTATAAATAGTCCATCTTGAAGGAACAGAAGTAGTTTCAAAAGGGCCGGTTTTGTGTAATTTTCAGAAATACTTAAGTCTGTTCAATTCTCATCATCTCGTCTATAGTGAATAGTCTGTATTTCCTGAGCTATGAATGTGGCCATTTCCTGGGTACCTGCTGCAACGACACGACATGACATAAGGTCTAGAGGTCCACCTATGAAAGGAGAAGAATTTCAATTAAAAAACCTAAGATTCAAAAGTAATGTGAGACCCTCCCTCTCTGTGACAAAGACTCAAATAATTCTTTGTATCAGATGAAGTTCCCGCATTTCATTGGGATATATGAACAAGCGAAACTTACTGGAGCATACCCACTTTCCCCCTATGATAAGGAAGAACAACCCACTGCAAAATTAAGCATTAGTGCTGGTTGCAAGATTATAGGAATCATTGTAATAGCAAGGTTTTTAATACTGTTCATTTAAGCTACAGAATACAGAAAAAACAACCCTTGCAATCGGTCTTTCTTGTCCTTTCCCGCCTGGTGCAGCCCCTTCAAGAAAGGCCTAGGATGTGATATTGGGGAATGGGGGAAGAAAATAAGGGGAAATTGGTTGGAGACAGCTTGCATGATCACATACAACAATGGATACAACCTTATGTTTCCTTCTTATTCCTGAACCTTAGTTTTGCCTTGTCTTCCAGCAACCTTCCCCACCGAATAATAATCAAGGTAAATAATCCTCATCTACTGAAAAAAAAATGGATAGCTCTACCACAGACATTATAATCAAGAGTATACCCAAAGCATCCCTCCGATGAGGTAGAAGGCGAAAACTGGTCTCGTGTTTTCTAAACACAAAGCCCACATTTTCTCCTTTTGAAAAGATATTTGCTTACCTGAAGTATCCATTACCACACCACCTGCCTCTCTGATAATAACAGTTGCTGCTGCCAAATCCCAGCAGTGCAAGCCAAACTGGTAATATGCATCTGCAGCACCAGATGCTAGATGACAGAGTGCCAAGGTAGAGCTTCCAATTACACGGACCCTGCAATAAATCAGGGAGGGGGGGAGGCAGGGGAGAAAGAGGCACAAAATCATGTAAATAAACACTCTTCATGAAATAAGAGAGAGAAAACCCATGAGGTTTCTATTCATGAACAAAGGTTAGAAGACAAATCAATTTTTGTGCAGTAATTTGTTGCACACACATATTGGTATATACAAAACAAGTTGCACCTTGAAAAACAACTGTACATTTCCAGATATCTGACCTAACATTTTTCTTCTTCTTTACAATGTTATCATGGATGCCCAATGCAATGTAGGGTTGCTCCGATAAACTTCATACAAACAAGAAAAAGTATTCCCTATTGACTTCAAATTTGGAGGCAGCATCAAGTAGTTCCCTTAGTGCATGCTGCTGTGAAATGAGGAAGCCTAGCTCAGTGGGAGCTCTGCACATGCATCAGAATGCTTGTAAAGCTTTTGATTGCATTCACTAGATTAAGTGGATGACTCCATAATGGAAATGTTAATAAAGTTGCTAGTTTTTTCTTTAGGAAGATTTATGAATTTCATAGGGAGGAAAAAAAAATCTTACCCGTGAGCTTGAGCCTTGAGCAATCGCTCCATGTTACTGAGAAACAGTTTCAAAGTGTCAGGGTCTCGTTTTGGACCAATCTCAGTTAAAATCAAGGCCTTTGAAATATCTGCAAGATAAATGGTTGATTTCTTGATAAATCGTTGAAATATCTGCAAGGCAAGTGGTTCATTAGTATTTTTGACACATGCCCTTTCCAATTTCTATTGTGAAGGATAAAATTCCATTTTCAAATAAATACATAATTTAAGGCGCAATCTTATGCAACTCCCAGCATTCCCCAACTAGCCATGATGGCTGGGGCATGCAGGGAATAATAGGACTTCTTTTCTGTCTAAACATGCAGAGAATTGTGCTCCTAATAATTGTGTTTTATGAGACCTTGTTTACTCCTAATAAGTTGACACAAGTTCCATAACTTGAACCTGCATGAAATAGATTTGCTTAATACTACTTTCACCTCAGCTGTAAATATTACTTTTTACTTCAGCATTAGAATCATGACAACAGAACCCACAACTATTTTTATTAAAAGCATTTTACATCTTATTAACACTTTAGTTCTATGGTGCAGTGCATCATCATCATCATCATCATCATCATCATCATCATCTATTTCTTACCCGCCTCTCCGTTTGGATCGAGGCAGGGAACAACAATATGTATAAATACATAAAATTGATTAAAAACATAGTACACATTATTAAACCATCCTAAAATTCCACTGGGTAGGCCTGCCAGAAGAGATTAGTCTTAATGGCTTTCTTAAATGCTAAAAGACTTTTAAGTTGACAAGTCTCCTCTTGCAGGCCATTCCACAGACTAGGAGCAGCAATAAATTTCTTACTATCATATATTGACAAAACACAGTGTTAATCTCATAGTTTATTAATATTATATATTCTTTGAAAACAAAAAGCATGAGGTAACAGAATAGCTTAAGGAGCTACCCCAATGAAGCATAGTTTAGAAATAGCTACAAAGTCCTAATATTCTAGGACTGATTCATTGGGTAGTATCCTATACTGCCCCCGTGCTATTAGAACAGATTGCTCATGCAACAGAAACTAGCTGTTCCTGGAGAGAAAAAACAGAAACAAGTGGCAAGCTAGTTTCCAGAACAGGGCAGGTCTGCAGAGCTCACAGAGAGAAGCTTCACTGACCTGCCTCATTCTGGAAATGAATAGTGCTGCTCATTTCCATGTTTACTTGAGGAACCTTTCCTTCCTGTTGTGCTATTCATCCATTCCACCAGAGGAACAGAACTAGTGGAGGTGCAACAAGAGTATAGTATACTTCCTATTGTACTGAAGCCTTGGAGACATTGCCCATTAGCATTTGAAAACCTTTCACATAAAAAATTTATTAAAAGTTTGATATTTCCCTACTCTGATTACATCATCACCATAAAAACAGCATTTCTACCCTTAAGGGTTGCAACCAATAGATCCAATATATCTCTCCTCAAACAAAAGAAAAGAGTTAAATTATCCAGAGCACCCCCCAACTCTTCTGTCTGTCAGGGCTAATCCATCTAAAAGTAAGGGCTGCTTCATATATTATAGTCCCAACATGGAATAAAGGCTGCTTTAAGGTGGATTCCTGCATTGAGCAGGGGGTTGGACTCGATGGCCTTATGGGCCCCTTCCAACTCTATGATTCTAGTTTCCTTACAACATTTGAAAGCAGCTTTTCAGGTAGTTAACCTAATTCTATGGAAACTCAAGTCGGCATCAGTAATAACAGTTGAACCAGCCCAAAGTCAACTGTATTTCACCCACCTGTCACTGAGGAACTGCCCAACCATAAAATTAAACAGGGTCTTCAGTTTTACAGTGTTTTATAAAGCCTATTATGAATTACTCCCAATCATTGAAGACACAATCAATAGGATTGCACCCTAAATTGATCGAGAACTAGCAGCAATTCTCTAAAATAATAATATTCAAAATATTTTAGTGTGCTTACAAAAATCTAAACCAACCTGTCACTTTTGATACCTGAAGCCTTTTGTCATTACAATATGCCCCTTGACCTCTTCTACCAGTGTATAATCGTTCTTCAGTGCAGTGATAAATTACACCAAATTCAAGCTTTAGGATTTTGAGAAAAGAAAAATGAACGTGAATGCAATTTGTAGAATATGTATCAGTATAAACAGCTTACCACTATTTAAAATGCATATAATTGGAGTTTATGCTACTAATATTGATTATTCCAGGACTTCATCTCTTTCTGCTATATCAAATTTAAATAATTCCAGCTCCTTATAAAAAAATATCAGGGCTAACATCTACATTACAGCCAACACAAGGAAGCCCATAATTTCTGCACCATGTTAGCCACAACGAACGAGAGCAGCTCATAAAATGTAACACACCATTTCTTGGAGTATCCAAGCCAGTAACCAATTACTATCAAGAATATACAGCACTGGCAGAGAAACTCTTCATACAAGGGGTAATTTCATATGGTGAGCAGATCTGGCATGTTAAGCCTGTGGTATGGAGCTGCCACCACACGGTTAGGTTTTCAGCATTTCCCATGTAGCAGCTATTTGTAATAATTGGTCTGTAGATGCAATATTCATTAACAATGAAAATGTGAAATAGTACTATTGCACATTAGTTCAGTACTATTGAAATAGTACAGAACTACTGCAATATTACCAGAGATGCATTCTGCTTACAGTATCACACTGCATTCCATTATGCTGTACCAGTAAACGTGAGCCCCACTGTTATGGCAGAATGACATGATGACAGTAATCCTTACTGCCACTAAGGCCAATATCAAATGGAAATGCAACAGGCAGGAGGTGGTTGTTGAAGTCCCTCCCGCCCCTGCTGTTCCACTCATCAATTCCCTTGCTGTGCCCCCACCCCACAAATCAGATGCAAAGACCAGTAATGAGCAGAATGTGGAGGGGAAGAGAAAGATGCTGAGGAGGAAATGCATTAGAGTGTCAATACCCCTACTCTGTTTAACCTCTTCACATCATCCCCACTCCCTGCTTTCCAGTGTTTGTCATTTATAGTTCCACCCTAAGGAGTTACTAACATCTGGCTGAGAAGTACGTAAGAATGAAATATCATGCAATCCTTCCCCAGCATGTATCTGGCAAAATTTGTGCTATGTAACAGTTCTGTCCTTTCCATCTATCATCTAGTGACAGAGGTGGATCTTGGCCAACTCACAGCTTTGGTGGCTTTCCCCACAGAGTACTCTTTGGCCTGGTTCAGATAACATGCTAAAGCATGCTGCTTAACCAGAAAATGGTTAAGGGAACTGTTTTGTGGTTAAGCAGCATGCTTTAGCGTGTTGTCTGAACCAGGCCAATACGTTGTAGCCTGGGGCTTCAGGGTGGAGAAAAAGAGCATTGCATTCTATTTTCCTAGGAAACTACAGCACAATGCAAGGTCAGATATTCTGCCCTGAAAGGAATAGTATCAACTGTAGACATAGGATGACTGCTAATATTTGCTGTAAGGTTTCCAGAGAAATACCTAAAATTCTCCTGGAACGTGAGCGGGGAAATGGCAGTTGTGAAGAGTTGGTAAGTTTCCCACTTGGTTGATGAGCAATTCCCTTGTGTAATCATGTGAGAAGACTAGAAAATAGCATGGCTGAATCTAGGTCTCTCTTCAGTGAATACTATGCCATTCCTAAATGCATTTACTTGGCAGCGAGTCTCATTGATTTCAATGGATCTTGCATTTCAAGAAAATAGGCTTAGAATTACCCTGCAACACTACTCAAAAACTTTCTGCAACTTAGGTGCTTTGCGTAATTAGAAAACTAATACATTCCTTAACCATCAGGAATGTTTCCAGTAAATACATGCATCCATATAAGGAAGCTCATAATAAACTGCTCAGAACACTGAAGGTCTGGTTTGAGGGCTAGTTGTTGAACCTAGATTTCCACAAATTAACACTGTAGGTTAGATAACCTAAAGAGTTTTACATGAGCTTTGTTCCCGAAAATTACATTTTATTAACCTCAGGATCACTAGATATTTGTTAAATTTGTAATTTATTCTTGAAAGCTGTAGCTAAAACCTATCATACCAACTTACAGAACATTATCTTATACCTCTTGGTTAACAGCAAATCCAATGCTAACGGCCACAGTTGGAAACCTGCATAAATAAAATAAATTGTATCGGTTAATACACTTTCAATCTATCTACCAGCAATGTGATGGTGTTTGGGTCTCAGGTAGGAAACATGACATATTGTTAGTTTTATGTGTATGTCAAAGAATTGACATTGTTTTACTTTTTAAAAGCACACATTGGTGGTATCCTGATCTTATGAATCGTTTTATCAATGACTTTTCCACTGCAGGTGAGGCACAAAGCATGGCAGGAATAGCTATGCCTTGATTCTCCGTAAGTCCCTTTCACTTCCTTTAAATCAGGGATGCAGAACCTTTTGCCTGTGAGCCTAATCCAGCCTACAGAGGCTTGTGCCACCTCCACAGGCTCTTCCCTTTTGGCTTTGTAAACCCTACTTCCTGCACAAACCCTGACCCTACCAGAGATTGGGGAAGAACCAGTGAGAGGAACCCCTTATGGTTATCTCTGATCCAAGATAAGAGCACGGATTCCTACATGCCTATTCCCCTCACAATTGGAGGTGGAGGTGGGGTCAACCAGCTCCCAGTCTATTTTGGTTCTCCATTCCTACTTCTCGGGCTGCTCTGCATGCAATTGGGAGTTCCTATCCCACCCACTCAAGGGTACCCTTCAAGGTACGAAGGGTTCCTTGAACAACACAGTTTTGGTACAAAGGGTCTAAGAGAGAGTGGATACCATTAGAAAAAAAACATACCTAAAGAACTGCTACCATTAGAAAAAAACAAAGAATATTGGAGTCACAAGAATGTGCACATATAGATAAACAAAATACTGAGTTTGACAGATGTTTGAGAAGGTTACCTTTTATGCTAGCAAGCCTTACTCAAACACACTGGACACAGAAAGATAACTTTCTGGATATGAGGAAAGACAGCTTTAAGTTTTTACTGTGTATTTACCTATGTACAAAATTGCAGGTGCCATCAACAGGATCAATAATCCAGGTAGGACTGTCATTGAGTATACACTTTGAACCAGCAGCAGTAGCTTCTTCCGCAATAAACCTGTCATTAATGTGCAGTAACATCATGGATGAAAAAATTCAAATTAAAGTCTTATTGTAGGCAGATACATTTGTGTTTGTTAAAAGGAAAGTTTTTCCAGCCTGAAGGCAGTTCAGGCAATGCCATTTTCAGTTATTCCCTGCTTCATTTGACTTTGAAGAGGTATTACATAAAGCTTTAAAACCTTTATGATAAAGGGGTCTTAGGGAGGTTGGCGTATAATTCAAGTCTTATGCCCTCATTGGAGGAGTCCTTCACAGAGGAAGAGCTAGAGGCCCCAGGAGCCCAGGGACTGCCACCAGACCCACAGGATCCTGCACCCTTGGGGGAGATGGTTGCAGGGCCATCCCTGCCAGGAGAACAAGACTTTGCCTCCAAGGCAGAGACTGAGCAACCCTCTGACTCCCAGGAGGGTCGTCACCTCAAGCAACAGGCTTTCAGGGCTCCTGTGTGAAGGAGTGCTCACCTCCAAAAAGGTCTCCTCGGGAGAAAATGACTACTGCTACGCTACATGTACATTCTACTAACCAACACAGGCATTACAGATGCTGGCAATGCAAATATCCAGTTTGTCTCACTTGTTAAAACAACCTTCAATTCCAGCCTGCAAAGACATAAAGCTTTGCAAAGTGACCTAGAATTGGAAGAGTTACTATTTTTTCACCTCACCACAGCTATCGTCTCCCTAGTTCATCTGGACAACTGTTTATAAACATCTCAGCTTAGACTTTTAGTCATGTCAATGTTTACAGGGTTGTGTGTTTTTTTAATTATGTGAACAGATGTCCACTAAGGCCAGTCTGAAACTACTATATTCATTTCACTAAAGAAGGTTTAATCTGGATTTGAGAAGACAGAGGCAGGTATTAAAACACACACTCTCTTATAACAATTTAACAACTCTTTGCATATACCCAGATTACATCAGTTTGGGTGCTTCTGTGCTGTTTGCACAGACTAAAATCAATGTTCATTGTTGCAAAGAGATGCTTTTTAATCTATAAATTTAAGCAATATTCAAAGCACTAGGGTGCTTATTCTAATACCGCCCAGAGAGCTTCAGCTGTGGTGTGGTATATAAATGCAATAAACAAATAAATAATAAATAAATCTCTTTTGGAAAATAGTATCCTTATCACTGTTTCCTATAAAAGTTATTAAAATGAGATCCAAAGATAAGACCCACAGAGTATTTCCTATTTTCTTTCACTGCATAGCTGCATTACCACACCAAGGTTTTCTGTTGGCAAACTTGCTTCCTTGACTTCTACAACACTAGTGATGGCTTGCTGCTCATTTTGTCTCCCTTCTTATGGGCAATCATATGCAACTACAATCTCTTTCAATTTATCTGCAGCCAGTGTAATGCCATGGCTGCTGGTCTTAGACCAAAGAAAACCAAGTTGAAATTCCCACATAGCCCCAAAGCTGACTGGGTGACTTTGGGCTAGTCACTACTCTCAGTATTGTTAGGACGATATACATATAATCAAGCCTTTTGTGGGGATGCATTGTGATCTAAAGCCTGTAACATTCCACCTTAAAACTGGCAATGCATAGTGACATAACTATGTTTGTCACCAGATGCATATTTGTCAGAGAGCTGCAGCCAATCCCTGCTCTCCAAGCAGTGTACCTGTTCAAGATACATGCTTGTCTCTTTCATACATGTGATGCATGAAGCAGCCCTATTACTATTGATACTCCCTGACTTCCCATAGTCACAGAATTATATTCTCAATCCCAAGTCAAAACGTACCATGTCTAGAATAATGTCATGATTGGACATAATTTTTGTGAACTGCCCAGGGAGCTTCGGCTATTTGGCGGTATAAAAATGCAATAAATAAATAAATAATACCTGTGAGAGGGAAACTTTTCTTTCAGAGCAGAAACAATTAAATTTTCCACTAAATGATCAGTTTCTGTCACAAGATCTGCTGCAGATGTTTTGGTCGACACCTGCTTTTCCTCAGTGAGAGCTTTCCGAATAATCTAGGAAGAGCATATCAAGTATACAAATTACTCTCATAAACTCTCAAAAGCCAATTGCACATAAGACTCTCAACTGACTCAAATAAATCCTAAAAGAATATACAACTGTAAGGACAAAATCTAGTCCTCAGTTATGCTGGTCCACAAGTGACACCATGCTGGTGTTGATGTAATATGATGCTAGGCAGATCTTTCTGTGCTGACATACAGTATTATTATACCAAACTCAACTTCAGGGCAACTTTGATTTTAATTCTGTTAAGTTTTGGTCACTATGTTGAAAGCCACATTTTCTTAGTATCATTATAAAACCATTGTTTTTTTCTACAGAGTTTCAAGTTTATACAGCAAAATTAGCATCAACTGAGCAGGTGACATGTTTTATTATTAAAACTACTCATCCAGAGAAGTAGAGAAAAAAAATCTGTTGCAGCCTGAAACATAAACAACTGTTTCCATTGAGCAATGGGAGTGTCTTCCCTCTTACCAATACTATAATGGCATTAGACCAGATCCTACCGTAGCATCTTGATAGCCATACATATTTGATGAAGAAAAGAGCAACTTTCTTCAAGGAAATAGCACTTTTACACACCATTCCAACTGAAATCAAAGTGATTACTTTTGAACGAGGCTCTTTGGCTTGCTATTGAAACTGGATGTGAAGTTACATAAGACATTTGCTACAGGGAAATAAGAATAATAACTGATAAACAGTTATTGAGAGGCCAACGGACATTTCTTCTAATAGCTAAAATAATGCATTTAGCTCAGTGAATGTGAAAAACAACTCCCATCCAGGACTTCATTCTGGACGAGCATGCCAACCTGGCCTGTGTTAGAGACCTGGGAGAATGAGACTGGGGGAGTAAATCTCTCTCAGCTTTGCCCACCTGGGTTCTCCAGGTTGCAGGTGGCAAGATCTGGTGGGTGGGAGTGGAGTTGCAGTGTTCTACTGTGATTCTATCCCGGCACCCCATCCCACAGTCTTCGTTTTGAATGTGCATACCTGAAGATGGGATTCAGGACAAAATAGCGATATTGCTGATGTGCTGCCTGTCCTGCTGCCCAACGATGTGTTACAACTTCACTGGCTACTGCTGTGCATCCAGGCACACTTCAAAGTCCTGATTATGACCTATAAAGTTCTATATGACTTGGGACCAGGCTACTTGAAAGAGCATATTATGAGCCAGCCCCCAAAAGGGCCTTTTGGGGGGAGGCCCTTTTCTTAGTCCCACTACCATTCAAGTTACATCTGGTGGGCTTGTGAGACCTCTTCTCAGTGGCACCTCCAAGGCTCTGGGACTCCCTGCTGAGGGATGCTAGGTGGGCCCTCTCCGTTGTCCTTCTGGTGGCAGGTGAAGATGTTTTTATTCAGGCAGGCCTTTGACATGTAAGCTCACCTATTGCTGTACTGGGTTTTAATCGGTTGGATGCTGTTTATTTCTTTCATTCTTGTGATTTTATGTTATGTTTTGATTACAATTTTGTTTTAATTTGTATTTTATTATTGTCAGCCGCCTTGAACGACATTTTTGGATAACAACAACTACAACAACAATAATAGGGACAGCCAAACTCCTCATTACTAGCTTGTTGCACGAGGAGAAAGAAATTGTCAGAAACACACAGGATGTGCAGCTCACATTTTCATCACCCCCTATCATTTCTGAAGAAAGTTAGTGGTTTTTCTGGGGTTTCAGCTTTAGCAGCTATTAAGTATATACTACAGCAAATATGTGTATGTGTGTGTGTACATGGGGGTGGGGGACAACTCAGCATCTCACTCCTGTGCTCTGCCTGCTCTAGGCAGGCCCACAAAAAAATTAATTGGAGGCCAGTGTTTCCATTTTCTAATTTTGAAGTATTCACAGTATTGTATTTTTATACTTATATTTTGTTTGCTACCTTGGATGGACTTGGTCCAGAAAGGGAACTTATAAATACGTAAAATAAATTTTAAAATTTCTGAAACAAAATCCAAGCTTGAATCAGATTTATTCTAAGGCAAAATGTCTAATCAGATCAGTTTCATACTTGTATGAATTGAAGTATTTTAGTCTGCCTTTTAGGGTGTACTGCTCACAAGATATATAACAAAATAAGACACATTAAAATCATAATACAGTTTTAAAATCATAATACAGTTTTACAGAAAGCATCTTAAACCAGAAGACTAAACCAAGGTGGGCAACATGCAGTTTGCATGCATCGCCTGGCCTTCTTGGGGGTCCCCACCAGTTCATTTGCCTTCAAAATTCAGTGGTGTGTGTGGAAGCAGCATTTCCCCTTTAAAACATGGTTTGCGGAGAGCATGCACCTTTAGAGCAAACTTGTACTCCCTAAGGGCATCCGTGAGCATGATTTTGCTGTGAAACAAACCATGTACACTATGTGTTAAAGGAACAATACTGGCAGTTATGCCATGGCTGCTCCACCAAATTTTGACAACTCAAACAATTTCAATATGGGATGTGTGCAGCTCCCTGGTAGGTTGGGTGGGATTGGCCCACAGAGTCCCAGAATTTGCCCATTCTTGGCTATTATCTTTGCAAAATCATGGAAGACGGGTGAGGTGCCGGACGACTGGAGGAGGGCTAATGTTGTCCCTATCTTCAAAAAGGGCAAAAAGGAGGAACCTGGGAACTACAGACTAGTCAGTGTGACATCCATCCCTGGGAAAATTCTGGAGCAGTTCATAAAGAAGTCAGTCTGTAAACACCTTGAAATCAATGCAGTGATTGCTAGAAGCCAACATGGATTTGTCAGGAACAAATCCTGTAAGACTAATTTGATCTCATTTTTTGATCAGGTAACCTCCCTTGTGGACTGTGGGAATGGACGTCATATATCTTGACTTCAGCAAAGCTTTTGACAAAGTGCCCCATGATATTCTGATTAACAAACTAGCTAAAAGTGGGCTAGATGGAACAACTATTAGGTGGATTCACAGTTGGCTACAGAATCGGACTCAAAGAGTACTTATCAATGGAACCTTCTCAAACTGGGGAGAGGCAACGAGTGGGGTACTGCAGGGCTCAGTCCTGGGCCCAGTGCTCTTCAACATTTTTATTAATGATTTGGATGAGGAGGTGCAGGGAACGCTTATCAAATTTGCAGATGACACAGAATTGGGTGGGATAGCTAATACCCTGGAAGACAGAAAGGAACTTCAAAGTGATCTTGATAGGCTGGAGTGCTGGGCTGAAAACAACAGAATGAAATTTAATAGGGATAAATGCCAAGTTCTACATTTAGGAAATAGAAACCAAATGCACAGCTACAAGACGGGGAATACTTGGCTCAACAATACTACAAACAAGAGGGATCTTGGAATTGTTGTAGATCACATGCTGAATATGAGCCAACAGTTCGATATGGCTGCAAGAAAGGTAAATGCTATTTTGGGCTGCATTAATAGAAGTATAGCTTCCAAATCATATGAGGTACTGGTTCCTCTCTATTTGGCCCTGGTTAGGCCTCATCTAGAGTATTGCGTCCAGTTCTGGACTCCACAATTCAAGAAGGACGCAGACAAACTGGAGCGTGTTCAGAGGAGGGCAACCAGGATGATCAGGGGTCTGGAAACAAAGCCCTATGAATAGAGACTGAAAGAACTGGGCATGTTTAGCCTGGAGAAGAGAAGATTGAGGGGAGACATGATAGCACTCTTCAAATACTTAAAAGGTTGTCACGCAGAGGAGGGCCAGGATCTCTTCTCGATCCTCCCAGAGTGCAGGACACGGAATAATGGGCTCAAGTTAAAGGAAGCCAGATTTCAGCTGGACATCAGGAAAAACTTCCTGACTGTTAGAGCAGTACGACAATGGAATCAGTTACCTAGGGAGGTTGTGGGCTCTCCCACACTAAAGGCCTTCAAGAGGCAGCTGGACAACCATCTGTCAGGGATGCTTTAGGGTAGATTCCTGCATTAAGCAGGGGGTTGGACTCGATGGTCTTGTAGGCCCCTTCCAACTCTGCTATTCTATGATTCTATGAAACCACACCACCATAGGGGTCATGCATAGATTATTTGGAACAGAGTTCTATATCCATGGGGCCACCACTGAGAATCATAGAATTATCATAGAATAGTTGTGTTAGAAGGGGCCTATAAGGCCATTGAGTCCAAAGGCCCTCTCTCCTGTGAAATAAACACTACTCCACTGTGATGCATTCAGCAACAAGTGAAGTCATTTTCTCATTTAGATTTTGCTGTATAATTCTTAACGGTAACCATGCTTACCTAACAAAAACATTTTGTGTAAACTGAAGACAACTTAAAATAGGAAACCCATCATAGTTCATTTCAGCACACACTAGCAACAGAAGAATATTCCAAGGAAGTTTATTGCTCTTATTTGAAAGAATACAAATTTATGCAGTATGTAATAGCCAACTTATAGTCTTTCCAGGTCTGATTAACCTCACAATTCCTTATTAAACATTAGGGCTTAGTCTTGCAATCAGAGAAGTCAGAGTAAGGTAGAAATAAAGGAAGCACACTCCTGAAAACATGCAGAGTACGTTGCCCAAATCACTGACCATTTCTACCCGTATACTTCTGTGACTTTTGCAAAGTAATAGAGATATTTTCAGGGATACTCTTTTCTTTCCTATTACTTCTGGCCTGGAGAGTAATTACTACTACATAGGATCAATCTTACTCTAACTACATGTTTGGGTTAAAAGAAAAGAAAAGAAAGCAAGATACTGTGCTGTCTATCCTTCAAATAGTATTATGCTTTGCCCATGTGAATGTAATTACGGGGATTTCTTTACTGAATGTTACTTACATGAATCCCACTACCAATGAATGATTTCCATGAGTGCCAGTAACTAGAATTATTATTATTATTATTTATTTATTTATATAGCACCATCAATGGTGCTGTACAGAGTCAATTTCTCTCTACCGGTATGTTGCTGTTACTAAAAAGGATGTGTCTTACCACTGTGGCTACTTGGCAACAGTATCCAAAGCTGCCAACAGAAAAACAAGGCATTGAATAAAGTGAAGTCAAAACTAGATGATGTTATCTAAACTCTTGTTGAATATTAAGAACATAAGAAGAGCCATGCTGGATTAGACCGAGGGCCCATCTAGCCCAGCACTCTGTTCACACAGTGGCCAACCAGCCATCAGCCAGGGATGAACAAGCAGGACATGGTGCAACAGTATTAACAAAACAATATGAACGAAACATTCCCTTAACATCCAACACACTACTACAAATGCACCATTGCATCTGACACCCACATAGTGCAACACAGATTTCTCCAGTTTAAAAGACTCACCAAATAATGGACTTTTCTAAAAGACAAACTATGTGTCCTTACAACCCTACCCTTGATATTTTAAAATGTTTTCATGTAGGCTACTTGTAGGTCAGGTACTCGGGAAAGGATATTTCTGTGACCTCCAAAAAGAGAGAGGCTGCTTTTCTTTGCTTCTTCATTTGACCTGACCCAGTTGGAACCTTTCATCTCCTCTTTTAATCCAAATCTTGATTATCTCCCAGTTCATTTCTGAAAAAAAAGTTCTGGTGTTCCAAACAATATGTCCTCTCCTTCCCCTGATACTTCCTCTCTTTCTTTTCACAAAGGAACACACAGAACATGACCCCTATGCATATTTACCGGGAAGTAAAACAGATCCACTGAGAGCCAGTGTGGTGCAGTGGTTAGGTTGTTGGACTGGGACACGGGAGATCATGATCAAGTGGCGACTAGAACCCAGAAGCTGACTGGGTGACTTTGGGCCAGTTACTGACTCCCAGCCTAACTTATCTCACAGGGTTGTTGTGAGAATAAAATCGAGAGGAAGAGGACCATGTAAGCCACCTTGGGCTCTTTGTAAAAGGGGCATATGAACGTAATAATAAAAGATAAAATAAATCCTGAATTGAACAGGACTCGCAGGTGAATCAACACGAACAGGTTAGAGCTGCCGGTTTGACATCGCCAAAGGTTTGCCCTATTCAGGATCTGTCCCCACAAATATAAGTTTTGGCTCTTGGTTGCCAGCAGAGATATGCGCGGGATATGCAGCAATTGAACTCAAGAACGAACACACACATATACACACACACACACACTTCTTAAAGGGGAAGAGGGTGAAAATCCATTTTGGGAGCCTCCTCTGCTATACTCAAGCCGGGGAGGGGGGGCTGTAGAGGAGAAAATGTCGCCTCCCTTTGCTTGACTTCCCTCCCCCAGAGGTCCCAGTATGGGGAGCCCGGTTGGGAGAACCCCAGCGCGGCCAAGACACGTGGCTCCTGCTCACCTGTCCCGCCCGCAGCGCCAGCTGCACCGCCACCTCCACGCACTCCTTCCAGGGGTCGTCCGCACCGCCCGCGACCGACTCTGGTTCCCCGCTGGGTTTCATGGCAGCCGTGGCTTCCCCTTCGCCTCCGATGGGGCGCTTGCGAGGACACCTTTCGGCTCTCAATGACCAAAAGAGACGCTGCGGGGAGAACTGAAGCGGGGGGGGGGGGTCGGAATGGGAGGGGGGCTCAGCTGCCCGTCCAGAGCGGGCGCTCGTGGCTGCTCTAACTTTCTCCGGCTTCGCTTGGGCTTCTCCTCCCGGTGGTGGGGGAGGCAGAGGGAGTTGTTTACTTCAGCCACACGAGGCGTCTCTTCCCGGCTGCAGAGTGCTGAAGGCGCCCCCTCCTGCGCTGCTAGCCGCTGCCCCTCCGTCCTTCCCCGGCTTGCCTTGTCCGCCTCACTCCCTGGTACAGAGGGAAGGCGGGGAGAGGCACGGCCTGACCCCGCCCAGGCGCCGCCTCCTTCACCAGAGTGACGGCGCTTTCTACCCATCCGTGCCAGCGGGCAGCCGCCTCCCCGCGCAAAGCCCCCCTTTTGCTGGCTGCTTATTTTAGGACGCGGTTCAAGGCCGCTTGCTTGCAGCAGCAACAGCAGCCGCAAAGGCTGGGCCCTCAGGCAGAGAACGAATCGTGGGCTCGGGTGTGCGTTTGTGTATGAGATAGGATGTGGCTCACAGGAAGTGCCGGGCTTCTTTCCTTCCACCCCCCACCCCGTCTCTCCAAACCTTTGAAGAGCGGGGCTCAGTCTTTCTCTTTCCCACCCAACCCCCGTTGAAGTTGCAGCAGTCTTTGCAATTGTCATTGCAGCGCAGTTTCTGCAAAGCATCAGAATCACGTTGTTATTATTGCTATTTTACCAGCTGGAATTAGCGAAAGGCAAAGTTAAAATATCTGATTTTCACCAAATATGGCACGGTTTTATTTTATATACAAACCAGAAACGTAAGCAGCAATATTTGTCAAAGCCGTTCCTCGGATTATGGAAAAGAGACTAAAGGCGCAATCTTAGGCATTTTAGACAGAAAAAAGCCATACAACTCCCAAGCATTCTCCAGGCAGCCATCATACTAGCTTGGGAATACGGGGAGTTGTAGGACTTTTTCCTGTTTAGATATGTATAGGATAGAGCCCTAAAGTTTAACCCTATGCATTTGTTGTTTATTCGTTCAGTCGTTTCCGACTCTTCGTGACTTCATGGACCAGCCCACGCCAGAGCTTTTTGTCGGCCGTTGCCACCCCCAGCTCCCCCAAGGTCAAGTCTGTCACCTCCAGAATATCATCCATCCATCTTGCCCTTGGTCGGCCCCTCTCCCTTTTGCCTTCCACTTTCCCTAGCATCAGCCTATGCATACCTCCTATGCAGCCTATGCATACCTCCTCAGAAATAACCCCATTGAATTCAACAGGGACTGACTATCAGGTAAATGGGTATAGGATTGTAGCCTTGATTTTTTTTTTTAATGAAGAACCATAAAGAAATCCTCCAAGCTGCAATGCATTCCATCTATACTATTGCCTACAAAGTTAAGGGGAGGAAATGTACTACCCTTTATCAATAATTAGATTTAAATTTGATGCATTTTTCTTTGTCTTTATATTTGCAAAATGATTTTTTTTTAAAGTTTTATGCTATTATTTTAGATGTGTATTTAGATCTTTTGTACACCGCCCAGAGAGCTTCATAAGAAGAGTCATGCTGGATCAGACCAAGGGTCCATCTAGTCCAGCACTCTGTTCACACAGTGGCCAACCAGCCATTGGCCAGGGATGAACAAGCAGGACATGGTGCAACAGCACCCTCCCACCCATGTTCCCCAGCAACTGGTGCACACAGGCTTACTGCCTCGAATACTGGAGAGAACACACAACCATCAGGGCTAGTAGCCATTGATAACCTTTGCCTCCAGGAATTTATCTAACTCCCTTTTAAAGCCATCCAAATTGCTGGCCATCTCTACGTCTTGTGGTAGTGAGTTCCACAATTTAACTTCAGTTATGGGGCGTTATAGAAATGTAATAAATGATAATCACAATTTTAAAAGAGTTCGGGAAATGGATTGTTAAGATTCCTATTTCTACTGATGGAGAAGTCAGTTTCTAGAAGTGACTTGTGTGCAAGGATAGTTAATTAACAGTATATTATAGTAATTTATATACTATCCTTTAAATAGATTTCCCCCACTAATGTGCCTAAGGACAACTAATAGCCAAAGAGGTGACATCATATCTCAGGTATGAGATTTTGAGGATACTATTAGATAAATTTGCCAGATGATCCAGTGTTCAAATTGTAGGAGGAAAGGTAGGGGGGCTCTTAATGAAACCCATTCTGATTTCCCCTATTTTAGCCAGACCACCTCTGTGGCCTCCTATAATTGGATCACTAGCCTGATCCTTCATACAGTATATGTATTGGACATTTAACCAGCTACTAATTTGTATGGGAAAGAGATATCAAGGTTGGGTTCTTACAAACACCTGGCAAATGTCTAGGCCATTAGAAATAATAACAATTCTATATTGTTACAAATAAAAATAACAAAAACAATAAACACATTGTAACATCAATTTTATTTGGAGTGTTAATTTGCTTGTTTTTTTCTATTTTATTTATTTATTACATTTATATACCATCCCACAGCCGAAGCTCTCTGGACGGTTTACAACAGTTAAAAATGGTAAACATTAAAAAGTATACAAAATTTAAAAAACCATCAGAAACATAAAAACAGCAGCATGAAAACAACAGTATCCATTTAAAAACAACAATTCTGGGGTCCATTAAAAACAAACTTAATGTTATTAAATGCTGTTAAAAAGCCTGGGAGAAGAGAAAAGTCTTGATCTGGTGCCGAAAAGATAACAATGTTGGTGCCAGGCAAACCTCTTCGGGGAGATCATTCCACAGTCGGGGGGGGGGGGGCACTACCGAGAAGGTCCTCTCCCTTGTTACCATCCTTCGAGCTTCCCTCAGAGTAGGCACTCGGAGGAGGACCTTAGATGTTGAGCCCAGTACTCATAAATAGTTTTATGAGTTCCCGGAAGGTGTAGTGCATGGATGGAGGAAATAAATGTGCTGTTCCTCTAGCTATGAAATAAAGGGAAATCAGGTCTCTAGGAAGCAATCCTGTTTGGCTGGGCCCCTGGCCAGACCAGTCTGATGCTCTCCAGTTGTTTACAGTATACCCACAGCCTGCTTTCTTGTTTTTAGCTATTTCCATGCTGGCAGCTGTTGTGTTCAGCTCATTTTAAATGGACCAGTATTTAAGAAGAGTCCTAGGTGATGGAAGGTGAAGTTTGGTGGTTGTCCAACCATCTTGACTTTCTTGAGTATGAGAACCTCTTAAGAGTCTTCTTGTGGGAATTTAACCCCAAGCTGTCTATTGTGAAACAAAATCCTGAACAAAGCTCCAGGCATACTTACATGAGATGCAGATCCAGCTTCACATCGATGAATGGAAATAATGCAGATTATAAGGGAAATCACACACACACACACTTTAAAGAGATACTGATACTGATTCTTATCATTATTCTTACCAGATATTGATGTATCCATTCTCTCAATGTGTTAATACTACATGAGTTTACGCTAATAATTAATCCCAGAGGATCCTTTGAAAACTATATTTAATAGAAATTCTAAAAATAACAAACAACAATTCCTGAACAGTTCTGGAACTACCATTCAAAGCATACTTTAATACTAATGCACATGTGAAATACAAATGTAATTATCAGTCAATTTAGCATACTTTTCCAGTAGTGTTCCAGCATATTAATTTAGTACTTAGCTTTTCTGATCCTACTGCAACCAACATATTTTTCCACCTCAATTTTTCTTGTCAGAGCATGCTTTGTGGATATTCTGTGTGAAGCCAGAATTATACATAATGGCATGTTACTCACTGGAATATGAAGGCTGGGTTTGTAGAAAACTGCTTCCGTATTCTTCACAGTGTAGAAGTTGTAGGATCAGTTTCTGAATAATAAAGTAAGTATTGATTCATTATGCTATGCTGAATCGGGAGCCTGTGTGCAGGAATAAAGGTGTGTCTGTAGTTTTTTTAAAAACTGTCTTTTGTAAGAACACTTTTGTTTCATTAATCTTCATCTCTCTCTCTCTCTCTCTCTCTCTCTCTCTCTCTCTCTCTCTCTCTCTGTGTGTGTGTGTGTGTGTAAACCCGCTGTCTTTCCCAACTTGGTGTCTGCACCTAATCTCTTAACCATGGTTAAGTCAGCCCTGAACATTATATCTGCATTGGTATTTGAAGGGTTCTGAAGGCCATTGGGAACTTCTTTTTCAAAGCATTTGTAAACTTTTTCTCCTAGGGAGGAACTTTTACCATTTTGGTAACAACAATATTAATGCAATATTTTTTGGACTGCAGTTTGTGGTGATCTTGAAACTACATGCTGAAAGGTTGTACTGAAACATACAATGTTCCAGCACAAAACTCTTTAAATATTAAGACTTGTATCGAAAGTTAGTCCTTCTTAGAGTAGATCCATTGAAATGATACAACCCAAAAGATTCTGGAAAACACACACACACAGGTCAATGGAAAAATAATCATAATAATCTGATTACTTTTATCCCAACCATTTCTACACCTCAGTTTAGTTCAGCGTGAATTGCAGATGTTATCCAGTTGTTGGACTGTGCCCTAATCTATCTTTCATAACCTCTTAGACAATCTTTCATAACCACAGACTTTCATAACTTGATTTCTAACTGCTGTGCAGATGTTCCTTATTTAAAACTGTTAGCTTAAAACAGTTTCAGTTTGATTAACCTGAAGTAAAGGGCCAGTGTCAAGGCCAGCATCTAGGGCATTTGCTGAAGCCCACATCCCAGCAGGGCCCCCAAACTGCTGATCTGTCATCTCCTCCCTGCCCTTGCTGCCTGTTCTTCTGTGCTCTTGCTTCCAGACAACTGGCTTGTATTGTGCAATTTCTGCACCTCATTTCCATGTCATCTGGAGAGTTCAGACGACATCATCTTCTATTTTTAACCCTCCCGTGTTTTCCCACCACTTCTGTCTTTTTTCTTACCACAGAAAACCATGCTATCTGTAATAGCAGGGACAAGAGCAAGGAGAAGGGACAGTAGCCTCCTCTTCTCCTCAGCAGTGGTGTAAATTGGGCCATTACGGAGATGGCTAGCAAAAGAGCAATGTTGACAGAGGCAAGGAGGTGCTCACTCCTGGGGTGGGGTGGCACAGGCAGAATCTTCTTGCCCAAGGACCCTCCAAAATCTGGAGTCAACACTGCTGAAATCCACTTGATCATCAGGTGCATCCTTCTGTTGTAAGGGTTATGTGGAGTCTTTGAAAGCTACACTCCATCCATCCAGGTCTCTGCTGTTTCTATCATCTGGAAAATGAAGGTACATTATGTTTTTTTACATTCTAATTTAAGCAGAAATGTCTTGAAAAAACTAGCTTCTCTGCTTCCAAAGAACTGAAACCGTAACTGATATACATCTCATTTTAACTGACATGATGTTCACACTCATTTCCTGTGCTATGCTAGGCTGCTCCTCCGAACAAATCCATGCCAGTGTTTTCTGCGCCATCTGGAGTACATTATAGTCAACTCAGCCATCCAAAAACATAAATGAATCTCAGGGTCATAGAAAGGTAAAGCCATCAGTAAGCTGAAATCACTGTGATGATTCTCAGGCAATGATTCACATCTTTCACAGGAACTGTACACTGTACAAAATGTTTAAGATGACTTGCAGCTGAAGTATGTTTTAATCTGGAGTGTGGTATTTCTTTCATACTGATGTCTTTTCATCTGATGTGTTATTTCATGAATTTTAACATTTTACTTAGAACTTTTTTATTTTATTTGTATTTTATTGAGCACTGCCCTGAGTACTACTTTGAATGGAAAGGTGAGATATGTATTTAATACAAAAATAAATACACATGCAGGACCTGGAATCAGGGAAGTAGTCTAATCAGAGTAATAACTGCTAAGAAGGGCAAGAGCCAAGATCAGAGTAGCCAAGGTTTTGACTATATAGACCAACCTTCCCCAACCTGGTGCTCTTCAGATGTATTGGATTACCATGCTGGTTGGGGATGATGGGAGTTATAGTTAAACACACCTTAAGGGTATTAGGGTGGGGAAGGCTGGTGTAGTGGGTCCAAACATAGCAGCAAACAATATAGGGAAAACCTGAGCAAAGCCAGAGCAATTGTTTCCACACTAGCTCTTTTCTCTGGAATGGACTTCCTTTGTTCACTATTTTTTTTATGAATAATTGCTCTCAGCCCATTGCCATCCAACGTTGTTGTGTTGTTCTATGCTTTTTCAGACCAGATGGTTGCTTCCATGCTAGAGGCCATTAGAAGTGCTGAGGCACTGCTTTTCCACAACCATCTAGAAGTGGAATTAAAATGGTTGTTCCTCACAAGTACTTAATACAGTGCAATATTATCCTGCAAAGCCCTTGTCTGTGGCTAAGAAGATCCTCATAAAATGTTTATGCACAAGTAAGCTCTGTTCAATAAAAGTTGCCAGCAACGGTAATTATGGCTGCAATCCTATACATACTTACCTGGGAGTAAGCCTTATTCAACTCAGTGGGCCTTACTTCAGAGTAGACTTGCACAGCATTACAGTATAAAAGTTTCCACCCTGTTCAGCCTGTTTTACTGCATTTATGAACCACTAGAAGTCTTCTCATGAGGTTATTTATTTATTTAAACGATTCTTATCCCAGCTTTCCATCAATGCTGCCCAAGGTGGTTTACAATACAAATAAAAATTAATACATTGTTAGAATACAAATAAAACAGACTAAAATAAGCAACAGAAACATGTAAGCAGCATATGATATATTATGATAAATAAAACTAAACAAATATTTCAAATAATTTCACCAAAAATTGGGAGAACAGAACAAGTTTACCTGTTGCTTGAAGGATACTAAAAAGGGCATCAGGAAAATAAGTTGAAGGCATTCGATAGTTGAAATCCCATGACAAAAACAGGGCTTCATAGATAAAAACCAGCACTTAGTATTGGGTTTAGAAACAGACTGGAAGCCAGTGAAGGTCTTTCCACATTGGCAAAGTACTATCAGCATTGTGGATCTCAGTTAAGCTGGCTGCCCTATTCTCAACCTGTGGAAGTTTCTAGGCATTTTTCATAGAAGGACCATTTATAAAGCACAAATAAAACTGGATGTTACTGTGGAGAGTGGGCCATAAAATTACCCTCTAGAGTAGTCTTCCCCTAACTGCCAACATGCCTAACCATTGGCTATGCTGGCTGCTGGGAGTTGAAGTTCAAATCATCTGGAGGGTAACAGGTTGGGAAAAGCTGTTCTAGAGTGTGTTCTGGTCTCACTTTTGTTGTGGTTTTGTAAGCAATGCAGTTGTCAATTAATAAAGTGCTGAGCATGTGAGATCAAAATGAAGCATATAGCAGTTTTCTGTAACCTTTACAGCTCATATGTAAGTTAAGAATAACTTTGCTAAATCTAAGTTGTCAAGGTGCAATCCTGCTGGCTGGGGAATGCTGGGAGTTGTAGGACTTTTTTCTGTCTCAGCATGCATAGGATTGTCGGGAGTTGTGGATAAGTTTGCATTGCACAGTGTTAGATTAATTACTGAGTTTCTTGGGTTTTGCAGTAATCTATTGTGAGGTTAAATTTATTTATTATGGGCTAGACCAAGACTCCAGCAGTAGACTTTACTGTTTGTTATTCTATTTTGTTAGTCTGCAAAAAAATGAGTACTTTTATTTACACATAGTCATACAAAATGTTTAGCAACCTGTTAACTTTTAGTTATTTCCTCTTGGGAGCAATTTTATTTATTTAAATTATACACCACTTATCAACAAAGAGGTAAGGTAGCTTGCAAACAAATTTCAATAAAGTTGTTTTCAGTCTCAGCAGGGGCAGGTGTTCATATGTAGATCTTCCACCTTTAAAAAAAGAGAATAGGTTCTGGATGTCTTGGAGAGCAACCCCTTCCTGGAAGTAACTGTACATCCCACCCATACTCTGCCTCAGACCAAATTCTGGTTAGCGAACAGTTGATTTCCAGGCCAGGAGAGCAAGACTGCTCCTGCTATCCTACAGTTCTTCCCTCAGACCACTGACTTCATGACAGTTGAATATTCTCATTGAAGGGTGTTTGATGGAGGGACCCTCCTGCTTCACAGATGTCAGCAGTAGTTCTAAGTTACGCATGAGATGCTTACATTGCACAAGTGTAGGGTTACCCTTAAATCTGCTATTTGGGCTTAAAGAATGGAAATATGAAATTAATTTCAAAACCCTTCACCTTAGGTTGTAGTATTTTGACATATTTAATTCTATATTTATGTATATATGCACAATGCCCCCACAAAGACAGCTGTGCTGGTCTGTGAGAAGCAAAAATAAATAAACCCAAAACTCATGGTTAAGCAATACCTTTATTAGGACCACCCAATACAGCACAAAAGTATGCAAGCTTAAAAGTTCTCCAAAACTCTTCACCAGGTTAGTTGCTAAAAAATACAGGGGATGGTGGGAAAAACGGTAACGTTCAAAAATTTGGCCAGAAGTTGTGGCCATGAGGATTGGCTTTTTAGACCCAGTCTCAAAAAGGAGATTTGCAGACGGAATGAATTACTCATCGGTAGGTGTTTCAGGTATCAGGTTGCACGCAGTGACTAACTAATTCAATCTGTAAATCTCAAATTTTGAGACAGCTCTAAAAACTGCAGACCTCATAGCCACAACACCTGGCCAAATTTTGGGACTTTACATTGCTCCCCCCCTCCATCTCCTGCTTTTGTTCCACCTATGCGTATGGGAGCTCTGACATGAACTCTACGGTTTTTGAATATACATAACTCTTTGTTACGACTCTCCACCAGTGTGCGTAAGTGTGGGTGCGGGGAACAAAGGAGTCATAGTCAATCCACTATCTGGTCACCATGGGAACTAACAAGCCGAAGTTCTGAAGGGGGACTTGAATCTATAGTCGCGTAGTAATGACGTCACGAAATTTTCCATAATATTAAAAGGTAGCAAATTATTTCCATTCCTCCCCTGCCGTTTGTACATGACGGAAGTGGAGACCGCCTGTGAAGTGGCAAAACTTTAAAATATTTTTTTCCTGCATCGTCAGAGGCTGTTTAATACGTGATACTAATCTTTCGCTGCTACCATTAAAGCTTTCTTTCACTAAGGCAGACATCAGGCTACGACCAGGCAGGCACTGTAATAGACAGCCCGCTTAGGGGGGCTTTTTTTTTGTTCGTGGTGAACTCGTCACAGAAACTCGGCTTCTTGATTTGAACCATTGAACTTGACAGCTAAAAAAACGGGCGGCTTGTGGGTCACTCATCTGGCTCCGCCCCCTCCGCTCCATTGGTTGTGCCGTCCTTTGAGGGCGGGGAGAACCGCTTGAACTTGCCCCCGGATGTTTGGTCTCTACTCTGTGTGGGAAGTTATCGAGGGGAAGAGGATGGCGCTGCCCTCGGTTCACAGGTGCCTCCAAGTGAGTGGCAGGAGGCCCTGGCGGAGCTTCAACCGGCTCTTGCCAGTGTGTATAGACGCTTCCGATTCTCTTCATGACAGTGGCACTTAAAATCGCTTTCCCAAACCATGGGCTCTCCAGGTGGGTTAGACTACAACCCCCAGCTGACTTGTAGTCCAAGACATCTGGAGGGCACCAGGTTGGGGAAACCTGCACTAGATTGACCCTCAGCATTGGCCGTTTCTACACCTGCCTTTTTTCCAGGGATCATCCCAGGATCATCCCTGTGCATGCAAATGACACACAGGGGATCCCGGGAGCAGGCAGGGACGATCCCTCCATTTTCCTGGCATAATCCTTAGGTGTAGAAAGGGCCATTGGCGCTTGACAGGGTTTCAGGATTGCCACCGCCCCGCCCCTCGTTTGCTCCTGCTTATTCAGAGTGGTGGAAGTTCAGGATGCCTGTTCTACAATTCAGACCTCACATTAACCTGTCTGTGAGAGCACTGAGGTCAACTATAGAGGGTCTCCATCTTAGATTTTCAAAAGCATTTGAAAACTCATCTGTTTTCCATAGCTTTTGGTATTTTAGACTGATTTACTGTTCTCATTGCTATGATTATTCCCTTATTTCTGTTTTGTGTAACCCCTTCCCCTTCATATGTTTTAATGTGATTTTAGACTGTAAGCCTCTAGGCAGGGTATTGCTGTTTTATTTGTATATTTTGTACAGCACCAAGTACATTGTTGGTGCTATATAAATTAATAATAATAACAACAACACATGCCCCTCCAAATGGCTGAAGATGGAACCCTCTTGGTTGTTATATGCCTAGCAGTTGTGTTCCATGTGCATAATTTTTGTTTGATATTTTCAACTGCTGCCTCCTGCATTGGGTTATTAACCTTAGGGGAAAAGACACGTGGTCATTGCTCATTTATTTGTGTGAAGACAGATTGACCTTGTTCGGATAATATATTAAACCACGGTGGTTAAGCATTTTGAGCAAAACTATGGCTTAGTGTGTTGTGTGAACCATTAATAAACATGGTGGCTATATAACCACAGTTTAAACACACTCACTAAGCATTTGCTGTAAAAGGGTTAGTGGCCTAACCATGGTTTAGCATGTTGTCTGAACAGGCCCTTTGTGTATATAGTTTAATCTTTGCCCAAAAGAGAAGAGTGAAGGAAGCAAACTTAAAGCAATTCTAAGTCCTAGTAAAGGTTATGTCCAATGCAAGTTATCTTAAAGACATTTTAAAATAATCTCAGTCTTGCAATCTCCCTGCTATTGTAGGATAGGGTAATCTGTATTGTATTGTTGTATTTAATGTTGTTCTCCGCCTCGATCCAGAGGGAGAGGCAGGTTGTTGTTGTTGTTGTTGTTGTTATTATTATTATTATTGTGGCTGTCTGTCTAGGGAACTTTTTTTGCAGGGTGGTTGTGTGAGATTTGGATCTCCCACAGACCATGGTCAAGTTAAACATAGCCCTATACGTCACCCTATAATGTTGCCTGTCTATCAGTTATTTTGTTAAAATATGATGGATAAAGACATTTTTGCCACTTTGTTTCACACATTGAGAGTTATTAGATTGCATTAGGTAACTAACCTGAATCTGTTCCTAACTTAGGAAAAAAATTATCTCACTTTTTCAGCTCAATCAAGAAAATCAGCTGCTTCTTAAAAAGCTGAGGCATGTACGCCTAAAAAACAAACAGCTGGAATATGACTTGACACAATTACAAGAAGAACTGCATGATCAAAAGAAGTTAATGTCTGCCTGTATCACAAAGAGAGAGTAAGAATGGATATATGCTGTTTAGGTATCCTAGAAATTCCATTTAGAGGTCAGCTTGTTTAAAGAACTAGCTGTTAACCCAGCTAAGCAGTACTGGGTTTGAATTGACATGGAACTAACTGCTGTTAACTAACTGCTGAACTTTGCAACTAAGATTGTAGTGCCTGAATTTGCTTTCCTTTTCCCCCTCCTCCTCCTCCCTCCCAATCCCCTTTCCTTTTGTGTCATGTCTTTTAGATTGTAAGCCTGTGGGCAGGGACTGTAAGAAATACTTTTGTAAGCCGCCGTGAGAGCCTTTTTTGGCTGAATGACGGCATAAAAATCCTTAAATAAATAAATAAAATAAACTACTGATGAACCACACATTCCTTCCCCCTCAAGTTTATTTTAGGATTTTTAAGTGTACACAAAACAGTATTATAATAAGGCAATACCAAGATAATGTCTTGAATTTTTTAGAAGATATTTATAGTTCTAAAATGGGACATTGTATAGCATTTGCAAGACTGGTTTAGCATGCTGTTATCAGCTGTGAGTTTGAGTGTGTCATTTTAAGGCTAACTATTTATGTACAGGCACCTTCATGACTAGTTGGCCTGCGGGGTTATGCTTATATGGGAAATTGAAGTGAGCACTCTAACATGCTGGACAACACTATGCATGTTTACTTAGAACTATGTGCCACTGCATTCAATAGGGCTTACTCCCAAGAAAATGCCCTTAGGATTGAATCCTTAAATGCTCTAGTGTCTTAAGGGCCAGTTTGCAAGTTAGAGTGCAGTTTGTATTCACTTGGAATTATTGACAGAACCCTCAAAACTGATTTTAGATAATCAGATTCAATTCACAAAACATTCAAATTGGATCTTAGGGAGACCGTATATACTGTCGTTTATGATGAGGGAAAAGTCACCACATTGTGAAGCTTAAAAATATTTTTCTGTATGAATGATTTATACTTACTTTTGTCCTGAAGAAGGATAACAAATGAACTTTCATTTCCTTTCTCAACTTTCATTCATGGATTATTGGGGATGATTAGACAAAATATGATTAGTCAAACTTGTTCACACCAAGGAGATTTTAAGTCATCATGTTTGTTTAATTTAGTGTGCTGGTTCAAACAGAAAACCATTTATATCATAGAGGTGATGGGATTCATCACAAGGAAAATGAAGTCGTAAAGGAAAATGCTAGGTAAGCTTTGCAAAGATAGTTCAATATATATCTTTATTACGTACTGATCCTATGCATATTTACTCAAGCAGCCTAACTGTGTTCTGTGAGGTATGTTCCCACGTAACTGTGCATAGTATTGCAGTCAAAGATGTCAAAAGCAATCACTTTTCATTTTTTAAAATGCATGTCTAGCTTTTTCTGTTTTGAATTTTGATGTTGACAGTGGATTTATCGTATTTGTGTTCTTACTTAAAACATTTTCTTATAATGAGCAGCTAGTAAAGTGGATGAACTAATCTTGCATTCATTAGCAAGGCCATTCTATAAAAGTTAATTCACAAAGTCTTGTGTTAACATTCCCTTTTTTCTAGGGGTCCTTCCAGGTAAAGCATTTATTATGCAGTTGTCTAGGTGATGTCATCTTCAGTTTGAAACCCTCCCATGTTTCCCCATCACTACTTTGTCTCTTTTCTTATCTGTAGAATCTGTTAAGAAGGAAAAGACAGAATAGCTCCATAATGTCTTCCAATTAGTAATGTTAGGAGCCCTCTGTGTGAAAGCACCCAGCTCTTATTAGAGAGGGTACTAGGTTAGAACAAGGGTAGGCAGAAAGTAGAGTTCCAGATGTTTTGAACTTCAACTCCCAGCATTCCAACCATTGCCCATGCCGGCAGGCAGTTCTGGGAATTGAAGTCCAAAAGATCTGGAGATCTCCCTTCTGCCCACCCTTAAGTTAGAGTTCACCTCCTGTTGCTTTTATTGAAGCAACCTTCCTCAGATTTGCTGAGCTAGACAGGGTTCTCTCCTCTGCTATCTGGTTTATTTATTTATTTATAACATTTATATACCGCCCCACAGCCGAAGTTCTCTGGGCGGTTTACAGGTTCTCTTACCTGCTGGTCTCAGCTTCCTTCTTTTTCCTCCATACTCTGGTAAAGTTGTAATCCTGGGAGCTTCAGAATTTCCAGAGACATCTGAGTTCAGCTCCACCTGGAAGCATGGCCAGTGTTGATATACCAACAGCAGTTCTGGGATTACAGGTCCTTCTCTGGCTCTTATTGAGCTTTTCCCAATTTCCCTGCTGTTATCAGCCTCACCTTTGTCATCCTCAGTTCCCCCATAAGCCTCTTCATTCACACCCTGTAGTTTTTCCAAAACAAAACAAAACAAAACATACTTTACTTCTAGAGAATAGAGTCCACCAAGCTCTGCTGCTAGACATCTTCCGTTCTTTTTCAGTGGGGTTTGAACAAGAATATGTGTAGGTGCTTTTATTGTGCATTTGCCCTGCCTCAAACATAAATTCATGGGTGAATGGATGGTCCAGGGGACATCATCTTCCATTTGTAAGTGTCCTGGATTTTCCCACTGCTACTGTATATATTTCTTACCACAAAGAAATCAGTTAAGGAGGGGAAGACTGAATAGCTGAATACCTTTTGATTGTTAGTGCTAGGAGCTCTGCCTGGAAGGACATTGAATCCCTATTTGGAAAATGAGTGATTCTTTCTGATTCTTCCATATTTTATTTTCCAGAGTACTCCAGATGTATAGTAATCTCCAGAAAAGGTATAACAAAGAATTAAAAGCAAACCAAGGACAAAGTGAAATGATTGCAACACTTTCTGTAAGATTTGGTCATATAATTTGATCGTGTAAACTCTTAGAAAAAGAGAAAAATATTTTTAAATAGTTGTGTATGTCTTGCATGTTATTTAGCATATTACTGCTAAGGCAATTGCTGTATATTATAAGTCAAGTAGTCTCGTCAGCCCTTCTGCATTCGTCATTTGCAATTCCATTAAGAGAAGTTACTGTTATATATTACATATCTTGCTTTATTATCATTATCATTAAGGTTAATTGAGAGTGTCCTTAACTATAACATCCATGTACCAAATTTGAACAGCTAACGCATATAGAGATGTGTTTGTTTTGGCTACACATAATTGTGTTATTCTTTTCTCTTAGAAGTCCATCAAAGTCTAAGCCTATATACTTTCTGGAAGTTCTCTAAAACTTTCCTCTTTGGTTTGGCATTTTAATGGCCAGAATTAATCAGATATGGGATTATTATTATTTATTGCATTTTTATACCGCCCAATAGCTGAAGCTCCCTGGGCGGTTCACAAAAACCATTCAAAGTATAAAACAAACAGTATAAAATATGATATAAAATACACATTAAAAACTGATTAAAAACATACCATACATGATTAAAACATCTTTAAAACATCCTAAAAACATTTAGACTTAATTTATTTGGGTATTTTGTTTGTATTATGTGTGTCTTTTTTTTACTTTTAACTGTTGTTAAACAACACAAGCCCTTGAGAATCGTAGAATATAAATTAAACACCAGTATCTGATGTCGTAATGGTGATCTATATACGGAAATAGAACTCTGCAAGCAGATATTTTTCTGGATGTAGGTTCTGCATGGATAAAAGCCCTTGTATCCAAATATATGCTCATGGAATAGTTGCTGTAGTGAAGCATTTCTGTGAAAACATTGCTCAAGTGGTAGCACAGTATGCAGATTGAAATCTGGCTTTGATGAAATAGTATCTGATACGTTTTGCAGTATTTCACAAGAGCCTAGCATTTGCAGAACCCAGTATATTGGATCAGGATTGCAGTGTTAGCAAAACAATGGAAAAAGAGGTCATTGCATTTGTACAACATGCCTTCCACCCATGTAGGACAGAATCTGGATCCAACTGTTTGTGTTCTATATCTGGAACTGCTTGCCCAGTATGGCTCATGTGCTCCTGCCATACAGATGGCTGTTGCTTTTACCCTTGATGGCACTCACTATCTGTTTTGCAGTGTGTGGGGGACCAATTGCAGTCACACTATTCCCCAAAGTGCTTAGCTTTGGCTCATTGGTGCCTTTATTTACATTTGCAGAAACTGATTGACTGACAAGATGATGGATACTTATGCAATACTTGACATATTTAATTTATGTTGAATTGATGACATTTCTCATTTCCATCCCACTCTTTCATTTCTTGTTTCAAATTAGATTTTGACTTTTTCTGTCATATTTTTTATTGCCAATGAGTGCAGATAAACAATAATAATCCTAAATTGGTGCACAAAGTATACTTCCAAATATGCTTTAGATGGTATTAATTTCCTTGCTTATTAAAATTGTTCTACTGTTTTATCATAGGTTAAAATTAATGATCTGGAACACCAACTTCAGTTAGCAAACCAAAAAATAAAGGAGCTGGAAAGTAAAAAGATGTCGCAAAAGAACAAAACGGTTCCAGCACAGAGAAAAATATCATCTCACAAATGCATGTGCAAAAAAAGGGGGAGCTGTTCCTGCAAATATTTAGGTAGTATGTTTTGCTCTCATATTTTTTGACACACTGGTTCTTCCCTCTTCTTCCCTCCCTCTTCCCAAACCCTCATCTGTGCTCAAGGACAGAAGTTTGGAAGCTTCTGGTGAGGTTTATAATAAACCAGTTTTCTATTTTGTCTGAGTATGGGAAATTGTAGTTTATGCAAACTGTAGTTACTTAACAAATCAGGCTATTGCAACAGGATCAAACTATGGTTTGACTGTGGAACTAGTTGCCTCCCACACTAGAGGCATTCAAGAGGCAGCTGGACAACCATCTGTCAGGGATGCTTTAAGGTGGATTCCTGCATTGAGCAGGGGGTTGGACTCGATGGCCTTATAGGCCCCTTCCAACTCTACTATTCTGTGATAAATAAGTATGGTTTCCACAAACTACAGTTTCCTGTATTTGGAAGAAATGAGAAACTGGTTTGTTGCAAACCTGATCAGAAGCTTCTGATCTTTTCTCCTCCCATGTGGATTGGGGAAGGAGAGGAGTGAGCCTGAGGGTCACACCTACTTATTCTCATAATAACTCATGGTTTGTTGTTGCATTTGAATTTGATTATTCCAGAATTTTATGCCACTATTTTAGATTTATAAAAGATGTAAAATGATTTTATCTAAACTTGCAAGAGCATTTAAGGACATTTGATATAGATGTCAAGACACAGCCATGTCTAAGGCTGTGGACCACAATTGTGTTTTGCAAATTTCCCTTTATTTATGATACCAAGATTAAGGTGATGTGGAAGATTAATGTTCAAACTGCTGTGAAGGAGAGCAGTGTGGCATAGTGGCTAATGTCTGACTAGGATTGGGGGAGACAGGGTCAAATGCTCAGTTTGCCCTGAGGCTTGTTGAGCAATCTAGCCTGTTGCCGTCTTTCAACCCTGCTCTCTTTTGTATCTGGTCACTCTAGTATAGCTCCTGAAGCCTTAACTGTTTTGATGAGGGAAATTCAGCAGGTGCTGCATACATGCAAATGACACCTGCTGAATTCCCTTTTCTATGCAACTGTTAAAGATACAGGAGCGGTGTCCTCCTTTTCATATGGTAACCCTAGTCAAAACTGTATCTCTCAGTGTTATATGCCATAAGCCTTTCTTTCTTCCTCAAGACCTACTTTTTACTCCAGAACCTCATGCGTTGTGCCAGTGTTTGCAGCTGTTATGTATTAAGCTCCCTATCCTCAGTTCTGCTTCCCCTACTAGTTATGTGATCCTTAAAACTAATCCTAAAAGGGGCTTTGACTCTTCAGCAGATCGTAGACTCAGACTGTAAATTGACAGTAAAGTTATAACTTGAAACAGTATCTACAATATACATGCAGGTTTCCTGCTAGTAGGACTTAACACTAACAATGCTTTCTCAAATAGGATTTTATCAGAAAAGAAAAAAATAAATTTTGCCTGAACATCTCTTTATTAAAAGTATAAACAAAAGCAACATGGTTTTATATTTTCCTAAGTTTTTGACTTTAAATATTTTTAATTGTATCATAGACCAATTGCTTTTTGAGATTCAGCGTCTGAAGATAGAAAATGAAACGCTATCCAAAGAAAGAAGAATGTTGAGAAATGAGCTTGCTGCATTAGACAAGGTAACTTACTTTTGGGTTAAGGTGATGTTGACAGTGATCCGAGTAACACATGGAAACTGTCTGCTGTGGGAGGAAAAATACTCTTGTGTTCAGAGCCATGGTTTTTGCTTCATTTCTCCAAATATCTGTGCTGCAATCCCTGACACCGCTGATCACTGGGTGGGGAGGGATTCAATTATGCTCCTTTTCCAAGTCAGTTCAGAATTGATTATTTATTTATTGCATTTTTATACCGTCCATTAGCCGAAGCTCCCTGAGTGGTCCACAAAAATTAAAACCATTCAGAGTATAAAACAAACAGTATGAAAACATGATGTAAAATACAATATAAAAGCACAACCAATCCATAGTGCTGGCCATCTGTTTGGCAGGAGGGAGATTCTGCATGTGTAGAAGCAGACATATAGCTTTATGTTGCATTTACGGTTCTATGGATTGAATTCGTAATTTGCAAATGTCGGTCTAGTTTGTAATATAGACTGAAATTAGATTGTAGATCAGAATATGTAATTGGGGAATCAAAAAAACCCAAAATATGTATCTAATGCATTTGGAACCCTACACCATGTTGTGATCAGTCATTTTTCATCAACTGCATTGTATATATATTTGCTCAGGGGCAGGAATCTGCATTTCAAATATACATTTTGGTTTTGGCAGTTGTGCATATGTTTATATGTAGAAAGCAAATTTGTTTTGTCTCTGGGTTTCATATTCCTTGGATTAAATTTGAACAAGAAGTATGGGCAGTTGGAAGTCATTCCTTTGCCTGATCTTTTTCAGTGTATATACGGTTTATAGAGATAACAAGAGAGGAATTTCTGTAATTAAGCCTTCAGTGCCACACTCTAAACTTGGCCAGAACAGGAATCTTCTCAATAAATTTCTCTATAAATAGGATTTGGCACTGATATTTTCTGCTCCTTCAAAAAGCCAAATGATCTATTCCAAGTGACAAAAACTTCCAGTAGTAAGAAGGTGAGAATCCTGAATCTATTAGAAGTTAAAGGAAATAATATTGGATCCAAATTAAAGACCCCCCTCCGCCCCCCTCCCAACCCCAACCCATTTGCAAATGTTGTTTTGAGTTATTTTAAAACTTTTAGAGATGATCTGTTTTGTTATAACTATTCCTGTGGTGAGTACAAGAAAGGCATACTTTGAGGGTAGTGTTTAATTGGGAAGTACAATTTAACTAAATGCCTATGTGTGGTATTTACTTTTTCAGGATTTTTTTGATGAAATAGAAGATTTAAAATATGCTCTTCAAGAAGCCATAAAATTGAATACTCAGTATGAAAAGTGTATGAAACAACTAAATTCAACTTACGGAGTCACTTTTCCATCAATGTTGACATCTGGTAATCATCATGTAGCTTTATATAAATAAAATTCTCAACCAAACTGTTGAGAGGGCACTCTGTAAAATTAACTTGCTATCAGGACATTTTGTGTTTTGCAATAAAATCATGACTTTGACCAATTTTTAATCTTTTCCAAAAAAGTGCAGTCTTTTGCAAAAAATTGCAGTGTCTTTATTCTCCTCAGTCTGTATTTTTAATAAATTATGGGCCAGTTTGGTTGTAATGCTAAACTAGGATGAGCCTTGGGCTTGTGCTGAACATGCATAGGATTGCACCCTAAGAAAAATTGTCTACAAAGGCAATAGAATTCTATTTTCCCAGAACCTGTGGAATGAAGCCCTACAGAAAAGGAGAACCTTTTAATTTCTCAAGATCATTGTGAGAAGAGGGCATAGCCTATAGATGGGATTTCCTAATGAAAATAATAATCACCCACAACAGTTCAAACGACATCATGACCTCCCACCATAATACAAAGAGAGTTTTAATGGGCTTTAAGCTGAAACTGAGTGGAAATTATAGAGTCAGAGGGGAGACAAGAAACACTGAAAGAAGATGAGGGGAATAACACGAGATGGATGACAGCATGCAACAGAGGGAAACAACAAAGCCAGGTGATGGCTCCACTGGGGAAGGACAAAGGGTGATTATCTCCACGCCTTACAATGGGTTTTAATGGCTATAATTTGCCTAACTAAAGTCTTATTATTATTTGTCATGGTATATTTTCCTAATAACATTTTAAGGTTCGGTTCATGTTAAGCTGTTCAATGCTGGACCAAGTTATTTAAAAATTACTGGCAAGGTCGGGTGGGGGTAATGTTTTTAAGATTCGGCTTAAGGAGTATTAAAGCTTCCTAAACATGTAAGGGTTTGCACCCTTAAAAGTTGTATTTTATGAGACCTTTGTTACTCCTAAGTTTTACACCAGCAAAATTCCCTACCTTGAACCTACTTTATTAAACCCAATTAACCTATCACGTTGTCTGGGGCTGATGGGAGTTGTAATACAACACATCTCTAGTATCTGAGGCAGTAAGCCAGTGTGCACCAGTTGCAGAGGAACATGGGTGGGAGCTTGCAGTTGCACCATGCCCTGTTTATGGGTCCCTGGTCGACAGCTGGTTGGCCCCTGCCTGAACGCCAGCGCTGGACTACATGGGCTCTTCGTCTGTCCAGCAACGGCACTTTCTACGTTTTTATGCTCTTATCTGGAGGGCACCAGGCAGCCTATGGCGCGCCACGGCCTCCACCATTAGCGAAACCCTTTGCACCGCACATCCTGCAGAGCCCTGGCAGAGCACATGCACGCGTGTATGTTTGGAGAAGCCTGAGATTTCCCCGATGCGCCACCCACGAAGCCTGGCTCTGCAATGCCTGTCCCCCGTCACCACCTGCGACGGCAGCTGCCAATGAAAACGCCGCGCTGCCTCCGGGAGCCATGCGGCGCCCAATCCAACTGCAGCCGCCTCCACGGGGTCAATGAGAGGTACACGGAACCGGTCATTCAGAGAGCAGCTAGTCCTGCTCCGCCGCCGGCGAGGCATTCGTAAGCTCCGAGAGCACAGCTTCCTGCTGCTCCACAAAAAGACGGGGGGCAGGGAGGGAGCGTTCCAGACGTGCAGCAGAAACCCGTGCAAACCAGGCGGCCTTTTCCCTTTGGCCTCCTGAGGCGCGCTCTTTCCTTCCGGGGACTCCTGGTCGTGGCTCGCCAGTTCTACGCGCTTGGAAGGCGCCGGAGAGTCCTTGGCGTGGCGACCCTCGCTCTGCTTTGGGCGGCACTTTCCTCCCCGGGGGTGAGTCGCGGCATCTCTTCGGTCGTGGTGTGGAGAAGGGAGACGGCTTGTAAGGGGAAAGAGATTTGCTTTCGCCTTCCGTCTTTTCTAAATACTTTTCCTTCTACAGAAGAAAGTCAGCGAAAGCTTCCTGGGTTTGTTTTGTTTTGTTTAAGGCGCTGCTCTTCCAAGTCTGCAGCAAAAAACGGCCCTACTTGCCGTGTCCCTTCGAAAAGCCCCCCGTGGGGAAATGTCGGACGTTGTACAGAAGGTGGGGTGACTTTCGTTGGGGCGGTTCTTTGGACGTTTTGCGAGTGTGGTGGACTCCTCTGATGCCCCTACTCGGTCCATAGGAATGAGTGCAAACTAGGACGCATCCGATTATGCTTTCAGGCAGACAGAATTTGTCATTTTAGGTAGCCTTGCTGATATATTAATTAAAATACAAAGCAAACAACAGCAGCAACAACAAAAAACGTAATCCCCGAAACGACTGCAATGCAATGTCTTTATTAAGCCCAATTAAAAGTCACAAAGTTCTGAGCAAGCTTTTCAGTTAGGCAGAACTCTTCTTTAGGTGGGATCTTCTAGAACACAAAATGGGATGGGAAGAAAAAGATAATCGGTGGGTATGATGAATTGCAGTTGGATGGCTGCAAATTAGGAGGTTTGTTCATCATGCCCAGCAACACCTTGGCTTTTTGCTGCCCTGTTTCCTTTTTTGCGGGTGACGGTGGGGAGGAGGGGAATTTAACATTACCCTGAAGAAGAATTCTGATGAACACAAAAGCTTGCTTTCTGCTTTGTGAGATTTTACTGGCTTGTAAGGAAGATGCTATGCCACTGTTGATTTAGGATAATAATTCTAGAGAGCTTTAGAATGTTCAAAGCACTACACATATAAGTGTTTCTCACTAATTCTCACTAACAGTCTTGAAAGGTGTGAATAATCCATAGCATCCATATTATTCTCATGCTGTAGTGTGGTTTGATAATTCTAGACCCTGGGATTAATGCTTTTATGTCCCCCAATCCCCCACCCCTCTTTAGATGGTACTTCACTTACTTTAAAATGCTTATTCTGCTGACTGGGGTCCTTGACATTGGTCTTAAAATCTTTATTGATTTAATAACAGAGAGATAATTTGAACTGGAGCTACTGTGGTGCCAAGTTTCATCTCTGTATCTTTAAAAATGATGGAGATAGAAGCATTTTTGATAATTCCCATTAAAGTAGAGCTGCCCTTTGGGTGGGGAGGATGGAAAAAATCCGGATTTTTTTCAGATAAATCCCCCCCCCCCGATTTGTTACCAAAAATCCTGACAAATCCGGGTTTTTCCTGACCAGAAGACCAGATTTCCCCCCACCCCAGGCTGGAAGTCCTACACCCCTGCTTTATATTTGATGATGATGATGAGACATGATCTCAGTGCTCCATACATGCACTGGTATATTTTGGTCGGGTTCGCACATCATGCTAAACCACTCTGCAAATAAACCACAGTGGGTGGTTTGTTTGCGGAACAACCAACAGTAACACCCATCAGACAACTGGGTTTGCCATGGCTTGTTCTCCCCTCAGTCCTCCAACTGGCTCCAGCATGTATCCCAGGGGACTTTGTGGCAAAATCCATCTTGTCTCTCCCTCCCTGCTTTGACCCCTGCCCGTTCTGTTCCCTGGCTTTTTACTTTTTGGTGCCTCAAAAATCTGAGGGTTTTTTTTTAACTATCTGGTAACCACAGGAGTAAGTGCTTTGGAAAGGAGGGGTGGGGAGTTAATATCTCCCATTTTAACTGGAGAGTCAGGGGAGTGTTGAAAAAGTAGGAGACACTGAGAAATATCAGTACAGCTCTTAAAAGTGGGAGGATCACATTGGCAAGGAGGAGATACTGTCTCCACCTTTTGAAGCACTTAATCCTTTTGCTCTCCCCCTCCCCCACCCCAAATTTCTGTGGTTCTAAATTGTGGCACTGGGTCCCTCCCCCGGTCCTTTGTAACTGCATGCAAATTAGCTGATATGCAACCTCATCTTACTAGTTTCTTTGTATGTTACCTGCACTTTGTTGCTCCAATTGACAGCTGAAACATACAAGAAAATAGACCAGACAAGACCACATATCGGATAGCTGTAAGTGCGCACTTGTGAAAGACATGATGATGATGATGATGATAACAAAAACACGGACACATTTGCACATTTTTGAGGCACTGGCAGTTTTTTTAAAAAAAGATGCCGGGGAATGAGTGACGGTTCTTCCAAAGTGCTATTTTGGCATCGCCGGAAGGGCAGTCACTGGTGAGATCACGAAAAGTGAGCAAGACAGTGTTTTTTGCCACTGTTGCTAAGCAGCTTTGTAGTTGATTGCCGCAACCCACAATAAAATTGACCTCCTGGGTTGGAACACACGAAAACCAAAAAAATAAGCCACCCTGCAGAAAACACTCCTGGTTCAGACAACACGACAACCCACCATGGCTGGCTGCCCATGGTGAGTTGTTGTGTAGTGTGAACCAAACTTTAAGTGTTCTGATAGGATTCACTGTTTTTATTTTATTTTATTTTTGGTATGCTTTTAGGATGTTTTTAGTATGTTTAACAATGTATACTATGTTTTTAATCAGTATTTTATGTATTTTATACCTACTGTTGTTCCTTGCCTCAATCAAAATGGAGAGGCGGGCAAGAATTTATTTATTTATTTATTTATTTATTTATTATTGCATTTTTATACCGCCCAATAACTGAAGCTCCCTGGGCAGTTCACAAAAATTAAAATTGTTCTTTTTTCTTCTGCTGATAAACCAGAGACAACTTTATGTATAATTTATTTAGGAGCAGAAAATGTCAAAAGCACCATAAATGAATGGTATTCCTCACATGATTTCTTATAGTTATACATTAAATATAAGTTGAATATACACTTGACTTTTACGATAACTCAGCTTTCTTATGCAGTGACTTTATTGTCTCAGTTCAGTACTACAGAACTTTAAAGTGATTTGGATATATGTGAGATGTGACTGATAATTCAAAATCTGTGTTGAAAACACACACTGTAAAATACTATATTTTATGTTTCCTGCAGAGTTCCTGGCTGGTATGAAGAACTGTTTGAAGCACACGGTTGACTTACTGGCCTGAAAGGTGGATATTAGTACCATCTATGGGGAGAAAGAAGAGCTACCTGTGTGTTTTAGTATGGCGAACAGTTTCTCTTGGAGGAAAAGAGGCACTTTAGCCCTAAAACTTTTGACTTTTATTATTTCTGTGTTGCTCTTCTGTGAATTTTTAATTTATTACATAGTTATAATTCAGTGTCACTGGCCTCATTTGAAAGCTCAGACTCCAAGGACTAGTGAACAGACATCAGATTCTGTCTTGAAAGCTATGTTTTTAGCAGATACTCATTTGCTTGGTGAAATCAATGGACACTGGGTGGACAAGCTAAGGAGGTAAGAACTAAACACCAGTAATATCCTCCAGTTGACTGGTCGATATATATTTCCAATCAGCCTGTTATGTACCTGAAAACTAGGGTTGTTTATTTCTTAGAGTTATTTATATACCACCTTTCAGGGTAATGATCCTTTCATGGTGGATTACAAGTAAGATAACAATATATTAATAAAAAGCATCTTAAATAATATTAAAAGTGACTTATAAGGATCTGTCCCAGAGGGTAGTTGAGGGAGGGACAGTCCAGTTGGTACAAGGCCTGAGGTGAACTTGGCTTGCCTGACTCTCTCTCTTGGAATCTTTCCCACAGGGCCATTAGTGCTAATGTGGAATAAGTGCTTCTTGCTTGCTTCTTTCTCTCTCTTCTGGGGTCTTCCCACAGAGCACTGCTAAAGAACCTGCTAAAAGCCTATAAGTTGACTGAGCATCTGCTTTCTAATCCATTAATTTAAATTTAATTGGAATATTGCCCAAACCTCCATATTGGTGCCTTTCTGCAGATGCTGGATGGATCAAAATGTAATTGTCATGACATTATACGGCACACATCTTTTAACAGCCATAACTGTGGGAGGAACCCTATCCGTTCTAGTACCAAATGCCATCCATTTAGAGAGAGGGCCCAGATAAGATTCCAAAACTGTCCAAGGTGGAAAATCAGATCTAAACAGAAAAACAAAAACCAAAATTTAGTACAAGTCAACAAATAAGCCCACTGATAACAACTAAAATCCAGAAAACCAAATTGACCTTCTTTAATTGGAAGTTGCGTCTTTTTCCAAAGAAAATTGTGGCAAAGAGGAAATAGAGGTCTTCCAAGTATAACATAAACAATCCGACTTGAAATATATAAAATTGACATTTATATGATAATTTCCAGGTTTGAGAAACAACCTTTAGAAGCCTTTTGTTTTAAAGATTCTGCTTGTTGTATGAATATATAAAAGCCATTTCTCCTGGTCATGCTGTGCTTTCCAGCATGAATCACACCTAAAGGCCAGAATGGAAGCTTGGCAGGAGCCCTGGAGGGGAGGGGGCTGTATGTCAATGTACTTGAAGTACAGAGATATGTTGGGTCCCCTCCAGTTTTGGAGTTATTTATTTGTTTTGTACCCTGTCTTTCTATCAAGAGAATGGCATGCAAGGCTGCTGGCAATCATAGATAAATATAAACTTGATTAAAGCAAATATTTTAAAAGCACAACTATAACTAAATAAAAATCGCTTCCAACCCGAGACCAGCTGACATGCCAAAGGCCTGGTAGAATGAAAATGTCTTTGCTGCCAGCAGAAGAACGGCAGAGAGGGAGCCAACCAAGCATCCCTCAGAAGGCCCTTCTCTCCCATTGCAATCAAACGTGCCTCTGAAGGCAGCAGTACTGAAAGAAGGGTGTCTCCCATAGACATGTGCAATGGATGTGCCGGGTGTGCCCAGGCATACTCTAATGTCTCAAGCAATAAATGCTGAATTGAGGAGGCCTTTGAGTAGGGATCCAGAGGGGGATCCAGACACAGCGGGAACGGTCCTCCGGCTGCTCCGCCACACTGAAGAACTCTTGCCTCTGAGAGAGCAGTGTTGCCCCTGGCAGCAGGAGCGAAAAGGAATCGCTCTGCTGGGAGCCTCCCTGCCAGGAGCCACACTTCAAAGAGGCCAGGAGGTGGGCCCCGAAGGCTAATATCGCTCCTTCATAAGCCTCCCCTCTGTTCAGTATCACCACAAGGCCCCACCAATGCTGGGACTTCAGGAGTGTCTCCTCACCCCCCCCCCCAACTGCAGTGGTCCTCTTGTGGTCAGACTAGCCAAATGTGGACTAGGGCATCAGTGTCTACAGTGTTTAATAAATAAATGAATAAAAACAATGTCCTTTATGATTGAGTATTCAATAAATGTTCGCCTTTAAAAAAAAATCCCTAGGTGCACACCCTGATGAAATGTGCTGTGCATGCTTATGGTATCTCCCAACAAAACTTGAGAGAAGGCGGTCTTTCACATAACCTGTTCCCAAGCCATATAACCCTTTAGAGGTCGTAACCAGGATTTTGAATTCTGCCTGAAAAGAGAATCAGAGGTCAGTAGCCAGTGAAGTTCTTGTAACAAGGGAGCCATGAGTTCCCTGTAACCAGCCACAGGAAACAATCTGACTGCAGCATTCTGGACAAGCTGAAGTTTCTGAGCAGTTTTTGAAGGCAGAACCATGTAGAGAGCATTACACTAGACCACTTGGGATATAATAAAGGCATATCAGACATCTGTAAGAATGAATGATCATGGATGTGGAAAACAAATGCATTGCATTTTCCTGCTGCAGCTGAGCAGTAGGCAGAGAAGGGCTTAAGTCCTTGGGCCGTAAAACCAGCTTGCAGATTCTTTGTCAGCAGTGGCAGCCACACTGGCTTCCTGAACGATCATGGAAAGAGGAAGGGTGTGCATACCAGGACACACCTACTTCTTTATTACACTTGTGCCCTGCCTTTCTTCAATGGAGATGGGCCCAGCTCTTGCAGTGTGAGACTGCTCTGCTCCTCCCTCCTCCCACACCAAGAACATCTTGACAATCGGAGGCACTGCACACGACACCAACGGTGACCTGGTGGTATGCAGCGTGCACCATTGTTGTGACAGTCTGAAGTTATATAATCTGTTATAGCAATGGCTTTTGGATTATTAGGGTTGCCATACTTCTCTGAAGGTGTTATAATCTTGGCTCACATATTGCCAGTAATAAAATTGGTTGTTCAGTTCTTCTCTTTCTTGAGCTGCTTGCTGTATGTTGACATCTAATATAGATCAAGAACTAGGCGTCAAACTTTGGGTAGTTCAACAATGATAAAAGCCTCCAAATCAAATCATTCTGCTCCCTGACCTAAAACTTTGATGCTACATCTATACGTTAGGGGTGCAGTTGACTGGGAACTTCTGCACAGCTTTGATAGTTACGCTCTTGTGCAGGTCTGGCTCATTTACTGGGATTCCTAAAGTTGTATCCAATGTTAGTCCTACTTCGAGTAGATGCATTGAAATGAATGGGACTTAAATTAGTAGGACTAATATTAGATACAATCCCTAATGTTTTTTGTTTTATAACATCTGCTCCAGATTTTTTTTAAAGCATGTCTAAACGATGTCAAAGAAAAGCCCAGTTCTATGCATATCTGCACCCCTTTCTTCTTGGCTCAGCCTTGGCAAGCTTGTTGCAATATTATTTGAAATGTGTTGGTCTTGTATCTTTTTTCTTCCCTTAGAGAATGGCAAATGGAGAGAGCCTTTCAAACTGCCCTCTGGCTTCTGCAGCCAGAAATAGTTTTTATCCTTGGTGATGTCTTTGATGAAGGAAAATGGAGCTCTTCCCAGGTAAGTGTGTGAAATGTTAAAGTGTTCTTGAAGCAAAATAGGGTTTTATTGAAATTGTGCACAAAAGGCAGAGGCTACGAAATTAATAAAGTTCTTTTAAAGCTTTTGTTCATAGCAGCCCTTACTAACCAGCATCCTAATCCATAACTGTTAAAGTACTTGAAGATCTCTGAAGTCATTGGGCCAAATGTACCTGAAGTACTAACATTCCATCTTTACTAGGTAGTGTATTGAACTGCATTGATAGCAGATTCCCTTAGCATGGCTAAGCTCAAGGACTGGAGCTGCTCTGTGTTCTGCCACCAGTTCCCACTGCTCAATTTTAAGAGAAAGGAAGATGTGTATATCAATCGGAGTTCACCAGCTGGCACCAGGCTACCCTTGAGTTAGGCAGCAAGATTTCTTTATAGTAAAGAGCAGTGTGGAAAACTCTTATCAGCGGTTCCATGAAAAAAGATCTATATAGGATTTATTTTTTGTTTGTTTGTTTGTTTCTGTTTGCTCACCTGCGTAAAACTAGGTGAATGCGCTGGGTAGATTCTGTTTGTGTGTTTAAATCCAGATTTCCATTCAACACATTCTTCAGAAAACTGAACCAGTGTATCTGGAATAGGGCAATCTAAAACATGTTAGACAAGTCATATGACTGATTTAACATGCACAAAATCAGTGAAAATCAATTTATGCTGACTTAAGCAGTTGCTAATGGTAGTGAGAAGCAATCCTTTATCAATATTAGTGTCAGTTTAGTCAGCAGCTCAAAGTGGGACACAACGACATAATCCAGATTTCTGCTGTTAAAAAAATGCAATCCTACTGAGATACTGATATTTATAAAGAAAATTTAGGGAAATGATCCAGTGTTTGCATTTCTTTATGACCTGGTTTGGATGACATGACAGCCCACTGTGGGTTAATTAAGCCTTGGGGTGTCTGTCATTATGAATATGCAATCCCCAGCTGAGGGTTACCTGGTTGGCGGGGATTATTTGTGGGTAAAACAACCCTTGCAGAAACCATGGTCTGTTTTAGGGTTATGTAAGGGTTGTTTAATCCTCAAATTACCCCTGCCAGTTGGGTTCGCATGACACAACAAGCCACCCGGAGCGTACTTATTCATATTGGCAGTTGACATGTGCTGCAGCTCCTCATAGGTAAATTTATCCATGTGTTGTGTGTCCTGGTTATGTATGTGCTTAAAATGTATTATTACTGATCATTAAAACATAGGTAGGCAACCTGGTATCTTTAAGATTTTTTGGAGTAACCCCCCACCATTGGCCATGCAGGCTGGGTCTGATGGGAGTTATAGTCTAGAGGATACCAGGTTCTCTCCCCTTGTTCTTAAGCCTTTCCATAATTTTACTTGCAATATTAATATTGTGTAAGTAGCTGTTCTTAGCTAGCTAATAGTAATGGCTATTGGCATTTGACTATCAGTGATAATTAGCAGAGATATGAAACAAATGGTAATACCTATTGAAAGTGATAAAATGCAAATTGAATTATACAGTATTAGAACTTTTGTACATTTTCCTGCAGGCCTGGTCAGATGATGTAAGACGCTATCTGAAAATGTTTAGGCATCCAGCCCAAACTGAAATAATGGTTATTGTTGGCAACCATGACATTGGCTTTCATTATGAGTGAGTATTTTTTTAAAAACACACACAGCAGGATTCAGTGAAAGCTGAGAATTGTCAACATGAGAATAACTGTCCAGATTCCACTGTAAAATGAAAGCCTTTAATATATATATTTGAACTGGGAGGAGGGGTTCAAGGAACACTCTGACAAATGCAGATCACATATTCTGCTTTCCCCCTTTTTCTGCAACCTTATAAGATGAGAGCTGGGGAAAGTCCAATTTCAATGCTGTCATACTTCTGGAAGCAACATTTTGCCCTATCGAGTGTTTGAAGTCAAATGCTTAGACCCATTGTGAATTACAGCTGTGCTGACATTACCATTGATCAGGTTAGAGGCAAGAGTGCTTTTTAGTGTACCCTAAAAATCTGCTCCCTTCCACTTTCTCATTATATTTCCCACATCAGTTGCAAGCAATTGTTGCCCTCTAACAGAGCTCTTTGTCTCCTTCGCTGTGATTCTAACCAATTAGGGATTATGTTGTGAATGTGATGACGTCAAATAATGGGAACTAGCTATGTAGTGACATCAGTTAGCTCTGACCCACTTCTATCCAATGCACATCCAAAAGTGCATCTTGAAAGATATTTTCTGTTTTGCTGCACTGCAGTGGTTTCATCGCCATAGTGTGACAAAACAGTAAGCATCAGCCTGGTCGCTGAGATGATTGGGACCTATTCTGTCTCCCATCCCTTTCAGGCACCTTGAAAAATTCTTTAAAATAGGAGGAATGTTTTGAAGTGTCTGAAAATGTTTCCAAAATTTGACATCCTCTAATGCGGATGTTATTTTATTTCCAAAAATTTATATCAGGCTGTTCATTTTTAAAAAAAACAAAGAAATACATACCAAAGCAATTCGTAAAATAAAAACCTAACAAAATTGAATAGAACCATTCAATAAAACAGTATTAAAATGCTAACATATCTCATTTAGCTGGCAGTGCTAGTAGTCAAGAAGATTCCTAGGCAACAGATGTGTCTTTCGTTGTTGGAGAAAACATTCCACACTAGGAGTCTGCCTGGTCTCGATCGGGAGATCATTCCACCTGGTGTGCGCCACAATGAAAATAGTGAAAATATTTCCCCTTTAGTTGACATATGATACATTAGCATAACTTCAGCAGCTGATCTTGTGTAGCTGGCTGAGCTGTGCAGCCAAAGTCAGAGATAGCCCAATTATGTCTAATCTATACTAAAAGAATAGTCCTGTTGTTGTTGTTGTTGAGGGTTAAAATGCAGCCAAATGACCCAAAGTGCTTTGGGTGTTGTATTGACAGTGAAATAGCTTCCCCCCAAAATGGCATGAGAACTGCAGAATAGGTGCTTGTGTCTCTAGCCAGCTTCATACACCTGAAGGTTATTTTTGTGTGTGGGCAGTTTAAATTTTGAGCTTTCTTAAATTCTGTGGTCATGGAAACTTAGACTGACTGTAAGGCTGGAATAAACCCAGAAGTCATCAGGTTTGGCTCATCTGTGCCTAGTCAGTTCTCTAATAATTCTTAATCCCTGTTCAATAGTGTTTACAAGCAGAGAGCAAGTGCAAAGAAAGTAACCAAGCCAAGGTGTTTTCAGATAAGGAAAGACTTAGTGAAACACATCCAAATTGCACAGTGAATGGAAGCAGACCCCACTGGTGCTAGTCCAGTCTTCCCCAGGGCTCTTCTGATTTAACCTGGTATTTAGGGGTTCATCAGACTGGCGTTTTATTGCACACTTGCTACTGCCCACTTATGGTTTTTCACGCGTCCTTTACAAACTGCCTTCCACCTCCCACTCCTTGCCTTTTTTCCGTCACAAAATGGACCCTTTTTAATCCGACTTTTTTTTTTTTGGAAACGGAACGTGCCGTGTTCTTCTGCTGTGTGCAGGAAAAGCGCCGCAATAAAAACGTCCCCTAAATGGACTATGTGAACTTTGTTTACTTCTTCTTTCTTCTCCGGGAGAAAGAAGAAGAATTGTGAGACAGGAGCAGGGGCGGAGAAGCGATGGTAGGGAACCGTGATTTCGCCCCCTGTCTGAGGACTCTCTTAGATAAAAGATCAATAGAAAGCTCAAGAGTTGGCTGTTCAATCTCCAGCAAAAGATGCGTGTGACTAATTCTGAATTAAACATACTACTCTTTTTGTTACTACACACAGAATGACTGCATTCAAACTGGAACGTTTTTCTAAAGTTTTTAACTTCACTTCAGAAAAGCTGGTAACTCGGAAAGGGATAAAGTGAGTATGGCATTTTGTTTATGGACACCTTGTAATATTTATTAACACCATGTATCTTGGCATTTACAGGAAGTTGTCAGCTACACAGTGATGGTATCCTAATCCACTGTAAATAAATAATTAACTGTGAATCTATTTCCTGATCTGAGAATCATATTCTGGCTATCCTGAGAGGGCCTTTTTTTAAATATATGCCTGCTACAAAAATAAGAACCAATGCTCATATTCCTTTTGTAGTCATGAAAACCTAATGCCAGGTTTAAAATGAAGAACTCCTTAAGAACACTTGTAGAAGCTATTTTGAGTTCTGTAAACCACATTTGTATCATAACTAAATCTTTAGGCTACAGTTCTGTGCACTCTACTGTGGGAGTGACTCCTATTGAACAGAGCTAAGCTGTATTTTGAGGCTCCCCAGTGTTGAAACTATGCCTATTTATATAGATGATAATGCAACAGGTTTTTATTTTGTGCCAAATCACACAAGGACCGGGAATCATCCTTAGGGAGGGAGGATGCAGTCTCAGTTTTAAATTAGTTGAGGGGCCATATCTGAGAATGAATTATATATTCATATACACACTCTCTCCCCTGTGACATTTCCCCCCTCTTTGTCACATACGTGTCTTCTCCCATTTACCAACTTGATTGGCACCTTTGCCAAGGAAAGAAGCTGATACTAAAAAGAGGAAGGAATGTGACATTTCACTTTCCCCCCCATACTGAATGCATGTTCCCTAGGAGTAATTCCCACTTTACTGGCAGCATGTCCTTCCTTGACCCTTTAGAAATCCTACAACCGCCTGATGAGACCCATGGAGATAGGACTGAGACCACTTTGTTGCAAGGGATGAGATGGGAAGGAGAAGAAGCCTGATTTGGCCCAGGGTTGCTCATTCCTGTTGTAAGCATATAAAATAATGTAGAATTCTACTGCTTTGGAGCCTGCAGAGCCTCTGAATTTACTCCGGCGGTTTTGGAAAACGCTGCACTGCATTTGGAGTACATGTCCAAAAACTCTGTCTGGACTGGATACAATGCTTCTATCTCGTTGAGGTTTCTTTTAGCATGGAATCTCTCCACACACATATTTATATATACAGTATAAATGACATTCCTTTTCCTCTTATGCACTTAGTTTTATCATGGTGAACAGTGTTGCCCTGGAGGGTGATGGCTGTACAATCTGCAGAACAGCGGAAGCAAATCTTGCTGAGCTCTCTCACAAACTCAACTGCTCCTTGCAGGTAAGGTTCGCATCAGCTCATTAGGAAGGCCCGTCAGGGTAATGAAGCGTTACATTGAGGTGCTCAAAGAAAGTTTCTAAACTGAGAGTCTAGGTTGTTCCTCTTTCGTTTTCCAAACTATTACTGGGGAGTTCAGTTGCTTCAGTGTGCACGCAGAATTATCACGTCTGTCACCTCCCTTCATATTAATGCTTGGAAAGCTGCTTTTTCCATTGAAGTGAATGTGAAATCACTGAATTGGAACATGTGTACAGTAATGATAGTTGCAAAAGTTGCATCTGCTTTGGCCATTGAACTGTCATTGTACCTGAGCTTGAATCCCCTCTGATGCTATACCAATGTTTGAACTCAGTAGTGGATTAGGGCCAGAAAACCAAAGTTCTTCCGAGACAACAGGAAGGTACTAGTGGAGAGTGGTTTGTCTGACGTTGTGAGGGTGTCATGCTGTTTTGGATGGGATTATATTCCCTCTGAAGAACAAACTTTGTTGTTGGTTTAATATTTTCATTTGAGGCTCAAATGGCCTCTGGTATGCAGTGTCTTCCAGTAGCTTAAGCTGGTATCCCACCTAGGTCCTCTCTTGAGTAGTGATAACCTAGCTAAAGTTATTTACGCCCTAGTAACCTTCTGGTTTGGATATTGCAATACATTGTACATGGGTCTGCCTTTGAAACTCCAGTTAGTACAAAATGATACTTCCAGGTTACTGGCACCATCTCTGTAGATCATATGTTGCTTGTTTCCATTTCTGGGCACCATTCAAAGTGCTGATTACTGATAAAGTCCAATGGTTTGGGGCCTAGGTGTTTGAGAGAGACTTCTTTCTACTGCCTGAACCTTGTGGTCAACCTCAGATGCTGTTCTCTGTTTCCCATATCATGTTAGGTGCATGGTTGACTGGAGAGAGGGGGACTTCTTAGTTGCAGCATCCCATTTGAGGATTGCCCTCTCCAGTGGGGTTTACTGGTGCCAACTCTCATATCATTTCAGTGCTAAATGAAGACTTTTTATCTGTTTCCTGAATCGTACAATTTGTGTTTTCCTGCTGCTTTTGGCTGTTCTGTTCTGTTTTGTTATTGTTATGTATATGTGTCTCTCTGTGTGTTGTTACTCTATTGTAAGATGGCCTGGAAGTTTTACTTCCAGGTCTTGGGTTTTCTCTGTCTCTAGTGCATCTGCTGCCTCTACCCTGAGCCAGCAGTTCCTTGTAGATGGCAGGCATATCTTCTTTTAAACTTCTAGGTTGGGAGTTCGGACATAGCCATGGCCATTGCCTTGTCATGCCGTTCTCTAGATCTGACATTCTAACCTTCCATTTGCTCCTCTATAAAGCAATACCGGGTGTGTGAAAAAAATCTTTCTGATTTTTGTTGACAGGAGCAAATGCAGTTCAAGAAAAGATGCAACGATATGGACAAACTCCCAACTTCAGTTCCAATTCTGTTACAGGTGTGTTGGAAGACCATGGTAGAACTGGGGTATCTTTGGACTTTAATTTGCACACATACATTAAAGACATTATTAATGAGCTGCTTGGTGCTTGTTTTACAACCTTTCAGCATTATCCTCTTTACAGAAGAAGTGACTCAAAATGTACAGGGGAAGATTCTGCTCCTCTGCATAAAAAGAATGATCTCTTTAGAGAGAAGTATGATGTGCTTTCTCAAGAAGCGTCCCAAAAGGTACGTTCAGTGTGTTCTAAACAGATGCTTTACATCTATGCTTTCTACCATGATAGTTGGAGGTGTACAAGCTACTCTTGACAAATGGGTATTGATCCTATATATGAATATAACTGCAGTAGCATTTTATGCAAAAGAACTCTACTTATTTTGTTGGTAACTTGTAGTTGTAATTATAATTGATTACTGCGATTCGTATTATACATTTATGAGTTTATCACCAAACTTCTAGGACGGCATGTTTCTGAATCAGTCCCTCTCCTCCCTCATGCACTCAACACAATTTTAAGGTGTTTCATTGGTTTGTGTGACACTCTTTTGCTATGGTATGTTTAGAAACTCTGCCTTTATGGGATCATCATCATAAGAAAAATGAGAACTTGCTGGAAATTTCCATTCTCAGAAGTTCCAGAGTGAGCCATTGGTTACTTTTTGGAAGGTCCCTCCTCCTGGTCAATGGACGGGGCTTCTAGCAAGAATGACACCAAGGGGAGGAGTTTCCCCTCATCTCCCTGATTTTATTTATTTATTTATTATTGCCTTTATATCCTGCCTTTTTTCCTGCAAGGAACCCAAGGCGGCGTACATAATCTTCCTCCTCCTCTCCCCTTTATCCTCACAACAACCCTGTGAGGTGGGTTGGGTCTGTGACTGGCCCAAAGTCACCCAGTGAGTTTCCATGGCTGAGTGGGGACTAGAACATGGATCTCCTGACTCCCAGTCCGACACTCTAGCAACTACACCACACTGGCTCGCAAATGAAGCCTGAAAGAAAGCTCCTTAGCCCTAATAAATGAAAAGAATATATTTAGCTGTCTTGAGTACCATTTTTCTTGGTAGAAAGGCGGGGTACAAATATTTTTTTAAAAAAAAGAATTATCACAGAAAAAAAAACACATGGTGTAGTACAACTGCACTAAGAGGTACACACTGAAGAAAAAGCAACAGTAGGCGATCCCACTTCTAATATACCAAATGTAATAATTTTATGCCAAACCAATTTGTACATAATTACATTTTATGTTCCTAAAGTAATAAAGTGACTTTCAATCTGTACAAAGTGCTAATATTGCAGTTTTTTAATTTTTCCTGAAAATTTCTGTTTCCCCCTCCCCCCTGGTTTTCCCCCCGATGGTGTCAAAACTTCTGGAAATTTTACATCCCTACCTACCACCCCCTTTTGCTTTCCCACTCTGCGTACAAGGTGGTAATACCAAGTTCAGGCGGCTGTGCCAGGGGAAGGAAGTTTTGCCTCCTCAGGAATGCTCCTCTCAAAGATGTCTAAGCACAGCCTGAATACTTGCCAGAAAGGGTGTCTTTCTGCCGCAAAAGAAACCAGCTGTTTAAGTAAAATTCAGTGTAGTAACAGCTTGGAGATTTGCCAGGCCAGAAGCCTGCTAGCCAATCAGGACTGGTGTGGGAGCTGAGGGGAAGCCCTGTATGCCAAACAAGAGGAGGTAGAGTCTTCCCCACCCAGTTCTTGTATGGCCCTGATAAAGCTAGATCTTGTATAATCCAGTGCATTAAAGATAGTTTTTGCAAGATTCAGTTGCAACAGCAAATAGGTCCTGTTCTCCTTTGGCATTCATTTAGCTTCTGCTGACCCTCTAAGCCAAATACTTGCAAATATTAAGCATCTCAAAGTATAGGAGGGCGTTTATTTTTGCTTGCTTTAATGTGATGCCCTCTTTTAGGGGTATACTTTATTCCAATGGACTATGTGCTTGTGGCTCAGATGAAATCAAGAGTACGCCATGTTTTTCATTTCTGTAATTTTGATCAAGATCTCAGCAATGAGTTAATGAACTCATTAATTTCTTTGTGTCCTGGAAGTTTGTCTGAATATGTTTGTTTTCTTCTTTCTGATACAAGAGTCTGTTATAGACTCTTGTAGCTAAATATTTGCTGAGAGCAATGATACTGTTTACAATATTATCGAACAAGGTTAATTTTTCTGCTAGTTTTTCTTTTCTTTGTATAGAGATATTCCATTTATGTTTTAGGATTTTACTTCTGTAAGTCAAGCAATGGCTTTACATTTTATTTTTCTGTGTCTATTGTTGTGTAATTCTTATTTTAAGGTCTGTTGACTGGATCAATATGCTGATTGATTCAATGTAGCCAGGCATATTGGGAGTTGAAGAACCTGTGCAAGTCTGCTCTGAGACAGGCTGTGGGTGCAGTCTGTGCACAGCACCCTGCCTTGGCTAATCAAGAATACCTTGCACCATCGTCCATGTAGTTGGTAGGGGGTAGTCATGTGTGGAGGATGCAACTTTTGAGGCTGTGACTAGGTAGGGCCTGCCAATGGAGAAGTGGCTGGTGACATCCCAAGGAAATTTCTTCTTAAACAATGTTTTCTCCTTAACCATGGATTTTGAACCTAACAGCTTCTGCTTTAGAAGATGAAAAAGAGAAGGCAAAAGATGGGTATACAGTTTGCAATGGTTCTTTGGGTCTTGTAACTGCATGGTAATTGGTGGGCCTACAGTATCTGGTTGATCTAGCCCTTGCCTGGAAGTCCAAGAACCCTTGGTAGAGCTGAGTCTCTATCCCTGTGCTCTGCCAAAAGCTATGCTAGACAAAAGGCTTGGGGTCAGTTGTGCTTCTGGTCCTTAGAACTGGGTTATTCCCTGTACTGATAGCATTATATGTATAAAACTTGCAATAAATTAGCACTGATGAAAATAATTAAAGGGAAAATTTGATAGCAAGGTTATGTGGAAAAGTTTTTTCTTATCTAAAAATCTAACTGTCTACAATGTTTTACTTTCTATTATAGTTGTTATGGTGGTTTCATCCTCGCTTGATTCTCAGTGGTCATACCCACAGTGCCTGTGAAGTGTTGCATAATGGGAAAATTCCAGAAATCAGTGTTCCATCATTCAGTTGGAGGAACAGAAACAATCCTAGTTTCATCATGGTAAATTTAAATAATTTTTATTTTCAGATAATTTTCATAATATAAATCAACATAGCAGTCAGCTATTTTCTCAGACTGATGCTACCTGTAAAAAAGCAAAACAAAACAGCTCCTCCCAACCTCTCCAAAAGTACACTTAAGTTGTATACAAAGCACCCACTTTATAAAGCACATACTGGGGGACCCATTCAGCTTGTATAGTGCAAAGTATTTTTGTAGGTTTTACAACAATTTGTAAATACAAGCATATTGAGTATGTTTCTATAAAGATGATGCAGTGTAAACAATTTGACTGCAACAATCATCAGTAGTCCGCAACAAACAGTATTAAGACTTGTTTTTGCTTGGCTGATTTATCCACAAGACCATCTTTCTGCATGGTTCTTTGTCTCTCAAAAGTGCAAGCTATCTATCTCTTAGGGCAGCAACATTCTATTCAGATGAACCTAATTCACAGTTTGCTTACTTTGGGTTTACTAGATTACAACTCTCAGTAGATTAACCAGGAGCGTGAAAAAGTTTCCCAGTTCTAAAACATATTTAAATACTTTAGTCTTCAAAAACCAGTTCTATTCTAACTTTACTTTTTCAGCCTCTTGTGCATGGGGAAAGTCAAAGCAGTTACAGATTTAGTTATAATTTTCAGTTCGTAGATAAAAAAAAAATCTTCCCCACTTGTAACATGTTCTCTCCCTTTTTGTTTCATTCAGAGTGGTTACTTACCAAATAATCCAGCTTACTTCAGAATGTCATCTTTCCAGCATTCAGAAGTATAGAGGATGATTGGCTAATGGCCTAGATTACCTGCAGCACCTCCCTCCCTATTCTACAAGAATATAACTAATCTGGTCACTTCTCATGCTATCTCAAACACTTGCCCCCCCCCCCCAGCATATAGCAGCCATCATCCGACCCAATAAAGCACCTTTAATCTCATTGATTTCAATGGTCTTAAAGGTGTTTAATTCTGTGTTGGATTGTGGCCAGTGCTATTATGGGGTCTGAGACAGTCACGTCTAAAGGAAGAGCCTGCCCAGGTCCAAATAGCAGCTGTAGTATCCTTATTCAGGAACAGGGCTGTTCCAGGGTAGTTTAGTACTTAACAGTAGAATATCTAATATAAATAGTTTTAAAGCTGTCTGTATCTTATCCCCAGAACAGTTGAAAGCATTGATGCTGTGAGAAGAATGGAGCTCTTCTACGTTAATATTATTTAACAACATACAACTGCCTTATAAAATGTTCTTGTTTCCATTTCTCAGGGCAGCATAACAGCGGCAGACTTCTCTCTCTACAAGTGCTTTCTTCCATTTGAGAACACAGTTATTACTATCTACTGTACAGCAGGAGCCGTACTTGTGGTCCTCATCCTAGCTCACTTTCAGCCTCTCATTTCTCCTTTTCATTTTGTTCGGCATTTAATCATTAAGTATAAAGCACTATGAAGAGTCAGACACTTGTAATCAGTCACTGACACACCAAAGCTAAAGAACAGTCCATCAGACTACATTCATGCCAGCAAATGCGTACTTGAATTGCTAGCCCAGAGGCAGGTTGCCTTTACATACAGAAAGTCCTATACAGTTGATATGACTTTTACTACACAGGGTAAATTAACTGAATGCTTCATGCTGTACAAAAATATTGTATTCTACAATCAAATGAATCATTTTCTTGCTAAAGTTTTTGTATCAAATAAGTATATTAAAAGTTTGTAACTGTACACTATGTAAGTCCTAGAAGCCTCCTCTTGTGTCTGCACTAGTGTCCTATGCTTTTAGAGGCTCTGTCTTTCTAATTGGAAACAATTTTAAAGTGTTATTGCTGCGTGACCATCTGATGTGGTACTTTTTCCTCTTGATGTCAGCAATACAAGATGTAGAGTTATTTTACAGTAAGATATTACCAAAACAAAAGGCTATTGGGAAGAAGCAACTTACTAGCCTTAGATGAGTCACTTGGTTTGAGTTAGACATAAATAGTTTTAGATGGCAGTCATGTGACAATCATCAAAACCTCTTGGTAACAGGCTTGCGGAATATTGGCAAACCAGGCAAAAAAACGAGGACAAGACTTCTGCGCTGTTGAAATAGCTGTGTGAAGTCTGTGTATCTCACAGACACATGTCTAAGAGGTCTGGCTGAAATTCTTCCCTGGAATAAGATTATAAGCAGCTGCTCCCCCACCCCGCATGGTTCATACAGAATTATAATGGCATGATGCACATTGTATTAGCATTTTTCTAAAGGAGATGGTCCTGGCCAGAGAACTTCACACTTGGATCTTAAACATTTACATCCCATCTATATTAATGGCATTTTAAAGTAATGAGTTTAAGAAAAAGACTTAAGCAGGGTACTAAACTAAGCCACAGGAAGTCCTGAAGCTGAATTACTTAATATACTTATTTCCCCAGTAAATAAGTGTTTAGGTTATGGTTGAACCAATGCAACATCACACAACGACTGCAGACAGTTACGTTATGGGTAGGGCCCTTTGGGTGCAGTCCATGCTGCATTTGGGAAGTGAGACAATAGGATAGAGAGACAGCTCCCCCATCCCCTTCTCTAACTAGCCACACCTAATTGTATTTTCTCACTTTTAACAGGCAATAGTTTACATTATTAACTTTCTCTTTAGGAGAAGTCTTTTTTCCCCAGTGGTATTTCCAATCATTTCAATGTAAGTGTCTTTTAAACATTCTGAGAATCTGCATGGTTGCCATTAGTTATTAAAATAGGTCAAACTAGCAGTTTCAAAGTGGGTCTTAAATGGGATCTTAAAAGATACAGTACCTAGGAAGATTACTAATTTGACCACTCTGCAGAATTATAACCACAACATGTCCGCCCAGTTATTAGGAAAAGCAGTCTGGGCTTATATAAATAACAAACATGCTCTCCTTATTTAAAAATTGATTCACATTGTGGTTGAAAATATTTCTCTTCCAATTTAAAGCAAAGGATGAAGATAATGCAAGTGATAAGTAATCTATGGCGTTATGTAGGCTAACACTTCTAAATTTGTTATTGCAACTACAAATTTTAAACGTTTGTACAGGTTATCTTAGACACAGGAAACTATGTACTCTGACATAACACCTATGTATAAAATATAAAGCAATCTTATAGTTACGGAGAAGGGCATGCCTTATTGCTACAGCAATTCTTGCTTTTATATTGTACTGTACCACAACTTATTTTGTGAATGTCATTTGCATAAATTATTCAAGTTTGAGAAATATTCACACATTGCGATTCTACAATATTTAAAATAAACCCCACTTTCTAAAGTCTCTTTATTAAGAGAAATGTAATGTCCTCTTGTAATTCTCTTAGGCCAGACAAAAAGGTTATACCTTTTCTTCATTCTTGCAATGTGCACAATGAAAGCGGCTGTTGCAACAAAGATTGAAGAGCCTTTATCTAATGGTGATTTTTACACATTCACAATCTGTGCAATTGTGGAACGTCTTGTGAATGACCAAAGAATTACTGAACATAGTTTTTTTTAAAGGTAAAACAAGAATCTTGATTCCCATGAAAACAACACCAGGTTGCAATTTGGACACTTGAATCAATTTCAGTGTTTTAAAGCTGAGAGTGAGAGAAAGGCATGTTGCTGCAATAGCTGGTAGCAGCAGAATTTACTTGGAAAGGTAAATGACTAAAATTTGCATAATTTATAATTTTTTATACTAAAGAGCTTTTTTTATATAAACCAGAAAAAAAAACTAAACTCTACAGAGAAGATTTTTTTTACCTCCAGTCACTGCTGCAGGTAAAGTTGACATCAAGCTGTACAGCGCAATCAAAAACATACTTACATCTTAGCTCATTTTACAGGTACAGCCATAATCAAGGCACAAAGATCTTCTACAAGTATTTTTTGTCAATAAAATTGTACAAAATAATATTACACTTTACAGTCTGTACAATATAATAATAAACCAGCAGTAAAACAAAATATATTATATATATATTATATATATATATATATATATATATAGGGAGAAGACTAATGTCCAAAAATGATCTAAACTAGTTGGATCATTTGCGGACAGAAGAAACAATGTAAGTGAGGGGTGGATTTTCTGCCTAGGTGCAATAGGCTGAAAAAGTAGCTCTAATTTCAAATGCCTGAGGTGTGTAGAGTCTCAGCTCCAAACCTCCAGAAAAATTGCTCAACTTCCCTGTGCCTCATTATCTACTCTATTTCCTATGCCGATAATGGCTTAAAAGAGGAGGTCATTCATCAGTTGACCTGCAACTCAGTTATGTTTAAAAATTGTGACTGTGTAATAAATATTGTGGTGCTGCTACATCGCGCGTGTATACATCCTCAACAGTATTTCATAACCCTGAAACAAAGTGCATTATTCTTTTCCCTCCGTCTTATCAAGTACTCTTCAGCGTCATGGTAGAAAAGGAATCCATGCACACTATATGTATGACATGGTGTCATCTAGCTAGCAGATACCAGCTTGAACTAACAAGCCTGCTGAAAAAATTTAGCAGGCTATGTCCAATTAAAAATGAAACAAACAAACAAATGCAACCAAACCTAAGGAAACAGAGGTAGCCAAAGGCCTTAGTGGAATGACAAAGAAGTGGCATATAAAAATAAAGCACACATATCGTCCCCTAAAGCATGTACTGGGTTGAAGGGCTAATCAAAGTAAACAAACAGAGGAGACAGACGTATCTATATAGTATCTTCCTCTACTTCATGTGAGGAAGTCTAGAAAGAAAAAGATGTTTAAAACCACAGGCTCCATGGTGTTTGTAATTACAAAAGTTCATACTGCCGAAGATGCATTCTCTGAATGATGTCTCTACAGTCGTTGAACACTCTGCGGATGTTTTCCGTGTCAACTGCACATGTAAAATGTGGGTAGCAGTAATGCTTTCCATCTCCTGTTGCCGTGCTTATTCTCTGCAGGGGATAAGAAAACACACGTTCAAGACTACTTTTTGTCAAAAGGCACAAACTACACCTTCCATTGACCACAAAATAATGGAGCATTGTTTTGAAGAATGGAAGTCTGACTTTTAGAGATGACAAAATGAAAGCATATCCATTCAATGAAGGATAAAGAAAACTCCAAACCACATCCAGAGGGTTATGTGCTTTAATCCTACTTAGTGGGCACACAAACAGACCAGAGGCAAAAGTCAAAAGACAACGAAAGGAGTACTTGACAGAACACTAAACAATTCTGCCACTTATAGGCACTTGATTTGGCAAGTTTGTACTCACTTTCTCAATATACATATAGCTTAATTCCCCCCCCCCCCCGCCCACACACACAGTTTATTTCCCCTTCTAAAGACTAGGAAATCCACAGGCAAATGTATAAATGGACAATAAAGTTACATTCTTATAGGCAATCAAATCAGCGAACATGCTAACCCATGGTTAGGCTACTAACCCTTTGCAACGAATGGTTAGTGAGCATGTTTAAACTGTGGTTATGTAGCCACCATGGTTAGGAATGGTTCACACAACATGCTAAGCCATAATGTTTAACTCAAAATGCTTCACCATCGTGGCTTAGCATGTCATCTGAACAAGATCATCAATCAATATTCTGAGAGCATGAGGAGGTTCAATTGTGCCAGCTGCATTTGTAGGTTGGTGTCCCTTTACAGACACAACCCTAGGCACACTACATGCAGCCCACTGAACAATAGAAAGAGCACCTATTTTAGCACAATTTGTATATACAATTTTTGCATTTATAAAATAGGGATAATAATTATTATTTCATAACTGCTGGTTTCAAGCTGTAATCACCCTTGTATAATATATGAAGATTGTAGTAAAAATCTTTTGTAGACAAATTTATGGATAATAAGTCAATGCAACTTCTCAATTAAAAAAAATACTTACTAAAAATTCATCTCGGATAAAAAACTTTGCTCTTGTAACTTTGGGGTCTTCTCCTGCATCTGGAGTTGCTGTTATGAACATGAAATTAAAAAAGTAATAAGTTTTACTTGCTCTTATGTATGTATGGTACATTTATGAGTGATACTGTCAAATGACAAGTAATTTCACTTAAATAAAATTAAACTTATTTTACACACTGCTTCTGAACAGAAAATACGTTTTACAATATTAGCATTAAGAATATTAATTTCTACAATTTTAAACTGCCATAGGCCACAGTATTCTTACGTGTGTAAATTGTCATGATTATCATCTACTATGATGCCTTGTGGTGATGAGAAGAAAGGAGTTTCAGAGAGGGATAGAATCCGAGACCTTCTGCATGCAAAGCACGTGCTCTAACATTGAGCTACAGCCCCTCCATTATTTGACAAGGTGAAATTTAAGTGAGATTTAATATATGAAGCACATTAATGCTTAAAAACATCATTTAGAATTTGCTCCCAGGCTATCTTCATTATGCCTGTAGCACTGAAGCCTCCAGCACTGATTGGCTCAATGGCATGGAACTTTCAATTGTTCAAGAAGCTAAATAGTGTGCAGTCCAACTTCTATGAGGGAAGGAAAATTTGTCAGTTTGCATGGGATTAAAACTTTACAGGATGGTTGAACTTGGGAAAATGTTCTGGGAACTAAGAAAACTAAGAGACAGGAAGCCCAGAGGCAAGGATACAAAAGAAAAGTAAAGAGTAGACAATAGGCTGAGGAAGAAGAAAATGGAAAAAATGTAGGTGAAATGTTAGACTTGAGGAAAAGGGTGTAGGAGGCAGGGAGTAAGGCAAAGGCAAGATAATCCTAGAGGGGGCTCTGAAGAAACTTAAAATCAGGATGGTCTGAATGCTAATACTCCTCTATGGAGAGAGGACTATTAGAAAAGCTGGTCAAGTGCAGGGCCCCACAAATCTTTACTGCCAAATGGGTTCTTAAAGAAAGCAGACAAAATCGACAAAAGGCTGAGAAGAAGGAACTTGACAAAATAAGAGGTGGTGGAGACATGGAACTGAAGAAGGAGGAACCAAGTTGCAAATCACAGGATCTAGGGACAGGAGAACCTGTGGCAAGATGGGTGGATGTCTGAGGACTGTTAACTAGGGAGCCAAAAGGGCCATAGGATTGATAGGTCTACAGCAGGGATGGGGAATGTGTGGCCCTCCAGATGTTGGAATGCAACTCCCCTTACCACTGCCTATGCTGCCTAGGGCTGATGAGAGTGGCAGTCCAACATCATCTTGAGGGCCACCCATTCCCCACCCCAGTCTAGTCTGTAGGTTACAGGAGTTCAGCCAGTTATGATTTGTACTATCACTTCAGCATTGTAATCAGCTAACCCTAAGGACATGATTATGGGTAAGAAGCAGTTTAGGGTGTAGCCTTAAATCTCATATATTGAACTAACCAGCCAATTATCTGGTTACAGGCTTCTAGTACTGCTTGTAACAAAGTATTTTTTCAAAACTTAATTTCTGTTGTATGTATATTTGCTTACATATCTGTGTGGCATAATTTTATTTAAGGGATTTGTGCATGTTGCACTATTTATTTATTTATTACATTTTTATACTACCCAATAGCCGGAGCTCTCTGGGCAGTTCACACAAAAATCAAAACCATAATAAAACAACCAACAGTCCAAAAACACAAATACAAAATGCAATATAAAATGCACAACCAGGATAAAACCACGCAGCAGAAATTGATATAAGATTAAAATACAGAGTTAGAACAGTAAAATTTAAATTTAAGTTAAAATTAAGTGTTAAAATACTGAGAGAATAAAAAGGTCTTCAGCTGGCGATGAAAGAGTACAGTGTAGGTGCCAGGCGGACCTCTCTAGGGAGCTCATTCCACAGCCGGGGTGCCACAGCGGAGAAAGCCCTCCCCCTAGTAGCCACCTGCCTCACTTTCTTTGGCAGGGCCTTAGCATTAAAGGACAGCAAGAATTATGTTAACTATTTAAACATGATGTAGTTAAGAAACTCACCATCTTCAGGTACAGTGTAACGTGTAAATTCAGGAAAATAATCTTCAATTTTAGACTTCCCTGCCAAGACTTTTTCAGCCAGCATGTCTTGTTTGTTCAAGAACAAAATAATTGAAATTGTCCGTAACCACCTGCAAAGGCCAAAAGTTTAGTACATTGACAGATTTCCAACTTTCACAAACATGGCATGGAAGTGATGACCATCCCCTTTCATGCCTCCACTGGTGGGCAATATAGAGGTATCATTCAGCTTTTATGGCTCAGAACTGTAGTTAGATGTATCCCCCATTAATTTATGCAATCCTTTTTCATAAGCGAATTATGCATATACGTTGATTTATCTCCAGGTAAATCTCTTGCATGTATTCCTACTTTACATTAGCAGTTAACTTACAGCAGTACTTTAGCTATCCTGAAGATGGACCAATTCATGTTGCTCTGCAACCATCTTTGCTTTCACAAACAAGATCTGACAACTATATTTGGGGGTGGAAAGAAATAGCCTCTCTCCTGCATGTCTCTCTACAATCATAAGTTCATTAAGCAATTCCAGGTGTTCATCCAACTTTCTTTGTGGAGCCATCAGTACTTAAACTAAGCTAGTTCATGTGTGCATATACCTCTGTCATGGTTAACCTTGCTTCCTCTTGCTATAGATCTAAACCACCCTTGGTGTATATGTAGAATTACCATATATTCCTTAACTTCTGCTCTCTACCTTACAAGAGACCTGTGTGATCCATTCATGTTGAAACAGACCCAAGTAATTGCTGGAGTTTATATTTTCAAAGAAAGCATAGCTATTGCTTCTTTGTCTCAGGAGCCTTCAGTGTAACCTGAAATCTCTCTGTATCAGGCATGACTAACCTAATTTAAATCTGCATAACAGCTCCTCTACTCCAACTTAAAGATTATTACATGTTGCAGACTAAGGTTTTTATAGCACGCTCAAAAAACGCTCTCCCCCATTTATTTGTTTTGCTTAACATATGGGCAGAAGTAGCAGCAGAAAGGAAGGTGAATTGCCATCTCCACTTGTTGCTGCTTTCATCAGTCACATTGAGAATAAGAATGTGGGGATGCAAGGCCATTCCTTGTGTTGTGTCTTTTAGGTTGTAAGACTGAGTACAGAATGGCAGACTAATAGAGCCCTTGCCAGCCTCATCTCAAGGATAAGTAATTCCTTATTTGGCAAAAATCAGCTTAAAGCAGTACTTGATGAGGCAAAAACATGTACATATGGATCCAGCAAAGGCACATGGATCCAAAAAAAGCTTCTGTGCATGGATGTCATCCTGCATGTGCTTTGCCAAAATGGCAGCTGAAATTGTTAGCACTAACAGCAGTGTTCACTTGTGATGTGGGACTTATTTCAGATATATCATTCCTCAAAAGCGGATCAGTACCAATTCTGCTTGGTAAGAGAGATTTCTATACAAAGAAGATTGTTTGTAGCCTACTCCTGTGCATGAATATCTCTGGATTGTGGCCACATTGTTTACAATTAGCACAAAAATGATTTTAAAAACAATATAAATATTGAATTTAACCACACATTACACAATAATCCCCTTCAAATGCTAGATACATGAAAGCATTTTTGTTGCTTTCACCAAATGAAAATGCCCTCTGCATGGAAATCTTACCTATTGTTCCAGATACTTTTGAAGAGGTCCAGGGACTCCCGTAATCTGTTAGTATTGTTGTCTTCCCTTATGACCATATTGTAGCTGCTACAGGCCACAACGAAGATAATAGCTGTGACATCTGGGGAAGAGCATACAGCAGGCAGAATTAGGAGAGAATAACATTTTAACTAAGAAATGTTATGTTGCACAAGATATGATGATGAATGATCAAACATGTTTTATAATGGTTATTTACAAATGCAGTCTTTTATATAAACAAAACAATAATGGTATTCTAAGGCTAAGAAACTTGGTTCTTATTTAAATAATGTGCATTTGCAGTAAGAACAAGAAGAAAACACCTTTAGAGCAAACATATAATGTGAAAATATTACTTACCGTTAAAACACTGGATCCATTTTCTTCTTTCATCTCTCTGACCACCTACATCAAACATGCTATTGAAAAGCCAGAGAGTATTATTATTATTTTTGGCAGGTATAAAGAAAATCTCAATTTACATGCTATGTACATCTTTTGCAGTTCCAAATGAAATGGCAGTTCATATTGCATGAAAGGAAAAGGGGGCATTATCTTAGGGCTCTCTGCGAATACTCACACATTCTTACACTTGCTGCAAAATTTTAGTAAATATCACTGCCGAGGTTACAATTCTGAACACATTAACAAGGAAGGTACTAACAGATAGTTGGTCAACTGAGGCGAAAATGGGGGGGGGGAAGTCTGTCTGACTTACTAGAGCCCCAAATTGATTGATTGATTGATTGATTGCATTTCTATACTGCCCAATAGCAGAAGCTCTCTGGGCGGTTTACAAAATGAAACAAAATGGGCCAAACAAGCCTACTGATAATGGTGCAGGGATTTCATTCTATAGCAGCTCACAGAAAGGAAAAAAGTTTGGTTCTTTGAATTCCTGTAACAGTTTTACACATCTGAGAAACTTTGGGCGCAATCCTATAGCCCCTAAACAGTGTCTGGGGGACTTAGGATTGTTTGATTTTTGGGCTCCAAGGTAGAAACCAGGGCTTTTAACCTTGGAGCCCAGAAACTGCGCTCCCTGCCCCCTCTCCTTCATAGCCGGCCTGCCCAGAAATGGAGCACGGAGGTGGCAAAAGGGGGGCAGGGAGGGGAGGAGACCGTGGAGGCGGTCCATCATTGATCTTTGATATTGTTTACCAAGCAATAACCCATATTTTAGAAGTGCATAGTCAGTAGTGGCCCGTACAACAGATAATGATGCTAGTCTATACATTTTGAGCTTCTCCCTTTGCATCTTAGAAGAGCAAGAATGCTTGAAAAAATACTTCGTAATTTTCTAAAAGTTAGTTTCGTTGCTTCACTTTACCATTGATGAGAAAGTTGAGCACACATTATAGATTATTACTAATGTACTTACTGAAAGTTTACTTTATCTACTTGGAATCTTGTCTCAAAAATCCCAGATGTCAAAACTCTGCATCTTAAGAGATCCTAGAAACAAGAAACATAATCAGGTGTATGACATTTTTCACTAAAAACAACAACCATTCACCAAACCTAGACTTTAAAAGAACATGTAATAGATATATCAACATTTCAGTATAACTGATGCATGATGTGGATTGACACAATGACCTGGTTCAGTCGTAATGGCAATTCATGGGCTATTGAACCCACAATTTGTTGTTAGGCTAATTTTGGGTTGTTTACCTATTGTAGGTTAATTGAAAGCGCAAGTGACAAGTGCGTCAGAGGTAGTATACTCAGTTTACAAATGCAGTTTGCTTACTTGAAAGTGTAGTTCTTCGAATGGTTATTTGTGCATTTACACATATGCATTCTGCACCTGGGCAGAGCCTCAATTCGGGAAATTTCTATAGCTGAGGAACGTTTTGCTGGGAATCTTCCCCCACTGTTCTACTGCTTATGTTCCCAGCAGGTTCTAGCAATCTAGCCTATCTCCTGAGTTCCCTGAGACTGCCTAACATAGTCTCAGATCCGAGGACAATAACACACCTCAGAACTGACACTTATAGCAATATCGACTGGTGGGTGGGTTGTGTGAATGCAAAAGTGGTCACTCAAAGAACTATAGTTACAGGTAAGCAACCTGCCTTTCTTCTTCATGGTCTCTGTGCATCACACATATGGGAGATTAACAAGCTCACCTATCGGAGAAGGGTAGGTGCTTTGTGATGTCCTATTGAAAGAGTGTTGACATGACTGCCCGACCAAGCTTGAACATTGAGTCTATAGTGTGGTTTCGACCAAGTTGTGACCCTGCATAATTCTGGTATCGATGCTTATTAATTGGATCCATTAACTTTGAGACCAGTAATTTCATAAGCCAGTTTGATAGTGTGGATGATCTAAGAAGCAAAACTTTGCAATGACGCTTGCACTCCTTTCTTAGGTTCCCCATTTTTAGGATCGGAACCGTGCTTGTCCGAAACCTTTTTATTTATTTATTTATTTATTTAAGCATTTTTATGCTGTCATTCAGCCAAAAAAGGCTCTCACGGTGGCTTACAAAAGACTTTCTTGACAGCCCCTGCCCACAGGCTTACAATCTAAAAGACATGACACAAAAGGAAAGGGGATTGGGAGGGAGGAGGAGGAGGGGGAAAAGGAAAGCAAATTCAGGCACTACAATCTTAGTTGCATAGTTCAGCAGTTACAGTTGGCAGCAGGAGTGAGGGGGCTCTCAGCTGGAGCTGGACCCAGGCACGATGGAGAGGTGCCTGGCTGCTGCTTCTTCCCCCACTGATGGCCTCTGCAGAGACAGTTGGTAGCAGGAGAGAGGGGGCTCTCAGCTGGAGCTGGACCAGGCACAGTGGAGAGGTGCCTGGCTGCTGCTTCCTCCCTCACTGATGGCCTCTGCAGAGACAGTTGGTAGCAGGAGAGAGGGGGCTCTCAGCTGGAGCTGGACCCAGGCACGGTGGAGAGGTGCCTGGCTGCTGCTTCCTCCCTCACTGGTGGCCTCTGCAGTGACAGTTGGTAGCAGGAGGGAGGGGGCTCTCAGCTGGAGCTGGACCCAGGCACGGTGGAGAGGTGCCTGGCTTTTCTTTTTGTGTTTTAGAAGCTTGAGCCTGTTTTGAAAAGTTTTTTTCCGCAGCCAAGATGGTGAGTGACAGTCGTGGAACAGGAAGATAAGTGTGAGACCCTTCGAATTAGAGACCCTTGATGGGCTGAGGAAATGGACTGCATCTCCACTGGCCCAACATAGCCGGGCGGCTTGGGTGGCGATGATTTCTTTGAATCCATGGCCTCAAGAACTTTTTTCTCCAAAGCATTGCTTTTACACTGTTAAAGTGATTGAGTCTGGCTTGCTTTTGTAAAGTTCATACAGGGAGGACTGGTCTCAACCCCATGTTATTTCCTAAGATACAAAAGGCAGAGCAAATGTCCACCAGTGGGGAATAATTTACTGCACACGTTTGCGGAATGGGGCTTTAACTACCATAGGTGTCCTGCGGCGATCAAAGATTGCGACAAATTCCAGCGCAAACCTAACCATACTAACTACTCTTTCGGGGGTGTGTGTGTGAAGAAAGAATGAGAAAAAATACAAAAGAAACAAAACAAAAGTCTGAGCTACCTCAGCAACTACTAACAAGACCCTTAACAGAGTCTTGTGCAAACAGCTAGGTGGCTGAAAGAGAATGGAGGAGACAGGCAGGAACCCGCTGGGACATGCGCAGGACAGTGGGGGAGGGTTTCTGCCAAAATGTTCCTTAGAGTTTCCTGAATTGAGGCTCCATGCAGGTGCAGAGCCCATATGTATGAATCACAGAGAGCACAAAGAAGAACCCATGGGTTAAACAAGCAATGGGCTGTTGTGACCTGTGAACCAGCCCAATCATTCTATTGCAGAAGAAGGCAGACTTCAGGATTCTGGAATTTACTTTGTTGGTGTTTTTTTTTTTATTAGAACTCTAAGATCCATATGCCAGATGCAAAAGACATACATTTAGAATGAAAGAATCCTGAGCATGATAATTTGTTCTGAGCATTAGAATGGAATGGGACTTACAGTTCTTCATACAGAAATCTATTCCTGGTTATACTGTTCCCTCACCCAGTTTTCTTCATTTCTGAGGTTTAATTTAGGGGGATGGTGTCATTTTGTTATTGCCACTATTAAAACATTCAGAGTTAGAAATCCATGCTGATCTATTTCAAATCATCCAGAGATCTACTAGTAGACCCCAATCTACCTTCTTCCAACCTCATTCTACAGAATGCATTCAGGTTAGAGACAGTAAAGCATACCTCTGAAGAACCCCTAATTATTAGGAACAACTTTGGTATGAACCTGATTTTGTAACTTTGTGAAGTGCTCAATTCATTACTAACCCCCCACCCGCAGCCCCAAATGTACGACTATGGATGTAATAGCTGCCAAATATTGTTGCGATGCCTGCCTCTTAGTTAACAGTGAAAAAGACTGTCTAGGTACCAGGTAATGGATAAACTTGTTCCAAGAACTGACATTTGCTTTTAGATACTGGCCAGGATCTGAAGAACAGCCTAGGTTCAAGCAAGGGGCTTGCAGTTCTAAAATAGAACTATTTTATAATTGTTCTTTGAACAGCTGACTCCCATGCCATACAACAAACTGTTTTTTAGAATACATTCAGTTTCAGACTACTTTCAGTTATTACATTTCTATACCTCCCAATTGGCAAAGCACTCTGGGCATTTCATAACAATTTAAACCATAAAATACAACACATTGACCCTGTTCAAACAACACGCTAAGCCATGGTGGTTAAGTATTTTGAGCTAAACATTATGGCTCAGCATGAAGTATGTCGTGTGAACCATTCCTAACCATGGTGGCTACATAACCACGGTTGAAACATGCTCACTAACCGTTTGCTGAAAAAGGGTTAGCGGCCTAACCATGCCTTAGCGTGATGTCTGAAAATATTATGTAAAAGTTTAAAACCACAGTATAAAATAAAAGTAAAAACCAAAATAAAACCCAGCAGCAGTGCAAAGGTTTAAAATACAGCAAAAGATTTAACACAACAAAAACTGAAAGACTAAAATGCCTTGTGTTGAAAAGAGTACAACGTAGACACCAGGCGAGCCTCTCTGGGAAGCTTATTCCACAGCCGGCGGGGAGGGCACAACAGAAAAAGCCCTCTTCTTAGTAGCCATCCACCTCACTTCCTTTGACGGGCTCCCGGAGAAGTATCACTGAAGACGATCTTAGGGTCTGGGGAAGTATATATGGGAGGAGACAATCCTTCAGGTGACTTGGCCCCAAGCCATTTAGGGCTTCGAATTTTAATACCAGCACTTTGAGTTGGGCCTGGAAATGGACTGGCAGCAAGTGCAGATGGAGAAATACTGGCATACTATGACCACATTAGCCAGTCCCTTTTAACAATTTTGCTGTCCTATTTTGGACTACCTGAAGTTTCAAAGGCAGCCCCAAAATTGCAGTAATCCAGGGGAGAGGTTACCAGAGCATGGATAACTGTAGCTAGGCTATCTCTGACCAGATAAGGACGTAGTTGGTATGTTAGCATAAGCTGTTCTGTGCCACCGAATGCATCTGTGTCTAGCAACAATGCTGGCTGGATCCAAGAGCACCCCCAAACCATGAACCTGACCCAGGTCTACATTAGGCTTTTTCAGGCATGACTTAATTACTGTCTCCTTTAAGGAGGCTGGTACCATCTCCTCTCTCAGGCAGGAATTTAAAACCCAGCCAGACATCCCCTCCCAATTAGATGTAATAAGCCATGAAAAGTGAGGGTAAAGCTCATTGCTGGTTGACCAGACTTTACCAAGCACCTTGTTTGCATCTTCAGGCCTCAACAACTGAAACTCACCCAATATAACTGAACCAGGCGGTGCTCTGTGCACCTCTGCTAATGGAACTCCACTAACTGCCTTCAATGCTGCATGGAGGAAACAGTTTAAAGCCCCTATATTCATAAATCTTTGGACTCTGGACCCAGGAATATAACACCAATTTGACAAGTCTGTAATTGTGGTCACTGAACTATGAGAAGTATGTAGTTTAATTAACCCACCCCTCATCCAATAAACATTTTACAAATTTAAACTCTGATTGAAATTAAATAATTTTCAAAATTGGTTTGTAGTCTATTCCCAGTTGCTTCATATTTTACTTACCTGATCGGTGGGTGTGTAATCAGGCAAACTGACACTGTCTATTCTTTCTAGAAAGCTGAAAGAAAACATAACTGTTAAGCAGGGAAGATCTAATATTAAAACTGCAATAACTGCTGCTCCATTTGTACTCTTATATGCTAGGAGTGATCTAAAGAATAGGATCAAGGCTGCAGCCAAAATAGGCAAACAGCATTTGTCTGCAAAGCACCATTTGCCCAATACCTGCTGCAGGGCAGGGGGAGGCATTTTCTTCGTCTTTATGTAAACTGTTAATATCTTCACAGAAGCTAAGATGTCCTTGTAAAAGCCCATTCAACCAAAATGTTGGGACTAATTATTCATCACAGGGTATTTCCCCAAAAGTTGTATACAGCAGAACACAGTTAATGTGCAAGGCAGAAAAGCAGAACCAAGGTGAGTTGCCTAGGGAAGATGTAAGTACTAGCAGGATTAGCCCTGAATCTGATTACCTGAATTTGCAAGGCCTGTTGCTATGGCAACTAGACAGGCTAGCTGCCTGGGAATAACTGTGCTGGGGGAAAGGCTTAAAGAAGAGCAGGCAACAAGCAGGGAGGAGTGGTAGGACCTTTCCAGATTATCACTGGACAACATGAGGCACTGTTGTTCAATAGTGAGATTCAGATGCCTCCTCTCTTCAGATTTGGAAATAAACTGCACTTTATTATTACTTGGAAAACATGTTTCTTTCCCAGAATAGTGGAACCATTGTAATTTGGAGTGCTGGCTGGATATAATTGTGTATTTTGAGCACCTGCTAGATAATGCTTGTGAGGTCACTAATGTTGAGATATACAGCCCACTGTCCTGCTCTACATGCCATGTTGTGACATAACAATTGTGAAAGTGTCAAATCCTTCTGTGGTAGGACCTCCTGATAACTTTTACTTTCACTAGAAGCAGCAACAGAGCCCCAGGATGCGGATCTGGGCTGTGACGCTATGGGGTGGCAGTTTAACCCTTTCCACCTGCACTATTTCCCTGACACAAATCACCCCTACCAAAACTGCTGCTAGCTGCAGTAGGGAAACAAGACATGTACTCATCTGGTAAAAAGAGAAAAGGGTTAAACTCTCCCTCCACAAGGCAATGCATGAAAATATGTGCAAAGGGCTTCATACTTGACTTGCAGACTAATCAGTTTCAGATTCCATTTGATGCTCCTTTCTGCAGGACAAGTGGTCTTTTTTTCATGCACAGGAGCACACTGTATCTTAGTTTTTCAGAGAATCATAGAATAGTAGAGTTGGAAGAGGTCTATAAGGCCATCGAGTCCAACTCCTTGCTCAATGCAGGAATCTACCTTAAAGCATCTTGAATGCCTCTAGTACGGGAGAGCCCAAGACCTCTCTAGGTAATTGGTTGTATTGTTGTACTGCTCTAACAGTCAGGAATTTCTTCCTGATGTCCAGCTGTAATCGGGCTTCCTGTAACTTGAGCCCGTTATTCCAAGTCCTGCACTGTGGGATGATGGAGAAGAGATCCTGGCCCTCCTCTGTGTGACAACCTTTCAAGTATTTGAAGGGTGCTATCATGTATCCCCTCAGTCTTCTCTTCTCCAAGCTAAACATGACCAGTTCTTTCAGTCTCTCCTCACAGGGCTTTGTTTCCAGACCGCTGATCATCCTTGTTGCCCTCCTATGAACCCACTCTAGGTTGTATGCATCCTTCTTGAAGTGTGGTGCCCAGAACTAGATGCAATTCTCAAGATGAGGCCTAACCAGTGCCGAGGAGGGGAACCAGTACCTCACACGATTTGGAAGTTATACTTCTATTAATATAGCCCAAAATAGCATTTGCTTTTTTTTGCAGCCACATCAAACTGTTGGCTTGTATTCGGCTTGTGATCTACAACAATTCCAAGATCCTTCTCGGTTGCAGTATTGCTGAACCAAGTATCCCCTATCTTGTAACTGTGCATTTGGTTTCTTTTTCTTAGGTGTAGAACTTGGCATTTATCCTTATTAAATCTTATTCTGTTGTTTTCAGCACAGTGCTCCAGCCTATCAATATCACTTTGAAGTTTGCTTCTGTCTTCCAGGGTATTAGCTATCCCACCCAATTTGGTGCCATCAGCAAATTTGATCAGCATTCCCTGCACCTCCTCGTCCAATCCATTAATAAAAATGTTGAAGAGCGCTGGGCCCAGGACTGAGCCCTGCGGTACCCCACTCCTTACCTCCCCCCAGTTTGAGAAGGTACCATTGATAAGCACTCTTTGTGTCTGATTCTGTAGCCAACTGTGGTTCCACCTAATAGTTGTTCCATCTAGCCCACTTTTAACTACCCGTTTTCCCCAAAAATAAGAGAGTGTCTTATATTAATTTTTGCTCCCAAAGACGTGCTAGGTCTTATTTTCAGGGGATGTCTTATTTTTCCATGAAGAAGAATACGGTACACATTTATTGTTGAACAAAAAAAAAAGGTCTTATTTTCGGGGGGATGCCTTATATTACAGTAAGAGGCAAAACTGGAAGTAGGTCTTATTTTCGGGGATGTCTTACTTTCGGGGAAACGGGGTAGTTTGCAGATCAGAATGTTGTGTGGTAATTTGTCAAAAGCTTTGCTGAAGTCAAGATATATTATGTCCTCAGCATTCCTACAGTCCACAAGGGAGGTTACCCGATCAAAGAATGAGATCAGATTAGTCTGACAGGATTTGTTCTTCACAAAACCATGCTGGCTTCTAGTAATCACTGCATTGTTTTCAAGGTGCTTACAGACTGACTTTTTTACAATCTGCTCCAAAAATTTCCCAGGGATTGATGTCAGACTAACTGGTTTATAGTTCCCAGGTTCCTCCTTTTTGAAGATAGGGACAATGTTATCCCTCCTCCAGTCATCCGGCACCTCACCCATCTTCCATGTTTTTGCAAATATAATAGACAGTGGTTCTGAGAGTTCTTCTGCCAGCTCCTTTATTACTCTAGGATTCAGTTCATTGGGCCATGGAGATTTGAACTCGTTCAAAGAAATTAGGTGTTCCGTGACCATTTGTTTATCAATATCAAACTGCAATCCTTCCCCTTCAGCTTGAACTTCACTTTTGCCATGGGATTAATAGACCTGCTTTTAGGAGACGACTGAGCCAAAGTAGGAACTGAGCACTTCGGCCTTTTCTTTGTCATCTGTTATCAATTTCCCATCCTCATTAAGCAGTTGAACCACAATTTCTTTCCTCTGATTTTTACTATGCACATACCTGAAGAAAGATTTTTTTTGTTGCTTTTAGCCTTCCTTGCTAGTCTCAGCTCATTCTCAGCTTTAGCTTTCCTGATGCCATTCCTGCACTTCTGTGCTACCTTTTAAGAGAGAGAGACCAGCAGCATCTCTGAGCCTATCCCTGCAGCAAGCATATTTCCCTCCTACACACAGGCCTTTAAATCTGGTGCTGATGGAACCTAAAGCTAAAGTTGATTAATTTTAAAAAGGCATTATATACCACCCTGAAGTTCTAGTGGTATCAAATGTGTGGTGAACTTCTAAATGAACACAATCAGATACAGATATCCTCTCAGTATGACATCCTTATGTAACAAGTTAATTGCTGTGCCTTTTTTTGCAATTGGAGCTGTGAATATTTGTATTTTGCATATGAATTCTAAATCATGTTTCACTCTCAAAGTTTCATTGGACAAGGCATAAAATTACACTAGTGTGTTACCAGTATTAATGTTGGCTGCCAGATAAAAAGGCTTAAGCATAAACTGAACTCCATATAACCTTCCTTAGAATCCAAACTGCAAGGTTAAATGACATGACTATTCAAATGCTAAACATATTTTCTTGGCAGTAAGTCTCACAGATTTCAGTCAAATATACTTTAAGTAAATGTGCTTAGGAACATAGTGCTTATCCCACCCCTAACCACAAATATTCCTTTCAGCTTACAGTATGTTTGTCTAGATTTTTAATCAAGTTATATGGCTGAGAACTATGGGATGAACAACAAATTAATCCTGCCTGCCAACAGAGAATTCTCTTTTCATAGGCATCCTATGGTGTTTTCCTTGATTGCTTCACTCCTAATGAACAAGCTCACAAGTAACTGCCAAAAATCACTAAAAACAACAGTAATAAGTACAGTAGGGATATAAGGCTTCTAAATCTACATAAATATTTCACATTAGTTACAGAAAAAGCCAAGCTGAAAATTATTCTTTAGAAACTGACATTATTATATCTATCTTTAGACTTGTAAGTATCTTTAGCAAGTTGCCTAGGAAACCCAGCTTACACTTCCTTTGACAAGCAATGTCTAAATTTTGTCTTATGTAGGAAGAGAACTCAAAAATGCAGATTTCAGTTTGTACATTTTTTTAGTACCAAAAAGGTTTTGAACTCATAAATAAAGTGAATGTTTATATTCTATGTGAGGAATCTCTGCTAGAATAAAAAAGGTAGTAAAGTAGCTACTTATGCACCAACCTGTTCTGAAAATTGTGGAAACATGGGCTTAATTCTACCACTGAAATGGTTAACTTAGGCCTTAGCTAGACCTAAGGTTTATCCTGGGATCGTCCTGGGGTTATCTCTGTTCATGTAAATAACACACAGGATATCCTGGGAGCAGGCAGGGATGATCCCGAGAAAAACCTTAGGTCTAGCTAAGGCCTCCGTCTAGATTGTGCAGTTCTATTTATCTCAACATCATCTTTGCTATTCAAAAATATATAGAACTCCAGTTAAACAATAGCTTCTTTTGTGAATTATTTGTTACTGGAGACACTGCACCTTTCTCAATGCCACTAAATATATACAAATATTATTTTCAGATCCTCAGTGCACTATTTTAAAGAGTGTTCTAAGCAGAGTTTATAGCAAGTCCAATCCCTATCTGAACTCTGCAGAGACGCCTTAAATCCCAGCCTACCACTTGTCTTGCTGTTGCTCCCAGACACTTTTCAATACTGTGCCTCTACTTGCCTCCTTTCTTTCAGCATCCCTTCATTCCACAGCTACATCAGAGGGAGATTAAAGTCTCTCTCCATCAGCTTGGCTTCTCATGTGGCTTTTCCTTCCAGAACTGTCTCTTGCAGTGACCATTCCTCCTGGTCATTATGAAACTTTATTATGTAGCAGTTTGAAAGATCAGGTATCTGAATTTGCTAGTTTCTCTGTTCCTTCCCTATTGCTTCCCCCTCTCATATCATGTTTCAAACAATGCCAACCATTATTATAAAGTGTAAATTGCCTTGAGTGCTTTGGGAGAAATATGGGATATAAACATAGCAGCAAACTAACAGTATGAAGCAGTCTTGCAATTTGGGTCCAGTTTCTTTTCTACCCTTTCTCAAAGTATGATCATGGAGCAGGGTGTATTTGTGCCAACTGCTTAATGTGGCATACCATAAAGATGTTACTATGATTTTGTCTTCAGACACATCTATAAGACATCGCTGGATTCAAGAGCTGAGATTCTGGATTATAACAACTAATTTAGTCACATGGATGAAGCATTCAGTCACCAGAAGATTGATTATTTAAAATACATCACTGTTTTTCTAACATTTAACTGTGTTTTCAGTATAATTTAAGCAGCCTGCAGAGGGCAGCAATAACTAAATGAAATGTGCTAGCTCACATTACATTCGGGCAAACAGCGAGAATCATTTCCACCAGGCTGCAGGAGACAGAGAAGGGGAGCTCTGCTGAGGAGACACCTGCTCAGCCATGGCAAAAGGAGGAGTGAAGAGCGGAAGAAGCTCTCCACCCCTCCTTTTGCCGAGCTCTCCTCGCCGGGGGAGAGCTCTCCTCGTTGTTGGTGGCGGCGGCATGGACGGCTCTTCCTCATTTCTTTTACAGGGAAGTCAGACTATCGTTTTCGGGGTGCACTGGGATCGCATAGAAGCGCTCTGGGAGCGATGTGCGGATCCCCCCTTAGGAGAACGAACCAAGCCACCCACGGACCCTCTCCTTGCTCCTTTACAATGCCAGGTCGGTTAAAAACAAAACAAATATAATTTATGACGAGGAGGCCGACCTGGCATGTTTCACAGAGACCTGGCTGGGAGATGACAGTGGCCCAACATGGGCCCAGGCCCTCCTAGCTGGGTACTGTGTTATCGAGCAGGTGAGGAAAAGTGGGCGGGGGGGCGGAGTATCTGTGGTCTATAAGGATAATCTCAACCTGACCAGACTTCCTGTCCGGGAATTGAATCACATTGAGTGTGTGTACCTGAGTCTAAAGACCAGGGATAGACTGGGGATTCTGTTAGTGTACCGGCCACCCCGCTGCCTATCAGACTCCCTGGCCGAGCTCACGGAACTGGTGTCGGAGTTGGTGTTGGAGTCCTGGGCGACTTCAACATCCCTTTCGGGAATGGTTTGTCAGGTGCAGCTCGGGAGTTCATGGCATCCATGACAAACATGGGCCTATCCCAATTGGTCTCTGGACCCACACATTCAGCAGGTCGCACCCTCGATGCTGTTTTCAGTTCCGAACAGACAGATCTGTGGGCGGAGGTGATAAATACCTCTGCGTTGTCATGGATAGACCATTTTCTGGTCAGGGTTAATATCATGGCTACCATCCGCCCCTGCAGGGGTGGCGGACCTATTAAGATGGTCCGCCCTCGAAGGCTGATGGATCCTCTTGGATTCCAGAAAGCCTTAGAGGGTGATATGGCTGGTATTGTCGACGATCCTGTTGAAGCCCTGGTCAATAGATGGAATCAAGACCTAACTAGGGCTATCAACACGATTGCCCCCAAATGTCCTCTCCAACCTGCTTCCAATCGGGCACCTTGGTACACAGAAAATCTCAGGAAGTTGAAGCGGGAAGGTCGACGACTGGAGCGCCAATGGAGGAAAACTGGTCTCATATCTGACAAGGCACGTCATAGAGAACATCTTCGTTCCTATGGGGTGGCAATACGTGCAGCGAAGAAAGCTTTCTTCTCTGACCGCATTGCATCTGCGAATTCACGTCCAGCAAAACTGTTTAGGGTGGTGAGGGGTCTAACTCAGGCACCTCCTCCCCTGAACCTAGTTTTAGAGCCTTCGGTAGTTCGCTGTGATGCATTTAATGATCATTTCACAGATAAAATCTCTCGGATAAGAGCCAATTTAGATGCCGTCGTTATAACAGAAGCTGAAGCTGAAGTGTCCAGCAACTCCGTGAGTAGGATTACACTGGATCCGTTTCAGTTGGTGAGTACTGATGATGTGGACAAGCTGCTTGGACGAGTAAGGAAGACAACTTGTCCTCTCGATCCCTGTCCTTCTTGGCTGGTCGCCCAGGGAGGAGATGCAGTTAGACTACAACTACAACATATTGTTAATGCATCTCTCAGGGAGGGGAGTTTTCCACCATGTTTAAAAGAAGCAGTGGTACGGCCGCTTCTAAAAAGCCCTCCCTGGATCCCCTGGACCTTAATAATTATAGACCAGTATCAAATCTTCCATTTTTGGGCAAGGTGATTGAGAGGGCAGTTGCCTTCCAACTCCAAGCAGTCTTGGATGATACAGATTTTCTAGACCCATTTCAAACTGGCTTTAGGGCAGGATACGGAGTTGAGACAGCTATGGTCGCCTTAGTGGATGATCTCCGCATGAGCACTGACAGGGGGAGTGTGTCCCTGCTGGTACTTTTGGACCTTTCAGCGGCTTTCGATACCATCGACCATGGTATCCTTCTGGAACGCCTGAGGGGTTTGGGAATCCGGGGCACTGTGCTCCAGTGGTTCTGGTCCTACCTCTCAGGTAGATTCCAGATGGTGATGCTTGGGGATAGTTGCTCCTCAAAAAAGGAGCTGTTGCATGGCGTACCACAAGGTGCCATCCTATCCCCAATGCTGTTTAACATCTACATGAAACTGCTGGGAGAGATCATCCGGAGGCATGGGGCAGGGTGCTATCAGTATGCTGATGACACCCAAATATATTTCTCTATGCCTTCAATAACAGCATCAGCTAAGGATAGTGTGTCTCCTCTGAATGAATGCTTGGAGGCAGTAATGGGCTGGATGAGGAAAAACAAACTGAAGCTGAATCCAGACAAAACAGAGGTGCTTGCTGTCAAGGGCTCTGACCTAGGTTTGGAGGTGTGTCAGCCAGTTCTGGATGGGGCTACACTCCCCCTGAAAGACTGTGTTCGCAGTTTGGGGGTGCTCTTGGATCCGTCGCTCCAAATGACAGCCCAGATAGATGCGATGGCCAGGAGTGCCTACTATCAGCTTCGGCTGATACGCCAGCTGCGTCCCTTCTTAGAGTCAGAAGACCTAAAGACAGTAGTGCACACGCTGGTAACCTCAAGGCTTGACTTCTGCAATGTGCTCTACATAGGGCTACCATTGTACCTAGTTCGGAAACTTCAACTAGTTCAAAATATGGCAGCCAGGTTGGTCACCGGTACACCTAGGGGTGACCACATTACACCAACATTAAAATCACTCCACTGGCTGCCAATTAGTTTCCGGGCAAAGCACAAAGTGTTGGTCATCACTTTTAAAGCCCTAAATGGTTTGGGTCCAGGTTACCTGCGGGATCGCCTTCTCCCATACAATCCATCCTGCACACTCAGGTCCTCTGGGGTGAACTTACTTCAGTAAGCTAAAACTAGGCTGACATCAGTTTCCCAGAGGACCTTTTCTTCTGTCGCCCCCAGATTGTGGAATGGCCTGCCGGAGGAGATTCGTAAAATTAACACTATGTGTGATTTTAAGGCAGCTTTAAAGACTAGCCTTTTCCGGCAGACCTATCCAGATCAATGATTTTTTTAAAGATGTATTGATTCCTGTTCTAATGTTGTTCCCCGCCTCGATCCAAAGGGAGAGGCGGGTAAGAAATAAATTATTATTATTATTATTATTATTATTATTATTATTATTATTATTATTAGGCATCCTGAAGAGTTTACATTTTTGGCTTTGAGACTGGTAAGGTTAACAGACACCTTTAAAGAATTTATCATTCAATTTTTTAAAAAATGATAAATTCAGTCTGTCATAACCTATTTATGTTAATGTTAAAATGAGCAATTCATGTTATATGTAAAGGACAAAAGTTTTAACATCTTGAAAATGAAGTTAGTTTTGTTCTATGTATTAATCCATTAAGTATTTCTTGTAACATGAAATCTTCAAACATTAAAATAATATTTCAAAAAGTCACACAAAGAGCCACAGGGTACAGTGCTTTGATTACAAAATGGCTGCCACATTGTGTCAGTAGATTAGATTTATTGAGGTACTAGCTGATGTTGCTCGGGTCCGTGAATAATGTTTATAACATTTATTTGATAAACAATAAATTTATATGCAACTTATTCATCTTTAGGTTGCTTGGTTTTTTAAATTTGGGTTAGTTAGTAAATTGTTTTGTTAGAATAAATGGAAAATTGTGTTAACAAGAACTGTATTTTAAGAGCTTTGTGATAAACCACATTTTTTGTTTTACCTGAACAGCCTACACCTCCCATCATGCCTTGGCTGCAGCAGCCGTCTAAACTTCAAAAACCATCAGAACACACAACACCCTTTCTACCAGCTAAAAAAGATGCAAACTAAGAAAATGTTTTCAAAATATACCCAGCATTGCCCAGATATCTGAATAACATATAGTACGGCAGCGGATCCACCACCTTATGGTGCTTGCACCCCCCACCCCACCATGTCTGCGAGGTAATCATCTTAAAGTAGCAGGCCTGTGAGTTAACCTCTAAACAAATTAAATTCATTTCCCCCCTCGCCTACCCTCACGACAACCCTGCAAGGTAGGCCTGTCCTAGGCATGTGAGGTAACTTTAAAACAAATTAAATTAGTTTTCTCTCTCTCTCTCTCCTTCAATGCCTGGCCATGACTTTTCTTGTCCCCACAGAACACAAAAACAGCTCCCAGCATGCCTTTTGCCCAGAGCTCCAACCTCTTTCCCTTCTGCTCCGGCTGGAGCCTAGTAACTGAGGCAGCCAATCCAGGCACTCTCCCTTTAGGCCCAGGATGGTGAGCCACTTCCAAATGATGGCTCCCAAAGCCTCCCTCCCACCCAAGCCACGCTGGGAATTGTAAGCATAAGCCTAGGTCCTGAATAATGAGCTAAATCTTTGAACACTGTCTGAGATGTGGTGGAAGACAACTGTAGAGCAGGCCATCTTAGTTCTGGCTTCCTTCTTATGGATTTCTTTTTCCCAGACTTGCCTAGTGACTGCATTAATGACTTTTAAATGCAAAGTGAACTTTTTAAAAATAAATAAATTCCAAAGCCTTTTAACTTGATGAGATTTTTTAATGTTGGTTTCCCCCCCACACCAGTTATAACTAAACCACAACATTCCAAGACAGATGCAAGAATTACTGAATAAAGTTTATGATTTTTGACTGACAGCTGAGGCTAGAAAGGATGGTGGGCGGAGTTAGTGGCAGTTGGGGAAAATCAGTTAGAAGGAGAACAAGGAGGTCAGGAAAGTGGGGGCAGTGTTAGGACTGAGAGTTAGTGATGCTAGTACTACACCTCCCAGCATGCCTTTGGGGGCCCTCAGGTGCCCATGTCCTATGAGAGGCGCTTTTCTCCTCTTGTGACTGATGCTGCTCCTTGACAGAGAATCTAGGAGCATCACCAAGGAGGGGTGGTAAGCGGCTGTCAGTGGACGTGCACAACTCCGGCCAAGTCCTGCTGGGACTGCCTCAGCCCATACTTCTCACCCATGAAGTGCTCCAACAGGAGCCTGTACTGAAGGGCCAGGACTGGGCACTTGCTCCCCTTCGTCAAGCCTGTTTCTGGGCATGCACAGAGTGCTTCCCTTTTCTCCTTCCCTCTTAAGGGTGATGTCTGTGCGAGTGCTTCCCTGAGTTTCTGAGAAACCCGATATCAGGATGGGGTGCCTTTGAGCATGTCCAGAGTTTGGCCTCTCAAAGATATGCTGTTGTATCTAGTTATGATTTTAAAACCACACATGGCAGGTGGGAGGAGGCACCGCAAATGGATGCAGCCCATTTATGTGGGTTGTTTCCTTTTATGTGGAATTGAGTTGACTGCTTGAGACTGAGCTTCGGAATCTCAATGGCCGCCAAAGGCCAGTAAGTCTGGCCTCCCAACCAAGGCATGCTGGGAGTTCCGCCCAAGGCATGCAGGGAATTGTAGGCATAAACTTAGGTTTTTATTAAATTCTTTAAAAATACTTAAACCCCCAAAATTAATGTTTTTAGATTTTTTCTGATCCATGTACACGAAGTCTTGTCTGGGTGAACAGCATTAAGGCAGCACCATATGTGGAAGTGGGTAAACATTTCCAGACATATGTGACACACACATACAGGTAGAGATGCTATGCACAAAATTATGTGCATTCTGTTTATTTAAAATGAAACAAGTTTTGGTTTAAATCTAGTGATGTGCTGCATAAATCATGTAGAACCTCTCACTTTAAAGTAATTATGAGTATATTCATTAAACAATACAAATATTTCAGTAATACAAAAATAAATAGGTAAAGTATGATTTTAGTGTACACAAGCTAGGTGTATATTAATATGTCTTAATTTGGGACAAACACATATTCAAAGGTTATTCGGCTTCACTAACATGTACCATTCATTTAAATATCTGAAACAATTGAAGCATTCTAATATAAATCCAGTTAATAGTTTTCTTTTGATATGGACCTCATTGACCTACTCTCATTGTGCTAAAAACAGGCTGTACAAAATTCATGAGGAAATAGTGCAGTGCATTTAGAGGAATTCTCCACTGCATTTCTTGAGTTGGGACCACTTCAATATGTTTGGTTTTTCCCTTTGACAACAACTCTTCAGTTTGTTTTGACACCCTAGCTGGACTCACTGCCAAGGCAATGTTGACAAAGAGCATCTTCTGAGCACTTCCACACCCTGTGTATTTTCCCTTTGCAATCTGAGCAACGTGGGAGTGTCATATATGTTCTGGGATCCTATGAGGGGATGGTGCTGGATGGGGCAGTTAGAGGATGTGGTGTAACAGCAGCCATCCAAACATGAAAACAAAATTAGTTCTTATTCAAAGACAATGTTAACTTCTATGACAATTTCCTACACCTCTATATGTTTATCTGTCCATTGTCTCTTCCTGAAATGCTTTATTGGCCTGAGCAAGAGAGGAACTGTCAGAAAGCTGAGAGAGAGTGGGAGGTGACATGCATCCTTTCATCTGTGAAAGAGAGGCCCACAAATTCCCCATCTTGTATGAACCGCTTGGGACAATAGCAATGGTTCCTGCTGTTTTAGGAAGCAGTCGATGACTTTGTGACATCAGCAGCCATTACTTTTAATTTTATTCGCATCTCAAACCTATTTATCCATGAACACATTTCATATCAATCGGCAAAAAAATTGCTATACTTAACAGGCTTCAAAGCAATGGGTCAAGAATGGATGTGGGCATACAGAGCAACAGCAACTCCATTCACATACTTACTACCCAGTGAGTATTTCATCAGTTGTTACATAATTCACATGCACACCATTAATATACAAATCAAATATAGCACACCTATGGAGATGGCTTCATAGTTTTATCCAATACTAAATGGTTCACAATCACACACTTGAAAAGCTAATAAGCACATGAAAGATTTTAGACTTTGGAGACATATTTTAATAGTGTTCAAAACTACTTTTCTTTGAGCCAAGTTGTGTGTTTTTTATAAATAAAATAAAATAAAAAGTTGTTACTGACAGTAGTATGATTTTGAGGAAAGTTTGTTTTCCAGCTAAATTTAGCGTATGAACCATATTTTAGCTCAACAGATATTTTTGGCTTCTGAGTCAAATCATTAACCCTCATTCTAATACAAACAATATTAAGATTTATATCGGGAAAACTGTCATTTATACAGAGAGTTTAGTAGACTCCCACGGTAGCAAGGTTAAAATCTGTATCTACAGCAATACTGTTCACATGGATTACTTGGGTCTTTTGCTGTTGTTACTATACAATTTCCAGGCATACAAACATACGGAGGAAGAGCGAAAGGAAGGGAAAAGGCCAAATTTACAATACCAGGTGGTAAAGAATAGTTCAGGATAGATAGCACAATGTAGCTGATCACAGCACCAAAACAAATACTAATACGTCCAATGTACATTTAAGACTGATTTTTTCTCCTGCTCCTCTGAAATTATTTGATTCATATCTACTATGTATTATTCATACTATACACAAAAACAGAATTTAATGGTTACACAGACTTCTGTAAAATAAAATGGTTTAATCACTGCACCCAAATTCCAGTTGAATTTGGGCACAGTGATAGTGCACAGAAAACTGTCACAGGGCTCAAAAGAGTCCTGTTTTCCTAATGCCCCCCTTACAACAGGATGCATGAGCCAAAGTATGAAGGCGCTCTGTAGAGAATGGATAGTTTGTATGTGTCTTATATACCTCCATCCAGATTTCCATTTCTGCACAGCTCCAAGTTATTTATGCTCCAGAATGCAACTTGTATGTACTTAGGGAGGAGGCTGCATAGGGGAGCTATACACGGAGCTTGCATTTCCTGCTGTATACCCTGAACTAATGTGGTGGTAGTGAGGAATGGGAAACCAGGGCTGTATTAAGCCCCGAGAGAGAAACCTGTGTATGGATACTGAATTAAACCATTACAGTGTACATCACTATAGATATTTCTGTGTAAGACATTTGCATTCCCAAGATCTTTATGAATTCATACCAAATCTCAACGCGTACTGCGTAGCAAAATTGTTCACCACCTTAATGCAACTTTATGCAGAAAGAAATTAAGCAGGCTTCCAGACAGACATCTCCTAGTGTTAACAAACATAAAGCATTGTGTAGTTATTCTGTCTTTTTCTTCTTAATGGTTTTCCTGTGGTAAGAAAAAAAAGATGGAATAAGTGGTGGGAAAACACAGGAGGGTTAGGAATAGAAGACATCATCATCTGGACTCCCTGTAAAATTCCTTAAATAAAACAGGATGATGATGTGACAAAAGTCTCACCTGGAAGCACTTTAAGTAAATATAATTTATTGAATTTACAATTCAGTTCACTTTCCAGTGGAGGCCGAAATCAGTTTTGCTTGGCAGATTATGTGTAAGAAGAGTGCGATGTGGGACAGTATACATCCTATTCATTCCCTCCCTTGCCACACCAAAGAGTAAATGGGGGACTGCTTTATGCAAAAGGACAGTATTATAACAATACTGTGCTAGGAAAATGAAAGAATTCATTGTAAATTAAAGTGTGTATAAAGAGCCACTTAATGGAATGTGGTATGCCACATGTAGCTGAGTGGTAAAGCACATAATTTGCTTGGCGAAAGTTGCATGTTTAATCTCTGGCATCTCCAGAAAGGACTGGAAAAACTTCTGGCTGAGCCAGAGCGAGGGGGGAAGGCGCCCGTCCATAACAATGTCCATCAACGACAAGAACCAATGAACTGGAGGAGGAAGGAGAAGGGGCAGATGGAGTGGGAGAGCAAACAAGCAAAAGGAGATTTCACCAGTACAACGGCGTTATCACAAACACATGTGAAAGGGACCATTAGCATGATGCGCTAATGAAGCAGAGGTAGAAATCGCGGAGGCAAACCAGGGGGAAAAAAGTAGGTGTGATGGAGCCTATAATCTCTGGAATTGAGGTTAGTTATTAATCTTCCTGGTCAAGGAATGTAAAACTCCAAAATAATGACATTTTGTCGCATACCATCTCTGATAAATTGATTCGAATGTACTTAAAACTATGAAATAAATTATTCATATAAAAATAAAGCTGCATCATCCCCAGTCAGCATTTACAATTTCTTCAAGTTGATTTTTAGTGTGGGAGGTGGAGCTGAAAAATGGGAAACTGTCTACACACATATGAATAGAATTAGTTGGAAGAAGTGTGAAATAGGGTTTGTGGCAATAAAGTATATCCTCTCTCCTTGAGTACTTATTGCCATTTCATTTGTATTTTCCAAAATTGCTTCATAAGTTCATATGAAGCAGCAAGAAAACTGTTTTAGCACAGCTTTGTATAAGGAGGACCCCAAAGTCTATATAGAAACACTCTACTAAAGTCAAGGTCCATTCATAAAAATTTTACCCCAATAAAAATGTATCATGAAATATTTGTCAACATTCCAAATGCACTTCCACTGCACAAATGTAGTAGGTGATGCAAGGCCTTTTAAACGTGCTCTAACAAACTAAGGGAGCAATCATATCTTGATAGTTTGCAGCCCCCAAATTTGGAGGCTACCGAGTATTCTAATGCAGGGCGGCTGGAGCACAGAGGCAATCCTCACATCCATGCTCTGGTTGTCTGCATTTTTGCTAGACAGGCAATTTTGTCCGTCTAGACCCGGCAGTATGGAGTAGGAGGGAAGGTGGCTGGGATGAGTATAGGAAACTGCATGAGATAGTTTTTTTAAAAAAACATTTTAGAAACAGTGTTATAACACTATAACACTCTGCCATTTAAGCAGCATACTGCTATTTTTTTGTGGGAGCTGCTGGAAAAGCATTTTAGCAGAAATTTAAAATCAATTACAAAAAATTAATGGCGTTATAAAATGGTGCCTGCTACAAAGTTTGAAGGGGAATGTGTGCTGTTATAGGTTGACTTGCCTGATACATCACCGCCCATGTCAAAAGCATGCCTCCTAAAAAGTCAGAAGAGTGGTGATAAGGGCATATACAGCTGAGGAGATTGCACTACCCTTCTGTTTTCTCAAAAAAGACAAACTTTCTGTAGTAAGGATGGGGCTCCTAGCCAGACTGTCAGCTCCTAACACTTCCAAACAAAAGCCATTGTGCAGCTATTTAATCTTTTCTTCCTTAATGGATTTTTTCTGGAAAGGAAAAAGATGGAAGAAATGGTGGGAAAACAAGGAGTGTTACAAGTGGAAAGTGTTGTTGGATCCCCCTGAAATTTCCTGAATGTGGCAGGGCAATTGCATGATAAAAGTCTTGTCTGGAATCACCCTAAGAAAATAAAATAGAAGCAGCACTTGGAAAATATGTGAGGATTACAAACGGATGATGGCATCAAGTGGACTTCAGTAAAATACTGTATGAGTGAACAAGGCATGATGTTTCCACAGTGAACTCCAAGTGTGGAAAGAAGTTCAATGAACTGTGGTTTCATCTCTCAGGTATGGACCAGCTTCTCTCTGGGACCAGAGTATAAATTTGTAAATGAATGTTTAGTAAGTTGATATACTGCCCAGAGTAGATGTCAAGAAATAAAAGGCTGCTCAGCTGAGAGAAAACAACCCCAATGCATCCTAATTTTGGAAAGGCTTCATGTGTTGTGAAGTATTTTGAGCTTGATGCTTTGCTATCATTCAACTTTGCTAGTATTTACTGTCTAAGTAATTAGCTGTATTTGAGGGTATCAGTGCTTAATCTTGTAATCCAACAGATTGCTAGCTATGACCCTAACTGGATAGCAGATAATCCACGTCTTATACTGTCCCAGAGAATTTATTTGTGTAGCTAGATTTCTCAAAATGAACTGCCAAAAGGATAATTTGCTAAAATGAAAATAATTAGCTTTAACTACAAAAACCAGTTTGCAATTTTACAATCTAGCAGAATATATATATAAAACCATTTGTTTAAAGCAATTTATTATCCAGAAGTTACTGTTTAATTACTGTTTAATTATTAAACAATCTAGCTGTATACAAATCCATGTGTGTGTATAGTAACTTATTAACAGAAATCACAGTGTAATTATTAATGGTGATCCTATTCAAGGATGACTTTCTGTATTTTTTTAAAAAAAACCTCTACACTCTGTTTTATTTTGTATAATTTTAGTATAATAAAATCAGAGTGGAAAGCGTTGAAGAGGTCTTATAATGCAATGGCCTCATTGAAAGGTGGGGGGGGAGGGATGGAAATTTTGGGAAAAATTGAAAAACAAGCAATACTTTTTTTTTAAAGTAGTCCTTGTCGATCCAAAGGCACTTTCTTGCTTTAGGAGAGCTTTCCCAAACCCAGTGTCGTCCATATATTTTAAACTTCAGCTCACATCAGTCTCAGGCAGCATGGCCAATGGTCAGCAACGCTAGGCACTATAATACCAAACACCTGAGGGCACCAGGTTGGGGAAGACTTTATGTTCCTAAAGTTATATCAAGTATAACTTGGTTTGCTCATAAAATTATCATGTTTGGTACATTAAATTTAAAACTATCATTTATTCAGACAATAATTATAAATGTACTGAGTTTACTTTTTAAAGTTTTTAAATACACTGATAATTTTATGAGCAAACCAAGTTATACATAACATACTTTTATGTCTGAGAGGGGACTTCAGCAAGTAGTCTCTGAGAACTGGAGGCAGAAGAAATGGGTGTCCTGCATCTGTTCCTCTTTCCCAGGAAGTTTATGGAACTTCCTAAACCTGCTTATTGTTTCTGTTTATTCTGGTGGCAGCAGTTAATGGTTTTATAGCTGAAGCAGCATTCCCTACCAGTGAGGTCTAATTGAGAACTTTATTAAAAACTCTGGCAGTGAGTACCATAGATCCAAGCTTCAGAGTTATTATTTTAAAAAGAAACATGCGTGGGATGAACTGTTCCATCACATCTGGTGACGAGACAGGATAAACTATATGCTGTTCCATCACATCTGGTGACGAGACAGGATAAACTATAGCATTATTTTCACATGGAGGTTTTAGATCAGAACTACATTAATTGATTAATAGAGCACCTAACCAGAACAAGCCCAGAAATACATGACTTCGTAGAACAAAACCCAAACTGTCAAGAATGCACATTATCTTCCAAATTATGATATAGTAAAGCTACTAATATTTTGGGAAACTGAGCATGGCTTGAAGCATACATAAATGTCTATCATTAAAACATACATTAGATCAATAATTTAAATAAGAAATGGAAGAAATATCCATGCTGGGAATCTTACAGATGATTACCCACCCACCCCCGGCCATGGCTTTATTATTTTCAGACATGTTACATCTCTAGTCTTTCTGTTACAGCTCTAGTCTTTCTATAAAAAACTTATTACATCATTTTTAGAAATCATTTGGGGAAAGGAAAGGCTGGGTAACAATATATAAACAATTGTCTTAAATTCTAAAAGAAAATGTTTCATAATCCAAAGCGGTTCAATTTTTCCGGGGGGGATGGGGGACAGTCCTTGGAAAAAAAACAGGTTTCTCTTGAATTTTTCTGGGTTTTTTTTCCTGGGCCTTCAAATCTCTAGTCCCAAGTCGTATATCTTCAAGGATGGCATGAGAACTAGTCTACATTACATATGAAGGCAGCATTCACCTCCGTAAAATGACATGTGGTTTTGGTGGCATCCAGAGCACACGCTTTGAATGTAGAAGCTCCCAAGTTTGATCCCTGAAATCTCCAGGTAGTGCATGAAAAACTACTTCCTGATAGCCTAGAGAGAAGTTGCCCGTCACTGTCAACAATCCTGGCCTAGCTGGACCAATGGTCTGACTCAGCAAGGCAGTATCCTATGTTTACTTGCTTGGTACCTCCTGACCACAAAAATGGGGAAGAAAAGCATTGCTGACCACAATAACCCATGACTGAGGCACTATAACAGAATATCAGAAGACGTTCCAGTACTTGAACCAATAGAAGTTCTCACAGGAAGGATCATTATCTTCACTCTCTCTAGTACTGAACTCAGTGACCCATGCCAACAACATTAGAACCAAAATGAGTGCTACTGAGAAAAAAAGGAGCTATCAGAATGCTCAAGGGAGCTCCAAGGCTTCCAGAAGGAGAGAGAAAATGTTTTAAAAACCCAAAAGGAGCATTCTTGCCCCACCCCACTCAATCCAATGTGAACTGAGTATGCTCAGTGGTCTCTATAAATCATGCAATGTTGTATGTCAGGGATGATGGTAGAGTTCTTACAGCTTACAGTATCCTGGGGGAAGGCAAGACTGGCTACTGATCGCCTGAACAGGTGCACTTCTGTTTGGAGATGAGGATACACTGCAACATTTTGTTGCAGTTCCCACCTGTCCCCCTCTAACAGCAAAGTGGGTGGACAATGTGCTGACTGAAGCAAAACAAGGCCACCCTCAAACAAAAAGCTTCTACACACTGGGGACAATTGCAAGGTAGGCAGAAGTATAAAATATGCAATACTTGTTCACTCAAAGGGGTCAATCCTCAAATGGTTAAACTAGGACTGTGCAATTGTGTGCATCAGCCTCACTGTCCTCCTAGATGTTTTTCGTTCCGTTTACCCTGGAATCTCCCATGGGGAACGAGGGCATTGGTTGCTTAAAAAATCTCTCTCAAGGAGCCAGAGCAGCCTGCAGAGCTTTCTTAACAAGGGATGGGGTTGTTGTTCTCCACCAATTTTCCTGGCACAAGGAACCTCAGCTGATGCCCCTCCAGGCTCTGGGGAGGTTTCTTCCATGGATACATACAATAAGAGAGATTCTCATTCTCTCTCTCTCTCCCCGTGTGTGTGTGTGTGTGTGTGTGTGTGGCAGGTGGGAACATTTGAACCCGATGGCAGAAGGATTTTGGGAAGGAGAAAGGTGAAGTGAGAGTGAATAGAGGTAAAATGAATGAATGAAAGACAGAAAGGAAAGGAAAGGACATACACAATAGAGGTGGGTCATAATGGGGACAGAGTATCCCAGTTTGTTGCAGTTCTCACTTGCAATGTCTAGTTACAGACTGATGACCAGCAGATAATTACTGGTATAGTTCAGGAAAAGGCCTATTGTTCTTTCAGTGAAGGGAATAAGATGGGGATGTTGCTGTTAACTGTATTTGATTGCAGTTAATTTTTGTTATTCAAATAAAAGAAAATGTCATAAATAAATAAATACTGAATAACAGTTTGAAATAAACATTTGGCTCCAACTTTGTGTGGATCTCAGCTTGCCGCAGTTCAAATTTCATCTGTCACTTCTGGGTAGAATCATTAATAAAGCACAATGAACACAAAAACTAAGTCAGTTGGGGCCATAAAAAGGGAAGTTTCCAACTGGCTTTTATCTGTGCTTCTGTTTAATATTCTCTTTCTGAAAACATAATCCATTGGCATATGAGAACTCTAAGACAGTTCTTATAGGAGACTTCTTAATCTTCTTAGTTAAGAGACTGATTCTTCAGTACTAAAAACATATGGAATTATTTTAAAGTTGTGTATTTAATTCAAATGATAAATACAATATTCATACATAGGAAAGTATAAGTATCATCCCAAAGTTGATTTTCCACCAAACATTGCATCATTCTAAAATTCTCTCTAGATCCTTATAGATTGGTCTTACCTTACAATTTCTTAGCACATCTTCAGCCTTACTTTTATACTTTATAACAGCCTTACTGTTTTTGTTTAAAATAATCTTTGAATGTTGCAGATTTTGTTAAAATCAATCAGATACCAACTACACATAAATCCTACAAAGATTCAAATGCTTAGGTTCACTGTTACAATGACCAGGGACTCATCTACACCAAGCAGTATATTCCACTATGAAGGAAAGGAAAGGAACCTCTCGTGCAAGCACTGAGTCATTATTGACTCTTGGAGGGACGACAGCTTTCGCTGACGTTTTCTTGGCAGGCCTTATAGCGGGGTGGTTTGCCATTGCCTTCCCCGGCCGTTATTACCTTTCCCCCAGCTAACTGGGTACTCATTTTACCGACCTCGGGAGGCTGAGTCGACCCGAGCCGGCTGCCTGAAACCAGCTTCCGCTGGGATCTAACTCAGGCCGTGGGGAGAGTTTCAGCTGCAGAAACTGCTGCTTTACCGCTCTGCGCCACACGAGGCTCCACTATGAAGGCAGTATATAAAAGGCAGAAGCCACACCAAGCAGGATATAGTGGTATGAAAGAGGTATATGGTATGTGTCAATGGGCCCCAACAGTTGTCAGTGCACTTCAACACCGCTATAAAGCAGTAGTGTGGCTTCTGCCTTTTATATACCGCTTTCATACCACTTTGCTTGGTGTTGATGAGCCCCAGGTTTGCACATAATGCTAAACTATGGCTTTAACCCATGGTTAACCTATGGTTTGTTGCCCTATCCAGTGTTTGAGCGCAGCTATGCTGCCTGCAGTGTGCTCGTTTCTTCTGCTTTTACTCCACAAACCACAAATGACTCCTTCGTAGGCTGAGGAGCATGACATCTGAAACCAGACTGCTGGTTGTTTAGCCCCAAACAACCCAGTGGTTAACTCATGCTTTGTTGTTGGATTAACTGCTGGATTGTTTAACCCCTAAACAACCCAGCAATCTAGGTTTACACTTCACGTTCCACAACCTACGAAGGCTGTGGAGTAAAAGCAGAAGAGGCAAATGTGCTGCAGGCAAATGCATCCACTCTCTCCTGCTCGTGCATGACACCCTAGTGGTACACGTTGTGTTCACCGGGGAAAAAGGTGAATGGAGGATTCTCTTAGTGCAATTCTGTGCATGTCTACTCAAAAGTAAGCCTTACTGCGATCAATGTGGTTTACTTCAAGGTAAGTGTGAATACAATTACAGTATGGTTGCCTTTTGGCGAATAAGAGTAACCAAGAATATCTATAAAAAACTACTATACTAAGTTGTTCAATGGAAATATAAATTTTAGCCTCTTATCTTAAAGATTCCTAGCAAGGAAGACTAATTTTACACACAAAAATGCAGATTCCTTGTTTAAAGCAATTTTATTAGAAATCCCAAATTTTATTCAAAGGATAAAAAGGGACATGCTCAAAGAATCCCATTTACGGGAATAAACTCCATTCTGATTTATTTATCAGAAGTAAGATTATCTGCAATAAAATGTTGGAATACTATTGGAAAAGGGAAGTCTTTTGGCCATTTACCAATAAAATTGCTCTGGCATTATATAGTTTGATACAAGAAAAAGAAGCACATGGAAACTCCTGCAATGAAGCCATTCTAGAGATCCGTGATATAACCACCTATCTCAGTTATTCACAGTGCAAAACCAGTCTTATATTTCTTTAAAATAAGAAGAAAATTGTTTATGTACTTTTGGGGGCATGACTAGTAAAAACACACGTGAAGTTTAGGACAAATTCTTGGGGTACTATGATATTTTTAAAAAAGGTTATTTTACATTACAAATTTAGTTTAATGAACATGAAAGATGTTCATTTCCAGCAAAATTTGACAAAAATCTGTCAGAATTTAATACCAGTAGCATTTGAGGAACCATGTAGTTGTGATGCACATTGAAGTTCTGCAGGTATGACTAGGTTGTCTATAAAAATCCAGAAGGAAAACTTAGCAGTAAAGAAAGATCTCTTAAACAGAAAAACCTAGGCCATAGCTAGACCTAAGGTTTATCCCTAGATCGTCCAGGGGTCAAACCTGTTCATCTAGGTGACACACAGGGGATCCAGTGCTCAGGCAGGGGCGAACCCTGGATGATCCCAGGATAAACCTTAGGTCTAGCTGTGGCCCCAGTTAGCTTAATCAGGTGTATGTGCATATGCACAAGAGGAAACCTGAAAATCCTATATAGAGAGAGACAACTCCTGGAAAGAGCAGCTAAAATGCTGCAGCAGCAAGAATACCATACGAAATCCTTGAAAATGGTCACATAAATTAATCCAAGAAAACAATTAAAATAAAAAGCATTTCCTAATCAATGTAAAAGAATTAACAGGAAGTTAAATGGCCTAACTCCTAATGTAAAAGATAAATGAAGCAGAGCAGACATCTTTTGGAAAAATGGAAGTGGGAACGGAAGAAAGCTCACCAAGAATGCATGGAGGGAGGGAGGGAGGGAGAGGGAGAGAGAGAGAGATGATGATGATGAGAGAAGTGCTTTAAAGTTAAACCAGAGAACATATTAAAATTAATCATTATGTTTTAACTACCACATAATATTATAAAAAAGCTGGCTTCTTTATTAGAAGCCAGACAAAACATCTGAAGATTAGCATTTTTCTGGAAAAGATTAAAACAATTAGTTATGCAACATATTCTAAAGATTATGCACTGGAAATATGATTGTCAATGCATTAAACAGAATAAACTGTCTTGAAATGAAGACACTGACAAACATATGATATGCAAATTTTCTATGCAAAAGGATTTTTTAAATCCACCTGCACTCTTAAGTAGTAAGCATATATACAGGTGTACCACCTTAATATGAATTAGGCCACAGTGTTTCTTGCAAAAACTCTGGTATGACACCTTGCAAAATAAAAGCAAATTCTCCTCACAGTGGTGCATATAGAAGAATGCAGATATGATCATATTTACTGCTGCCTAAGTAATTTATTGCCCGATTCTAAGACTTGCTGCTATTTAACATAAATGTTAAGGAGAGTTGTACCAACACAAAGGTAGCACATTTCTATAAACTACAATGTTAAAGGAAATGAATGCTAGATTGGCTTTGTATACTACAAACTCTTCTCTGATACGGATGGCCTTTGTTTATAGCACAGTGCTGAGATACTCCCTGAACCTAAAAATAGCCACAGTTTGCCTTGGCTACACATTTAATTTTATAGGAAAAGAGAGATGAAAAGCCTCCCTTGTAGTGAATAACCAACGCACAGCTATACAGTGGTTTTAACTAAGTTCCTGTCAGTGAACCATTGATATGAATAGATGCCTGTTTTAATTGGAGCACAATTAATGTTAACTTTTTAAGAACTGGGTTCATCACCACATTTTTAGAAACATTGCAGCTGTTAAAAATTATATGCTATTTAGCCTGGGCAGGAAATTATCATTACCAGGTCTGTTTAGAAATTCTAAACAGTTTGCCTCAATCTTTTCTCTACAGCATGGGTTCTCAACAAGGGGGGAATTCCCCCCCGGGGGGGATTTTAGGGTTCCAGGGGGGGAATTGGGACCACTATTCAGCAAAGTATGATGTCCTATAGATTATGTCTTCCTACGCGTTATTAAAAACGTCCCAGAAAAGTGTCATGTCGTCTGCAAAAGCCAGGCCTTTGCTCTCTTTTCCCTCCCTCCCTCACAATCCTAGAAGTTTCAAGCTTCCCATTTAAAAGGGCAACGCAAAGCATGGGAGCTGAGAATGTAAAAGGGGCCATGCTTTGCGTTGCCCCTTTAAATGGGACTAATATAGAAAAAATAAAAGATTTTCAATATTATATGCATATTATTTGGAATGCACCTTTTGAGTTAGACTATCTTGGGAAGGGGGTAATTATATTCTGAACAATGGTGAAAGGGGGGAATGGAGCAAAAAAGGTTGAGAACTACTGCTCTACAGGAAAGAAAATGCAGCAGCTTAAAAAAAATGTTTCAGCCATAGGTCACTACAACTATTTTATCCCCTAGCAGCCATGTACAACAGTACCTATTCCCTGTCTAGGGCAGGAGAGGGCAACGTACAGTTGATGGGACTAATCCAGCATTGGGCACCCTTCGCAGGCCCATCCCCAAGAAGGAAGGAGGTGTCTGATTTGGCTAGCTCCTGCATGCCTTGGTCAAGGTCTCCACCCCCTTGACATCCTCTGGGTCATCAGGCTTTGTCAAAGGGGTAATTCGGCCCCTGGGACAAAAGAGGTTGCCTACCCATGGTATATGTTTGTGTACTTCCCTAAGCTGGATGAGGAGCCAAGCAAGCAAAAGATAAAAGATATCCATGTAGCCCTGGATAAAAACTGAATGTAATTCCTGCTTGGAAAACGCACCTATCTGTTGTTCAGGCTGGGGAGCAGGGTTTGTGCCTCTCACTCTTTTTCCACTGACCAATGGGAATCATGATTTCATGCATGCGGATATGGGTTGAACTTATTTTATTTAAACAAAACAACATGCTCAAATATCTTCAACACTGGAAGTGAGAAACTGATCTTATAAACTAAGTATCCACTGAAAAAAGGGCCACTCTTGTAAGTCACAAACCTACTTTTATCCTTCAATGTCCTTTTTCTGCACTATGGGCAGTATCCAATAGACACAACTAATAACATAAATTATGTATTGTAAATTATTCTAGCACAACATCAATAGCATTATGTAGTGCACAAAATTCTCTGGAAAATTTCCCTAGTTTATGCTAGCGCATTGTAATTTAGATTAGAGGTTGCTCCCTGTCGGATATTGTGCTACAGTCTATTATGATATTTTCTTTATCATTTAAGCCAATTCTACTGTATGGTCTCTATAAGGAATATTTTAATAAGCAATGAGAGGGTTCTTCAATTCTTTGTGCTTTGTAAATAAGTAATCTGAATTGTGCATTGTCTTTACATTTTCTCCCAATAAGAACTGCTTTTGGCATTGATATCTTTTCTTATCCCACATTATGTGTACCAGATACATTGGGTTGCATCGAAAGGATATTGGTTACATTTTAGTTCAATAGAAATCAATGGGACTTTGGTATCAAGCAGTGTTGCTACATGTCCTCTGTAAATTTCATTGGGGCATGTACAGACGCTGGTGGGTTCCACTGATGGTTTACTTTGTGCATACAACATAATCTGAAAACAATGCCATAATGAAATGAAAACATAATTATTTTAAAACATATTTAAATTAAAATATCTTTATCAATTCAGAAACTCCACCGCCCGAGAGAAAATTTGTGATACATATTTTCAACCCAAACTAAAACAAACAAAAAAGTTATGTATTTATTTGAATTTTATCCTACCCTACCACAAAGTCTGAGAAGAACTACACTCTATTTAAACCAAGACAAATTCTAGAAAATATAAAAGTACGACAAAGTATGACAAAGACAGACAGACAAACAGAGAGAGAGAGAGAGAGAGGGAACAAATGTATTCATCTTTTCCTAAATATATTTTTTGTTTAATGCATTTTATTGCATTCTAGGACATCAAGATTTTAAACTGTTGTAAGCTCTCTGAGTACTGCATAGGTACTAGAAGGGTGGGACACAAATCACTATAACAGACAAATAAATAAATGGCCAAATTCAATATTAGTGGATCACTTCCAAAAACATACCAAGGAAAAAGGTCATTTCATTTATTTTATTTATTTATTAATAAATAAATAAATAAATTTATTTATTATCACAAGGATCTCAGGGCAGCATACAAATAAAACCATACAAACAATATAAAACAATAAATATACACAGCTAAAAACAAATTAAACCATTAATAAGCTAAAACCAATATAGAATTTAAAAACAGTAAAACCAATTAAAACAATAAAAACTATGTACAGGCTTGGCGAATTTAGCCATCAAAGGCTTTGTTAAAAAGCCATGTCTTAACTTGGCACTGAAATGAAACCAGTGCAGTGCCAGTTGGGCCTCCATGAGGAGGGCATTCCACAGCTGGAGTGCCACAGCAGAGAAAGCCCTCTCCCATGTCCCACCATAGCGTATGTCTCGTGTTGGTGGGACGCAGAAGAGGGCTCCTCCAAACAGATCTCAAATCTCGGGCAGGCATATATAGGGAGAGGTGCTCCCTCAACTATCGAGGTCCCAAGCTTAGTGCTTTAAATGTCATTGCTAACACCTTGAATTCCGACTGGAAGCAAATAGGTAGCCAGTGCAATTCCTTTAAGACTGGTGTTATATGATCTCTATGAGATGTTCCAGTCAGCACTCCAGCTGCTGCATTTTCATTAGCTGCAACTTCCAAGTTGTCTTCAAGGGAAGCTCCACATAGAGTGCTTTGCAGTAGTCTAATCTGGAAGTTACCAGTGTGTGCACTACTGTGGCTAGGTTATCCTTATCCAGGAAGGGCAGTGGCAACGGACTCCACCTGTGCCTCCGGTGAGAAGGATGGATCTAGGAATACTCCCAAACTATGCACATGTTCCTTCAGAGGGAGTGCAACCCCATCTAGAACAGGTTGCTTACCCAATTCCTGGACTTGGGAACTACCAATCTACAGAGCTTGTGTCTTACCAGGATTCTGCTTCAGTTTATTAGCCCTCATCCAGACCATTAAAGCCTCCTTTCTTCTTCATCATCCATTTATATCACTTCTCATAGTCCCAGTGGGACCTTCAAGGAAGCTCACAAAACACGATTAAAATCAGAAGATTAATTTTGTAAGAAGTCGTACAGAATCATCACAAATCCATCATACCACACATCATAACTCAGATAGAAAGAAACTGCAGCAATAATATTCATGAAACCCACAATTCAGATGCCTTTTAAAATAAAAATGTCTTCCTTGCTCTCCTGAAAACTGGAAGAGAATGAGTCAGAAAAGTCTCTCTGGCATTGCTCCTAAAATCGGAGACTCCTACAGATAATGGAAATCAAGCAACAGTAGCTGCTTGTAGTGGACTCGTCTTAATGGAAGATAAAGGAGACAAGAGGGATGATAAAACAATTATGGCAGATATGATGAAGACTGTAATCTCTGCTGCAGGTTTGGAAGCAAGTCAGTAGGCCAGTTCTGATGTAACAATTCCAGGACAAGTCATGAATGAGCATTGGGCTGGAATGCTCCTACTTTGTCCCTCCCCTCCTCCTGTCACATCCCAGTTTCAATGCTATGATCCTGGTTTGATTAACATCTGAAACCAGGAACTCTGGCTTAATGTCAGTTTACTAAACAGTATCTCAAGCCAGGATTGAATCCTGGTTGAAGAACCTAGTTACTAAATTGACATAAAATCAGCATTCATTTTGGATATAATGAGGAGCCTGATTTAAATAAACTAAGATCACAGTACCATATGATGGAAGAAAGGGTTGAGAGAGGAATGTGTATTCAAAAGGATGGCCTACATGGGCTGCAACCCAGTGTGTCTTAAATAAACAAGTCATGGTGGGCTGCGGTGATTATGGGTCTGTGTCTGAAATGCACAGTAGGGTAAGCTCAGTGTAGGCCATAGTTTCCAGGTATTTTTTTTTTGTATACCCATTCTGGATTCACCTAATTTGTTTTGGAGAACGGTATAATCATGTGAATTAGATTATACATGGGGTTGCTTCATCTGCTTTAACATGTTTAGTAACTCAATATAGGCAATTTGGAAGACTCTTTGGTACGTATTAATTGAAAAATGTAATAACTGTTTGCAAATTTCTGTTGGAAAAAATGGGGAAACAGGGAGGAGAGGGGGAGTCAAACAAGGATCACCTGAGAAATTCTACTGCAGTGTAAAAAGTGTTGCCCTGCCCCAACAAAGGATATATGCTGAAGGACAGATTAATTATCCCTTAATACTTTGCTACTAAACTGATGTACTCATAAATGAGAGTGAGTACAGCACATCACAAATATATTAAAACAGAAAGCCTAGAGGTATTAAATACTCTCTCTCTCTCTCTCTCTCTCTCTCTCTCACACACACACACACACACGTACATCTGAATAATATTTGGGAAAACACATTTCCAAGAAAATTTTTAAGCACTGACATCTTAGGAAAACTGGCACTTGCTAAAACACTGCTTTAAAAACACCTACGTACCACATGGTAAAATAGGTTTTGCAGTTAAGATTCTATCATCAGCATTAATTTTGGCTTTTGACTATGGAAAAATAATTTATGAATGAAGGTTTTCCCCTTATTTCTTTTGTTAAAATCAGTATCTACTAAGTTGACTGTCTTATACTGTCAATCCTTCTTCTAATATATGGTTAAAATTATAAGTTGGGGCTGAATTAGTATTTTAATCTGTTCTCAACTGAGGCTCTGGACACAAATACTTGAATCTAAAGGTGTCCTGCATGAGCAGAAAGATATTTCTGTTTGTACAAAAGAATGGTCAATTTTGGGGTGTTTTCCCCCTACCTGCTACCATGTACTACCCCTCAAATCTCAAGTGTGGATTTTGGAGGATTTGGAAGGAAGGGTGAGGCACGAAAGCTTTGCTCCATCCATAGAATGGAATTTTTGATGCAAACATAGACTCCGGCTCTTATCACTAAATACATTATTTCCTGGCAGTTCAGCAGAGGCTTGAATGTACTGTGTGTCATTTTGCAAGAGCACACTTGGGCTAAGTAGAATAAAAGAGAAATGGAACAATGTAACAGCTCAAGAAGCAGTATGTGTGTCTGTCTAGAGAAATGGCACTAGCAGGAACAGTGGGAAAGATACTTCACTCCCTTGCTTAAGTGGTAAATTAAAGATACGGTCTTAATTGTTCTTATTTTAGTTTACCCAAGATTCTTTGTTCTTTTCTAGAGCTGTTTTGCTGAGCTGGGTCCTTTAAGGGAGGAAATGAAGAAAGGGCCAAAATGGACGCTCAGTCAATTATATCTGGTTACTAAAAATTAGCGCTTAAGCTGGCAGTTCATTAATAGAAACTTAGCCAATAGTGAAGGCAGCTTGCCATCCAGATGAAGGAAATTATGTTTGATAAAAATTACAGCTTACTGCAGTTTACAGTGTCATGTACACAATTTACACAGTTTTGCATGATTTTTAGAATTTTATGTAGCTCTCTGAACTTTAAAGGAAGCACCTTAGGCTTTTATTGCACTTCTGTCATTTTGCCAAATAAAAGGAAAGATGATATTAGATCCTGTCAAGATGTTGTATTCTGAAGCACATTTATTTGACAGTTATAGAAAGTATATCATGCGCTGGGTTATAAGATGGTTCGGAATGGTGATAAGAAGCTTCCTACCCTAATACTCCTTGTAAAGTGTCAGCTATTGGGATGGGGCGTGATGGTGCATTGTAGGCAGAACCCCACCTCAACTGGCCAGCAGGTATACAGCCTAGCAAGGAACACCCCATCTCTAAGGCATCCTGCTGCTGTTGCCACCAAGTTTTGGCCTACAACTCTCATCATACCTAGCCAGCATAGTCAATGGTGAGGGTTCATGGGAGTTGAATACCAAAACATCTGGAGAGCCTCAATTTTTCTACCTGTTCTCTAAGGGGAGTATCTTGTCCCATTATTAATTATTCCTTATTCCCTTTCCACTGCCACCATATGAACTCTCATTTCTTGGTTACCCTTTATCCAGTTCATGGAACAAAACAGTCCAAAGGTTCCAATAATAAAAACAAAGGGATAATAAATTTATTTAAAATTTAAAATGTATAACTATAGAAATATATGCAATATACAAAAAACTTACAAGAAATTACTACTTCCTAATGGATTACTTATAAACCATACAGATTTTACAGTATCTTTAAAAAGCTGGTTAAATTAAAACAATAGTTCCTTTCCCTAACTAATCTTTTAGCCAATTATCCTGTAACGTTCCACCCAAGTTAACTCACTGAATGGCTGTGAGGACTTAACTGTCTTCTTTCAGGTAGGGTTTCTGTATATTCGACTACATATATGCTTTCTCTGAAGACATCTTCACTGTGGTCCAGAAACTGTTTTCTCCTCAGGTTATCACTTCCTACTGACAATCCATTCATAGCTCTGTCTTGAAGACTACGGCCCCGTTCAGACAACATGCTAAACCATGCTGCTTAACCACAAAATGGTTAATAGAATGCATCGACCTTAAACCAGCATGGTTTAGCATGTTGTCTGAACCAGGCCTACGTCACAACTTTCTCTCTGCCCTCTCACAGATCTTTTAAAACACTTATGCTATGATTTTAACCTTCTACTTGTGGACTTCCCTTAGCTCTTGGCCTTATCTGACTTTAAGATTTCTTCAGGCTTTTTCCAGCTTTCCTTGAGCCACTCTTGGGGTTTCTCCTGGCTTCTTCTCCCACTGTCTTCTGCGTCTTTCTCAGCTTTGCCTCTTCTTGACTGCTTTGCCTCTGTCAGGCCTGTCTTTAAATACTCTCCAGCCAATCAGTTCTGAAATGGGTAAAATTCCATCTCCACTAGTTTCAAACAAAAGACCAAGAGACAACTTTGGAATGTTCCCAATTCAACCTATTGAAATTTACCACCTTTTGATTTCATTCATCATTATATTCAATAAACAAATAAAAAACTTTTGGTTTAACATGTTGTATTAAGGGCTTTCCATGTTTAAGCTCCAAAATGCCAGGAAATTATGTGTTATTTATGGACTATGCATATGGTATGGTATCCTATGCTACAGTTTCTACTTCACCACTACCTTGGCACAGTGGCAGAGAGGTGGACCTGTCCCAGATTTGTCTGATTGTTGGAATAAATACATGGAGTCTATGCAATTGAAGCTACCATTCCAAGTTACAAGTACCCAACTGGCAACCAAAACTATCCACACAGAATGATAGAGTTGGAAGGGATCTTGAAGGTCATCTAGTCTACTCCTCCCCGCACTACAGGATAAGCCACAGGCAAAGCATTCCTCCTCACTCCTCCTGTACATCCTCCATACAGGCTTTTCATTAGTTTTGTAACCCTGAAACCCAAATCCTATATAACAGCTTAGTATTTCCTCATAGTGTACAATGAGTGAAAGAGCAGAGAGAGAGAAAGAGAGAGTGCCTTACTTTTAAGTACCTTTTGAATTTATGGCACAGGAAGGATTCAAACTTCGGATTTCATAGGCTACTGAACAGCATTGTATAACTATATGCAAACCTAGTCAAATGGAAGCCATATATAAGGACTGAGATAAGGACAGAGTATTCTCCATAATATTGCAGTGTAGTTTGTGTCATTGGCCAATTAGTAAAAACTCTTGTCATTTATTTATGTAATCAGGACCTTCTAAGAACCCCAGATGTCATATCCAGTGTTTTGGTCACTTAAGGAACAACTTTGTACCACTTTGCTGTGGAAACCTCTTGGTCCTTAGCCATCCAAAGGCAAGGTATCATTTTACTAATATCACTCTGGTTGCATGACAAGTCCAGTTGTCCACATTGCATCCATTGGTTCTTGCTGCCCCACTGAAATTACTCTAAGCCACAGAACCTGGGACTCTGTCTGAACCGCTTTTCCCAGAACACCTGCTCTGGCCACCCAAGTGTCCACTCTAGTTGAAATGGTGACCTGAATGTTACTTTCCTCAAGGCTTCCTTATTCCTGTAACCTCAAGAACTTCTTCACACCCCAATGCCTGCCTTCAGGAACAATCCATCAGGATCACAGGAAAAGTATCTTTCACTTGCCTTTTTGTCCAGCTTCCTCATCCACTTTTTCCAACAATTCCTAGCCCAGCCTTTCCCTCCTCCTTCTATTTCCCACCACCACCATGCTATGTCTCTGGCTCTGCCTTTTCCACTCTGTCTCAGTACCACCATGCTTCATAGGCTGCAGCTGCGGCTTTTCTTCCCAGCCAGGCTCCTGGGCCTAACTGTGTGTTGGCACTCATACATCTTAACCTGGCTTTGCAACAGTTGACTGCTCTTAAAAACAATCAATAGAGGCTGAACAAACTACGCTTTTTCCTGGCATTACCACCAAAACACATGAGGAGAACTATAATACAACATGATTCAATCTCTGGCTTTTCTTGGAACATATATTCTTTTGCTATATTTTATGCCAAAGATGAGAGTTATTGAAACTTGGCATGATCCAGTGAAAACATGTGTTAACACTTACATACTGAAATTGATAAAACTTACTTTTGACCCATTTTCTTTTACAGATTTTCAAGTGAATGATAGTCACCAGTACAAGATTGTCAACATCTGCTGGTGGCTGTCAGCATTCCCAAATTTCTAACATAGGCTGCGTTTGGACAACACAATAGTCAGTGGTGGGCTGATTATCGAGGGGATGCTCCCCACATGACATGATTGTAATCAATTGTGGTGTGGATTAAGGCCAGCGTCAAAATGACTACTAGTCAACGGTGTGTTTGATTGACACATCCCCCTCCCGCTGGTATCCCATCAGCCATTTTGAGTTCTGCTGGCTGGACTAGAGTGGCAGCCGCCTCTTCGGTCGCTCTGGGGACTTGGAAGTCACTGAAAATAACCAACTGTGTGTGATGAAATAGTCAATGGTGCCCGACACATAACACAATAACCAACATTTGTTCAGATAATCAACTCTGCACAGTGTTGGTTATTTGTGTTGTTTATTTCAGCTGAATAAACAACCATGGTATAAAAATCATATATATCATGTTTCTCTAAACAACCACAGAGTTAATAACTGCACTTAACAATCTTCTTTTATGCTTGCATATCAACAGAGGAGTAAAATATTAAACTGAAGCCTACTTTACAAGTAGGGAATAACATTTTCTTTATCATAAAAGCAGGACATAGAGACAATTATGTGAGCTCAACCACAGTTAAGACTACCCGGATACATGCAACCATGGGCAGAAATAAAACTTAAACTCTTCAGATAAATCTTATGGTACTAAACACCACTACCACCACCACCAACAACAACATGAAGCATTTACAGTTCCATTCATTTAAAGTTTTCTACCTATGAAATAGGGGTGCTAAAGGGGTGCATAATTAAGAAATTAATAATCACTTGACTGAGAAGAAGGTAGCTTTAAATAAAGAAAGGATCTTCTTCACAAACAGATTTATTTCTCATTTGTAGAACACTCTACCTATCAGCATATAGCCAAAATGGATTACAAGCTAATACTACTCCCCAACACTTTCCCAGGAAATACAAACAATAATGATATGCTGCATTTATAAACTGTATTTATCACAGCATCCTTAAAAAAAAAATCTGGCATGAAATTATTTTTCCAGTATTCAATACAAGTGAACTGCATAACTGTTTTAGTTAGAGGGAAAAATGTGTCAAGTTTTTGTCAAAGATATACCTAAAGCACACATAATCAAGTGAAATTTCCTGCCTGGTTGCAAATTTTTCCATTTATCATAAATCCTCTATTATACACTAACATGACTCTTACCTAAACAATATTCAGATGAGCTGAACGGAATGAACAGGAAGCCATGCAGCAGAGCTTCATTCTTATTTAAACTGCACCCTCTTAAAATATGTATGTTATTGAAAAAGTGAACGCATATTATGTAAACGAAAATTAGTACCAAAATGCACATGTTTGCTATATCCTCTGGTACCTATAAAAATTAATACCTATAAAAATAATAATATTTATTAACAGAGACTTGTAATCTAGGTTTGTTAGGCATGCATATGATCAGGTTACAAAATAGGTACAGAGATGTTATTTCCTTCCCCCTGAAAAGCATCTCCCCAAAATAAAAGTTATCTTCTGAAAGTTTCCACTGGCCTTCATTTATAAATTTAGAGTGTTATTTTTCAGTATATTTTTCTGTAAGCATCACTTACTATTGGGCACAATCAATCAACTGGTATTCATTTGATCTCTCGAAGCACGCCTTTACTCCTTCATCGTCCCAGAGCTTTTTTGCATGTTCAAAGAATTCCTGAAAATTGAAAGTTTAATTCCATTAATTTTGATGAAATATTTCAATTGTTATTCAGATTATATCAATACTTTGGGACTCTGTAGAATCAACTAAAATCAAATCTTAAACATTCAGGGGCACGGCTTAAACATACTGCTTTCCTCCAAAAGACTTTTTTAATACTCTTACAAAAAGAATGTTACCTCTAATACTTTTTATCCACTTAAAAGGTATCTCTAATACTTATTATAACATATTTAAGATATTACAAGAGTTGTTTTTATTGTAAAGAATATTGCTTTTATTGTGAAGAACATAATTTCATCTTTTTGGCTTCCTTAGTTACATTACTGGGAATAAGGAGGGATAGAAATAAATAAATAAATATAAGAAATAATAATAAAGGTTTTAAAGATCACTTTATGAGGTTACACAAGATACATACATAAACCAGGAGCATGGGCAGTGACGCAGTTTGCTGGTAGGTATCTCCCATTGGTGCACACAGCTGATTGAGGGTGGAGGAGGAGGGCAGCCTTTCCCAACCTGGGTCCTCCAGATGTGTTGGGAGTTGTAGTCCTACACATCTGGAGGACACCAGGTTGGGGGAAGGATGAGGTGGGGGGTGTCACTCAATCAATACTGTGCAAGTGTACATTAGTTTGCCTTACAAGCTATTAAATACTTGTCAGCACAGCCAAATAATAATAATAATAATAATAATAATAATAATAATAATAATAATAATAATAATATAATCTAAGGATGCAAACTATTTTTCTTATTTGTTTAAGACAAAGCGTCAGATGGGTTGGATAAGAGTCATCAAGTGTCCACAGACAAAGCACACCACTTAAGAACTGTGATAAGACTTTAAAATTCATCTCGTCTATGAGGGTTACATTTTTAGTTGGGATCTTGATTATCATATGAAAACATTTTAATAAAAGCAACTCCCCTGGGTTTCCGAAAATGGTATCTCTTGCATAAGTGATACTGTATCTGGAATATATGATATGCATCATCCCAAAGAGCTAATTCATACCATCAAGTGATATGTTACTTATCAAGAGAACAGCTCACCTCTATTGAGGAGTACTGTATTCAAATGATTAATAAGCTCCATCCACAATAATTAATACTGAATCAACAATTATGCAATAAACATGATCATGTGAATGAATCCAAACTAAATATGAAAGAAAGAACATATTGGTTCCTTCTACAAATCTTATGGAAATTCTTCTGAATTACATATTTCAGCTTTAAATAGAAGAAAGTTGCTGTGAGAGATTAATTTAATGTATGTATAAATCTCAGGTACAGTTTCTAATATGTTATGCACTCAATGACTAGCTTGACAGTTCAAAGAGCCAGATAAAAAATTGCTGTAATTATAGGTGCTGTCTATCACACTTCCCATTTAAAATGTAACTTCACCCTGAGTCATACATGGGTCCTAGAAGAAGGTAGGATGTTACTTTAAAGTTAACAAGTTTTTGGAAAAGAAAGAGAAAAACAAGAGCTAGTGAAGTTTTTTTTTATTTAAGCAAATGGTATTTTCAAATATTACTCTTAAGATCAGGGCTCAAGAATTTCACTACATTCATCTCCAAAATTGCTATGCCTGCTTCAAAATATAAGAAAATAAAAATATGTCACTAATATAACTGTCACTAATAAAATTAATTTAGTTTTATTTTTAAATTCAAAATTAAAATTAAAATATTTTGCAAGTTTGTAATAGAATTAATTCATCCAAATGACAAACAATATTCTAAGGAAAAATAATGGAATCATTAGGATGTTAACAAACATTTTTTTAAAAGTTAAAAAGAATTAAATATTCTTTTCAAACAGCATAATATTCCTTGCATAGATTCAGATAGTTGAAGATCTCTATTCATAAGAAGCATTTTACACCACCAGAATAGCGTATTCCTTGTATGTGCGTGTGGGCTTAGTTGCTAGCACATTCTCTAACTTTGGAGTGTGAATTTTTTAATCCTTTTTAACTTTGCTTTATTCTGATTGATCCTGTGTTGAACACAATCGAATGTATCTAATTACTAGTCCCTCAGTAAATGATGAGAGAGCAACTGAAATTTAACCACTTTAGAAAAATCTTTGCAGAACTTGGCGTCCTCCTCTTCTTCCTTCTTCTCTTTCTTTCTCTCTTCAACTCTGTAACATTAAGGTAAGGTGACCATATGAAAATGATGACAGGGCTCCTGTATCTTTAACAGTTGCGTAGAAAAGGGAATTTCAGCAGGTGTCATTTGTATATATGGAGAACCTGGTGAAATTTCCTCTTCATTACACCAGTTAAAGCTGCAGGTGCCCTGCCCTCTTTTAAATCTGGTCACTCTAGTATAGCTCCTGAAGCTTTAACTATTGTGATGAAGAGGGAATTTCACCAGATTCTCCATATATACAAATGACGCCTGCTGAAATTCCCTTTTCTATGCAACTGTTAAAGATACAGGAGCCCTGTCCTCCTTTTCATATGGTCACCCTAGATAAGTGAAGTGGACCCAGAAGCTTGTGTTTGTTCACCTTGCCTCTTTCTTCCCATTGTGGTAGAGTGACCATATGGAAAGGAGGACAGGGCTCCTGAATCTTTAACAGTTGTATAGAAAAGTGAATATCAGCAGGTGCTATTTGTATGCATGTGGCGCCTGGGAAAATTCCCTCTTCATTACAACAATTAATGCTGCAGGAGCCCTGCCTAGCATGACCAGATACAAAAGAGGGCAGGGCTCCTGGAGCTTTAACTGTTTTAATAAAGAGGAAATGTCCCCAGGAGCTGCATGCATACAAATGGCAGCTGCTGAAATTCACTTTTTAATACAACTGTTAAAGATACAGGAGCCCTGTCTTCCTTTTCATATGGTCAGCCTAATAAGGCTACTTCTGTCTCACACTTCAGGGTAAAATTTAGATTGCTAATAGCATGTCTGATAAAAATATGTCTACAAAGTATTTTTTTTCTCAGTCCAATAGGCCAGCCAATGCTTTTTTCAGCTAAGTACTATTAAATTGTAAATGTTAATGGACAAATCATCAATGAACTGTGGAGTACATGTCTTAAGGGATGCAAATAACTTTGAAGATAAAAGCGTCTCACAAACTTGTCATAGTGTACTACCAAGTCTGTTGCACCATCTCTCTCCCTGGCCCAGATTGCAACAGCCCACAAACTACTTAGACAACTCTGAAAAGATGCAATGATTGTGTTAAAGGATCCTTGCTTTTCCATCATTGCTGCCACAAATATGCTTCATAATGTGCTCCAACCTGTGTTTGGTTGGACTTGGCATGAGTCCATTTGCTTTTTGGAGTAAAAATGAAAAAAGCCATGGTTGATCTGAAACTCCCAGCAAGTTGCAGAGAGGCGAGCTTCCTTTAGTTTATTTAGAAAAGCTGGCAACATCAGGAGGGAAACTGGTATAGAACCCTGTGAATTAAGGACGTCAAACATTGTCTTTGCTTTCTGTGCAAGACACTGCTGCAACTGCATCTTCCAAAGTCTATGCTGTTTAGAGAAGTTGTTCACTGTACATCCTCAGGTACCATCTTAGGGAATCTGGTTTCAAGATTCTCTTGGCCTTGATTCCAATGGACCTCTGATTCAGAATTACTGGCTAAGTCTACTTCCAAGGATAGTAGGCACTCAAAAGCTCAGTAGGTGGCTGATTGGACAGATTTGGTTTCAGGTGCTTTGGGCAAGATTCAAGAAGCACTGGGCCAAAATTACTGTATTTGCTTTGGAGGCACATTTAATGGGTAAAATCAAAATGACAGGAAGGCTGTACAGGTGACGGATTTTTCACAGTTCCTTATGTGTATCTTGCATGTCTAGGGCCTTAGCTAGACCTAAGGTTTATCCCGGGATCATCCAAGGGTTGTCCCTGCCTGCTCCCAGGATATCCTGTGTGTCATTTACATGAACAGGGATGACCCCGGGACAATCCCAGGATAAACCTTAGGTCTAGCTAAGGCCTAGGTCTCCCAATCACACTTCATGACTTTACCATGATGAACACCCAGCTACCTCTTAAAGTATAAAATGAACATCAATTCCTGAAGCTGAGTCCTATGGTATAACATAGGATTTCCTCGGCATATTGTATGCTGACCTGCTATTAGACATGACATTGATTAGTACATGTCTTGAGGTAGCTCAAGGAGACATTATCCTGAGGCTCTGAAGTAGCCACAAAGGGCTCTCCCACACAAAGCAATCCTAAAACAGGAGAAGTTCTTTAGCTGGCTTATTTTGTAAACTTATGGCAAATTGAACATATGAGAGCCAATGAGACATTGTCATGGTCATGTCAAAGCAGAATTACACCCACAAATAAGGCACCTCTTAAAGGTGACCTAGTGCATCACAGGTACAAGAAAAGAGACATTACTGAGAAAACAAAAGCAAAGGTGAAATTCAAAAGCACCTAAAACACAAAAATAAGTATCCCTAATGTAAAATAAACAACAATGGATGTTACAAAGAATGCTGAGGAAAACTGTTCACTATGGTTTCTTTAAAGAAGGCTCATTTTGCTATTAAATGAACTGAGTGGAAAAGTGCTCACCCCATCTCTTGACACTTGACACACTTGCAATTAACAGGAGAGGCAGGAGTGCCTCACTATTGCTCTAGAGCAGTGGTTCCCAAACTTTTTCAGGTCACCGCCCCCTTGGTTCCACAAACGCATGCCCAGCGCCCCCTACCCTACCCTATAAAAACCATTATTCAGAATAGCATTTTTCAACGACCTACCAAGGAAGATAATAACAATAAAATTCAAAACAGTAACAATTAATTGAATACTTTATTCAAAATCCAGTTGGTGTGCCCCGCCACGCTGGCTGCAAACAGAGGCGTTCACTCTCTTTTCCCTCCCTCCCTCGGCAAGCCTGGGGCGGATGCTTCCCATTTCATGTCACACTAGCAGGAATCAAATAGGATTTCCTTCTTCAGTGGAACACACACTTACTTAGGAGTAAGCACCATTTTGTTATAGGAAAGGATAATGTATTTTAATTAAAATTTAAAAATAATTATCTGCCACCTGGTACAGAGTTTTCCTATGGAATGGCTGGGACTGAAGTAGAGGAGCACTAATTTTACTGTACTTATTGTCTTTAAATATGGTTAAATATCCCACAGTTACCTTGCTATTCTATTTCTAAAATTCATTTTCTACTGTCTTTTCTTCACCCTCTCTTTGTTTTCAGGCTGCATCTTATGCACATTTACCTCAGAGTAAGTTCTATTGATCTCAGTGGGGATTACTTCTGAGTAGACATACTTAGGATTGTGCTGCAGCTCTGTTTTTATGGTGACACAAGATACACACATACCATGTTTACCAAAAGAACTTTTGAAAAAAGCAAGGGCAGATAGGAATGGTTTCAGCAAGTATTCTGGAAAAAGGTGCTGCTGAATCTTCTTTAGCCAGGAAGGACCTGGGGAATTGCAACTCTCTCCCCCTCCCCCTCTTCTTTTCTCTCCTAATCCTGTTGTAGTCCAGATTTTTTTGGGGGGTGGGAGCACACACAGAGACACAGAGCATCTCTCTCTCTCTCTCCCCCCCCCCCAAGCCTCACAATAGCTGCCGAACTGATTAGGACAGGAGGACAGCAGCTCAGAGGGGAGATGGCCCCAATTTGCAACTCCTGATGGGGGAAGGGAGCCTGGTGATTAGGATGACCATACAAAAAGGAGGACAGGGCTCCTGTATCTTTAACAGTTGCATAGAAAAGGGAATTTCAGCAGGTGTCATTTGTATGCATGCAGCACCTGCTGAAATTCCCTCTTCATCTCAACAGTTAAAGGTGCAGGTGCCCTGCCCTCTTTTAAATCTGGCCACTCTAGTATAACTCCTGCACCTTTAACTGTTGCGATAAAGAGGAAATTTCACCAGGTTCCCCATATATACAAATGACACCTGCCGAAATTTCCTTTTCAATACAACTGTTAAAGATACATGAGCCCTGTCCTCCTTTTCATATGGTCACCCTACTGGTGATACCTTGCAGCAGCACAAGCAGTCCTGCTCCCCACCCAGCCGGCTGGCCGACTGCTGTTCTTGGCAGCTGCTCTGCTGCCCATTGTCCTCCACGTGCTCCTTCCTCTCCGCCGCAGGGCTGCTGCTCCTGCCTTGTTGAGCAACTATCGCGAGAGGTCTGCTGTGGCAGCTTGTAGGAGGGAGCAGCTCTGGCCTAGGGAGCGAGCAAGCGAGTGAGCGGGCAGCGGTGGCTCCAGCAGGAAAGAAGCCCCGGGCCCTCCTAGGCAGGAGAGGAGTGGGCAGAGCAGCTGCATTCGCCGCTCTTTCCTGCTCTGCTGCCTCCTGTGGGCGCTTCCCCCACCCCCTGCTTTTGGTGGGGCTGCTGTGGGCTTGAGATAGGAGGAGAGAGTGGCTGTGTGAATGAGAAAGTCCTTCCTGAGCAGGAGCGGTGTGGGGAGAGCAGCTGAATTTGCCGCTTTCCTGCTCGGTCCCTGGGTTTTAGGACCTTCTGGAGAGACCACCTTGAGCGCCCCCCTGCCATCCCTTTGCCTCTTAACGCCCCCTGCCATCCCTTTGCCTCTTAACGCCCCCCTATGCAATCCCACCGTCCCCAAGGGGGCAATACCGCCCACTTTGGGAACCACTGCTCTAGAAGATCTTCAGATGTTTTGGACTTCAATCCCCAGAAGCCCTTGCCAGTACGGCTGATGGTCAGGAATGCTGGAAGTTGAAATCCAAATCATCTGGAAATCTAATTTCTGCCCACTCCTGTTCCAGAAGGGAACACAAGTCGGGAGCACAACATAAGAGCTTGAGCTGAGCTAGGGAAAAGGTTGGGCTTGAACTGAAAGCCTTTTACCTCAGGAGATTACCAATGTCCAATCTATCAGTTTATTTAGCCGAAATCTCAGATGAATAATGCCCAATGGGAAGATAAATGGGTAAAGCTGACAAAACAGGGTGAAAAAGAACCCTCAGCTGGTGAAAACTTGTGCTAGCTCAAGAAGTTTGACACTGGAACCAAGGAATGACATATCAGGAAATGCACATTCATTACAGAAACATTTTCAGAACAGTAGCTACAGATGCACTGGTGGGGTGTTTGGCTGGTGTAGGGAAAGAAGAATGGAGGCTGCAGGGGCTTGTTCTCTGCAGTCTCTCCCCTCATCTGTTGAACGTCAGCTCCGCCTTACACCACAGGTACATCTCCAGCCTGCCAGAGGCAGCGCCTCGGCGCGCGCACTTTGCGTCGTACAGAGGAGCTATCATACTGCTGTGTACCTGCTTGAAGATCACTAATCAGCCAACCAGCAGCAATTTGTAAAAAACATTTTAATTACTTTTTAATATGTGCCTGGGGAGCTCTGGGGGATATGGGGATGCCCGCATAACTGTGGTCACGGGTAGGGGGAGGTATGGTGCTAGGGGAGGAACAGGCCAGATGAGGGGAAGAGGGGATAGATTCCTTACAGCTATCCCCTCTTCTGGTTCCTACCCCAACCGGATAGTTCCTGGCGGCATTATCAGCTTGCTCCTGGGTCTGGTGGTACTGCTGCTGAATGCCAGGTCAGTCCAAAACAAATCTCCCTCATCCATGATCTGATTGTGGATGAGGGGGCTGACCTGGTATGTATCACTGAGACCTGGGTGGGTGAACTGGAGGGGTTACTCTCACCCAGCTCTGCCCTCCTGGGTACTTGGTGCAGCACCAGCACAGACTCGAGGGCCGGGGAGGGGGGGGGTTGCCGTGGTCTATAGGAATACAATCTCCCTCTCTAGGCTTCCTGTTCATTTGAGTGCTGATCTTGAGTGTTTGTACTGTGTGTTGGGTACTTGAGACAGATTAGGGATTCTGCTAGTGTACTGTCCACCCTGCTGCCCAACAGTCTCCCTGCCTGAGCTGACGGAGGTTGTCTCGGACCGGGTGTTGAGGACCCCCAGGATGGTGGTTCTGGGGGATCTCAACTTCCATGCTGAGGCTCCTGTATCCAGGGCGGCTCAGGACTTCATGGTTGCCATGACAACCATGGGGCTGTCTCAACATGTTACTGACCCAACGCATGTAAAAGGACTCACGCTTGATCTGGTTTTCTCGACTGGACAGGAGGATGGTGATCTGGAAGTGGGGGAACTAACATCTACCCCCTTGTCATGGTCAGATCACTTGCTATTGAGGTTTAGACTCTCGGCGGCCTTTCCCCTCTGCAAGGGTGGGGGGCCAATTAAAATGGTCCGCCCCCGGAGGCTAATGGACTCCGATGGATTCCAGAGGGCTCTGGGGGATTTTCCTGCTGATATGGCCGGTGCTCCTGTCAAAGCCCAGGTCGCTCTGTGGAATGCAGAGATGACTCGGGCGGTTGACACGATCGCACCCAAGCGTCCTCTCCCTCTGAGCAGAGCCCGGTCAGCTCCTTGGTATACACCTGAGCTGAGGGCAATGAAGCAAGAGGGAAGACGGCTAGAACGCAGGTGGAGGAAAACTCATGCTGGGTCTGATCAAACACGGGTTAGAGCTCACTATCGAGCCTACTCTGTGGCGGTGAGGGTGGCAAAGAGTTCTTTTCCACCAGCATTGCATCTTCTCAGTGTCGTCCGGCGGAGCTTTTCTGAGTGGTTCGCAGCCTGTTACACTCTGGGCCAGGGTGTGAGATAGTTGAACCCTTGGTAGCACGCTGTGACGAATTTGCACGGCACTTTGAAGATAAAGTCGCTCAGATTCATCATGAATTGGACACCACACTTAATGCAGCTCCACTAGTAGAGGCGTTCAGAGTGATGTCCGGTTCAGTTTTATTGGATGAGTTTCAGTTATTGAGGCCCGAGGATGTGAACAAGGTGCTTGGCCAAGTCCAGTTGACCACCTGTGTGCTTGACCCTTGACCCTCATGGTTCATTACATCAAATAAGGAGGCAATCGCCGGCTGGGTCCAGAAGGTTGTAAATGCTTCCTTGAGAGAGGGAGTGGTGCCAGCCTCTTTAAAAGAGGCAGTAATTAGACCACTCCTGAAGAAGCCTAATCTGGACCCGGAGAATGTTAACAACTATAGGCCGGTGGCTAATATCCCTTTCCTGGGCAAGGTGCTTGAGCGGGTGGTTGCAGGACAACTCCAGGCACTCTTGAATGAAACAGATTATCTAGATTTATTTATTTATTTATTTATTTAATTACATTTATATACCGCCCCACAGCCGAAGCTCTCTGGGCGGTTTACAACATTTAAAAATAGTAAACATTAAAAGTATACAATTTAAAAACACACACACACACACACACACACACACACACATAAAAACAGTATAAAAACAACAGTATCCATTTAAAAACAACAATTGTGGGGTCCATTAAAAACAAACTTAACGTTGTTAAATGCTGTTAAAATGCTGTTAAAAATGCCTGGGAGAAGAGAAAAGTCTTGACCTGGCGCCGAAAAGATAACAATGTTGGCGCCAGGCGAGCCTCATCGGGGAGATCATTCCACAGTCGGGGGGCCACCACTGAAAAGGCCCTCTCCCTTGTTGCCATCCTCCGAGCTTCCCTTGGAGTAGGCACTCGGAGGAGGACCTTAGATGTTGAGCGCAGTGTACGGGTAGGTTCATGTCGGGAGAGGCGTTCCATCAGGTATTGTGGTCCCAAGCCATGTAGGGCTTTATAGGTTAAGACCAGCACCTTGAATTGGGCTCGGAAACATATAGGCAGCCAATGCAAGTGGGCCAGAATCGGTGTTACATGCTCAAACCTCCCTGTTCCAGCTATCAATCTGGCCGCCGCATTTTGCACAAGCTGCAGCTTCCGGACCGTCTTCAAAGGCAGCCCCATGTAGAGGGCATTGCAGTAATCTAATTTGGAAGTTACCAGAGTATGGACAACTGAAGCTAGGTTATCCCTGTCCAGATAGGGACGTAGCTGGGCCACCAACCGAAGTTGGTAGAAAGCACTCCGTGCCACCGAGGCCACCTGAGCCTCAAGTGACAAAGATGGTTCTAGGAGAACCCCCAAGCTACGAACCTGCTCCTTCAGGGGGAGTGCAACCCCATCCAGAACCGGTTGAACACCCCCCATCCGATCAGAGGAACCACCCACCAGCAGCATCTCAGTCTTGTCTGGATTGAGCTTCAGTTTATTAGCCCTCATCCAGTCCATTGTCGCAGCCAAGCACCGGTTCAGCACATCCACAGCCACACCTGATGAGGATGAAAAGGAGCAGTAGAGCTGCGTGTCGTCAGCGTACTGATGACAGCGCACTCCAAAACTCCGGATGACCGCACCCAACGGTTTCATGTACATGTTAAACAGCATGGGGGACAAGACCGATCCCTGCGGAACTCCATACTGAAGAGTCCACGGGGCCGAGCAATGTCCCCCAAGCACCACCTTCTGGAGCCGTCCTGCTAAGTAGGAGCGGAACCACTGCAATGCAGTGCCCCCCACTCCCAACTCAGCCAGACGTTCCAGAAGGATACCATGGTCGATGGTATCGAAAGCCGCTGAGAGATCAAGGAGAATCAACAAAGTCACACTCCCCCTGTCCTTCTCCCGACATAGGTCATCATACAGGGCGACCAAGGCTGTTTCCGTGCCAAAGCCGGGCCTGAAACCCGACTGAAATGGATCCAGATAATCAGTCTCATCCAAGAGTGTCTGGAGCTGGCCCATTTCAATCGGGTTTCAGGCCTGGTTTTGGAAGGGAAACTGCCTTGGTCGCCCTGTGGGATGACCTCTGTCGGGAGAGAGACAGGGGGAGTGCGACCCTGTTGGTTCTCCTGGACCTCTCAGCGGCCTTCGACCATGGTATCCTTCTGGATAGATTGTCTGAGCTGGGAGTTGGAGGTACTGCATTGCAGTGGTTCTGCTCCTACTTGGATGGCCGATTCCAGAAGGTGGTGCTGGGGGATTATTGCTCTGTGCCGTGGCTCCTAAGCCATGGGGTTCCGCAGGGCTCTATCTTATCCTCTATGCTGTTTAACATACACATGAAGCCGCTGGGGGAGGTTATCCGGAGATGTGGACTGAGGTGTCATCAATATGTGGATGATACTCAGCTCTACCTTTCCTTTTCATCAAACCCAGGTGAGGCAGTGACTGTTCTGAACCAGTGCCTGGGCACGGTAATGGACTGGATGAGGGCTAACTGAGACTCAATCCAGACAAGACGGAGGTACTGTTAGCGGGTGGTTCATCTGTCCGGCGAAGTGATGTTTGCCCTGTCCTGGATGGGGTTGCACTCCCCCTAAAAGATTGGGTCTGTAGTTTGGGGGTGCTCTTGGATCCAGAACTGTCACTTGAGGCACAGGTGAACTCAGTGGCAAAGAGCACCTTTTATCAGCTTAGGTTGATATACCAACTACACCCTTATCTGGACAGAGATAGCCTAGCTACAGTTATCCATGCTCTGATAACCTCTTGTTTGGATTACTGCAATGCGTTATATGTGGGGCTACCTTTGAAAACGGTCCGGAAGCTTCAGCTGCTACAAAACAGGGCAGCCTGTTTACTAACAGGGACTAGCCGGCGAGATCACATTACGCCAGTCCTTTTACAACTTCATTGGCTGCCAGTCCAGGTCCGGGCCCGATTCAAAGTGCTGGTATTGACATTTAAAGCCCTAAACAGTTTGGGGCCAGGTTATTTGAAGGAACGCCTCCTCCCATAAGTACCTGCCCGGACCTTAAGATCATCTACAGGGGCCGTTCTCCGTGAGCCCCTGCCAAAGGAAGTGAGGCAGGTGGCTACTAGGAGGAGGGCTTTCTCTGCTGTGGCACCCTGGTTGTGGAATGAGCTCCACAGAGAGGTCCACCTGGCACCTACACTGTACTCCTTTCGTTGCCAGCTGAAGAACTTTTTATTCTCTCAGTATTTTAACACTTAATTTTAACTTAAATTTAAATTTTACTGTTTTAACTCTGTATTTTAATTTTATATCAATTTTGCTGTGTGGTTTTTATCCTGGTTGTGCTTTTTATACAGTATTATGTATTTGTGCTTTTAACCTGTTGGTTGTTTTATTATGGTTTTAATTTTTGTGAACCGCCCAGAGAGCTTCAGCTATTGGGCGGTATAAAAATGTAATAAATAAATAAATAAATGCAGTCAAATCAAACCAAGATTGCTTAATATTTCTGAAATCCCTTCAGAAAGGTAATTACAGACTGATCTTACCCATGTTTTTTTTACTCAAACATAGGTCTCACTGAGTTTAAGAGAACACCTTCTTAGAATCACGGCGTGGAGAAGCATGGTGTGGAGAATGTGGACAGGGAGACATTTTTCTCACTCTCAAAATATTAAAACCTAGAGTCGTCTTATGAGGCTGATTAGTGGTAGATTCAGGACAGATAAAAGGAAATACTTCTTCACACAATGAATAGTTAAACTATAGAACTTGCTACCAGAAGATGTAGTGATGGCCACCTATTTGGATGGCTTTAAGAGATAAATTCCTGCAGAAGGCTATCAGTGGCTCTATTAGCAGAGGCAGTAAGCCTATGTGCACCAGTTGCTGGGGAACATGGGTGGGAAGGTGTTTTGCACTCATGTCCTGCTTGTGGGTTCCTGGTCAACAGCTGGTTGGTCACTGTGCAAATAGAATGCTGGACTTGATGGACCCTTGGTCTGATCCAGCATGGGTCTTATGTTCTTAATCACAGACTTGGAAGGGATGTCAAAGGTCATCTAGTCCAATCTCCTGCAATGTAGGAAATCCACTACTACAGCACGTGAGAGGGGCCCATTCAGCCTCTGCTTAAAAACCTCTAATGAGTCCACTTCCTTGCAAGGGAGTCTCTGCTACTTTTTAACTAACACCTCATACCATTAGAAAGTTCTTCCTAAAGTTTAGTCAAAATCTTTTTTGAAAAAATTGAACCCACTCAGTTGGATCGTAACCACTGGGCAACAGAAAACACATCATCTATGTGACAGCCTTTCAAATATTGTCTCTTATAAGTGTGTGTACACATTTTCAACCTTAAGCAGCAAATCACTTCAAATCATGTGGACCGTGTCAGCTCTCCACTACTATGTTAGTCATAAGTTTGAAAACTGCGAGAACTGGTAAATACAGTGGGGATAAAACTTTCGCATTTCCTAATTTAGACTTTGTGCAGTTCATAGCAAATGTTTTAGTACTGCCTGTAAACATCTCAGGGTGCAACAAGAATCTCTTACAATTATGACTTGAGCAATGCATATTTCTTCACAGGAATTTATGACAACATAGTATAGTTTATAGTTTTAGAGTACATTATATTTCCCTTCTCATAACTAAGGTCAAATTTATTCAAAATTCACAGAATTCCACAGGAGCACTATCTATCTATCTATCTATCTATCTATCTATCTATCTATCTATCTATCTATCCCTATTGTAGAAAGAAACCCTTCTACAAAGAGTAGTTCCACCCCCAACAGCTTATTCAGTTTATATATCACTAGTTTTTATGCGCAAAGTTGATCATCAGTAGTAATTTGTCTCAAGCACTTGCCATGTTTAGTATAGACAAGATTTTGCCTAACTGGATTAATGTGACAATAACATAAACAAAGAGGAATGAGAAGATACATATAGAATAGCAGATTGCTGGTAATGCTTGCACCTACATCACAGAAAGTGGGCATTTGATGTGGACTAGGTTCTATATGTTCTTCTTTACATTTAATGTGACAAATAAACCATGGATCTTAATATGATCAGGGTTCCTCCATAGTCATTCAGATCTGAAGAATGCTTAATATATCCATCCATCATTTCATTTGTTGTATCTATTGTCATATATTATTTGATCTTTTAAAATATTTTACAAGGATAAACATAATCTAAAATAAATATCCGTACACCAATATTTCAAACAAACAATCCTGGTCCCATGATAATCATGTTTTTGTTTAGAAGATAGAAAGTGTCCCTTATGAGTCTAACATCACCATCTCTTAGTGCTGTATGTACAGGTTCATTCAAATCAGGAAGATATTTAGCTATGGGGACATAGCAGCTTACTGTCAACTCTATTAAGCTACTAGCAACAAAGACAGACAAAGAGGGTTGTAATATACAAATAAATCTCTCACAAGGACAGAGTCTCTCTCTCTGTCTCTCTCTTTCTCTCTCTCTATTTTTCAATACAATTTACAACAAAAGCTTCATTAGCACACAACCTAAGGCACAACACTCATTAAAACCCATTTAGGAAAAGCCACCTTGGCA